>NC_090924.1:1223150555-1223775555 GCF_040938575.1 Ambystoma mexicanum
CACAAATGTCATTGCTGACATCAATGATGACATCACATGTGTGGATCTCTCTTTTTTTGTTCAGTGACATATCTACACCAGGTGCTTGCCTTCATTGACAGTCAGGAACTAAAACTTCAAAAGGTACTATATTTGTAGGCCTTACCCTTCTCATATGTGATTACACTACTTTCCTTAGGGTCCAGTCACATCATATGATACATACACATAGGGGAAGAAGCTTAATTAAAAGCTTCAACTACAGCCAACACACCAGTCTTTTGTATTATTATTCATGATGCACAGAATTACATTTGACATTGTAAATAAAGCAAACAGTTTTTTTGGTTTCAAATAAGCAGACCTGAAAATCAGATAGCCAGAGGCGTGTGACATTTGGCCGACTCTTTCTTCTGTCTGCAACTTCTTCCACTCAAATGGTCAACATTAAAACCAAGGGTATGCAATGGAATAAACACCACCAGAATGTGAGAAGGCAAACCTTTTTACAGAAGACAGCAAAGTACTATACAGAGAGATAAAATCATTTATCCAGGATCACAGTATTGTCTAGTGGCAGAGCCATGATATGAGTCTCAACACTTTCGTTCTACCGTCTGAAATTTAGCTAGATTGTCACTTCTTCTGATTAATGCTTTATACTCTTAATTGAGAATGGCTTCCAGCTTCTACATCCCTTGTTTAGAGGACTCAAGCTCTAGACTTACACTATACAGATAATACTGATGATGGTAGCTCTTAAACTATTGCCATTTGCTGAAAGTGTATTGTCGAGGCCTGAAGGTATATTGCAGAGGCTGCTGGTCACATGACCAGGCCCTGACAACCAGTTACTCCACCCACCATCTCAGTTCTCGCACCTTTCAGATAGCTTCTTAAAGACTTCATGCCAGCTCCTGGCAGACTGCGTTGAGGAGGCTGTTGGTCCTTTGACCAGGCCCTTCCACGTAGTTGCTCCAACCACCACCAATTTTCATGCCTTCCAGGTAACCTCTTAATGACTCCAGGAAGACTGCATATACGAGTCTGTTGGTCATGCCCTGCTACTCAGTTGCTCCACCCACCATCAGTGTTCACGCCTTCCAGGTAGATTCTTAAGCAACCCAAGCCAGATACAGGCAGACTGCATTAAAGAGGTTGCTGTTCATGTTACGAGGCCCTGCCACTCAGTTGATCCTCCCACCAACAATTTAACCCATCCTCCCTAAGCGTCCTCATTGCCGGCATCCTCAACAAAGGACAGATGAAGACAAGGACCTCAACTGTTAGTGCCTGTTTGGGCCTAATAGGGCTAAGGGCAAGACTCGCTATGCTGAATTCCACCTACAACTTAGTCGCTGATGCTACTGCTCACCAAGAGGTATTACCATGTGTCTCCTCCCTACACAGCCTATCCCCAACCTTGCTAGGTATTCTAATGGCCAAGAGCCCTGGGTAGCCCCAGCATGCTACCCTAGTGAACCTCATCAATATCGCCCTTGCCCCCATTCAACACCCTTAACCGACACAGACACACACACTCATGCTGATCAATGCTCGGGCAGCAGTTGCTCATCCAACAGAGATCACCAACCTCATTTCATACAACAACCTTGATGCCCTCATCCTCCCCCCATGTTTTCTATGTCCATGTTCCTCCAAGGCTACTTAATTCAACATGCATACTGGCCGGGAACGGCAGGAGGCAGAGTGTCATCATACACATGAGCAATTGGCCATGCTCCATCCTCCCCTCTCCTAGAAAAATCCAATTCGAAACATTCACCTGCAGCTTCCCTTTATCTCACAAGGAATTCATCACCTTTCACCTCATCTGCAGGCCGCCTCACAGGAGTGACTCTTTCACTGCCAACATCTCCAAATGCCAAACTAGCACATATTTATAATGTCTTTCTTAGCAATTTTAATAGCCCAGAGTGTCACAGCGAGAACCAGACACAAAGCACACTTTTTCCACTTACCAGATTCATGGATCTTAAGCAAATTGTGTTCTTCCCATGAATAACAAAGTCAACGCCCTAGCCGTAGTCTATATGTCATCTCCCTTCATCAACTGCACACACCATATCCCACTCAAATGTTACGACCACACCGCCATCACACTGTCGATCACCCACTCGACCACAGCCCACAAAGGTCACCCCAAACATCCCCTCAGTCAGTGCTGTTCATTCAAAACCTTCTGAGTCAATTAACTAGAAGCAGACATCCCCATAATAGAGATTGTCTCTGTCCTAGAATTATTCAGATGCTCAGCTATGAATCTGGTGGACATTCATGCCCCCTAAAAACTACCTGGGCTAAGACCAAACAATACAACTCTTGGTACACTGCTGTGTGCCACTCAAACAAGTGCTCAATCCAAGCTCTAAAAATATGGTGCCACAAAAACCATATCCCTAGAGATCTCACCAGCCTTGAATTGACTTTTCCTCATGATTGCACCTCCACCTGTTATCTCCAAGAAAAAAAGTCCAGTTTCAAGGTTTCTATGAGTTCTAGAACCGGTATATCTACACTTGGCGCCACTAGCACTCTCCCTCAAGAATACCAGGATTTCCAGGATGTGTTCCAGAAGGAACAAGCTAATACACTACCACCACACAGGCCCTATGACTGTCAGATTGACCTCATTCCTGGTGCACAGATCCCTTGTGGCAGAATCTATGCGCTCACTGAATCAGAAAACCTGCATCTAAAGTCTTATCTGGACCAGTACTTGGCAAATGGGTTCATTCGCCCATCCAAATCACCGGCAGCCAGTCACCTGTTCTTCGTACCAAAAAAGGAAGGGGACTTGAGAACCTGTATTGACTATCGCGCTCTGAACCAGATCACCGTGAAAAACCGTTACCCTCTGCCCCTTATTCCCAAGATGCTAGATCAAGTCAAAGATGCCCAGATTCATACTAAGTTAGACCTCAGAGAAGCATACCACCTGGTCTGAGTTAAAAAAGGAGATGAATGGAAAACGGCCTTTCGTACCAAGTATGGGTTGTTTGAGTACCAGGTAATGCCTTTTAGGCTTTTCAATGCCCCGACGGCGTTCCAATATTTTATGAATGACGTCCTAAGGGAGCTAATCGATGTTTGCGCCCTAGTCTACATAGATGACATCCTAGTGTATTCAACCTCAAAACAAGACCATGGGCCTCATTACACGGAAGGCGGTAATGGTTAACGGCCACCGTTAATGGTAACGGTGACCGTTAACCATTACCGCCTTACTACGAGGTCCCTTAGCGGGTTGGTGCTTTAACGCCTGCTTTTTGCAGGCATTAAAAACCAACCCGCTAAGGGACCTCGGAGCTAATTACGGCACCGCAAAATTGCGGTGCCGTAATTAGCGCCTTCCCCATTCCCATAGAGCCCTATGGGGCAGAAATGGGAATGGGGAAGGGCAATGGCGGAAGGGGGATTTACCGCCCCACCAACCTTGGAATGGGGCGGTAAATCCCCTTTCCGCCAAGGCGGTGCCGGTAATTTACCGGCATGGTCCAGGGTGCTAATAGCACCCTGGATCACCGCCTTCCGTGTAATGAGGCCCCATGTCAAGCATGTCCGCACTGTCCTTGCGAAACTGCACCAACATCGACTATACGCAAAACTCGAAAAATGTTTTTTCCACGTAACCAAAGTTGAATTTCTTGGTTTCGTTCTTACTCCAAAAGGCATTCGAATGGATGCACACAAGGTGGATGCCATTCTAAAATAGCCCTCCCCGACCCTTAGTAAAAGGGATCTAGAGTATGCTGGATTTTGCAAATTTCTACCATCGATTCATCCCAGACTTTTCTCAGATTGTACATCCGATCACGTTACTTCGACGAAAAAACAATAAAAAATTCATATGGTCAGAAGATGCCGAAAAGGCCTTCCAAAAACTAAAGGAAAGGTTCACCTCAGCCCTGATCTTACGACACCCTTGTCCAGATCTTCCTTAAATCGTGGAAATAGATGCTTCCAGTATGGCGATGGGGGCGGTTCTTTCTCAAAAAGACCCTGAAACTGGCCAATTGCACCCCGTGGCCTTCTGGCCGCGAAAAAATTCACACCTCCTGAACTCAATTATGCCATCACCAATAAGGAACTGCTTGCTATAAAATCCGCCTTCAAGGCATGGCGGCATTATCTCTTAGGGGCCAGGCATACAGTCACTGTAATTACAGACCATCGGAACGTACAATATTTATAAACAGCAAAGGCGCAATCCTCGCACCAATTACGATGTGCCCTTTTCTTCACTGAGTATGACTACGTAATCACTTATCGACCAGGCGTAAGAAATGGGAAAGCTGACACACTATCTTGCATGGGCATCGATGAAAGGGAATATGCAACTCCAGATCCAGTGGCCATTATACCTGAGGAGAAGCTTTTAGGCCTCACCACAGCTTTAACACAAACTGAACTTAGAAATGTGATCCAACGGGGAAATAACCCCAAGCGAGTTACTGGAATGGCATACCAGAGGAAAACAATACACTGTCAAAAATCAACTGCCATATTTTGACGAACGCCTGTACGTGCCTAAAACCAAGCTACAACAACAAATCATTTCAGACTATCATGACTCTTTGATGGAGCGTCATCCCGGAATTGCCAAAACTCTAGCCAAAGTAAAATGCAATTATTGGTGGCCCACATGGCGTCGAGAGGTCATCCAATACGTTCAGTCATGTGGAGTGTGTGCACAAAACAAGTCATTGAAGCAAAGACCAGCTGGCCTCCTGCAACCATTAGAAATACCTCTGGCACCATGGCACACCCTCTCTCTCGACTACATTACTGATTTACCTCCCAGCCAAGGGTTCAATACAATTTTAATTGTAGTGGACCTATTTTCTAAAATGGCACACTCTATCCCTTTCAAAGGCCTTCCAGATGCATCCCAGCTAGCAAAGGTGTTTTTGGAAAACATTATCAAGCTGCATGGATTCCCTTCAGTCCTGGTCTCTGATTGAGGGAGCCAATTTGTATCAAACTTCTGGAAAAAGTGCTGCGCTATGGTTCACATCGACATACGGCTATCCATCAGCCATCACTCCCAAACGGATGATCAAACAGAGGACCAAGCAGACTCTCGAACAATACCTATGATGCATGCTGCATCAAGTCGAGGGAACCTGGAGAGATCTATTATGGATAGCCGAATATGCTTACAACAATTCTGTACATTTCAGTACTCAGCAAACACCTTTTTTCACCCTCTATGGCAGACATCCGCATACTTCTGAACTTGACAGCCCTCGCTGCCTCGAAATGCCGGCTGTAAAGACTCTTCATGCAAACATCACTCAGGCCTTTAAAAAGGCAAAAGAGCATTTAATCCAAGCCAAAAGTAAGCAAAAAAGGTTTGCAGGCCAACATCGGATAAAGGCTCCTGACTATCAGATAGGAGACAAAGTTTGGCTAGCACAAAAATACATACCACTAAAGGGAACCCAGACTTTTCGCCCTTGCTATTTGGGGCCTTATCCTGTTCAAGCAATCATCAACCCGGCACCAGTTAAACTAACATTGACAGCTAACATGCAAATTCATCCAGTGTTCCACGTCTCACTGCTAAAACCAGTACAACCCGGTACACGAGTTAAACCACCACCTGAACCCATCATGATAGATGGAGAACCCGAATACGAAGTGAAAGAAATCCTGGATTCCAAATATACCAGATCCAAACTATTCTATCTAGTCGATAGGAAGGGTTATGGCCCTCAAGACAGATCTTGGGAACCTAGTGAGAACATTCATGCACCACGTTTAATTAGAAAGTTTCATCGAAACTTTCCAGACAAGCCTGGACCAGGCAGAAGAATCATCTTAGGAGGGGCCTTGGGGGGGGTGCTGTCATGACCTGTGACCCAGAACCCCACTGGCATGGTCACATGCCAGGTAGGGTTAGGAATCGGGGTTCATTTGGGGCCCCAAGGGCCTTACATTATCACTAGGGACTCTCCTGGAGTCAGTCCTGGCGCCTTTGGTGCCAGGCTCATATTTGGAATGGGACTTCAGGGGACTACTTTTTGTGTGGAAGCCTGCAGCCAACATGGAGACAACCACACAGTCTAGTCCCTAAGGCTAGACTGTGCGGTGCAGTGTTTTAGGGTGTGGTAGCCCAGACTACTTTACCTGGACTACTTTACAGGGGTAGGCTATATAAACCACACCCAAGCTAAAGAACGTGCTTCTCGTTATTCTGCAGCCAGCAGCATGACGCTCATCGTGTTCAGAGACCAGCGACCAGCACTCAGCGTTCCTGGAATCGCAGACCTGCAGAGGAGACAAAAGAACATCAATTGCAGTCCCAGTTTACCTGCAGCTTTCCATCCTTCGATCCCGGCTGCTTGCGGTCTTCCATTCTGTTGGCAGCATCTTCAGGACATCGCGCACGTACCGGAACAAAGCACCTGGAGGGGAGAGAGAAAAAGGGACAACGTTACACAGGTTACTCACAGCAATCACAGCAGTAACCATAACCTCCTCACCTGGCTGGGCATATCTTGGCCGGTTCCGGTCCGGAAATCACTGCATGCCCAGCAAGACCATTGCGACCTGAAAAGGAATAAAGAATACAGGTTAGCCCAAAAAGACATTAGCGCGCCGCACTTCACGCTGAACCTACCTTTCTTCATACCCTCCGTGTCCATAAATCCCGGCAGGAGCCTGACCCGAGCAGCGCACCCAGAGAACCTCCGCACACCTAAGGGGGAAACAATCAGGGAAAGACCTTAATAGCACGAAAGAAAAGCAAAGGCCTTCAGAGACTGCTATAATCGAACTTACCTCCTTAAAGACACTTGAATGAGTTGGCACCAGTTAAGTTAACTCGGTCGCTTCAACCCGCAGAAAACTTCGCTCCCCTGCGCAGAAAGCAGGACGGAGAGCACGCCAGACATCATAACAAGGTGAGGAGGGGGCCATAGGTCGAGTCCAAGGGGCTGGTGGGAGGAAACGAAATCTGTGCCTAAGTCCAGTCCTCCTGTGTTTTCAGGCCCACCTGCCATAGAAGACATCAACCCGAATTGAGCACATCCGGGGGGAATCCGGCAACAAGGGCAAACGGGCGTCCCCGTGGATACCAGGTGAGCGTAACAATGTAGCACTTGGGTGTGAATTCTCCCTAACACTCGTCCCTCACAGACTAAGGGACAGGAGGATATAATCCCCACCAGGGTGGATCTCCTGTTGCAAGTCGGTTAAGTGTCCTGCTGAGTACACCAGCAACCTTTGTAACCCTTGCTATGACACTTTTTATCAGGTGTTTTCATTTGCAAGCTACATGACCTACAAACCTTGTGTGGTACATCTTTCTTATTTAAGGTATAGGAGATCTGATCTAACAGTCCTTCAGAAGTTGTGACAACCTCTGAACCTACCATAGGTTTTTTCAAGGGGTCCTTAGAAAGGAATCCCTTAGGCCTAGAGGGGCCTCCATGGTTCCTCACCACCTCTCTCTCAAGAGCAGGTTGGGTCTCAGGTATCTTTGGTGGAGGGGCTGTGGTCAAGCAAGGTACATGCTTCCACTTCCTCTGAGATCTGGTTTTACCTGGCTTAGAAGTTTCCCTCCTAACACTAGGATTTATATTGGAGTCTTCAGTAGAAGATCCAACAGTCTTAAGGAGTTTAGCCTTAGACTTATTTTTCTTGGTTTTCCACAAGCTTTGAGATTTACCGGTTCTCAAAAGCCTAGAGAGGAGTCCAATTTGTCTATCCACCTCTTCCTCAGAAGCAGGATGGTCAAAAACCTTACAATCAGATGGGATTTGATGGGGCTTGGTTGGGGCTCCCATTTCCCTACACTACTAGTCTCAGATTTGCCTTGGTTAGAGGTCACTTTACTAACCCAAGGGCTTATAGTGGCGGTCTCTGTAGAGGTGTTACGCTCACCTGGTATCCACAGGGACGCCAGCCATCCCTGGTTGGATGATTTGCACTCTCAAACCCTCTCCCAGTCCCTTGGTAAGACCTCTGGTTAAAGATGGGTCTGCAATATAGGAGAGCTGGATTCAATACCAGATTGTCTTTATGTTTTCCCACCTCCCTTGGCCTCAACTCCTTCCTCCCCCTTGGGCCCTCTCCTCACCTTAATATTGTAGAAGGTGGATTCTCCATCCTGCTGCTAGTGGCAGGGGCGCGTAGATGTGGGGGGCGAGCAGCGACCAAGTTACTTTACTGGTGCAAGCCCCCCCTGTGGGAATCCAGGCCTGCTGCGACTCTGTAGATCTGCTGCTTTACCGTCTTTATATGCAGTTCTTATGTTCCCCTTAATTCGAATAATAATGCCGAGCTTCTTTCCTTTTAGGTATGGAAAGGTATTTTGGAGTTGTCATGCAGTTTGAAGATGAGCATGGGCCGGTAGGCGAAAGCGTGGTGTGCGTGATGCTGCGCGGTGAGTAATGCGCGAGGCGCTGCGCTGTTTCACCTTTTATATTGCTAACCTGTGTCTTTTCTCTCCTTGCAGGTTGCGATGTTCCTCGCCGAGCACCATAATGTTCCAGCAATGATACTGACCAGAGATGACTACCCAGTCCAGAATTGTGTGGCTTTCTTCATTCGGAAGTAATGCTGTCTTTCTTTCTCCTCTTTCCAGGTGATGGTATTCCAGGATGCATGCGGTGCCGGATGATGGAGTTCGTACCTTCAGGTGAGTGGAACTGAAGTCGGCGATGGATTGAAGACAGGATACTGTTCCAGGTAAGTTTCGTAGTGTTCTTTCTCTCTCTCTGCAGGTCCTTACTTTCAGGTAAGCTGGCATCAAAGAACTGGACACCGTGAGCGTTACGTTGTCCACAGCAGAATAACGCAAAGCATGTTCTGCTGTTTTGGTGTGGTTTAAATAGTCTCAGGTAAAGTAGTCAAGGTAAAATAGTCCCAGGCCTGCCACACCCAAAGTAGTCCAGGTAAAGTAGTCCCAGGCCTGCCACACCTAAAAGACTATACCGCATAGCTCAGTTCCTTGTAACTGAGCTATGTGTGTGCCTCCATGTTGGCTGAACACCCCCAAGTTAAATAGTCCCAAGTAAATCGTCCCATTCTAATGTTGGTCTTCATGATGGTTATGAGCCTGGCGCCAAAGGCGTCAGGACTGACTCCAAGAGAGTCTTGGATGCGATTTTAAGGCCTTTGACCTGGTCCTAACTGGAAGGCTGAATGGTTCAGTAAGTGCATAGATTCGGCCACGAGGAATTTGCGCACCAGGTATGAGGTCGATCTGACAATCGTAGGGCCTGTGCGGTGGTAGAGTATTTGCTTGTTCTTTCTGGAACACGTCTTGAAAATCTTGGTATTCATTTGGTAGAGTACAAGTTACACCTAGTACAATCGCCGCAGTACTGGGAGTAGCAGATGTACATAAGTCTGTTTTCCCCTTTTCTTGGTAATAACAGGTGCAAGCACAATCATCGGAAAAGGCCAACTTCTTGGCACGCCAATCTATTAGGGGGTTGTGAGCTACCAACCATGGCATCCCTAAGATTAGTTGAAACTGAGGAGCTTTGATGAGATCGAATGCAATAGATTCTCGGTATCCATCCTGGCACAGTAGGGTTAGTGCTGCTGTACATTGGGTTACTGGTCCGGAAGCAACTTTTGTCCCATCAACAGTAGTAACTTTTTCAGTAGTCGACTTAGAGCATAAGGGAAGCCCCATATCTGCTACCAGATCTTGGTCTACATAATTCCCAACTGCTCCGCTCTCTATGTATGCTTCGACAGCATGCATCCGAGACGGTTGTTGGTGATTGATCAAAATTAGTGGTAATGCAAAGTGTGAGGTCTGTGGCTCATCCTTCTCGCTCGACAAGCGGACCTCTATGCTTGCCGGGCTTGGTAGTTTTCCGACTCCTTGTTATTATCTTCCTTCTCTGTGGCTCCAACAGTTCTCCTTGGTGGTTTCACTGGACATTCTTTGAGGAAGTGGTCTGATTTTCTGCAATATAAGCATAATTGCTGTTGCCTTCTCTTGTCTCTTTCCGTTTTAGTTAAAGGGGGCCATACACCTCCGATTTGCATGGGTTCGACCGTGTTTCCCAATGTACGTGGAACATTATCCTTTGACCGGACATAAACAGCTCGAGTGTCTAACCTTATCCGATCCGCTTTTTGGTCTTGTAATCTGTGATCTACAAGGTTGATGAATTCTGCACAGTCTTTAGGTGGGTTAACCACTTGAGCAAGGACATCCTTTAGTTCCCCTCGTAGACCCCGATGAAATAGTGTGGTCCTTTCTTCCTCAGGCCACCGAGCTTCAATGATTAGTTTGTTAAATGTTGCTATATATGTAAGCAAGTCTTGACTTCCTTGACGGAGTGACAAAAGTTTGTTGTCTAATGCTTGGACTTGGGTATGACGAGCAAAGAGTTTTTCCATTTCCATCTGGAAAGCCCAAAAGTCATGTAACAACGGGTCATCCTGACTTACCAATGGTACCGCCAATCCGCAGCACTGCCACTCAGATATGACAAAACAAAAGCAACCCGTGCTTGGTCGTTAGGAAAAGCCCCAGCTCTGCAAAGGAAATGAAGACGACACTGGTTCATGAACGTTGAGTACTTCTTGGGGTCCCCTGTAAATCGTTCAGGTGGAGATAAAGGAACTGCCCCAGGAAGGGTTATTTGTACTGGATTGGTAGAAGTTGGTACAGGTGCTGGCAGAATGTTACTAGGCAATGGGGTCTGTCCTGCCTGTGATTGGAGCAATTGTCTACTTATTTTGTCGGTATGATCCTTAGTAACAATCAAATCCCTCCTAAGAGCATTGGTTTCTTGCCTGGCTGAATGTACTTCAGTGCGTAATTGTCCCAACAACTGAACTAACTGGTCAGTCTCTGAAGTCTCCATGACGCCCAGGTGGATAATATTATTGAGGCTTTGCGTTCTGTTACGCTCAACTGGTATCCACAGGGACGCCACCCAGCTCTGGTTGGATGATTTGCACTCTCGAACCCTCTTCCGGTCCCTTGGTAAGGCCTCTGGTAAAGATGGGTCTGCAATATAGGAGAGCTGGATTCAATAACAGATTGTCTTTATGTTTTCCCACCTCCCTTGGCCTCAACTCCTTCCTTCCCCTTGGGCCTTCTCCTCACCTTAATATTGTAGAAGGTGGATTCTCTGTTCTGCTCCTCGTGGCAGGGGCGCGTAGATGTGGGGGGTGAGCAGCGACCAAGTTACTTCACTGGTGCAAGCCCCCCTGTGGGAATCCAGGCCTGCTGCGAATCCGTAGATTTGCTGCTTTACAGTCTTTATATGCAGTTCTTATGTTCCTCTTAGTTCGAATAATAATGCTGTGCTTCTTTCCTTTTAGGTATGGAAAGGTATTTTGGAGTTGTCATGCAGTTTGAAGATGAGCATGGGCCAGTAGGCGAAAGCGCGGTGTGCGCGATGCTGTCCAGTGAGTAATGCGCAATGCGCGGCGCTGTTTCGCCTTTTATATTGCTAACCTGTGTTTTCTCTCCTTGCAGGTTGCAATGTTCCTCGCCGAGCACCGTAATGTTCCAGCAATGATACTGACCAGGAGATGACTACCCAGGTAAGAATTGTGTGGCTTTCTTCATTCGGAAGGAAACGTGAGTAAACGCTTACTAATGCTGTCTTTCTTTCTCCTCTTTCCAGGTTATGGTATTCCAGGATGCACGCTGTGCCGGATGATGGAGTTCGTACCTTCAGATGAGTGAAACTGAAGTCGGCGATGGATTGAAGACAGGATACTGTTCCAGGTAAGTTTCGTAGTGTTCTTTCTCTCTCTGCAGGTCCTTGTTTTCAGGTAAACTGGCATCAAAGAACTGGATACGGTGAGCGTTACGCTGCCCACAGCAGAATAACGCAAAGCATGTTCTGCTGTTTGGGTGTGATTTAAATAGTCTCAGGTAAAGTAGTCCAGGTAAAATAGCCCCAGGAATACCACACCCAAAAGACTAGACCGCATAGCTCAGTCCCTTGTAACTGAGCTATGTGTGTGCCTCCATGTTGGCTGAACCCCCCCAAGTTAAATAGTCCCAAGTAAATAGTCCCATTTTAATGTTGGTCTTCATGATGTTTATGAGCCTGGCGCCAAAGGCACCAGGACTGACTCCAAGAAAGTCTTGGATGAGGTTTTAAGGCCTTTGACCTGGCCCTAACTGGAAGGCTGACTTGCCAGAGAGGGCCAGGGGCAAAGGTCATCACAAGAGGTTCCCACAGGCTCAGAGTGGTCTCTTAAGGTTGCCTCTCTAGCCAATTTGGTTTGGTTCTGTTTTCTCTCACTGGGATGCCTGGGGTACTAGACACTACTCCTAGAGCTTTTAAATCATTCCCCAAAAGGACTCTTCCAGGCTCCTCATTCTGGACACTGACAGGAATCCTCACTGTCATATTATTACACTGAATGAGAGCTGGTAGAATTGGAAGCAACTACACACGGCCCCCAGAAAATTTAGTGATATGATATGATATGGCATGCATAACGCGCCTATACACAAGTGTTTCAAGGTGTGACGAGGAAAGGGAGGGGAACAATGGGAGGACAGAAAATGATCCTACTAGGCCAGGTGTCATTCAGATAGCGCAAGTGCGTGGGAAGGCGGCAAGGACAGTGCAACACATGGGAATAGATAATAACAATAAGTAAAGTGCCGGACAGCATGTGACAAGTGCATGGGTAAGTGCAGACATCAGGTGTCAAGAGCTGGTAGGGGGACTGTAGGGATACAGAAGCAGTCCCCAAGGGTGGGGGTTGCCAGGTGGGCAGTGCAGGTGTGTGATGGGGGAGGGACCTGGGCCCAAGATTAGAGGGTGTCCAGGTAGCCAGTGCAGTTCCGGTTACAGCCAGGAGGTCAGCAGAGGAGAGGAGGAGAAAAAGCAGAAGAAAAGAGAAAGGTTTTGAGGTGCTTCCGTAACTGGAGATGGTTCTCCTCAAGTTTAAGGCAGGCAGGGAGGCTGTTCCAGAGGGAGGCACCAGCTGAAGAAAGATCTACCACCAACTCGTTGCTTGGAGAAGCGACTGACCCTGATAGAGTTGGAGGCGGATGAGCGAAGAGTTCGAGAAGGAAGATATTTAGGAAGAGAGAGTTGAAGGTATTGAGGCCCCAGGCCCCAGAAGGCCTTGTGGGTGCTGCAGAGGGTTTTGAACTTAATCCTCGCAGCCACTGGGAGCCAGTGCAGAGATTTCAGTCCTGGAGAGATACAATCCCTGGGCTTTAGGCCAAGTGGGACCTTTGGGTGCCTTAGCAACATCCTCAGGCTTGGAAAAGCTTTCATCCACAATTGTTCTGCTGGCCCCAGTGTCTCTCATGGCAGGGGTGTCCTGACCATTTACAAGAACACTGTTCATATAATATCCTTTGGAGGTTTCTGGAATGGAGTCATACAAACTCTTATTCTGTTTCTTACCCAGACCCATGGACTCTAAGGATACAGTGGCCTGAAGACCCACGGGTGCTTCAGCAAATAGTTGAAAGTGGGCACTAGCCTTTTGTACTTCTTATTCTGGGGAGAAGGCTTAGGGGGCAGTGCTGATCTCTGCAGGTTAACCCTTGAACCTGGGATCTCCTTTTACATGGTCAGTTGACCCACAGACATAGCATTTTCCAAATACTCTCTGGAATGTGGGTTTCTGCTGACCTCCCTCTGGGTGGGCACCAGCGGATTCACTAGACCTACAAGGTTTCCCATGGGGTCTACCCTTCTATTGTTTGGGGCCTCTTCTGGTTGGATGGATTTAGAGTTATCTGTATTCTCACCTGTGTGCTGTTCCGTTCATCCTTTTTATGAGTGACCCCAGAATCCTTATGAGTCAGCTGCTCTTACCAACTTTTTGGGATCAATCTCATTTGAGTCAGCCAAGTGCTGTCTCAGCTCAGGAGAGCAGGCATCATAGATAGACTCTAACATAAACATATTTCTGACACCTTCATAAGTATTAACTCTGTAGTCCTTAACCCAACCATCTAAGTTTTTTAAACATTCACACACCCAGGTAGCCCAAGGGATACCATCATGCTTTTTTAGGGTTCTAAACCTCTTAGGATACTGGGAAGGGGTCTTCCCAAACCTAGTTATTAAAGCTAGTTTCACACTTTCATACTTCATTCTGTCTACTTCTCCCATCTCCATTACAACATCAGATGCAACTGGGGGTACCTTAAAAAAGAGCCAAGGAATCAACTGATTCCCTATAATGTTCTGAATCCAATGGTTATATTCAAAGGTTGACAGCCAATCCAAAATATTAAGCTTAACCTCATACATACTTAGTGCATCTTTGGGCATGTGAGGCCTCTTAGGACTGCAAGACCTAGAAGACTCTGGGGGGAGAGAATCATTCTCAAGAGACAACATTTTCATTTCAAGTACATGATTCAACTACATTTCTCTGAGCTTAGGTTCTTGATGCTTACTTTCAGTTTGGGCCTGGATTCTTTTTAATTCCAATTCAATCTCGTTCTTTCAAGAGAGACAAATTCAGGACTTAATGTTGGACCTGATGGGGTCCTGTGGTCAAAGGTTGAGGCCTATGAGCAGGTAGAGGTAAAACAGGGCCTACATTTTGAGACTCTTCTGCCTCATCTAACTCATCAATAACATTTGAGTTGGACTTTGAAACATTATATCCTCATCATCATTTTCCACATTTGCTGCGGGGGTAGGTACATCAGACTTTGATATTCCAACAACTTTTCTATCAATTCAACCTTTTTGCCTTTTACAGTGAGGTTTCTAGCTGTAGACATTTCTCTCATTTGATCAACTGCTAAAGTGATTAGGGTCTCCTGTCTGTAGCTATCCATATCAGGCAAGATAAAACAATTGCTTCTCTAGTGGTCCTTAGCCTTGTGAGGGTTATTTGAACAAAGGTAAGAGCAGCACTCTCAATGTAACAACTATATTTTATCCCACCGCTATCACCAGTGTTAGGCAGTATCATATGCAGTACCCTTTGGGAACACTACTGTAAGAGGATTCAATTCAGCACTACAGCTAAGTTAACGCCTAGTCTAGAATACTGAATGAAAACCCTTATTGATATATCTTTAGGTCCAGTTCATGCGTTCTGGATGACTACCCCTGTATAACACCCCTCTCTTGGAATCCCCCTGACCCCACTGAGCCAAGAAGTAGTTCTGTTTTGCAAGTTTAAAAGGTTTATTTGATAAATTAAAATATATATCACACTTTTTAATAAATTAATAATTGAATATCACACTTAATCTGATATGGTAAATATTAACAACGGAGAATCTGGCACTAGCACACTTCTTTAATCACTAATGAGTTGACATGAAATGGATAAGGTAGCACACTGGTAAATAGGAACAAAAGTATAATGTGGTAGAGGATGCTTTATGTAGGCTCAGGTGGATGCAATATTCAATGAATGCAGTACAGAAAATACGCAATATGATTTCAACCAAACAATGTAATCACTTTTCTCTGGCTACTCCCCTCCCCCCCTTGATGCAAGGCAAGGAAATGGAAGGAAAACACACAGTTCTCAGAAATGCAATCAACTGTAATTCAGTTCAATCCAGCAAGCTTAAACAGAAGTTTGAAAACACAGGCAAATGCTTTGATAGGTGCTAGCAATTAATGAGAAATATGCTGGAAACGCTCTTAATTCCCTTTTAGAGGTTCAGGATGAGTGGTATCTAGTTAATATTAGTCCAGGCTCACACTAGCAATGATGCAGGGATAGTTAGCAGGTTAAACGAATTTCTGGCAAATGAAATCAGGCAGCAGCAGTTTTTTTACATGTGAAGAAATTGCAAATCGCGGCAAAATTCGCGGATGCGCCGAGCGCTATTACAAAGGAACCGCAAGGACTATCTCTACCGTTTTGGGGTCCTAGGAAAGCCTGGGATCTCAGCTTCCAAATGAAAGTTATTGCAAGCCTCTAGCCCAAACGGTTGCGGAGATATGAGTAATTTAGTAAAGGTCGTTTTTGGTTTTGTAAATTTTAAACGCACACTTTTTCAAAATGACAAATTTTACTAGAAATGACAGGTGACAGATAGGAGGCAGTTCTACTTAGGTTAAATAGATTGAATTAGATGAATTTAAACTAAGAGATGTGTTCTGAGTTTTGCTAAGTACTCACAAGAGATTTTGAACAGGAAAGCGACTTGGTCACGATCTTCAGTCTGGTCAGGTCTTTCCGGATTCTGCTCACAGCGCCTGGTCTGGTCTCGGCTAGGCACAGCACTGCTTTCTCTCTGGTCTGGTCTCTGCTAGGCACAGCACTGCTTTCTCTCTGGTCTGGTCTCTGCTAGGCACAGCACTGCTTTCTCTCTGGTCTGGTCTCTGCTCTGGATAGATTGAAGTCTCTAGTTTGGCTTTCTGGAGTTTGATGGAGGTAAGTATGGATTTTTCCGGCAGGGCTTCCAGCGGCAGATGAAATTGAATGTCTCTATGTGTCCTGACTCTCTGCTTTTATCTGTTTCTTGAGAATGGGTGTGTGTGTTGCATCACTAGACTTGCCCCTCTCATTCGTCATTGGTCAGGCTTCCATTCCTCCGCTTGATTGGCAAACTGAACTGTGAGTCAGATTGATGTCATTTTATGATCTCTTGAAACAACCTCCCTTATCATCTGTGCACCCAAATATATATATGATCAAAATCCATACTTCAGAGTTACACAGTTGTTTGAAATTACATATACATGGTGTGGCTGAATTTAGCCATGTCTATGTCCAAATCTGCTCATTCTCGGAGCTTGCATTCAAAGAGTGTACATAATTGACTTTTTAACTGCTTTTTCAATTTCCGACATGGACCCAACTTTACATACATGTGTGCAGGGGGTAGGGACATTAACTGATGAAGTTTCAGATTTTTAACATGCACACATTTAGAGTAATATCCATTTTTCCGCTAAAACCCCCCTGAACATACCACCGGTTCCTACCACGTCTTAAACTGTGGGCAGAAAAATCACAAGAATTATGGTATCATTTATAAAATTTTCACATGTCCGCACTATGAATTATCCCCCTTTTTATAAAACCATATCCTTGCTGCAGGGGTGTGTCTTTTCAGGTCACATGGTACAGAAACCAGTCTTTCCAGTTTCTGCCAAGCCAGCTTGCTTCTCACAGGCAGTGCCCCTCCCAGCTTCTCCAGGAGGAAGCCACTTTTTACGACGTCTGTAATAAAAACCTTTGCCTGAGTGGAGAGGGCTTTGTTCACTCTCTGGCAGAGCACAGGAAATTCAATTATCAGATAGATGGCATATCCTTAGTGTGGGCAGCAAAAGGAACATTGGCCTGGGAACATAGTTGTGACTCAAGTTTCACTCCTGATGGGATCCGTTGCTAGGCAAAATCAAGTTCCTTAAGCCAGACCTTCAGCTAACTTTTTGTTGCTTTTAAAATAACTTGTAATTTTACACATGCAGCTAGAATGCTGATTCTAAGTGCAAAACTATGACATTTCAACAGTTACAAAGGCATGTGACACCAAACATAGGTCACTCATTTAATTTAACATTTTCGATTTTGGTGGTTTTAAATCCAGTTGCAGTTAGGCTTAAGCTGCTGACTCCATAGCATTTTTGTTATAAGCATTGTTTTTGGGCTCTTCATTTCCCAGATTTTGTAGGCACACAAAACTCCATTCTGCCAAATGTCTGCTGGTGTTCAGTGAATATTTTGCACATGTTGCAAGGTTTGAAATAGGCATTTTGCTTGCCTTCAGAAAAACACACAGTGGGTTTTAAAACGCCGGCTTTTGGATAGTGGTGAGTACTGGTACTGCACCCATTTTTGGGATTTTCTTGGATTAATGCATTCTAAACAGGAATGGTTCTTACATGGTAGTAAATCCTTGCTTAACATTGTTTTGATGGGGCTCCTTACAGTAAGATGGTTATGTGGAACCCCACAAAAAGGGTTGAATCTTTAAAGTGGTCCAATGAGTCACGATTTCAGCAACTTTTTGACATCAGTAAAAGTGGATTTTGTTAACAAAGACCTTTCTTTACCCTGGTGGGTGGCAAGTTAGGTAACCATTTTGGTGTGCGCACAACTGCGCAGCTTTCCTGGATTTCGGCGCACATGTGGGTTTTCCGCCATCTTGAATTTCCTAAGCCCACAGCACCAAATGTTGTAGCAGGGTAGCTTAAACGTGGGTCAGGACACCCTACAAGCCCCCCCACGTGACTGCACTTTGAGTTTGGGTCGATGGGGAGTCGCGTGCCCAAGGGTTTTGACCCACGCACCGGTCTGTCCGCATAATCTTCTTCCTCTTCTGTAGATGGCACAGTTCAGCATCTTCTTCTCCATCCGGTCAGATCGATCAGTTCTCCTCGCCGGTCCTGATGGGAAGATTGGGCGGTACCCCGGGCCCGTTGTGTCTTTGCTCCCGGTCTCCGGATCGTCCTTCTTGGTCATCCTTCATGGTTTCATCTCTCCTAGGATGATAAAGGAAGAGCGGCAATATCTACTCATAGACGATTTTTTTTTCCACCACTGTTGAGATAGTGGGGCAGCATATGCATTTCATCGTAACGAAATATTACATTCTTATTTTGAAAAAAAAAACAGCATCACTAGAGACAGTTTCATGTAAATCACAATATTTTAGAGACTAGATGTGGTAGGTTTTATGATTGGAACTGAATTAGTCTGATACAGTACCCGCTAGGATTCCAGAGGATTCCTCCAGTTGTTGCAGAGTGTGCCTGGGATGGCAACATTTCAACTGGTTTATGTGGACCCACTTGTCTTCCCCCTCTGCCGAACCACCTTTGGGGATGCGGATCTTGTAGGCCACAGGGGAGATCTTATCGACGATCTCAAAGGGTCCCTTCCATGTAGGCAAAAATTTGCGCTGCTTGGCCTGGTTCCTTTGGAAGTTGTATAGATAGACCCGGTCTCCCACCTGATATTCCTTCCTGGAAGTTTTCAGGTCATAATGGGTCTTCATGCTATCAGTCGATCTTTCTAGATTCCGCTGAGCATAAGCAAAAGCATGTTGGAGGTGTTTCCTTAAATTCTCTACATACTCATGAGTAGTGGAGGCATTTATCAGTGTCTGCTCTTGGGTCCTGTAGAGCAAATGCTGCGGAAGCACCATCTTGCGCCCAGTCATCAACTCAAATGGTGACATTTTGGTTGCAGATGAAGGGGTAGATCTGATGGCCATTAGGACCAGAGGTAATCGGATATCCCAACTTGGCCCAGAATCTGCCACAAACTTCTTTAATATGCTCACAATTGTCCGGTTATATCTCTCTACTGCCCCAGAAGAAGCTGGTCTATAAGCAATATGCAGCTTTCTCTTGACCCCCAGTATCTCCCACATCTTTGTCATTACTTCACTGGTGAAGTGGCTACCTCTGTCTGACTCAATCCTTTGAGGTAGACCAAAACGGGAAAAGATGTGGTTAATCATCAATGCCGCTGCAGTTTCTGCCTTGCAATTTGGGGCTGGGAGACATTCCACCCACTTGGTAAACAAGCATGTCACGGTCAACATGTACTTATTCCCCCTAGCCGAGCGAATCACAGGGCCTACAAAGTCGATTTGTAAATCTGACCATGGCAGTGTCATTCCCCTCTTTTGTAAAGGCGCCCGGTGTGTGAGGGATGATGGCTGAAATTGTGCACACACAAGGCAACCCTTCAGGTACTGGTCGAGGTCCTGCCCCATGTGTGGCCAGTATGCAACCTCTCTTAAGATTTCCAATGTTGTGTGAAACCCCCTATGACCGGCAGTGGCCGCATCATGGGCGTGACTTAACATCAGGCTTCGGAATGAGGTAGGAACCACCCACTGATCGTGGCCAGCTTTGGATTTCCTTACCAACAAACCGTCTTGGATCCGGAACATTTTGGGACATTTCATCAACACTCTTAGGTCCTCTTTCCCAATGTAATTGGTATCCGTCAGGGGAAAGTTCTCAGGGTCCTCAAGGTGCTGGTAAAATTTACCAATTATTGGATCCCCCTTCTGAGCAGTAATCAAATCAGCATCAGGGGTCTCCTTACTCCATTGTGCAATTGAGAGGTCGTTGTGAGCATTTGTCTGGGACCTAGTGATGGCAGTGACCTGGATTTCCCCCAACAGGGACTCAATCTCAATTAGATCCCCTTGGATGGCCCCGGTTTTGGCCAGCTGATCAGCTAAGTCATTTCCAGTTTTGTCTGGTCCCTCTACTTTGGAATGACCCTTGATCTTCTTCCAATAGATGGTCATCCCATTCGAGGTGACCAGATCATCAATGTTTTGTATCAACTTCCCATGTTTCAATGGTTTGTTGTTAGCACATACCATGCCTCTGGTCTTCCAATTAACCAGGTGCTCCACGAACCCGTTCCGTACATAATCCGAATCTGTGATTATGACCAGTTTGTGGAGTTGATGCTGGACAGCAGTGAGGATGGCCTGATGCACAGCCATCAATTCTGCCACCTGACTACTTCGGGGACCAATTTTGTATCCAGCGGAGGGTTCTGGGGACTCATTCACCCATGCATTCCCTACGCCGGCCACCAGTTCTTTCTCCCCGTTGTTGTCGACATGGTAAGAGCATCCATCCACATACACAGTGGGCATTCCCTCACACTTGTCTTCTTCAAAGACTTTGTGGGGGGAATTAAGGTATGCCTCCATGTTGTCCTTTATTTTTAGACTTTCGTCCTCGAGACAGTTTTCTCTGGCACAATCATGCAAGTCAGCCAGACCTTGCGCGAGGGGACTCTTCTTGTTTTGGCCATATCTGACCTCCACAGGAAAGCCTTGCATTGACAGAATCCAGGAAGTAATTCGGGAATTACTCACATTTCCGGCCCGGATTCTGTCACTTTGGAGATATTGCAGAGGCTGGTGTGGAGTCTCCACTATGATGTGTTCCCCCTGGATAAACGGGCGGTAATTCTTCAATGCCCACACCGTTGCCAGGAGTGCCTTCTCACAATCGTTGATTTTTCCTCCACAGAGGATAAAGTTTTGCTCGCATAGGAGATTACTTTATTGACCTTGTCATGCTTTTGATATAATACTGCCGTCAAGCACGTATTAGAGAACCCCGTCTCCAGGAAGAACTCCTTGTTTCTGACAGGGTAAGCTAGGCAAGGCGCTTGTGAGAGGCTTCTTTTGAGTTGTTTTACTGCCTCGGCTTGTTCTGGACCCCATTCCCACTTGACCCCCCCCTTCAGGAGATGAATCAGGGGTCTGGTGATCTCTGCGTAGCCCTCAATGAACTTTCTGCTGTAATTAGTCAGTCCAAGGAGGCTCCTTAGTTCCCGCAGAGTTGTGGGGTCTTTCAGTTTCTGAAGTGCTTCCACTTTCTTTTCCTGGGGACAGAGACCCTGAGGAGTAATCTCATGCCCCAAGAAATTAACACGGGTTCTACACCACTGTGCTTTCTGAAAGGAAAGTTTTGCTCCGGCGGCCCTCAACTGTGTCAGAACATAACGGATCTCTGCTATGTGTTCCTCCACAGATGAACTTTTGATGAGGACATCATCTACATAAGCCAGGTTACCCCTCGTACCCAGGTCGGGCATGGCCTTATGTAGGAAAATATTGAACTCATTACCGGAGTTAAGGTATCCGAAGGGAGTCCGGGTCCATGTGTACTGCTGGCCCCCAAAGGTAAAAGCCAGCTTGTATTGGTCCTCCCTACTGACAGGCACGGTCCAGTATCCATTGGTCAGGTCTATTGCAGTGAATACCTGTGACCCCTGAATCTGGGCCAGCCCTTGGTCAATGTAGGGAAGAGGCCATCGGGAAGTGTGGACCCGTTTGTTGAGCTCCCTGAGGTCAGCGCAGAGTCTCCACTGGCCGTTTGGCTTCAATATTCCCAGCACCGGATTATTGAAGGTGCTGTGGACTGGACGGATTATTCCCCGGGACTCAAGGTTCTTAATTATTTCAGTAAGGGACTCCATTGATGCGAGAGGCAAGCGATATTGCTTCACAAACACTGGAGTCATGCCAGGGTCCGTGGGGATTGTTGTGGTGTGGATGTCGGTGCGACCACAGTCATATGAGTCTACCGCAAAGAGATCTTGGAAATCCAAGAAAACTTGTTTCAACTTTTGCTTTTGTTCCAGAGTCACACAGGCATCAGCTAGGTTGACTCTCTCTTCCACCATCTGCCTGAAGCCTGGAAAGACTTCTGGTTTGGCTATCTCCGCGGCCTCCTCCAGCTGGGTGGAGAAGTCCCTGGTCAGAGTGCTGATTTGGACCGGAGGCTTCAGGTGGGAAAGGCAGCCCTCATGGACCTGGAAAATCACCTCATCCCTCCTGAAGTCACAGGTCACATCTTCCTTACCATAGGGGCAGGAAGTGTACACCAGGAAGTTCCCCCCATGCCGGATAAAAATCCTGTCTGGTGTTGCGTTGTCATCACTGTCAAAACAGTCCTTGGGGATGGGTCCTAACAGTTCATTTACAAGATCAATGGAGAAATGTCGGTCATCAACCGCCATTCCAATAATGGTGCCTGCGGCTAGAGTAATACTCTTTAAGTCGCTGTTATCCACCTCTATTAGAATGGGGTCATGTTCTATGTTGACTAATGGAGTCGGGTTTACCCCCAACCCTTGCTGTTGGAGAGAAGCATTTAGATGTATGTAAGCATCAGGGTTTTTCAACTCTTGTCCCCTTTTAACTTTCACTTCCAGGGAGAATTGTCGGGTCCTTTCTGGGATGGTGACTTCCTCTTTAACCTGAATTTCAACTGCATAAGGTAGCAATTGAGCTGACCTAAATGCTTTTTCTGGATCATCAAAGCCCATGGGATTATCCGCTAATCGGGACCAAGCTTTGAAGTTTATTAGGTCCAAACTAATGGCAAAGCGATTGAGAATGTCACTGCCTAAGTAAAAGGCGGCAGTGACGTCTCGCACGACCCAACAATTATGGACTATGCTCTTGTTGCCAATGGAGATTTTGAGCATACACCTGCTTGGCAGGAGATGTTTGGAGTCAGGTGCTTCCAGGTCCATTTCCCATTTGTCTATCAGTTTGAAGGTGGGAATGGCTGGATCTTTTGGGAGTTGGCGGAACATGGCTTCCCTGATGAAGCTCTTACCGTTGTTCACACACACTCGAGCGAGAACAGAGTCCTTCCCATCATTTAACTGAACAGGGATGAACAACTGCTCTCCAATTTGCTGAATATCAGCCAGGCTTTGAGCTGATTTCACATCTTTCTGGACTATAGGAGTGGGGGTTTCTGATTGTGGATTAGTATAGAATTTCAGAGTGTTTCCTTCCAGCGTGGAATACCACTTTAGACTGGAAGGAAGGTTGATTTTCAGAAATAGAGAGGACCCCCCATCACCAGTCTGTTGTCCTACTGCTATTACCGTCACGTCTGGAATTTGGTTGTTCTGGAAGTGAAATTCTACTTGGTCAGATTTTTGTTCAACCATGTGGCATGTGCCGTTTAAACTAACATGGTTGACACTCTGTTTTAATTTTATGGGTCGGCTAGTCTGAGTCCAGAGGACCTTGTTTACGCAATCTATTAGGGGTGACAACCTTCTCAGGAGGTCATTCCCTAGTAAACAAGGGGTGCCCTCTGGGGTCACAACTATGACCGGGTGTTTCAACTTATGTCGCCCGATCTTAATGTCCAAGTCTGCCGTCCCCTCGACGGGAATTTCCTTCCCGTCAAAGTTCTGCAGTTGTCCAGGAAGAGAGGTGAGAGGAATTTGGTAATTCTCTCCCCTTCCTGCATTCAGTTCGTCAAAGGCCCTTCTGGACAGAAGGGTAGCTTGAGATCCAGTGTCCACCAGTGCTGAGATTGTACCCTGCCCCTGTACTTGTACCGGGGCATAATATCTTCCCTGGTTTTGGACATCGCTAGCGAGGAGATTTGGGCAGAATTCTGTGGAGAGTCTTGGGAATCTGAAAGAAAAAATTTGCAACTGGAGATCAGAGCCATTGTGGGTTCCCCTGGCTCCGTTTCTGGGCCGCCCCCCCCTTTTTGGAGGCAGTCGCCAGGATGGGTTTGAACCAGGGGATTTTCTTGCTGTTGGTTCTGGGATGAGATGGTGGGCGGCGGTAGCTCAGTCTCCCCATCTCCCCAGTCTGGATTTGCATCCCTAGGGACCCATTTTTCTTTGGGAGGAGTTCCCCCCTCTCTGAAGGAGAAGATCCTTTTCCCAGGATCCTCTGAGGATCCCTCTCCCTCAAATTGGAAGATCTGTACCTCCTCCTCAAACTGAGTCTGTTTGGGTCTTTTGTTTCTCCTACCCCCCCTCTGCTCCTTAGGAGGCAGACTTTCAGGGGCAAGAGATTTTGTTTCCGGTTCCTGGGTTTCCAGGGGCTGTTTACAAGTGAGGAAGGAAGCTTCCTCCAAGGCTTTACACCCCCCTTCCCTTTGTGCCTCCTCCCTGGGAACCGGTGATTTATCGGGGTGCTGCCCCCGTCATTGTTCTGGAGCACCAGGTCCAGAGTTGGGTGCGTTCTGCGCCGGCATGCTGATCTGAGGGTTCTGCTGTGCCCTCAGTATATGACCCATATCCCGCGCCATGTTTTGAACCTGGCGCTCTAACTGGGAAACCCGCTCAGGCTGATACGGGGCCCTGTTTTCTCCCCTGGGCTGATCCCGGGAAGGGTAGCTGTCCCTCCTCTGGTAGTACCCCTGGTTGGGAAGATTTTGGTACCCCTCCACCCTTGGCCTCCCCTCTCCCGGATTCAGTGGTCTGGGCTCAGGGAATTGAGGAAAGAAGGATGGATGATTTTGGGGTTGGAAGTCGGGTGGATATCTGGGGAAAAAGTTCTGCCCAGGGTTTGGTAAATTTCTGCCCTCCTGTGGGAAGTTTGGAGGGAAGTTCCCTGGGTTAGGTGCTTGGCTGGATCCCCCCCCTTGGGCTGGAGGAGTCCACACATAACCCAGGATGGGTCTGTTACCTTTGTAGCGAGGACTTACATAGTCAGGAGAGCGAGGGACCCCATTTGTGGGGCTGCCTCCCTGGCTCCCTGTCTGCGACTGGCCCGAGGACCTTCTGGGCCTAGCATTATTAGGTGCAGGTAGGTTTTTAGGCCCCCCCATCTCCAAATCCAAAACGGGGGTGACCTTTACCTCTGCCACCTTGGCAGCAGCAGGGGTGCTGTTGGCTTTGGGGTTTTTCTGGGCATTGCTTTTATTTTCTATGGGCTTCTGCACCTCATAGATGCGGGTAGCCTGTTCAATGACCCAGTCTAAAGATCTTTTCTCGTGAAAATCCCTCACGAGCTGGGTCATGATATATTTGGGCAAGGCATGGAAAAACGTGTTTATAAATTCACGGCTATCCGTGCGCACCCTTCTTGTGGTCTGTGCAAAAGCCTGCTTTAACTCCTGCACAAATTCTTGTGGGGCCTGATCCTCCCCACATTGCAAATTGTAGGCTGCCTTGCGAGCCTCTTGAGGATTTCTGTGAACAGAAAAATGTTTCAGGATGGCCGCCTTATAGGTGGACCATCTTAAATGATTTTGGTCCTCCAGCCCCGCAAAGAAACTGGAGTATTCCGGGGAGAAGGTCCACTTTACATATTGAATGCAGCTTTGGCTGTCCTTCAAATGGAAAGTCTCCATCATTTGTTCAAACAACTCTAAGTGCTCCCAAACAGAATACTTAGCGTTCTTATGGTAAGGCGTGATGACGCTCCTGATCGCCTTAATCTGCTTTAAGGGGTCCTTGAGCAAGGCCCTTTTTGCCTTATTGGCCTTTTTGGTTCGGGTAACCCTTGTCCATTCTTCGTCGGACTCAGAGGCACTGCTCCCAGAGGTTCCCGTCTGTTCTTCCAGGTTTTCCCGGATTCTGCGAGCCTGGGAATGGCTGGCAGAATGTGGGGACCTGGTCTCCTGTGTCCTGCGCAGTTCAGAGGAGTCTTCAGATTCCTCCTTGCTGTCAGGATTTGATGGGTACCCCCTCCACTGACCTAACTGGGCAGAGGTTTTCAGGATGCCCTTAATGGGCCTACTCTCCTGGGGTTCCCCACTGAACTGTATTGTACTTGGGTGCCCATACCCGGATGCCCACCCCTCCATTCCTGGATGGTACTGGCCTATGAGCCCCATGCTTCTGGCTGGATAGTAATCTGCCATCCCTGTGGCCCTGTGCTCATGTGCGCCAGGGGACATGGGGGTGGCAGAGTCCAGGGACTGAGAGGTATGAGGGCCTCTGGTACTAGGACTCCTGAGGTTATGCTCCGGAGTTTCCATTTCCCAGTGAACCTCATCTCTATCCGCCCCTGCTCCCTGTTGCAATGCAAGAGCCTGCATTTGTGCCTTCAGTTCCTCAGTTAAGGCCTTACTCGACTCTATCAGTCTCTCCTGCATCGCTACCTGCTGTTGGAGCCTATCATTGTGTTGACAGAGGGCCTCATTTTCCCTCTGTACTTCCTGGTTGGTCCTGGAGAACTGGGCCAGTCTTTGCTGCAGGAGGGTTACCTCCTGAGCTGTGTCCCTATTGGCCTGCTCCTTTCTTGCTAGAGCATCCTCCACCCTCCTGGTGTGCTCTAGCAAGTTCTGGTTTTCTTTTTGGAGGTCACCCAGTCCCTGGTGGGCCAGGTGATTTTCTTCCATTTTCCTTTTTAAATGGCAGACTTCCTGGCCTAAGGCGTCTCTTTCCTGACTAAGAGCCTGCATTTGTGCCGCCAGGTCGTCCCTTTGCCTTTGGAAGGCACCAGCTTTCTGGCGCTCCTGATCAAACTCTGCCTGGGTATCCAGGTCTTTCAGGATCAGTTTATTGCTCTCCTCTTTCTCTCTGTCTAGTTGGATTTGCAGGGTGGCTACCTGCTCTGTGCATGCCCTGTTGAAATTGATCTGTTGCTCCAGCTTTTTCTGGCTCTGCAGTAAGGAGTCCAAACTGTCTTGGTGCTCCTTCTGCAGGGCCAGAAATCTAGTATCCTGTTCTGACTTTTCCTTTTGCAGCACATCCATATCCTCCTTTATTTTAGTAATGTACAGTCTGCTGTCATTTTCTGACTCCTGGCTCCTCTGCAGCCTCTGCTCAGAAGAGTCCAGATCAGATTGGACCTTCTGTAATGCCATCTGTTGCCTATTTGCCAGATTTTGGCTTTCAGCACATCTATCCTGCATGTCTCCCATATATAGGTACAGGTATGCTGCTATCCTGGCGATCTTATTGTGTTCCTCTTTGGCTTTAGGAGCCATATATAGTTCACTCAGGGCCACATGTAAGGGACCCTGATCTCTATATATATCTGACCCTGTTTCAGTGACCTGTTGTGTGATGGCCTGCAACCACACATCCTGGCCCTGTTCGGTCCATTCACCTCTCACAAATAGCTTATGCAAGAGGTGCTCTCTGGCTATTTTCATGTCTACTAAGGTCGTCATTCTAGAGATTGGTCTCTGTCCTGACTTACAGAAGTTAGTATTTTATTTTTGCAGAACAGAACTTTTCTTGGAGTGTCCCTTTTGAGGAATGCTTCACAGCGTAATGCAGCGTGGTGATCCGACCGGGTGTATGTATCCCGTCAGTTAGCACACTGTATTAAGCTGCACAACTGGTAAATCTAACCCAACGTCTCGGCTCGAGCCCCCACTTTGTAAGAGGATTCAATTCAGCACTACAGCTAAGTTAACGCCTAGTCTAGAATACTGAATGAAAACCCTTATTGATATATCTTTAGGTCCAGTTCATGCGTTCTGGATGACTACCCCTGTATAACACCCCTCTCTTGGAATCCCCCTGACCCCACTGAGCCAAGAAGTAGTTCTGTTTTGCAAGTTTAAAAGGTTTATTTGATAAATTAAAATATATATCACACTTTTTAATAAATTAATAATTGAATATCACACTTAATCTGATATGGTAAATATTAACAACGGAGAATCTGGCACTAGCACACTTCTTTAATCACTAATGAGTTGACATGAAATGGATAAGGTAGCACACTGGTAAATAGGAACAAAAGTATAATGTGGTAGAGGATGCTTTATGTAGGCTCAGGTGGATGCAATATTCAATGAATGCAGTACAGAAAATACGCAATATGATTTCAACCAAACAATGTAATCACTTTTCTCTGGCTACTCCCCTCCCCCCCTTGATGCAAGGCAAGGAAATGGAAGGAAAACACACAGTTCTCAGAAATGCAATCAACTGTAATTCAGTTCAATCCAGCAAGCTTAAACAGAAGTTTGAAAACACAGGCAAATGCTTTGATAGGTGCTAGCAATGAATGAGAAATATGCTGGAAACGCTCTTAATTCCCTTTTAGAGGTTCAGGATGAGTGGTATCTAGTTAATATTAGTCCAGGCTCACACTAGCAATGATGCAGGGATAGTTAGCAGGTTAAACGAATTTCTGGCAAATGAAATCAGGCAGCAGCAGTTTTTTTACATGTGAAGAAATTGCAAATCGCGGCAAAATTCGCGGATGCGCCGAGCGCTATTACAAAGGAACCGCAAGGACTATCTCTACCGTTTTGGGGTCCTAGGAAAGCCTGGGATCTCAGCTTCCAAATGAAAGTTATTGCAAGCCTCTAGCCCAAACGGTTGCGGAGATATGAGTAATTTAGTAAAGGTCGTTTTTGGTTTTGTAAATTTTAAACGCACACTTTTTCAAAATGACAAATTTTACTAGAAATGACAGGTGACAGATAGGAGGCAGTTCTACTTAGGTTAAATAGATTGAATTAGATGAATTTAAACTAAGAGATGTGTTCTGAGTTTTGCTAAGTACTCACAAGAGATTTTGAACAGGAAAGCGACTTGGTCACGATCTTCAGTCTGGTCAGGTCTTTCCGGATTCTGCTCACAGCGCCTGGTCTGGTCTCGGCTAGGCACAGCACTGCTTTCTCTCTGGTCTGGTCTCTGCTAGGCACAGCACTGCTTTCTCTCTGGTCTGGTCTCTGCTAGGCACAGCACTGCTTTCTCTCTGGTCTGGTCTCTGCTCTGGATAGATTGAAGTCTCTAGTTTGGCTTTCTGGAGTTTGATGGAGGTAAGTATGGATTTTTCCGGCAGGGCTTCCAGCGGCAGATGAAATTGAATGTCTCTATGTGTCCTGACTCTCTGCTTTTATCTGTTTCTTGAGAATGGGTGTGTGTGTTGCATCACTAGACTTGCCCCTCTCATTCGTCATTGGTCAGGCTTCCATTCCTCCGCTTGATTGGCAAACTGAACTGTGAGTCAGATTGATGTCATTTTATGATCTCTTGAAACAACCTCCCTTATCATCTGTGCACCCAAATATATATATGATCAAAATCCATACTTCAGAGTTACACAGTTGTTTGAAATTACATATACATGGTGTGGCTGAATTTAGCCATGTCTATGTCCAAATCTGCTCATTCTCGGAGCTTGCATTCAAAGAGTGTACATAATTGACTTTTTAACTGCTTTTTCAATTTCCGACATGGACCCAACTTTACATACATGTGTGCAGGGGGTAGGGACATTAACTGATGAAGTTTCAGATTTTTAACATGCACACATTTAGAGTAATATCCATTTTTCCGCTAAAACCCCCCTGAACATACCACCGGTTCCTACCACGTCTTAAACTGTGGGCAGAAAAATCACAAGAATTATGGTATCATTTATAAAATTTTCACATGTCCGCACTATGAATTATCCCCCTTTTTATAAAACCATATCCTTGCTGCAGGGGTGTGTCTTTTCAGGTCACATGGTACAGAAACCAGTCTTTCCAGTTTCTGCCAAGCCAGCTTGCTTCTCACAGGCAGTGCCCCTCCCAGCTTCTCCAGGAGGAAGCCACTTTTTACGACGTCTGTAATAAAAACCTTTGCCTGAGTGGAGAGGGCTTTGTTCACTCTCTGGCAGAGCACAGGAAATTCAATTATCAGATAGATGGCATATCCTTAGTGTGGGCAGCAAAAGGAACATTGGCCTGGGAACATAGTTGTGACTCAAGTTTCACTCCTGATGGGATCCGTTGCTAGGCAAAATCAAGTTCCTTAAGCCAGACCTTCAGCTAACTTTTTGTTGCTTTTAAAATAACTTGTAATTTTACACATGCAGCTAGAATGCTGATTCTAAGTGCAAAACTATGACATTTCAACAGTTACAAAGGCATGTGACACCAAACATAGGTCACTCATTTAATTTAACATTTTCGATTTTGGTGGTTTTAAATCCAGTTGCAGTTAGGCTTAAGCTGCTGACTCCATAGCATTTTTGTTATAAGCATTGTTTTTGGGCTCTTCATTTCCCAGATTTTGTAGGCACACAAAACTCCATTCTGCCAAATGTCTGCTGGTGTTCAGTGAATATTTTGCACATGTTGCAAGGTTTGAAATAGGCATTTTGCTTGCCTTCAGAAAAACACACAGTGGGTTTTAAAACGCCGGCTTTTGGATAGTGGTGAGTACTGGTACTGCACCCATTTTTGGGATTTTCTTGGATTAATGCATTCTAAACAGGAATGGTTCTTACATGGTAGTAAATCCTTGCTTAACATTGTTTTGATGGGGCTCCTTACAGTAAGATGGTTATGTGGAACCCCACAAAAAGGGTTGAATCTTTAAAGTGGTCCAATGAGTCACGATTTCAGCAACTTTTTGACATCAGTAAAAGTGGATTTTGTTAACAAAGACCTTTCTTTACCCTGGTGGGTGGCAAGTTAGGTAACCATTTTGGTGTGCGCACAACTGCGCAGCTTTCCTGGATTTCGGCGCACATGTGGGTTTTCCGCCATCTTGAATTTCCTAAGCCCACAGCACCAAATGTTGTAGCAGGGTAGCTTAAACGTGGGTCAGGACACCCTACACTACACACAATTAAGACTACAAGAGTGGAAGTACAATTTCACCTTTGGTACAAGCCTGTACTACACAGTAATGTGGTAGAAGTGGCTGAGCAGCCAGACTTATCTCAAGAGTAAAGTGAGCAGTACAAGGGTTTACACAAAGGGTTAGCAATCACAGTGTTTCAAACAAACACTTACTCAAGGTTTCTTGGTAAAAGAATATACATTTATTTAAACAGTCAGTTGGAAAACATTCCACTAGTAAGAGCAGATCAATATCACAATCTAATATACTACAATACACAACCAATCAGTTTCTGAACAAGTTCAGCTCCCCTGAAGTTGGAGCAAAATAGCACTTCAGTTACTTTAAAAAAAAGGGCTAAAAAGACAAGGTTAAAAGAATTAAAGCACACATACTTTCAGGTAGGGCAAATAGTTTCAGTTCACTACAACCAGCAATTCAATTCAATAGGCCTGGGCCATTGTCAATGGTTCAGAGTCTTGGATAGGATATTACAGTTCTGGTAGTAAACGGTTAAGTCTTTGCCACAATTTTTAGAAGTAGTTGGTCAGACAAAAAATACATGTCAATTTAGGGAAGGACACGCCTTCAAAGTTGGGAAAGTTTCACAAACTTTCACTGTGGCAGGAAGGATTTCCTGACCGCACTTGCACAGTATCTTTTAAATGAAGAAGAGCGGTAGTTGAGGCAGTTGTTCCTGACAGTTCCTGCAGATCTCGCTGTTCCTGAACTTCATTTGTGGGGACAAGAAGGAGGACATCGGGAGGTTCCTGCACTACCCAGGGAAGAGGCCACAAGCTTGGCAAAACATCAGTTTAAGATGTGAGTGCCTTAAAGACGACAAACTGGCATCCTTCTCACTGGCTATCCGGTTTTCAATAGCACTCTGAAGAAAATTCGACAAGTATAGAGACGGTGTCGAGGTGACTTGCGAGTTGGTTGTTCCCACCAAACTCAAAGGAAGAAGTTAACCCTGAGGGCTTCTCTTTCGATGCAGTTTCTGGCAATTTGGACCTGCAGCAGGGCTTTACCGGTGGACCAGGAGTTGCAGCAGTCGTCTTTCTTCAGCTCGTCTTCGGTTCTTTCCTTCCAGTTGTCGACTTAGCTTTCCAAGTCCCAGAGGCCTGCTTTTAAACAGTTTTCCCCCATTCATTCCAGCCTAGCTGTCACTCACCCTGCAGGGTGGTTGTCCTTGGCAGACAGCCAGCCAGCCAATCACGCCTGAGTGCATTCAGGTCTCCTAGGAGATTAAGCACAGGGAGTTTCGGGCACCTACCTCACATCATGTCCACCCCAGACATTCAGGTGCCAGAGGAGGGCTTCAGCACTGAAGCCCGCCAAAGGCCAATGTAAGTGATTTCAACCAGGCACTCCACCCAAGTCAATGCCTAGCGTGTGATGCACAGTTGGAACCCTTAATTATATATTTTTGTCTATAAGTTCTTTGATTTCTGAATGATGTACCCTTATATAACGCCCCTCTCTTTGAATCCCCCCGTTCTCACTGAACCAGGAAGCAGGCTCTTTTGCAAAGTTAAAAGATGTATTTGATGAATTTGAACTATATATATATATATATATATATATAGCACACTATTTAATATTTATACAATGATCACCATTGGGGTGATGTCACAACAATCAACAATCTCTTTAATCAGAATGAGTAGAGATAAGAATAATAATGGAGCATAGAATAATACTTGATATGGGTTCAATCAAATGCAATGTCACATTTTCCCCCTGCACACTACTCAGTTCCCCCCAATATGCAGTATAAAGGGAAGGAAGGAGAGAACACAGGTTTTAGGAATAAACACTCAACAAATACAGTTTCAATCCCAATTCCCCCCAGCAAGCACAGAGAGAAGCAGGAATGATTTCAAAACAGGTCAAATGCTTTTGAATGTGGCTTGAATGAATGGGAAAAACACTGAAACATTGATTAAATTTACTTAATTGGATTCAAAACTAGTGGGAGCCACTTTGTATAATTCCAGATAAACACTAGCAATGATGATTGAATAACTAGCAGATTGGAAACAGAATTCTGAGGTTGGATGAAAAGAATGACTATTATACACTTGATGGAATTGTGCCAAACGAACAATTTGCAGCCGTATTTTGGGTTAATTGGAAATCTGATGATGTTAGCTTCAATTTGACACTTAAATTTTTTGTTTCTAGCATGTACGGTACGGAAGTTACAGAGGTTTTAGTAGAGGTTGATTTTTTCAGAAAGAGTCAAGATTTTCAAATGAAAGATGCTATTTTGAATTAAAACAGGAATTTCTTTACACTAGGGAGGCCATGAAGATACAAGATACCCAACGGGACAGCCACCAGAACAGCGGCGCCTCTGTCTGACTTTTGCCCACCGAGACACTTGTCTTTCTTCAGCAAATATATTAGCGCAAAGATGATATTATCACTACTATTATCAAAGGACTATATGGATGAGGGAAAGATTCAGGAAAAAGAAAAGAGATTTTCTACAATGCAATTCCTGGATATGATAGAATAGGTTGGATAGGATTACTTAAGGATAAGATACTGGTTATGGACAATTCTATGCTATAGATACTCAAAACTATGGTTTGGAATAGGCCCGTCAAAGATCTGGTAAAAGATTTTGGACTGGAATTCTGCTGGCCCACCGGTCAGGATTCAGGCACTCGGTTTTGCACTCAGCACGGCACTCTGGACACTGCATGGCCTCTGGACTGGATCTGACTGGTTGGTTCTGGGTTTCAGCTATCTGGTTACAGCTCTGCTCTACTGGTTTGGATCTCTGGGTTCTAGCAAGAGTTCTTGGCAAGAAAGCAGAAACAGCACAGCCCGGCTGTTCTATTTGTGGTGTTCCCCTTGGAAGTCAAGATTTTAAAAGCCAGCTGAGAAGGGTTCATCTTTGGAATTGGGCCTTCTGTTTCGGGTTCTGGAGTCTTGGATATGGGTTTCTCCTGCAGAGTGCTTTGCCAGTAAATCAGTTGATGGATGAATCCGTGTCTGTCTCTAGGTCCTAAACTGTGCCTATTTATGTAATTCCATAAGGGGTGGGTAGGCTGAATTATACTACGCACACCCTCTAGGAATCCTATTGGTTAGGGTCTGTCCTCTCTCCTGATTTGAGAAGGAACACATGGTTTCATGATGATGCAGAATGTTACAATCCAGGGAGTACCTCCCCTTGGTTTCTGTACAGTAAATCTATTTTTCACATAAATCATATTTACAATATAACCAACTTGCTGGCAATACATATTTACATCACAGATTTAGTAGAGCACGTATCCGTCCGAGTTCCATCTTAGTGAGATCTTCGGTTCAAATTTGACAGTTTTTCGTGCTTTTGGTTGGGTACCCAGTGTCAGATCTGTCCACATTTTTCTACATATATGTGCATGATATCTGGGCATAATCCTGTGAAGTTTCATATTTCTAGCATTATCACAATTGCTACAACATCAACATTTCGGTAGTCCTGTCTCTGAACATCGTACAGAGTTCAGAGTAGTTTCAAACAGTGAGCAGAATTTTCATGTTAACAACCTATAATTTACAGATTTTTACAAATTTTGCACAGTTCTCTGAGTCTTTTTCAAAAAGATATTTCCTTGTCGTTTAAGACACACATATCTGTATGGTCCCACCCCTATGGTTTGCTGGGCCCAGAGCAGACCCGGGCTCTCTTCCTGCTGGTAGTTGTTTCTGTTGACACCTGAATTTGCATTACTTTTCGGTCCATGACGCATATTGTCTCTCCTCAGAGAAGCAGAGCAAAATCCCCTCCTCCTTTCATTAGCATCTAACTGAGAGTTACTGGGCAGAGAGCAAAAGGGAAGGCACCTTTGTTTGGGGCAAACTGTGGAATGTGCTTTTGAAGTCCTGTGGCCAGCATCAGTTCACTTTAAAACACTTTGTTTAAAATTGTCTTTGCTAAAACAAAACCTTACATTTGCACAAAGTAGACACACATATCTCTCATTACAGTCTTTTTAAAACATAGAAATTGAATAGTAGCAACCTATATTGCTTTGGATGGCAAGTCTCTTCTTTTCCACAATTTGATCTTAATGTACCAGTTTAAACTAACAGTAAAATTAAATGACAGCTTTGACACAGGTGAGCGGTGGTACTGCGGCCATATTCTGACATATTTTTCCAGGCAAGCACCTTTTTGAATGTGGATATTTTTGTGATGAAATCTGCTTCTCCTGACATTGTGCTTATGGGGATTCCTTAGATAAGGTGATGGTGAACAACCAACAAGGATGGTGGATCATTTCTGATGTTTGGGAAACCATTATTTTGCAATTTCAACAGCCAAGGAAAAACGGATTTTAGAGCACTTCTGGGTTTTCCTGGCAATGAAGCACTGCCTTTTCTGGTAGTTCCATTTCACTCTGTGGGCAGCCCAATGACAGGTTTTGGCACTGTGGTCTCCTGTTCTACCACCGACACAGGCAAAGTAGATTGGCAGCCTATTTTTCCGGTTTCCCTTGCACACTTCTCAGAGATTTTTAGAGTGCATAGGGCTTTTTGGCGGCCATTCTGTTGTTTCTGATAAAAGCAGCACACAGTGATGTTGCAGGGCAGAGCCTAGTGGGCCAGAACATCCCACACCAACAAAGGGACTAAACCTGAAGGACCTTTCCAAAAAGAAACAGTCAAAAAAGATGACCAGAGTCTTTTTTTACTGATAGGTCTTTGGCGCCATATTGAAAAACATGGCTGCCCCGATTTTTAGATACCAGGTTTCTCAGTCCGGAAAAATCATGGCAGTTTGTTCTAAACCAATGCCACCAGCCATTTCAAGAGGGAAAGGGTAACATTTGACTGTTACATGAGTGTTTAGACTCAGGGGATGCTAGGCAAACCCTCCAGCACTCTATAGGAAGAAAGTGTGTTCTGGGTCTGTAAATTTAAAAAGACTAGTAAAGTCAATTTAGCTTTACATGCTCTGGGAGATAGTAGTCAGTCCCGGAGAAGGTATTTAAACCATGGGAAGTCTGAAAGACATCCCTGTGCCACTGCACTGAAGGTGCTGTGTGACACACAAGAAAAAGACAATGCCTATGGAGTTTTTTTAAAACTCCATATCCAAAGAACACAAAAGTAAAACACACATCAAAATGAAAAGTAGTTCAAAGTCCCAAAATATAGCAAAAGAGCTGGAGGACTCTAAGCTAGAGGGGATGTAGCACTTGGTGAGAATTCTCCCTAACAACAACCAATCAAAAAAAATGGGTAAGGGGCTACCATGCATGTGCAAGCTGACAGTGAACAAGTTGTGTAAGGCATTGAAAGATGGAATGTCCAGACAATTCTGGATCTTGATTAATGCCATGGAAACCTCCCAAAGTTCTATACAAATATGGTGATTTGTGAAGACGTAAGGAAGGGACACTTTAGCTCTCGCAATTAGGCAATTTCCCACAATGTGAGTATTGTGGATCGCCTAAAAGATCATCCTTGGGATTTTAAATTATCCGTAATGTATTGTTAAAGAAAGCCCATCTGGATGGGCCGGGTTCCAACCAACTCTTTAATGTGATGTTGAAAGGCATTCTGGAGCTATGGGCGAAAGCCTTGTATATTTTGTTCACTGATGTTTTCTTGACTAGATCTATACCTATTTCCTGGCACACCTTGCATATCGTTCCAATTTACAAAAAGTGGGATTGTTCTTGCACTACTAACTATAGACCCATTGCGTTATTAGATGCTGATTTGAACATTTTTGCTGGTGTAATATTAATACATGTAGAGGAGTGGGTGGAGATACACAACATTCTGTCACCCCACAAAGTGGGTTTAGGAAAAGTGTGGGGACTGATGTAGGACGAGTGCTTTTGACAATAATGCAGGCGAAGGCTTGGATGGAAAATAGTCCCCCCATTTACATCGCTGCTATTGATCTCTCCTTGGCATTCAGTTTAGTTAACAACAATTTGTTTCGATACACATTGATTGTACTAGGGATCCCATTAGGCCTTGCTTCAATTTTGTTTCATCTGCATCAGGGATCTCTGGTTCAAGTACGGCTTGATAGAGAGGGCCTCCTGTCTTGTTCCTAAGCATCTCAAATGTCCTCGGACAGGGATGTATTTTTGCTTCTATGCTTTTTAATTTTTACATGGCAGATGCAGGGAGATGCTTAGAGATGTGGACGATTACCTGCTCATGGATTATACCTCTAGAGATCTGCAATGCTTGCTCAGTGCCGTTTATGAATACATCGTGAGGAATGGCCTTGAAATTAAGGTTAATAAATCAGCTATAATGAGGCTAAGCAGGCGTACCACAGCTTTGGGCTATGCATGGTTCCTGAACAAAGAAAAACTTGTATTTAGATCCTCTATGAGATACTTGGAGTTCCTTATTTTTCAGAACTCAAATAAATTGCATTATCACCAATTTCTAGAAGGGAAGGTGAGTAAGTACATAGCACAGATGAAAAAAGTGGAACGGAAATATGGGAAATTCTTATTAATCCCCTTACTCCATATCTATAAAACTAAGATTGTTCCCCAACTGTGCAACGGTCTCAAATTATTTCCTCTCTGGGTAAGGTCTGACCTCTGTAAGTACGACGTGAAAATCTGGAGACCTACCTTTCACTGTCTGCCCAATTCAGTTCCATGTGTAGCTATTCACTAAGAATCTTGCCTACAGTCAGTGGGCTCCCCAGAGACGGGCTTCTTCTTCAATCTAAAAGCTGAATGACGTGATATTCTGGGTATATTGGGTGTAACCTTGGATTCTCTTATCGGTAGCCTATTAAAAGTTCAAAAGCAATTGCAGTATGATGATTGGGCTAAGACAATGCAGGATGGGCACAATACTAAATTATTCTCTCAGTTGGTTTCTCACTACAAAAGAATGGGCAGTCCTGAACCCTACTTTGTACAGTTTCCTGAGAAGAGACGCAGATGCGACTTTATGAGGTTTTGCACAGTTCTCTGAGTCTTTTTCAAAAAGATATTTCCTTGTCGTTTAAGACACACATATCTGTATGGTCCCACCCCTATGGTTTGCTGGGCCCAGAGCAGTCCCGGGCTCTCTTCCTGCTGGCAGTTGTTTCTGTTGACACCTGAATTTGCATTACTTTTCGGTCCATGACGCCTATTGTCTCTCCTCAGAGAAGCAGAGCAAAATCCCCTCCTCCTTTCATTAGCATCTAACTGAGAGTTACTGGGCAGAGAGCAAAAGGGAAGGCACCTTTGTTTGGGGCAAACTGTGGAATGTGCTTTTGAAGTCCTGTGGCCAGCATCAGTTCACTTTAAAACACTTTGTTTAAAATTGTCTTTGCTAAAACAAAACCTTACATTTGCACAAAGTAGACACACAGATCTCTCATTACAGTCTTTTTAAAACATAGAAATTGAATAGTAGCAACCTATATTGCTTTGGATGGCAAGTCTCTTCTTTTCCACAATTTGATCTTAATGTACCAGTTTAAACTAACAGTAAAATTAAATGACAGCTTTGACACAGGTGAGCGGTGGTACTGCGGCCATATTCTGACATATTTTTCCAGGCAAGCACCTTTTTGAATGTGGATATTTTTGTGATGAAATCTGCTTCTCCTGACATTGTGCTTATGGGGATTCCTTAGATAAGGTGATGGTGAACAACCAACAAGGATGGTGGATCATTTCTGATGTTTGGGAAACCATTATTTTGCAATTTCAACAGCCAAGGAAAAACGGATTTTAGAGCACTTCTGGGTTTTCCTGGCAATGAAGCACTGCCTTTTCTGGTAGTTCCATTTCACTCTGTGGGCAGCCCAATGACAGGTTTTGGCACTGTGGTCTCCTGTTCTACCACCGACACAGGCAAAGTAGATTGGCAGCCTATTTTTCCGGTTTCCCTTGCACACTTCTCAGAGATTTTTAGAGTGCATAGGGCTTTTTGGCGGCCATTCTGTTGTTTCTGATAAAAGCAGCACACAGTGATGTTGCAGGGCAGAGCCTAGTGGGTCAGAACATCCCACACCAACAAAGGGACTAAACCTGAAGGACCTTTCCAAAAAGAAACAGTCAAAAAAGATGACCAGAGTCTTTTTTTACTGATAGGTCTTTGGCGCCATATTGAAAAACATGGCTGCCCCGATTTTTAGATACCAGGTTTCTCAGTCCGGAAAAATCATGGCAGTTTGTTCTAAACCAATGCCACCAGCCATTTCAAGAGGGAAAGGGTAACATTTGACTGTTACATGAGTGTTTAGACTCAGGGGATGCTAGGCAAACCCTCCAGCACTCTATAGGAAGAAAGTGTGTTCTGGGTCTGTAAATTTAAAAAGACTAGTAAAGTCAATTTAGCTTTACATGCTCTGGGAGATAGTAGTCAGTCCCGGAGAAGGTATTTAAACCATGGGAAGTCTGAAAGACATCCCTGTGCCACTGCACTGAAGGTGCTGTGTGACACACAAGAAAAAGACAATGCCTATGGAGTTTTTTTAAAACTCCATATCCAAAGAACACAAAAGTAAAACACACATCAAAATGAAAAGTAGTTCAAAGTCCCAAAATATAGCAAAAGAGCTGGAGGACTCTAAGCTAGAGGGGATGTAGCACTTGGTGAGAATTCTCCCTAACAACAACCAATCAAAAAAAATGGGTAAGGGGCTACCATGCATGTGCAAGCTGATAGTGAACAAGTTGTGTAAGGCATTGAAAGATGGAATGTCCAGACAATTCTGGATCTTGATTAATGCCATGGAAACCTCCCAAAGTTCTATACAAATATGGTGATTTGTGAAGACGTAAGGAAGGGACACTTTAGCTCTCGCAATTAGGCAATTTCCCACAATGTGAGTATTGTGGATCGCCTAAAAGATCATCCTTGGGATTTTAAATTATCCGTAATGTATTGTTAAAGAAAGCCCATCTGGATGGGCCGGGTTCCAACCAACTCTTTAATGTGATGTTGAAAGGCATTCTGGAGCTATGGGCGAAAGCCTTGTATATTTTGTTCACTGATGTTTTCTTGACTAGATCTATACCTATTTCCTGGCACACCTTGCATATCGTTCCAATTTACAAAAAGTGGGATTGTTCTTGCACTACTAACTATAGACCCATTGCGTTATTAGATGCTGATTTGAACATTTTTGCTGGTGTAATATTAATACATGTAGAGGAGTGGGTGGAGATACACAACATTCTGTCACCCCAACAAAGTGGGTTTAGGAAAAGTGTGGGGACTAATGTAGGACAAGTGCTTTTGACAATAATGCAGGCGAAGGCTTGGATGGAAAATAGTCCCCCCATTTACATCGCTGCTATTGATCTCTCCTTGGCATTCAGTTTAGTTAACAACAATTTGTTTCGATACACATTGATTGTACTAGGGATCCCATTAGGCCTTGCTTCAATTTTGTTTCATCTGCATCAGGGATCTCTGGTTCAAGTACGGCTTGATAGAGAGGGCCTCCTGTCTTGTTCCTAAGCATCTCAAATGTCCTCGGAGAGGGATGTATTTTTGCTTCTATGCTTTTTAATTTTTACATGGCAGATGCAGGGAGATGCTTAGAGATGTGGACGATTACCTGCTCATGGATTATACCCCTAGAGATCTGCAATGCTTGCTCAGTGTGGCCTTGAAATTAAGGTTAAGAAATCAGCTATAATGAGGCTAAGCAGGCGCACCACAGCTTTGGGCTATGCATGGTTCCTGAACAAAGAAAAAGTTGTATTTAGATCCTCTATGAGATACTTGGAGTTCCTTATTTTTCAGAACTCAAATAAATTGCATTATCACCAATTTCTAGAAGGGAAGGTGAGTAAGTACATAGCACAGATGAAAAAACTGGAACGGAAATATGGGAAATTCTTATTAATCCCCTTACTCCATTTCTATAAAACTAAGATTGTTCCCCAACTGTGCGACCGTCTCAAATTATTTCCTCTCTGGGTAAGGTCTGACCTATGTAAGTAGGACGTGAAAATCTGGAGACCTACCTTTCACTGTCTGCCCAATTCAGTTCCATGTGTAGCTATTCACTAAGAATCTTGCCTACAGTCAGTGGGCTCCCCAGAGACGGGCGTCTTCTTCAATCTAAAAGCTGAATGACGTGATATTCTGGGTATATTGGGTGTAACCTTGGATTCTCTTATCGGTAGCCTATTAAAAGTTCAAAAGCAATTGCAGTATGATGATTGGGCTAAGACAATGCAGGATGGGCACAATACTAAATTATTCTCTCAGTTGGTTTCTCACTACAAAAGAATGGGCAGTCCTGAACCCTACTTTGTACAGTTTCCTGAGAAGAGAGCAGATGCGACTTTATGAGGTTTCGTTTTAGTGTCCTTATTACGGGGGAGATCAGGGACATTAGAGGCGGGTTGTGTGCTTGTTCGTCTATTTGCAGTGATCGAAGTGAGGGGGAGCGGTGCTCCCATACTTTTTAAAATTATGTTTTACTGTTCCTATACTTTTATTTTAAAAAGAAACTGTTCCGGAATGCTTTCGTTTTAAAATAAAAGTGTAGGAAGAAGTTGAAACTTGCACAACACCGAACTTTCACTTAAACAGCATGTGCTTGGGGGTTTGTATTGTGTGTGAGAGGGGGCGTGGTGATGGGGGTTGTGGGGAGTGGGTGCAGGCCAGCAGGGAACATAGTTCCATTTCTTCTTTTCATACACTTCGATCACTGTAATTGTAGATTTTGTCATGAGACTGATTGTAAAGAAACACTGCAGCACCTACTAATAGATTGCTTTGCCTTAAGGCAAGACCAGCATTTGTGTTTTTTAGTTTATATATGAGGAACCCACAAAGAGTTGATTTAGATTTGCTCTGGTGAGAGATGTTGCACAACGGCTCAGTCTTACTTCATCTGGCTGTGGTGAGATTTCTAACAGATGGGTGTAAACCTGTTGGCTAAGCCTCAGGGGTTTCCCCTGTTTGTAAACGTACTGATAAGCAATTTATATCTGTTGTATGCGGTCTTATTCTTAATTAACTGGAATCAACTGTATCAATGTATGGATCTGCATGTAGCCCTCTGATATGCACGTGTATATATGTATTTATCATGTTTACTTCTTTGTAACGTATCACATTTGTTAATGTTTTAACCGAATTCTTTTTGTAACCAAAACAAGTTTAAAAAAAATAATAAAAAATAATAAAAAAGAAGATACCAGATCAGCTAACCAGATAAACACAAGAGTGCTTATGGATGCAGTAAAAAAGACTAATAACATGACATAAATACCCCAATCCATTCACTCTCCTCCCACACAAAGATGATACAGCACGATCATGCAGACAGGCTTCATCAACACAAACGCAGTCCAATAACAATGATGTTGGGAGTGGGGCAATTCTTTCTGCTTAATTTGCGTTTGACCTGTGGTGATTGCAGGGTAGGCTGAGCACAGAGCAACTGATCAGCTGCAGCTTTCAGCATTGCAGCATGTTCAGGAGGCGCCCTGTCCATCTGTCACGGCCAGGACTGAACAAAGCCGCATTGAAACGGCTCTGTGTCTTTGCCTCCCGTTTGTGCACGGCGGGAGGTGGGAACGTTGAAGGACGGGGCTGCCGAGACTCAGTGGAGAGACGCTGATTGTGATGTATCACAAAGCGTTAAGGACAGGCACTGGCCTTGAATAATGCCTAAATCTGCACTGTGCTGTAATCCCCCCTCTCTGGCCATTCTCATGGATATACTGACAGGGATGGGCCCTGCATTGACAGCGGTCACTGCCACCCCCCTCCCTTGGCAGTAGCTTCCTATTAACATGTCAATCCCGGTGCCCTACTTTCAAAGGCCCGGCCTGACCTACTTAAATCAGGCCTCTTAGCTCTTCATTTAATTCTGCATCACAGTGAAGTAATGCCGTCCTGCATGAATGTTAATGGCACTAAGGCTGGAAGAAGGGACAGATGGAGGCATCGCGACAACATTTCCAAATGCCATCGCAGATGTGTTCATGGACTTGCACAGCGCCGGGCACATTCCCATGCAGTAACATGCACTAGAGATTACAGAGGTAGCAAATGGCCCTCCTCACTTCTGATATTATCAGGCTTTAAATACGATTCTTTCTACTTGTGTGCAACCCTGCTGATTCAACTAGAAATCTCCAGCTCCAAGCTGTATTGTTTGTTTCTGATATAACTACTGCACTATTTATTTATATATGTATTTATTTATATAGCGCACTAAATCCATAGGTATCTAGGCGCTTATGCTTACGAAATTGGTTACAGTGCTTATGGTTACATGCCAAAGTGAACACGAAGTAGTTATATCATAAAGTGCAATAAAGTGTAGGTAATTACTGGTATTAGGTTACAGGCAGGTGCAACAGACGTAGTTACATAACAAGAGTGCATTAGAGTTCAGGGAGGCACAATGGAGTAGCCTAGCCCCATGTTGCAAGACGGCAACAACACAAGGATGCAAAAAAGTCAATCAAGTGGGCACATTTGAGGAGCCTAACTCAAGGTTGCAGGGTGGCTGCTACACAAGGATGCAGAAAAGTCAATCAAGTGTGCACATTTGAGGAGCCTAACCCCATGTTGCAGGGTGGCTGTGACACAATTATGCAGAAAAGTCAATCAAGTGGGCACATTTGAGGAGACTAACCCCATGTTGCATGGCAGCTGCGACACAAAGGATGCAGCAAGGCAAGTCGACATAGGGAGGTAAGATGGATGCAGAATATGGTCACACAGACACATACATAGAACACAGGGGCAGATAGAAACAAGGTACAGTCACACTCGCAAAAGCTATGCCAAGACGTGTTCAGATAGCGGACAGGGAGCGGACAGTGGCCTTAGATGCTGGCCTTTGATCACAAGGGCCACCTCCCGGTGCTGGTGGTTGGCTGATGGTGAGATGCCCAGCCAATGGGAGCGGGAGCATGCTCAGGCCTTAATTAACGTATCATTTTACTATCTGTTCAAAATGACTCTGTGAGCTGGGAAAGTCTATGGAAAGAGGAGAGAGTCACATAGGTGTGTGTTTGCTTTGCTAAAGCCGCACAGCCATTGCTGACAGCATTGTGACCAGAGGAAAAAAAGACATCAAAACGGGCGTGGGGGTAGAGAGGTGACGTGCACTGCAAAAAACAGCTAATATAAAAGCACATTATTTATTTGAACTAACATTGTAAAGTAATTTCACAATGTTCACTTCTTCCAATATATATTGTAATCATAATACATTGTTACACTTGTTTTACTGAGCAAAGCCCATGATCAAAGCCTAGAATACCCGACAACAGTATCGCCCAATAGGGTATCATTCTAAGATAGACAGTCTTGTACAGATCTATTGGATTTTTTCAAAATATGCCTATGGAAAAGGGGGAAATTAGAACCAACGGGGGTTGCTGGACGTTTTAAATGAAATGAAAGAGCATATTGGGAACATAAGAACCGCAGATCTTTATAATTGACAAACATGTCTGTGATAAAAGGGTGGTATGCTGTAATCACTGCGCAGAATATGCACACTAGACTTGGTGCTTATTTCATTTTTTCATGACACTCAGCCTAACGCTCCAATATTTCAAATCATGAACCGTATATACTGATTACTACAACTTATTATTTGGCTATGACACTGAAATGTCTGACTTTTGCCAGTCAAGTGGGCTTAGAGGATTGTCCTATTTATAATTTCTGGAGATAAAGTTGACTTTCCCTGACTAGAAGTTTAGAAGAAAATAGGCACTTAAGAGGTAGCTGGGTCTCAAGGAAAGGATGGCTTTGCACATGCTCAGACCCATATGCACAGATATCCTTAGATATTTATACATATGTGATGAACCATGCTAGGATTTTGGGAATGGACGCATACAGCCACTTTCCCCCTCCCCTATCTTTCATTATTTCTCTCAAAAACTCTTCTACCCTCAATAGGCTGAAGTTCTTCTTCTATTTATTTTATACAGGCGGCTTAATTCTTTCTTTTATGGTATGAATGACACAATGACAGAGTTCTTATTCCATGTAAATTAGATGGTGTATTTTTTATCATTGAATGCTTGAATAGTATATTTTTCTGCCTATTAATGCTTCCACAACATTGCTCAGTTCTACAGGCAATGGTATCAGTTATGTGCCCAGATAAATTAATTGAGGCCAGTGGCATAACACAAGAGCTGGGCCCCCCCCTGCGAGCCATGCTGAGGGCCCTCCCCCTCAACTCGGCAACAAATCAGGAGTCGCGCCACACTATGGGCCAGCCTAGATTACCATGCTTGCGCAATATGCACAAACGTGTTGCTGAAGGGGTATGCCACACACTACACTAGGAGAAAGATATAAATATGTGTTTTAATGCAATATACAGCACACATTCTGAGAAAAATTGGCTAAAAAGCCACAGTGTTTGCTATTGTTGTGTAGGGTAACACCCATCCAATACATGCAAGTCACCAACAGTGCACATGAACATTAATGCTTTGCTATTAAAAATGCCATGCCAGAATGAAAACATGTCCAACTGGCTGCACAATGTAGACCAATGTAGACACATAATAACATTACAGTAAAGCATGCCAGGCCACATTAAGACATACCTAGACTGGTTGCACCAAAATGCCAGCAATAAGACTCATCAAGAAGAGAGCACACATTCAAGCCTGCGTCTCTGCGGCCTCTAACAACACAGCCAAACTCTTATCTGCAAGGAACTGGCCAATCCTGATGCAGTCTCTACCTCTCCTGTTCCCTCAACAGGCCCTCTGTATGGCTTTGGCCTCTTGCTTCTCTGCTAAAACTCAGGACATCCTGTCCACTATCTCCTCTTCCTCTCCCTCTTCCTCGCTCGGACCCCTTTGGCCATCTCTCCCTTTCCTCTTCCTTTCTCCTCTTTCGCTCTAACACCTGACGAGGTTTCTAGACAAGTCCCATCTATGGAAGTGTCGTCAAAACAGGTGCTCGCCTGCTCCTACAGAACCATCAAGGACCACATTGACACCCTTGATTTAGCCTTGACCGATTTCTGTAATCATTATTTTGCCACTGGAACTTTCCCCTCTCCCAAACTCTTGGGAAAGCTTGCCAACTGCCAGTTTACTCGCCACACTGAATCTGTTGGTTGTCTCCATGACCATCAGTCTGGTTTAAGAGCTGCCAGAGGCATGGAAACCGCTCACCTGAACACCTGTGCAGATCTGATCTCTAACCTTGATTCCAGCATTCCTTCTGTCCTCATCCTCTTTGAACATTACTCTGCTTTCGACACGGTCAACCACACCAACCTGATCAATTGACTCCATGAGAACCTGGGCATCATGGATCAGGCCCTGGAGTGGCTGACCTCCTTCTTCTTGGACCGCCCCTCCCAAGTCCAACTTGGTCCCTTTCACTCTGCCACCTCTCTCTGCATGTGGCATTCTCCAGGGCTCTATCCTCTCACAATGTATTATGATTATGTAATCATATGTAATCATAATACATTGTTACACTTGTTTTACTGAGCAAAGCCCATGATCAAAGCCTAGAATACCCGACAACAGTATCGCCCAATAGGGTATCATTCTAAGATAGACAGTCTTGTACAGATCTATTGGATTTTTTCAAAATATGCCTATGGAAAAGGGGGAAATTAGAACCAACGGGGGTTGCTGGACGTTTTAAATGAAATGAAAGAGCATATTGGGAACATAAGAACCGCAGATCTTTATAATTGACAAACATGTCTGTGATAAAAGGGTGGTATGCTGTAATCACTGCGCAGAATATGCACACTAGACTTGGTGCTTATTTCATTTTTTCATGACACTCAGCCTAACGCTCCAATATTTCAAATCATGAACCGTATATACTGATTACTACAACTTATTATTTGGCTATGACACTGAAATGTCTGACTTTTGCCAGTCAAGTGGGCTTAGAGGATTGTCCTATTTATAATTTCTGGAGATAAAGTTGACTTTCCCTGACTAGAAGTTTAGAAGAAAATAGGCACTTAAGAGGTAGCTGGGTCTCAAGGAAAGGATGGCTTTGCACATGCTCAGACCCATATGCACAGATATCCTTAGATATTTATACATATGTGATGAACCATGCTAGGATTTTGGGAATGGACGCATACAGCCACTTTCCCCCTCCCCTATCTTTCATTATTTCTCTCAAAAACTCTTCTACCCTCAATAGGCTGAAGTTCTTCTTCTATTTATTTTATACAGGCGGCTTAATTCTTTCTTTTATGGTATGAATGACACAATGACAGAGTTCTTATTCCATGTAAATTAGATGGTGTATTTTTTATCATTGAATGCTTGAATAGTATATTTTTCTGCCTATTAATGCTTCCACAACATTGCTCAGTTCTACAGGCAATGGTATCAGTTATGTGCCCAGATAAATTAATTGAGGCCAGTGGCATAACACAAGAGCTGGGCCCCCCCCCTGCGAGCCATGCTGAGGGCCCTCCCCCTCAACTCGGCAACAAATCAGGAGTCGCGCCACACTATGGGCCAGCCTAGATTACCACGCTTGCGCAATATGCACAAACGTGTTGCTGAAGGGGTTTGCCACACACTACACTAGGAGAAAGATATAAATATGTGTTTTAATGCAATATACAGCACACATTCTGAGAAAAATTGGCTAAAAAGCCACAGTGTTTGCTATTGTTGTGTAGGGTAACACCCATCCAATACATGCAAGTCACCAACAGTGCACATGAACATTAATGCTTTGCTATTAAAAATGCCATGCCAGAATGAAAACATGTCCAACTGGCTGCACAATGTAGACCAATGTAGACACATAATAACATTACAGTAAAGCATGCCAGGCCACATTAAGACATACCTAGACTGGTTGCACCAAAATGCCAGCAATAAGACTCATCAAGAAGAGAGCAGACATTCAAGCCTGCGTCTCTGCGGCCTCTAACAACACAGCCAAACTCTTATCTGCAAGGAACTGGCCAATCCTGATGCAGTCTCTACCTCTCCTGTTCCCTCAACAGGCCCTCTGTATGGCTTTGGCCTCTTGCTTCTCTGCTAAAACTCAGGACATCCTGTCCACTATCTCCTCTTCCTCTCCCTCTTCCTCGCTCGGACCCCTTTGGCCATCTCTCCCTTTCCTCTTCCTTTCTCCTCTTTCGCTCTAACACCTGACGAGGTTTCTAGACAAGTCCCATCTATGGAAGTGTCGTCAAAACAGGTGCTCGCCTGCTCCTACAGAACCATCAAGGACCACATTGACACCCTTGATTTAGCCTTGACCGATTTCTGTAATCATTATTTTGCCACTGGAACTTTCCCCTCTCCCAAACTCTTGGGAAAGCTTGCCAACTGCCAGTTTACTCGCCACACTGAATCTGTTGGTTGTCTCCATGACCATCAGTCTGGTTTAAGAGCTGCCAGAGGCATGGAAACCGCTCACCTGAACACCTGTGCAGATCTGATCTCTAACCTTGATTCCAGCATTCCTTCTGTCCTCATCCTCTTTGAACATTACTCTGCTTTCGACACGGTCAACCACACCAACCTGATCAATTGACTCCATGAGAACCTGGGCATCATGGATCAGGCCCTGGAGTGGCTGACCTCCTTCTTCTTGGACCGCCCCTCCCAAGTCCAACTTGGTCCCTTTCACTCTGCCACCTCTCTCTGCATGTGGCATTCTCCAGGGCTCTATCCTCTCACCCTGGTCTTTCAACCTCTACCTGGCCCCCTTGGCCCACCAGATCTCTACCTTCTCCTATAATTTACAGTGTTATGCGGATGACACTCAGCTTTCCTTCAGGCTCCCCTCAGCCTACTCTCCTCACATCTCGGACAACGCCAAGAAGTCCAACTACCAGCTGCACCTCCTCAAAGGGACTCTTCCCTTTCTCACTTTCCCCCAGAAGCTCACTTTCTCCAGAGCTCTGGTTCTCTCAAGGCTGGACTACTGCAACAGCCACTTTCTCAATCTGCCTTCCTCTACTCTCCGTCCTCTGCAACTAATGCTGAACAGGACTGCAAGACTTATCCTTGGCCTCAAGCCCAGGGCTGTATCTATCCAGCCATGAAATCTCTCCACTGGCTCTCGGTGGCTGCAAGGATCAAGTTTAAGACCCTTTGTATTGACCACAAAGATTTCTGGGGCTGGGATCCGCACTACATCCAACGCTTTCTTGCGAAATACCTTCCTTCTCGAGCCCTAAGGGTTAGATGCTTCTCCAGGCAGAGAGTGGGGGGGATGAGAGGGTAGATGCTTCTCCCCTGCAGGTGCCTCCCTCTGGAATGGCCTCCCTGCCCCTCCAAAACCTGAGCCGGACCACCTGAAGTTCCAGAAGCAGCTCAAAACGTTCCTCTTCTCCTCTGCCTTCTCTCTTTCTCTCCCCTGCTGACCTACCTGACCTACCTGTCTGCTGTACCAACTGGTTGCTTGGCTACCATCAGTCTCACTGAGTCCAGGCTCTTTCTTGATCAGTCACCCTTGCACTGCCTCCGGGCCTACCATGCAGTTAGGGGCTGTAAATGTAACCCTACAGTCCCTTTTTCTCCTTGCACTACCCAGAGCCGCGCTGCCCTGGCTGCACTTACTCAGAGCATTGCTGTCCTGTTTTCCCCTCCCCTCTCCCTTGCACTTCCCACCTCCCTTTCCGCTTGCACTTCTCGTTCTCGCACTTGCACGGTCTGAATGATACAAGGCTTAGTAAGATCATTTGTCTTGTCCTCCCTTTGTTTTCCTTCCCTTGTCTTGTCATGCCTAAAAACACTTGTGTACAGGTGTGTTATATGACTTATCATATCATATCATTTTATCACAGTTGCCCAGAAAAATATACAGTGCTGCAGTAAGAAACGGCTAGACTGGCACAACCCAAATGCCAATCTAGCCAGGTAATTACACTTAGCAGGACTGCTTTATCAGAAATGCCCAGTTAAAAAAGTCATACCAAACTGAGGAATGACTAGACTGGCTGCACCAAAATGCCTCTTTAGCCACTAATACCACATATCATGCCTGCTTAGCATGGGCATGGACAACCATTATGATTTATTGCACAATCCCACCCCCACACATCCCTTCTCCCTCCCATCCCCTACCCCAACCTCCATAATCAGGTCATTGGCCCAGAATTACCTCAATGTCCCCGGCAGTGCTTACATATGAGGCTCCTTGCCTCACTGGTAAGTTCTGTGATGAGGAAAAGTGGGACTAGGAGTAATGAAGATTACTTGTAGCTAATTTGGGCATTACCTTCATGTACTTCTACCTCATCCCAGTACTTTTGTATGAGGCATAATGCCTCCTACACAAGTACTGCCTCATACACAAGTACTGGGATGAGGAAGAATAGGGCTAAGAGTAATGAATATTACCAATAAGTAATCAAGGCATTAAACACAAGTAGTAGTGCAACACCATTGAGCTGACTGGGCTTCAGCACCCCCCCCCCACACTGAAACTGTGGGCTATGATGACTTGACCTGGCTGATCTACAGAGCAGTTGCTGGACAGAAAAGGACACAGATGTAAAACGGCACCTGGGTTTCACTGTTAACAAGGGCCCCACCCAGCAATTATAATGTACAGCATTTCACTGTTAGTACCTGCATTCAAATGCCACATTTTTTAAGCAATTGAAATTGTGATACGGGTTTAGTACTTGCATGCCAGGGGAGTGATTGGAAGGGTAGAGAGGGAACAGGAGACCAGCCATTCTCGCAGTAGTCCATAAGTGGGTGCTTTCAGACTTAAAGGGGAGAGTTAACTGCATGTAACATTGAAGCTGCACTATAATAGTCTCATTAAAATGTGTAAAGGAGTTAGATGCCCCCAGACAAATAAGTTTGCCCCCTCCCCATCACACGTGAACTTAGTGCCTCTCCCAACATTTGAAGGGTTAGCCCCCCTGAAATGAAGGTTTTGTTGTGCTGCTAAGCACACACACCATTCATCATATATACACACGCACACCCAGCCATCCATATATCTAAGAGTGCACTCTTTCACGATACTGGCACACACAGGCAGCCACCCATACATTTAAGTGTGCAACCTTTCACCATACAGGCACACGCACACATGCACCTACACATACATTTAAGTGTGCACCATTTCACCATACAGGCACAGCCAGGCAGCCACCCATAGATTTAAGTGCGCAACCTTTCACCATACAGGCACACACACCCAGGCATCTACCCATACATTTAAGTGTGCATCCTTTCACCATACAGGCACATCCAGGCAGCCTCCCATACATTTAAGTGTGCATCCTTTCACTGTACACACACACCCAGCCACCCATACATTTGTGTGCACCCTTTCACCATACACTCACACAGGCAGCCACCTATACATTTAAGTGTGCACCCTTTCACCATACACTCACACAGGCAGCCACCCATACATTTAAGTGTGCATCCTTTCACCGTACATGCACACACGCATACCCAGCCACCCATACATTTGTGTTCACTCTTTCACCATACACTCACACACATCACGGGGTTGAGGGGAGCCATAATACTTAAAAAATGAATTGTTTCTTTTTGACGTTACTCTGACGGCTATCAGAAACTATTTATTTTTGAAGTCATAGGGCCTCATTACGATCCATGCGGAATGGGTTAACGGGTTCCGCTAATGGATGCGGACCCATTAACACCATTCCACACGATTACGAGGTCCCCTCGCGGGACCCGGTAAGGACGCCTGGCAAAACCATTGATCGTAATCGGCCCATTGTTAGCTCCCTCTCCCATTCCCATTGAGCCCTCTGGGGGCTCAAATGGTAATGGGAAGGTCTGGGCCCAGGTTCCCTGAGGGAGGAATTACCGGGCCCTCCGAACTCGGAATGGCCTGGTAATTCACCATTCAGGGAACCCGGTAAAGGAGACCGGTTTGGCGGCAGCCATGGAGCTAATAGCTCGTAAATAGGCCCATAGGGCTTTCCCCACCCCATGACATGGAGGCCTCCAGCCTAGGGTCTTCATGTCATGGGGTGGGGGTAGCCCCCGGACTTCAAAAGGAAAGATTCTTTTTGTATTCACTCTGCTTTCATAAAGACATTATTTCTGTTACAGAAATAATTTCTTTATAAAATCAGAGTGAATTCAAAAAGAAAATGTAAAAAAAGCAAAAAGTAAAAAAAGAAAATCTTTTTTTTTCACTCCAAGTGGGGCCCCCTCCCAGAACATGTGCTTGTTGGGCCCCCCGCACTGCGGGGGCTGCGAGGGCCCCTGTTACGCCAGTGAGTGAGCCAAGGGTGCATAAGGAGGCCTCAGTGTACATAAACGTCCATACTGCCCAATCCACAATGGCCAATAATGCTATTGGTCCCAGGTCTGGCACTGAACCCCTTCTTTCATGAAACAAATATGGAAAACATTTTCACATGGCAATGTGCAAGAGGACCTCTGATAAAAGTAATCACAGGAATAAAAAACAATCCAAAAAGGAGTGTCCGCCAACCAAGAAGGAACGCAAATTATTTGGACACTTAAACAGCTGGAATGCACGGTTCAGATAGCCCTGTTGCTCTGAACTGAATGAAATGAGCTGTCAAGGCTGGCCACTGCAGCTGAACATTTTCTACACGGTTTGCCAAATTTGACTTGTCAAGGGAGCGTGGAGGGAGCGTGGAGGTATCTCTTACAGACCCTTTTCGAGTGACATCTGAGCCAGTTATTGGTAGTGTCACAGGTAAGTAGAAGAAACGTTTTGGCCCCACTTATCCCAAGCACAGCTACGTACTGCAGGAAGCACACACAGTTTAAGCACGCGGCCATTGATCAGACCACCTTGATTAGGATCAAGACCCAGAAGGCGCACAACAGGCTCCTTTATAGAAGAACAGAACATTTCTTCTACTTACCTGTGACACTACCAATAACTGGCTCAGATGTCACACCAAAAGGGTCTGCAAGAGATACCTCCACGCTCCCTTGCCAAGTCCTGAAGACAGCACCAGCACAGCCAACTACCTTGCACGTGCCAGAAACACCAGAAGTGGCGACTAGGTAGATGTGTTATGTAGCTTAACCAAATCATAAGTGACCTATAGGAGGTACATCGATCCTGCATTTCGACAGTCAATATTTTAAAATTGCACATGTGCTAATGTGGTCTTAATATTTTTAAGTGTGTGTCCTGCTGTGTATTTTTGGCATGATGCAAAGTTCTTTACAAACTAATTCACCAGTTCTTGTAATTTTGGGCACAACCCTATTGTTTGTTAATATCTGCAGCTACATGCTCTTTTGACATGTGCTGGGAAATGCAGCTGGTCCAGGGCCGTGAGGAGCAATCTCTGGGCCATTACCGGCGTCCCTGTACTGTTCTGTCTCCACACTAAGCTGTAGGTAACAGTGAACAGCAACTCTTTTTTCCATAATTGTATTTATTTATTTGTTTGCATTTTTATAGTGCTCACACAGCCCAGGGGCATCGAGGAGCTGTTACGGGAATATGTCTTAGTTGCATATTTATAACGTGCTTATTACCCAGAGGTTTCTAGTCGCGGACCTGGGGAAGGAACTTGTTGGGGTGCACCCCCCTGCAACTCAATCACTTGGACAATGGGAAATGCATTAAATAGCTCCACAAGTGTAGAGTGATGTCTTTGCAGAAGTGCCATCAAAGTACTTGATCACATTTATAAGGCATGAACCGTATTGAGAGTATTGGTAAATATGCTGCTTCTTTTGCTGTGGAGTCAGCCCTATTATTGCCTTGTAAAATTAAATCTGTGCAGCTAATATGGGTGGCACATTTTATTTTGACCAGTTCTGCAGAGAGGGGCAGCATCACTATTAACCGGGACAATAACTCTACATGTTTTACAGGGGAGCCATTGCTCCTCCTGAACCTCCTCATTTTCCAGTGGGCCAATCCCGAATGCACTGTTGCTGTGGCGGAGGCTGAATCTGAAACAATGTTGACTGCATGCCCATCTGATATATTACCGGCTGTTATCAGGGCTGTCAGTTCACCTGCCTTTGCTGAATAGTGTAGTGGCAACCTCATCTGAGCCCATAGCTGAAATTCTCCTTCGTGATGACAAACCACTGCGCAACCATATGCAGACAACCCATGCTCAAGTCCATCGTTGATAACCGATCAATGAAGACCATCTCTCCTCCTTCCATGGGCTCCTAGTATACCTTGAGGTTGCTCCCCATACCTTCCATCTATAAGGCAAGTTGGGCACATACACCCCTGCTGCGTTGACAACCCGACATCTCACTACCTCACTACCTCAATTGCTGTATTAGACAAAATAACCTGGTACCCTGACACTCTGTGGGTCGTCAATGTGGACTTTGATTTTTCAAGTCTAGCAAAACAACCAAAATGCTCCACCTACAGCGTGACCGTACAGCCCACCCTTATTGTCACTGATTTCTTGATGGCAAATGCTGCTGCAGTGAGGACCTGTTTGCAAGGGAAATTGCCTTGCATTGCTGGGTCTACGAGACTACTGTAGTAGGCTAGGGCCTTGTGTCCCCTTGGCTTTGTTTGAGTGAGGACAGCCATCATCACTGTGCCATCAGAATGTGAAAACTGAAAGAATTTTTCTTTATAATTTGGGGTTGCCAAATCATGGGTGTGCGCCAATGCTTCCTTCAATTCGGCAAAGGACTAATTAATGTCAGATGTCCATTTGCTGTGCATTTGCAATTTGCTTAGGTCCATCTGGATCACCCTATTGAAACACTAGGTGACTCACAATACCCTTGTGGTAAACGAGTATGTTGGAACCTCAACCCGCGATAAGTGAACACAGTGAGATACTGTGGCTCTGGATGCAGCAGGATGGAGAGGAATTCTTTAAATCCACGACTGTGAAACATGTCACTACTCTGGGAATATTAGATAATATTGTGGTTGGGTATGGTACGAGCTGAAACTCTGCCTCCTGTGATGAATTAGCTATGTCTTTACATATCCTCTGGAGGGAAGTTTCTCTTACATGGCCAGGGAAAGGCAGAAGCTACCTGACTCTGACCCTGTGTTTTGCTATCTACGGGAGGACCATGTAGAGGAAGACAAACTCCAGAGGGATAAGACAATATGTTATCAAAATAACCTACTAACCATCATTTCCAATGACATAAAGGCACCGATACAACATACTTATATGGCCTACCCCCCTTTTTGTACGGGGTCAAGGAAGATCGATGGAGCAATGACAATGACGAGGACCGATAAATGAACACAGTGGTTTAGTCTATGGAAATTGTTTGGCAAGTCCGGGAAGTTTAAATCTGCCAAAGCTAACAGACTAGCGAGAGAGACTAAGTGAGCTGGTGGCTAGGGCTGCTGTGGATAACACTGAATATGAGCAAAAAAAGGAGAATGATTGTTGCTGACACAAGAGGCTTGCAGAATAAGCAGAGCAAAGGAAACCCACGGCTCTATTGATAACAGCAGTGCAAGCCATACACTGCAGGAAGAGGCAATGTGAGTGCCGCTCAACTGACAGGAGACACACTCAGTCAGCGAACCATAGAAAATGGAGAAACAGAAACGCGAGAGAAATGAAAGATGTCTGGTAAGCCCAGGGAAGCCAAATGGGTTACTGGAGTTCCTGCAAGTGAATACTGTGTTAGATAAGTGGTGTGAGGAATGAAAGCAAGGCCTTTGAGGAAATTGGTATCTTTGCAAATAATACTGAGAAAGGGATGGCGACCCACTACATGAAACGAGATGTTAAGGTGAATGCAAATAATGGTGGAAAGCCGGCAGCAGCCACCACTTGAAAGAATGCTGTGTTTCAGAAGTGGTGTGAGGAAGGCAAAGTGAGGCCTTTGAGGGAATTGGTATCTTTGCAAATAATACTGAAAAAGGGTCAGCAACCAATTACATGAAAAGAGACATTAATTTGAATGTGAATAATGGTGAAAAGGGGGTCAGTAGACCAAAACGTGAAAGAGAGTGTTAAAAACTTTGGTGAAAGGGGGTCAGTGACCTAACATTAGACACATATAATATTTTGGATAAAAGAAAGAATCATTAGAAAGAATACAAGTCCTGGCAGGTTAGTGAACCAGGTTAACGGTGAGGCTGGACTCACACATACAGGAGTAAATAAAGAAGCGAACTTGCATTCATGAAACAGTGATATTCTGGCATGAGAGTAAACCAGGAGTGAGAAAGAAAGTGCATTTGAATTTCTGAAACAGTTATATCCTGACAGGAGAGTAAACCATGAGTGAGAAAGAAACTGAACTTGCATTTGTGAAACAGTGATATCCTGGAAGGAGAGTAAACCGGGAGTGAAAAAGAAAGCAGACTTGAACCATTTGAAATAGCAACATCCTGGCAGGGGAGTGCAGGAGTGGGCCCCTAATCACCTTAACCCAAGGAAGGACAACCACATAAGAAGCGGGTGCACATTTGCACGTTAAGCAAGTTTATTGTACAATCATCCAAAAGTCTCACTGAACCACATAAATTGACACATTATATATGTTTTTGCAACAGTTAAAATGCTTGCATATATTTTATTACAATCCACCCCCACATGTGATTGGACAAAACCCATACATGGTTCAACCGAGCAGAAATTCCACCCAGAACTGGTGCAGTACGGAGCCAGGTTTCTGGTAGACATACAATGTCATAATCATCATCACTGAAATCATCTTCCCTGAACAAATTAGAAAAAACCCACATGTTCCAGGACCCAACAACAGTGTATTTAGAGATATCGTCATGATTTAGTTACTGACAACCAAAGCTTCTGCTAACCAAGCCAATGACCTTTCCTGTTTCTTCTGTTCCCCTTCCAGGTGCGCAATACAATTTTCCTTTGATTTAAACTCGAGCCCCCACATGCAATCTGCATTGATTCTGGATAGCCATTTGCAGATCTGCCTTATCTAAATTCTCATCATCCCCAGTTACAGTAAATCATTCTCTATTTCTTTCTTCAGAGATCAAATCCATATCTAAATCCCTACTGCAGCCTTTAATCTCCTTGTACAACTGTAAATCGAATATTTTTCTTCTGTCCACTCTAATTCCCAGTGGTAACATCTTCTGAGTGGCATCATCAGGCTTGTGTTACCAGGCCCGTTTCTACATGTAAAAAGGCCCTGTCAAGTTGACAGTCATGTACAATTCAACCCAGTAAATGCCTCCAGATTCAATTGACCTTACGTTTGGTATATGATGGAATAATTTCTGAATATTTCCTATATCATAATCAATCATCCACAGACACCAGTCGGTCCAACATTGAACATGCTTCCATCCCCTCTCTCCTTCTTATATCTTTAACTGTGGAGTTTCAATCATCCTCTATACAGTCTTTCCATTGAAATAAATGGGTACTAACGGCTTCAAACTTCATTTCTTGTTTCTGTTTTTTGTGTTCTAATGTCACAAACGGTGATGTTGCCCATTGCATAAGTAAAACTGACTCCTATTCTGAAGTTTTGAGGATCTGTGGATGAAGTGTCTCATTCAAGCACTGTATTTTTCAGGCCAGAAGAATGGAAGATACTCATCTGAGTCTGGAGGGTCTTCCGGGTCCTCGATCGTATAAGTAAATAGATTCAAAAGACCACTCTGGGAATACTGATCTCCCTCCTGTCCCTGGGTCCAGGTATTCCATAATTTCATCTGTGTTAGCTTCTTTTGTGAGGGTCTAGTATTATGTGTGACTTTTGTACTGGCTCACCTTCTTCAGAACCACTCACTGGGATTTCCAAATAGCAAACGCATTTTCTGGAGCCCATATTCTTGGCTTTTGCAGGAAGATTTGATTTTTTTTGTTTGGGTTATATTTTTTAACCCTTGCTTCTCACATTTGTGACAGAAGATTGGGTACTCCGGTGGGTTCAGGTGTTCAACCTCTTGCTGATCAAAACTGTCCTCTAAAGTATCATGCACACCCGCAACTACTGAAAGCTCTGCTTGAGCGCCCTCTTCCAAATACTGAATTTTACTCACATTAATTCCAAAAACAGAATTGACATGTTCTATTATTGAACTCCTCACCGGACACCAGACAGTAGCCTATTCCTCTACTACTCAGATGTAGTTCTAATACTCAGATGCAGTGAGGCTAGCAGAAGCATGGCCAGTTTTTGTAGGTTAGCCCCATCTACTAATCCATTAACTCCAAGCCAGCCAGCAAGAGTAGATTTCAACAAACAGGAGCTCCACTGATGTGCAGCATGACTGCACTTAGCTCTCTTTTAAATAATATTTAATTAGGCCCTTTTATTAATAATGTTCACCTAACTGGGCCTGGCCTGGAGAACAATAACTGTACTATAATATGTACTTGGGACAAGGGAACCACATGATGAATGTGACTATGAGGCAGGTTGCAGGAGAGCTGCACCCACAGAGGGAATGTGTGTTCTCCAAGGTTGCCATGCATAAATAGCCATTACTCTGGCACCATATTCATCAGATTCAACTGGTCTTGCTGGATTGACAGAAACGGCCCACTTAAAAGGTGCAGATCCACACATTTGCATGAGACACATGTCTAGAGGAACCCAGACCTCAAATACTAGCTGCCTTGCAGGAGGTTAACACATGACCCCACATCAGCCAGGTGCCTTACATTCATATTGCAACACAGTTGTATGCAAAAGGCACATGACACCCAGCGACAGCACACACACTGGCCAATTATGCATTGCATGGTTCTGGGTTGAGGTCCATTGATGGTCCCAGGAATCACCTTGCCTTGATTTCTCTGTTAAATGGGAGGTGTGACCCTAGATAATTCAAAGAAAATACATGTAAAATGTCTTTGTTGCGTGTGTAATTGCTTCCAAATATAATAATAAAGGATAGAGTACTGTTAATCCTACAAATATGTTATCAACCAATGTCCACTTGCAGCCCTCAGCCCTCCTTTATTAAAATGTTGCTCAAAAGTGCCCACTCAAACATCAATGAAATAACAGATATCAGCCATTTTATTTGCACATCTGATTCCTTTTGGGGTCCTGATGAGTATATATGGTTCATGGTTACAAATACTTTAATGTTAGGGAAACTGTCATGAAAATGAACATGAACTCCAAGCCCAATTCACATTATGTTCTTAGTGATTCAAGCATAAATCCCATTTATCACAGAAATAGTTGTCAAGTATTAAGAGCTGTGATCATACTTCTTTTCAGAAAATGCTCTTCTATTTTAGGCAAAGCAGCCTGAAACCCTCATAGGTGCTATTTGTTCCCTTACCCAATGGTTTATTGCAAAGGAGTACAATAGGAACATGCCAATTGTCCATCTTGGAATGATAACCTTCTACGAGAAAATAATTGCGATGGTTATTAATGGTTTTCAAAATGTGCTTTGCTCAGTAAGACATTTGAAACATTCTTGTTATGACTACAATATATACTCAAAGTGACCCTTAGGAATAAACACTGCACAATTTAAAAACAGGAGAAGTTTAAATTGGCAACTAGTGATCTGGCTGATACGTTCTCTCCCTATTGCTGGTCCACTGGGGAACATTTGGTGCACTTTATTGTTTTATGTCCCCTTTATATGAATTTAAGGAAGAGATGGTTGGAACTGCTTTGGTCTAATTTTGAAATACTACCGTGTAATGATGCAGGATATAAATGCCGTACTCCCTGTAGTATCAAACTTTTTTTTTTTTAAGTTGTAGAGTGAGAGATGCATTTTTGAAGCCCAGTGGTGAGTTAAAATGTTCATCCATGGAATTTCTGAATGAGGACTAACATGGATGAACAACATTTTTGGAAATATTTTGTATAGCACAGTTTCATTGAAATTGAATGTTGTTATTTATTTTGATCTATTATTTGCATCAATGTGGAAAACTGTGATTTCATTAGCCTGTCTATCTTTACAGGATTCTGTGTTACTTTTTAAATTCAGTACATGTTGACATATTAATCACTGATTTTATCAAATGTTACTGATGTGTTACTTTTATTGGTCAAGTTGAAATAAAACTCTTTCTGCTATCCCTACTACTTCAAAGAGGACAAAACGGAGTATATTCTAAGTCTCTTTTGTCGAGATTACAAACCATTTTTGTCATGAATACGAATAAGATATTTGGTTTATAAAAAAAGAAAAATCTTTATCTGATCTCAGATTTTCATATTAGGAAAACAGTAAAACACGATTTCCTGCTATTCGGCTCTTTCCTCCGTCGTCTGGTTTGGTTGCAGGAAGAAAAGAAAAAAGCTCCTTCAAGAAGTCTAGTGTTGCACACGTTAGTCTGAACCGATTTTGTCTCTCGAAAAAACTGTCTTTCTTGCAAAGAGTTTCACTTAAAACTAGCAATCTGTTTATTCTCTGAGCACCAAGGAAAAATGTAACTGTGCATGATGACCAGTGATTGGTTTGTAGTGCTTCTCAATCAAAACATTTTTACGTCATGCACAAACGTCAATAAGTAACAGTAACACATAACACATGTAGTCACTGGCATGCCTCACTTCCTCCTGTATTGACAATGCACTGCCATTGTGATGGTACCAATCGTGCAGGACATACATCATGACAATGTATGTAATAGTAGGCCTAAGTGGATGCCTCTGTAGCTGCTGTTCTCATTCTATTTTTAACAATGAAAAACAGAGCACACCCACTCCTTCAATATATCTGTATATTTTCTCTGTCTGGACGTGCTACTGTCAGCAGAAGTTGAGATGTCTCTGCAAATACACACCTGACAGTGCAAAACTCAACTAGAGAACGAGAGAGAATTTGGCGAGAGGGAAAGGAAGAGGTAGTTCGAGAAAGAGAGACAGTGAAAGAGGGTGCAGAAAGAGAGAGAGAAAGAGCAAGAGGCCATTAAATATGCATATGATATACTGGATACAGCTAGTTATGAGCATGCTCATTGTTAAAAACATTGGCTGTTTGTGGATTGCAAAACTAGCCACTTTGATCTGTGGAGGAACTTTGTGAAATGAGCCTGCACTTTTGCATAAGCAGCCACAGATCCCCTTGGTCACCAAGCCATGAAGCTAATTTCTGGCCCAACTATATGTAAGCTGGATTAAAATATGATCTATTCTTTTATACAGTTTTGTTATTTCCAGGACAACAAAAGCTACACCATCAAATTAAAAGAAAATAGGGAAACTACTGTTAAGGTTCTCATTAAAACTTAATATGCTTTGCGAAGCATGACATATGTCAGCAAGTAGGCATTTCATTTTAGACATATGAATATTTTATTTCAAGAATAAAGGTTATGAGACTAGATGCCGCATTGTGATAAACAAAGAGACAAAGAATGGTACATGAGTGGGTAATGTTTCAATCAGGAAACGTTCTGGGTGAGCTGGGCCTACTCAAATCTTTGAATAATGTATGGGAACTAGTCAGGTGTTTGGATCCAGATTATCTCACTCATTGTTCTCTTCCCATTGATTTATAGGAGTGAAAAGAGAAAAGACCAGCACATCGTATGTTACATTATGTTGTGCTATATTCTGTTAGTAGGATTTACATCATAGTCTGCTGCCGTTTACAGATCTGCAAAGGAGTGTGTGAGTGATGGTAGTTGAGAGAGAGGGGACGATGCAAGATAATTTTGCTTTTGTGTTGATGTGTGCATATGAAAAGTTCCCTGGGCTTTGCATGTGGGTTCATTGTTAGGTGTTCATTGTTAGGTGTTCTCTGTCGAGAGCATAGAGGCCTTTTTTGTGTTCAAAGGGGACCTTGTGGTGGTGGGATGCATTGGTTTAGGGTGTGGTATGTTAGTGTGTTGTAGAAATTCAGTGTTGTGCTTGCTGTTGGGAGGGGTGTTCGATTGACATGTGTGGGTAGCGTAGTTTCTACACATATTGTTTGTTGGAATGTAGAATGTGAGTGGGTTAGTGTGGAGAGCAATCAGAGAACTTGATGTGTAGACAAACCTCAAAGTACCTATAGCAGATCATATCATGCATACGAATCACTCAGAAAAGGCGTGAACGATATCAGAAAGCATTAGAAGTAATAGAAACAGATGGAACAGGCTTTACATACTCATGTCCTCCCCATGCTCCTACCAGTAGCCTTTTGCAGACAAGTCCCATTTCACCTTTTCCCATTGCCACTGTCAGACACTGCTCCCTCTCTCTAGCTCTGTCTCTCTGCTACTCTCTTTGTGTGTGTGTGTGTTTCTCTCTCTAAGTCGCTCCTTCTCTCTCTAATAGATACATATTACACTATTTAACACAAGTATCTGGGAATTGGGAGATGTGGGACAGGGCAGTCCAGAGACTTCACTCATTACCATAGCTTGGGTACCAATGAGTATGGAAGGGACAAGCTTTGGTTCAGAGAAACAGCTGCTTGAAATATTTAGACCCCAGTCACAACTTTCATCTTCATTACTATGTAACTTGCAGCCTGTTTGCTTCTCTCAAACCTCGCTCTAAGTAATTCAGGTTCTGTGCTATGAGGGCAGCATTTGCCACACATACACACTCATCAGGTGAGTGGAATAGGGTGCATAATCCCTGGTCATTTGTCCCAAAAAACTACACCAGTACCTCCCACAAGCCCCAAACTCCTCTCACACATTGCACACAGCCACAAGCCAAAATAAAACAAAATACATTTTTACAGATTGCCCCACCACCAACCCTCACTTGGTTTTGTGTCCTTTTCGATAACTTCAGCTTCAGAATGACGCTGAAGCAGGAATGATATAAGTTGGAGTCGGGATACCTCAAGGTGCCCCATGAATCGGGATGTGTCATCTCATAGGCCTACAAGTGTGTTTCAGCTGCTGGAAAGTGAAGAGAAGCATGCCGACAGTGATCAAGTGTTATTTGGGGCAGTGGGATATGATACACAGTCCAGTAACACCGAAATCTTGAGTTTACAGTATCCTCTGCTCCTTACTAGGTATTGTTCTGTGCCTGGGCTCCTTGGAAAGCCTTTTGCTAGGACTAATGATACACGGGCAAGCGCTGAAACATAATCTATATCTATCTTCTCTCGGGGATTATATGCACACTTTCAGGCCGATTCATGGAATAATTAGCGCGGCGCAAGTGGGCAAAAACGTGCGAATCGCAGTGGAATAGCGAAAATCGCAGTGCAATTGCGAAAATCGCACGAAAAGCAGCGCACGTCGATTCATGGAAGGCCGTGCGCGAGAAAACCAGCGGATGTGCGATAAAAAAGTGCGCGGCGCACGTTGGCACACAGGCCATCTAACAGCGTGCGCCAGGTCACAGCGAAAATCGCACAGGCCACAGCGAAATTCGCACATAGCGCGGCGCACGCAACAAAAGTAGGCGGAACACGGGCGTAACACTCGGAATGGGGAACAACTTGCCAAAACGTGGGCGTCACGGGGGAAGTACAGGGCACAAGTGTGCGGAACGCCCACACGCTCGCCTACAACACGTATTCATGGAATAGAATAGGGCAAAAAAGCGCACGCTCAAACCAGCGCACAGGCACAAACACGACCGCCACAAGAAAGCAGGCGGTAGCGTCTCTGCGGCTGTAAGAAATGTGCGCCAAAAGGTGCGCCAACAAATAGCACCTATATACTGCCATGATGAATGTCCCATACTGTGGGCCTCCAGGAAAAATGACGTGCAAAGGGGTACCCACAAACACGGACATCCGCTGACAAAAAATACGTGTGCGTGTATACCGGGGTGCGCGGGAAGTCTAACACGCGATTTCAGCAGGGTACGTGCATCACAGGGGTTCGCGTGAAGTTATTCACGCGATCGGGCCTGGGGGAGCGGGCTACATGTATTTCAGGGGTTCGCGTGAAGTTTCACACGCGATCGGGTCTGGGGGAGCGGGCTACGTGTATTACAGGGGTTCGCGTGAAGTTCCTCACGCGATCGGGCCTGGGGGAGAGTGCTACGTGTATATCAGGGGTTCGCGTGAAGTTTCACACGCGATCGGGCCTGGGGGAGCGGGCTACGTGTATTACAGGGGTTCGCGTGAAGTTCCTCACGCGATCGGGCCTGGGGTAGCGGGCTACGTGTATTACAGGGGTTCGCGTGAAGTTCCTCACGCGATCGGGCCTGGGGGAGCGGGCTACGTGTATTCCAGGGGAGCGCGGGAAGTTCCACACGCGAATAGCCTGGGGGCGCGTGTATTCCAGGGGTGCGCGTGAAGTTCCACACGCGAATAGCCTGGGCGCGTGTATTTCAGGGGTGCGCGGGAATTTCCACACGCGAATAGCCTGGGCGCGTGTATTTCAGGGGTGCGCGGGAAGTTCCACACGCGAATAGCCTGGGCGCGTGTATTTCAGGGGTGCGCGGGAAGTTCCACACGCGAATAGCCTGGGCGCGTGTATTTCAGGGGTGCGCGGGAAGTCCCACACGCGATTACAGCAGGGTACGTGTATTTCAGGGGTGCGCCGGAATTTCCACACGCGAATAGCCTGGGCGCGTGTATTTCAGGGGTGCGCAGGAAGTCCCACACGCAATTACAGCAGGGTACGTGTATTTCAGGGGTGCGCGGGAATTTCCACACGCGAATAGCCTGGGCGCGTGTATTTCAGGGGTGCGCGTGAAGTTCCACACGCGAATAGCCTGGGCGCGTGTATTTCAGGGGTGCGCGGGAAGTTCCACATGCGAATAGCCTGGGGGCGCGTGTATTCCAGGGGTGCGCGGGAAGTTCCACACGCGAATAGCCTGGGCGCGTGTATTTCAGGGGTGCGCGGGAAGTTCCACACGCGAATAGCCTGGGCGCGTGTATTTCAGGGGTGCGCGGGAAGTTCCACACGCGAATAGCCTGGGCGCGTGTATTTCAGGGGTGCGCGGGAAGTTCCACACGCGAATAGCCTGGGCGCGTGTATTTCAGGGGTGCGCGGGAAGTTCCACACGCGAATAGCCTGGGCGCGTGTATTTCAGGGGTGCGCGTGAAGTTCCACGCGCTAATAGCCTGGGGGCGCGTGTATTTCAGGGGTGCGTGGGAAGTTCCACACGCGAATAGCCTGAGCGCGTGTATATCAGGGGTGCGCGGGAAGTTCCACATGTGATTGACAGTGTGGGTCCTCCCAGGTGTACCCTGTACACCCTCCACGGCCCCTGCAGGCAGCCCACACCACAGGGGACTACCCTGCATCCCTGGGCATGTCCCGCAGGCAGCCCACCCACCATGGGCATGCCCCCCAGCAAAGGCACATGTCTCCTTTAACTAATGAAAACCAACTCATGTCCCCTTGCACCGCCACCCCCCAGCACTGTGGGGCACCTGCCAGCAGGCCCCCACCCATGTCCAACTCATGTCCCCCACCACCCCCACCCCCCAGCACTGTGGGGCACCTGCCAGCAGGCCCCCACCCATGTCCAACTCATGTCTCCCACCACCCCCACCCCCCAGCCACCAGGGTCACCCTCCACCAGGCCCCCACTCATGTCACCCACCACCCCCACCCCCCAGCCACCAGGGGCACCCTCCACCAGGCCCCCACTCATGTCTCCCATCACCCCCACACCCCAGCAGTGCAGGGTCACCCTCCACCAGGCCCCCACTCATGTCTCCCACCACCCCCACCCCCCAGCCACCAGTGGCACCCTCCACCAGGCCCCCACTCATGTCTCCCATCACCCCCACACCCCAGCAGTGCAGGGTCACCCTCCACCAGGCCCCCACTCATGTCTCCCACCACCCCCACCCCCCAGCAGTGCAGGGTCACCCTCCACCAGGCCCCCACTCATGTCTCCCACCACCCCCACACCCCAGCAGTGCAGGGTCACCCTCCACCAGGCCCCCACTCATGTCACCCACCACCCCCACCCCCCAGCCACCAGGGGCACCCTCCACCAGGCCCCCACTCATGTCTCCCACCACCCCCACACCCCAGCAGTGCAGGGTCACCCTCCACCAGGCCCCCACTCATGTCACCCACCACCCCCACACCCCAGCAGTGCAGGGTCACCCTCCACCAGGCCCCCACTCATGTCTCCCACCACCCCCACCCCCCAGCCACCAGGGTCACCCTCCACCAGGCCCCCACTCATGTCTCCCACCACCCCCACCCCCCAGCCACCAGGGGCACCCTCCACCAGGCCCCCACTCATGTCTCCCATCACCCCCACACCCCAGCAGTGCAGGGTCACCCTCCACCAGGCCCCCACTCATGTCTCCCACCACCCCCACCCCCCAGCAGTGCAGGGTCACCCTCCACCAGGCCCCCACTCATGTCTCCCACCACCCCCACACCCCAGCAGTGCAGGGTCACCCTCCACCAGGCCCCCACTCATGTCTCCCACCACCCCCACCCCCCAGCCACCAGGGTCACCCTCCACCAGGCCCCCACTCATGTCTCCCACCACCCCCACACCCCAGCAGTGCAGGGTCACCCTCCACCAGGCCCCCACTCATGTCTCCCACCACCCCCACCCCCCAGCAGTGCAGGGTCACCCTCCACCAGGCCCCCACTCATGTCTCCCACCACCCCCACCCCCCAGCAGTGCAGGGTCACCCTCCACCAGGCCCCCACTCATGTCTCCCACCACCCCCACCCCCCAGCCACCAGGGTCACCCTCCACCAGGCCCCCACTCATGTCTCCCACCACCCCCACACCCCAGCAGTGCAGGGTCACCCTCCACCAGGCCCCCACTCATGTCTCCCACCACCCCCACACCCCAGCAGTGCAGGGTCACCCTCCACCAGGCCCCCACTCATGTCTCCCACCACCCCCACCCCCCAGCAGTGCAGGGTCACCCTCCACCAGGCCCCCACTCATGTCTCCCACCACCCCCACCCCCCAGCCACCAGGGTCACCCTCCACCAGGCCCCCACTCATGTCTCCCACCACCCCCACCCCCCCAGCACTGTGGGGCACCTGCCAGCAGGCCCCCACCCATGTCCAATCCATGCCCCCCTGCACCTGGGTCCCAACATTCCCCAATCATGTCCGTAATGCCCATCCTCCCCTGCCAAAAGGCCCAACCAACTATCACACCCACCCACATATCAAAGGCAATTACATGTTACACCCCCAATTTAAATAATGCAATTGAACACATGTCTGTCACACACAATGGCTGCAAGTGAATGACAAAACACCCAACATGACATGCCTGAAAGCAATGAGATGATACGACACATTGAAGAATAAAAAAATAATATGTATTGAACAGCAAGTAGAATGGAAATGAAATAAGAAAAAACACAAAGCAAATCAAACAAAACAAGATGAATGTCCAAGAAAATAATCTGAAAAATTAAAATAAGCCAATGAAGAACCATGAAGAAGATCATCCTGGGTCAATGAGCCCAACCAAATTAAACCTAACTATGACTACTAACTAAAAACTGAACTACATACAAAAAAGTGGTGCATTGTCCAATCGCAACCAAAAAAAAATCAAAAAAACAAAGGAAACCTAACTATACAACTATATACAAAGGCAGCGGGCTATTCGGACGTCTAACTGGTTGTTGTCATGGGCCAGGGCATCATCGAACTCCTGGTCAATGGCTTGGAGGCGGGCATGTTCCCTGGCCCCGAGGTCCCGCAGGGATAACGCAGTGTCAAGCTCAAACTCCCTGCGAAGACCCTCGAGGCACTCAACCCGCCTCAGCGCCCTCCGCATGGAGTCCTCCGCCCTGACCATCGTGAGCCGTTCCTCCTCTGCCCGCTGCCGCTCCGGACCTATCCGCTGGCACAACCGCTCCCACACAGAAGCCACTCCCATTCCAGGGTTCTCCTGCCCTCCGGCCGATGCCTGCACCCCTGATGTTGATGGCCCCGAGCCATGATGCCTCCCACGTTGAGCCTGCTGCTGCCTCCGACGCAACTGCCTGTGCCAGCACGACGGCATCCAGGCTGATGGAAACCACCGACGCCGTCGTGCACGTGCCCTGCCCGATGATGCCGTCACATCCTCCATCTGCTGGGGTCCAGTTGCGCTGGTGTCCACCCCTGCTGGATCTCTGACTCCCGACTGTGGCAGGGATGGGATCCCCACTGAGCTGGCTGCATTGGTCGGGGCAGGTCCACAGGGGGCCCTGGTGGCATCTGGGCTGGAAGACGGCAAGGAGAACGACTGGTGGATAGCCTGCACAGAGGAGGAGAGGGCCGCCACATTGGCCAACACATGCAGGAAACCCCCGAACATGGCCGATCCCAATTGGGCCACGTCGGCACGGTGCACTTCGTGATGACGTGCGTGCTCCTCCCGGGAAGCACGCACGGCATCACGAATCACAGCCGTGCGCATCGCGACCCCAATCAGGACCTTCTCCGCACGGCCAGGGGTTCCCACGTCCGCAGGTGGAGGGGAGTCAGGTGACATGGACATCCCCTCTACCTGCGGACAGGCCTGGGACGGGGCATCCCTGCTGGTGCATGGTGGTGCACTCACAGGGTCAGGGACAGCGACATGCACAGGCCCCTCCACAGTGACCTGTGCTGCCTCCTGCCCCTGGCCCTGGACTGCACCACTTGCACCAGCAGGGATGCCCCCACCAGGCCCCATGTGTGCCCCAGTGGCGGCCTCCTCCTCCTCTGTGCAAACCACCAACCTGGATGGCTCCTCACCGTCTCCCACCGTAGCAGGCCCCTGTGGGGGCTCACCCACCCCTTCCGCTGCAGCCGTGGGGGCATCCCCGCCGCCTTGCTCCACAGCGCCGTCTCCGCCCTCTTCTTCACTAGCCGCTGCGTAGAGGGAGACAAAGAACACAAGCATCAGGGCACTGTACAATGGTCCCCTAGACAGGAAGCAATAGCAGATGAGCACCACAGTCAAAGTACACTTCCATCATGTCCCTCCACAACACATGGGTCAGTCCAGGCAAAACACACACAGTAACAGGCATGGTGCATGCCATGGACATTTCCATGCATGTCCAATGGACTCTTGAAACATTCAATGATATGTAACTCACATGCATCATGGCTCATGCCCATCACATGCACACACTTCACCTCAGTCACATCCATCTGGCCCCAAACACACCAAACACAGCAGATACAAGGGTAATTTGGCTGCTTTACTGAATCTGTGCATTGTCACACACATGTGTCATGCATCCATGGCATGCACAAGTCACAGACACGCAGGTCAGGCACACAGACATGGCTACCATATATGTACCTGGCATCAGCACCCATCCCTCACCCCCACCCATGTCCAGGTACAGAGACTGGCATGCTCTCATGTTCAAAATCTGCATAGGGCTCCCCATGCGGCATTTCAACACATGCAACAACCATGTGCATCACACATCACTGGTCGCACATGCATTACCATGATGTCCGGGCACACATACATGCATACATGGCCTATGGCACACATACAGGCAAGTATCATAGAACCAGCACACCGCAACATGCCCTGTCTCACACAGTAATGCATGGACACTTACCGCTCAACTCCAGACGGGCCTCCCTCTCAAGGATCTGGGCGTGGAGCGCTGGGCGTACGCGTTCCAGGACCCTCATCTGGATGGAACTCATGCGGCCCCGGCCCCCCTCCACGAGGCGCCGGGCCTTCACAAGGGTCCTGGACCTCAAGTCCTCCCAGCGCTTCTTGATCTTCAGGACGTCGCGGGTTGCCACCCCCTCCGCGTTGATGGCAACCACACAGTCAGCCCAGATCCTCTGCCGTCCTTCCTTGCTGGCGCGGGACGATCCAAAGAGGGCATCATACTGCCCCAGGACATGCTCCACCAGGACACCAACTTCGGTGACAGTGAAGCTGGTGCCCCTCTGCCCCTCTGGCCTGGGGTTGCCACTGGTGCCAGATGTGGAAGTGCCCGACATGGCAACCCCAGAGGCAGGTGTGGGTGGGCAACTGGGTCCTGGGGCTGGGCTGTGGAGCGATGTAATCCCAGTCGGGAGTCTTCAGTTCCAGCAGGGGTGGACACAGCAACTGGACCCCTGCAGATGGCTGATGTGCAGGCACCAAATGGCAGGGCACGGTGGCAGCAGGCAGGCAGGCAGGCAGCAGCAGATGGCACGTGGGAGGCTGCTCGGGGCACTGGGGGGCAGTAACTCGGTCTTCTGGACAGGAGCGTGGTCTTCTGTGTGTTTTCGCGTGGCCAGCTTGATACGGAGTGATTTGGCACGTGAAAATCCTGCACGTCAGCGTGAAATCCGAGGAACGGCCCGTAGCGCGTAAGCGCGTCAGCACGCATACGCGATTCTATTGGACCAGAGTCCCTCAGCGCGTAAGCGCGTCTGTGACGTGACCCGCACGGGTGTTCCCCACTCAGCACGTGATGACGGGGCACACGTGGAGATACTGCACGTCAGAGTGTCATCGCGTGTAATTGGACAAAAGTGCGCGTACACGCGATTGGCCTATGTACGTGTATTTAATGGGTGCGCGGGCACTTACACACGCAAGTACGTCAGCGAACCTGTATCCCGTGGTGCGTGTGAATTTCCACACGCTATTGGACTGGGAACTGGATTCCAGGGGTGCGCGGGTCACACGCTGTATCCCGTGGTGCGTGTGAATTTCCACACGCTATTGGACTGGGAACTGGATTCCAGGGGTGCGCGGGTCACACGCTGTATCCCGTGGTGCGTGTGAATTTCCACACGCTATTGGACTGGGAACTGGATTCCAGGGGTGCGCGGGTCACACGCTCGCCTAGAACACGCGCAAAGCATAAATTTGCGGACTTTAACAATAACAAGCTCAGACGGCAGGATGAACATACCGTTCCTAGCAGCAGTGGCAGTGGGCTACCAAAGGAGGAGGAGGAGGATAGTCAGGGCCAGAATATTCACACCCAGAACCAGCCTTTTCGGGATGCCTGATGACCAGGTGTATGGGAGGTACAGGTTTCCACCACACATCATACTGGACCTGGTGAGTGAGTGGGAGGATGACCAACCATCACCCACCCTGTGCTCCCAAGCACTCAGCCCCCTGGAGAAGGTCCTCAATGTACTGCACTTCTTAGCCACTGGATCATTTCAGCGGACAAGTGCCATAGTGGGTGGGGTGTCACAGGCCACCCAGTCACGCTGCCTACACCAGGTCTTGAACATCATCACTGCACGCCCATCAGTCCGCAGGCACATATACCTGCCCAGAACACCTGCAGAAAGGCATGCTGCCGCCCTGGATTTTTACGCTGTGGCACGATTCCCCAAAGTGCTAGGTGCCATCGACTGCACCCATGTGGCTCTACGTCCCCCCAGGGCATCTGAGCACATCTATAGGAACCGCAAGCACTGGCATTCCATCAACGTGCAGGTAGCATGTAATGCCAAGGGAATCATCACCTCAGTATATGCCAACTATCCCGGCTCCACCCACGACAGCTTCATTTACCGAATGTCCACCCTAAGCCGGGACCTAGAAGCTGGGCGGCATGGCGATACATGGCTGCTTGGTGAGTATGTATGCCACTGCACATGCATGCATGTTGGATACTGAGCAAGGTCATAACCCCACCAATGATACCAATCACCACCTCCACAGGGGACAGTGCCTACCCTCTCAGCCCCCACATGATGACGCCAATTCGGAACCCCACCACGTCACCCCAGGTAAGATATAACACAGCCCGCATTACAACCAGGGGCATAGTGGAGCGCACATTCGGAGTGCTAAAGTCACGCTTTCGCTCCCTTGACCGTTCTGGCGGGCAGCTGTTATACGCTCCCCCAGTAGTGTGCAGGATCATAGTGGCAGCATGTGTCCTGCACAACGTTGCAACACGCCGGGGCCTGGCCGTGGACATGGTGGTGGCCCCACATCCCCAACCACATGCACAGCCGCTGCGCATGGGAGGGGAAAGGGCACGGGGGGAGGCAGCCCGTACACAGCTAGTGGCTAATTACTTCACATAGAAATCACACCCCTGTGGAGTGCACACTGCCCTGGCACATTCCATCTGACAATCAATGATGACTCAACCTGACACTGATCCTGAATGTCTGGAGAATGAACCGGGAATACCATGTCAGCCTGAGATTGTTCACCTGGAAGTGTCACAATGTGTGCATCCCTACCCACACAGACACCACCAATGCAGTTTTGTGAAGTTACACATTGAAGCAGCTAAAATGAATACCCACTTGCAAAATGCAACAAGAGGACAGTGCCATGTCAGCCAACCCAACCCCAGCACCGCCACACGACACACCGTGCCATGTCATGCTAATTGCAGGTAAACAAAGTAATCCCCACAACATGACATCAGTCTCACTATGTACAGTGGCACTATTAGAAACCTGCAACACCTGAAATGCTCACAGCAATGCCGGACCAACAACATACTTGAGCACGTAGTACCATTAACATGACATCACAAATGTTACATATTAGTAGTCTCACCACCTGGAAATGCCTGCACTCCCACCACTACCAACTGTGCAGTGTTGTCGCCATGTAGAGTTGTAGGTGCACTGCTGCCAACATGGTCCCCATCTCCAGACTAGAGGTCCTTGTGTGGACATGAGGAAGGGACCTGCAAATTGGGAGGTAGACACAGAAGAAGAGTTACACATCAATGCAACATGCAGTGTACAACACAACAGCAATATGCACTATGAATGTATACACAGTATTGACTACAGACTGGCCACACAGCTCATGGGAGTCCAACGTCACTGTGTAATTCACTGTCACTTGGGCACACCCTTTGCAAGCCCATGGAAACGGGAAGCAGGAGGGGTGTGTGTGACTCAAACCCAAGCATCTGAACCAAATACATTACAAGCCTGCATGTGCCCAGCCACAATGCAGCGTATGCCCACAGGAACCACGGAAGCCAACAGATCGTCCCAAAAAAATTGGGAATAAAAGAAATCAAAATAAAAATAAAAATAAGAAACAATCAAAAATGGCCATTGATGGGCCCGGGGGGGTTGGGGAGGCCACCCAGGAGGTCCGAGGACAGGATGCACACCAGAACCCACCTGCGTGGATCCTGGGAAGATAAAACACCTCCATGGGCTCATGGCCCACACGGCTACCCTATTGTGGGAGTATCACTGCTGTCGCTATTATCACCCTGTGCAGCTGCATCCGGAGGTGGTTGCACTATGGGAGGCAGCCCACGCAAGGCCCTAGTCTGCTCCTCCATGGCTGCAAGCATGCGGGTGTGGTAGGTCTGGTTCTGGAGGATGAGTGTGCGGAGGTCCCCATGCAACAACTCACGGGATGCCCGGACCTCCGCCCTCGTTGCCTGCATCTCAGCTGAGAGCGTACGGGTGAGACGCTCCAGCTGCTGTTCTGTCCTTTGGTGTGTTGAAGCCTCAAGCTCAACAAGAGTCGTCCTGAGGTGAAGGAGCTCCTGCCTCAGGGCTTCCCTGTGGCCCTGGGACTCAATGGAGATGGCCTCCTGCAGAGTCGCCAGTGCCGCCCGCCTGTCCCTGTTGGACCCCAACATGTCCTCCCTGTGTGACTGGCAGATGGAGTCGGTTGCCTGCTCTAGTCGCTCCATCAGCCTTTCTGCGGGGACAATGGAAGTGGCCACCCTATCCATGGCCTGAGCCATCATCTCGGATGATGCAGCCTGTTGGGTTGCCATACCGTAAATGGATTGCTCCCATGCGGTATTGCCGGGTGGCGTACGGCCACCACATCGGCGGGCACCACACCTGTCTGGGGCAAGGCGAACTGCGCCTTGCTGTGCCGGCACTGCCTGAGGCTGCAGGACTGCATTCCCCCTCTGATCTGCTGGCCCAGGAACAGGATCAGATGTCGCGGAGTGTGACCCTGCATCCGTAACCACCGAAGGCGTAGCTGCCAACACTGACATCCCCATGGAGGGTCCTGACCCTGGTGCAGGTGGGTGAGACAGAACAGAATCCCTCCCTGGAACACTCACCTGCGATGGCACGTAGGTCTCATCCGAATCAACACCTGAGTACAGCTTGGGGGAGGTGCAGCCAGAGACACCCCTTGAGAGCACGACCTGCAGCACTTGTGGGTTCTCCCCCACCACCACACCACGTCCCTCACTGGTGGTTGGTCGGCCCTCGGACCCCTCCTGGGTCTGCACCATCTCCACAACCCCAGCAGTATCAGGTGCGTCTTCCCCTGCAAAGACATGAAAACAAAGAAATGGAAACAGGCATTAGCACCATGGCACACAATGAGGGCTGAGAAGCAAGAGAACCAGTACTTGATTGACACATGTCCCACATGACTAAAACCCTCCCATGCATGCACCCTCACTGCGTATGAAGTGCAGGCAAATGGCACACACTGATGACACCAAGATGGAAGATGAACACATTTTCTGCATGCTGCCTGGCAGTGGCATCACACATTGGCCTGTGATTGCCAGGTGAAACACACATGCCATCACACAGATGCCATGTACCATTGCTATTGAGTGAAGATGGAGAGGAGGGCAGCACCTATTCATTCAGTCCAGTTCCCGCATGTAATTGCTTTTCTAATTCTAACAGGTCAGATTTTTCACCTGGAGCTGCCAGTCTGAAATGGTCCAATTGCACAGGGACATGTGTGTACAAATGATATCCAGGTAACAAAGTCACTCCACTTTACCATACCCATGTCAGACATGTGACTAGTCGACAGCGACATGCCTAGTGAAAGTGGTGGAATGCAAACAAACTGACTGAATGAACAGTGAAAAATAAGCAAATATGTTGTGGCAAGGTGACACTTCAAGGGCAACTGGCGTGCAGTTGGGCTAGATGTCTACTGTTGGCAGAAGGGATACTGCTATGGCCAAATGCAGCTGCGCAGGAAGGATTGCATGAAGCACATGGCTGCCCCATACGACTCAGGCGCACACACTCTCACCTGGCACACAAACAGAAGCCCTCACACACACACCATGCACATGGATGACACACACATGCATGTGCACTCACCGGACAATGCCTCGTAATCAGCCAGATCTCCCACGCCTTGGATCTGTTCCTCCGTGACGTAGGTCCCAGCGACTGACTCATGTGGAGTGAGTTCCATGTCTACTACTGGAGACCCACCTCCAGTCACTAGAGTTGCGGCATGACTGGAGGCCAGCTTACTCTTTGCCCTGCGCTTTAGGTCATTCCAGCGCTTATAGCAATCATTGGCTGTGCGCCTCACAATTCCAAGGGCACTTACGATGTCCGCAACGGTCTGCCAGTGTGCCTGGCGTTGTGCAGGTGTGGTCTTGGATCCTGCAACAATGACCATCTCGTTGTCATGTCCGGACACATACTCGACAAGTGCATTCAGTTCGTCATCCGTGAAGCTGGGCTTCCTGGACGGGCCGGACTGTGTAGCCGTGTCTGGGGCATCAGCCTGTGCCGGACGAGCACTCTTCCTCTTCCGCTTGGAAGGTGGTGGTGATCCTGAGTGTCCTGCGCCGCTCTGGACACTAGGGGCAGGAGCCCTGGTGGACTCTGTATCAGGAGTGTGGGATTGCACACTCAGCATGGGAGTTGGTGCAGGCATTGGCTCTAGTGTGATGGTGTCAGGGGGAATGTCAGCAGCATGGACTAGGACCGACACTGTCCTGGCTGGGTGTGTGAGGGCTGGGGTGGATGGAGCCGCAGCTGCCCCTGCAGCCTCTCCGCCCTGCCTCCTTGGTGCAGCAGATGACCTTGCTACCCCAGATCCACGTGGCATGATGGCATCAACGTGCACCAGCGCACGTGTCGTAGCCCTGCTGACCTGGAAGTCAGCCATGGAGTCAGCCAGGTCTGGTGCCACAATGGGCTGGTCCAACAAGGGCTGAGCATGGATGGTGTCAGCCACATCAGCCTCAATGGGAGGGGGGGAGGGGGGATTATGGGTGCCCGTGACTGGTCCTCCACACATGGGGGGACAGGCTCACCCTGCAAGTTACGACCACGTCCCCTACCGGATCCACCACGGCCACCACTTGTGGCTCTTCCACCTTTGCCACCCTTACGGAATCCTCGCCTCCCAGCCATGGCACTGATGTTAATGTGCGTATGGGAGTGGATGTAGACTATTGTCCTGGGCAATTGGGGGTCAAAGGGGTTGGGTACCAGATGTTAATTGTACCCTAGTGCTCTAGCAAGGCTGAATGTAACCCCTGGGGAAAGATGACGGGTCACGCAACGCACAGGAGGCCCAAAAAAGGGAGATGACGTGCACGCAACCCCTCCTAGACCACGTGTGCAGAAAGAAAAACCTGCACTACGCTGTGGCACCCAGAAACACAAGAATGAACGTATGCGTGTCACACGCAGCCTAGAATGACCTCTGAAGGGGTAGGCTACACACGGGGCAAGCACAGATGTTAGATATGTGCGTGACTCACCGTCTGCCTGGTAAACGAGCGTGTAAAAGGAGCACGTTTGGTTGGCAACACCCCCGCCAAAAGAAGATTTGTACGCTGTCTGAGGAGACAGGACAACAGTAGAAGGGAACACTGTTTGAGGGAACAGGCCCAGGTAAACCAGTAAAAGCGAAAGAAGAGAAAAAGCTGTCAGAGGTAACAGGGAATACGAACTTGAAACGCCGTGAAGTAAATCACGTGTGAAACGACAAGAAGTACAGAATTCACCCACTCGCTCTCCACGAAAAGCACGTACAAGGAAGTGGTGTTCTACGCGTACCTTTTATACAGGCCCACACGTCCAGCGTCACTTACGCGGCGTGTACACGCTAGGGCCATTTCCACCAATTACACGCTTTGTCACTTCTGCGTGTAGGGACATTTCCTCCAATTACACGCTTTGTCACTTCTGCGTGTAGGGACATTTCCTCCAATTACACGCTTTGTCACTTCTGCGTGTAGGGACATTTCCTCCAATTACACGCTTTGTCACTTCTGCGTGTAGGGCCATTTCCACCAATCACACGCGATGAGACTCTGACGTGCAGTCTTTCCACGTGTGCTCTGTCATCACGTGCTGTGTGGGAAACACCCGTGCGGGTCACGTCACAGACGCGCTTACGCGCTGAGGGCCTTTGGTCCAATAGAATCGCGTATGCGTGCTGACGCGCTTACGCGCTAAGGGCCTTTCCTCGATTTTCACGCTGACGTGCAGGATTTTCACGTGCCAAATCACTCCGTACCAAGCTGGCCACGCGTAAGCACACGGAAGACCACGCTCCTGCCCAGAAGGCCGAACTACTGCCCCCCAGAGCCCCGAGCACGCTCCCACCTACCATCTGCTGCTGCCTGACTGCCTGCTGCCCACGTGCACTGCCATTTGCTGCCTGCACATCAGCCAGGGGTGCTGTTGCTGTGACCACCCCTGCTGGTACCGAAGACTCCCGACTGGAATTCCATCGCTCCACAGCCCAGCCCCAGGACCCAGTTGCCCACCCACTCCTGCCTCTGGGGTTGTCATGTCGGGGCAAACACCATCTGTGACCACTGACAGCCCCCGGCCAGAGAGGCAGAGGGGCACCAGCTTCAGTGCCACCGAAGTTGGTGTCCTGGTGGAGCAAGTCCTGGGGCAGTATGATGCCCTCTTCGGAAGTTCCCGCGCCGACAAGGAAGGACGGACTCGGATCTGGACTGACATCGTGACTGCCATCAACGCGGAGGGGGTGGCAGTCCGGGACTTACAACATGTCAGGAAGCGCTGGGAGGACTTCAGGTCCAGGACCCTGAACAAGGCCCGGCGCCTCTTGAAGGCAGCGGATGCCAAGGGGCGCCGGGGCCACTTGTCGGAAGAACAGATGGGGGTCCTGGAACGCATATCCCCAGCGCTCCACGTCCAGGTCCTGGAGAAGCAGACCCGTCTGGAGTCGAGCGGTGAGTGTACATGCATCCTGATTGTGAGCAGTGCGTGTGGTGATTATTCGGTATTGTGCAGGTTGCACATCTGTTTGTATGGGGTCGAGTATGGGTGGGGGTGTACATGGCCGTGGGGCTGACACATGCGAGGGCTGTAATGTGTGAGACATGGATGGTGCTTGTGTGTGTAGGCTTGCATGGCAAATGCAGTTGTGCATGCACACATGTTTGTATGTATGTGTATGTAAGTAGACATGTCCGTGATGTCACGCATGTATGTTGTATTGGGCTGCATGTATGAGCACTGTGTACATGTGCATGTGTGTGTATTTGACAAGGGTGCAACAGTGATGCAACATGGATGCATGTGACTGCAGTATGTGTAAGCCTGATTGGCAGATGTGACATGGATGCCCGTCTGAACAGTGCGACACTTGGCCGAGGTGTACACATGCATGCAAGTGTGGTGGTGTGTGTACATGTGTGGTGCACTTCCTGTGTTGCATGTGATGTCTGGGTCACCTTTGGCTGCTCATGCTGTTGTATGTGTATGGATGGTGGTGGCAGTTGCGATATGGCTGTGGTATGGCTCATGTGTGCGAGTTGCAATGACATGTGTGTTGGGGATTGTGATGACATGTCTGAGGTTTGCCAATGCCACTCATGTGCAACTGTCATGTGTGTATGTGTCCATTGTACAGTGCCCTGATGCCTGTGTTTTGTTTCTCCCTGTCTGCAGCGTCAACTGATGAAGAGGGCGGAGAAGGTGCTGTGGAGCACAGCGGCGGGGATCCGACCGCCAGCCGGAGACGCAAGGCCCGGCTCCCCTCCCGTGTTGTCATCTCGTCGGGGAGTGAGGAGTCCGGTGCCGCGTCCCAGGCCGCAGCTGCCGGGGGGAGGTCCAAGAGGCGGAGGTTGGAGTTGGAATCCTCGGCAGCAGAAGGGGCAGCTGGGACCCCACAGGGGAAGATGGCACGGAGTCATCCAGGTTGGTGGGGGGTCTGGTGGAGGAGGAGGCCGTGCAAGCACCAGAGACGGGGTCTGGAGGTGGGGATCCCACTGGTGCTAGTGGTGCAGTCCAGGACCAGGGACAGGAGGCAGCACAGGCCGCCGCGGAGGTGCCTGTGTGCAATCCTGTCCCCGATCCTGTCCCTGCATCATCTTGCACCAGCAGGGATGCCTACGTCCAGACCCGTTTCCAGGCAGGGGATGAGCTGACGTCAACTGGCCTTCCTCTGCATGCGGACGTGGCTATCCAGGTCCGGGTTGAACCTGTCCTGGCTGGTGTGGCGTTGCGTCAACGGGCCATGCGAGGTGACCTGCAGTCTTTTCATGGAGAGACTGCACGTCATCTCGAATGGCTCGTTGACCACGTCAGCCTGCTGGGACAGGTCACCCAGGCCGGATTCCTCCGTCTGATGGGGCTTGCTCCGACCCCCTCCTCAACTGGACCCCCTACGAGCCAGTCGTCCTCTGTGCCATCTTCCCACCCATCAGTCACCTGGGTGCCCTGTGGAGCTGCCTCTGACGGTGCGGCCAGGCTGGTGGAGGAGGCATCCCTGCCACAGTCGGGAGTCGGTGGTCCAGCAGGGGTGGCCACATCAACAAGTGCACCCCAGCTGGCGGAGGATGTGCAGGCAGCAGGAGGCAGTGCACGGGCAGAGGCAGAGCAGCAGCAGCAGCAGCAACATGGTGGGAGCCATGAAGGCTCTGGGCTTTCGACATCGGAGGGGCAGGCATCGGCCGGAGGGCAGGGGGACCCAGGACAGAGAGTGTCTTCCGTGTGGCAGCGGTTGGGCCACGCCATAGGTGCGGAGCGGCGGCGGGCGGAAGAGGCGCGGCTCACAATGGTCAGGGCGGAGAACTCCATGCGGAGGGCCCTGAGGCGGGCCGAGTGCCTCGAGGCAATCCGCAGGGGGTTGGAGGAGGACACAGCGTCGTCCCTGCGGACCCTCGGGGCCATGGAACTGGACCGCCTCCGGGACATCGAACAGGAGTTCGATGATGCCCTGGCCCGGGACACCACAGAGTGAGCCGCTGGACTTGCCCGCCGCCTTTGTATATAGTTCTTTAGTTTTAGATTTCCTTTCTTTCGTATTATGATTTGGAGTCGACGGACACTGCTCCACTTTTTGTATATAGTTGATTTTTAGGTAGATTTTTTAGTAGGTTTCCTTTGTTCAGTTGGGCTCATGGACCCTTGTTATTTTTGTACATAGTTCTTTATTGCATGGAGATTTTTTTACATTTGACTTTGGACAACATTTTTTTCTATTTGGATTTCAAGTTTCATTTTTTCATACGGACATGCAGCTTACTTTTTTCTCATTCACATTGTAGTTAGTTTTCTTTCTTTAGCATTCTTATTTTTTTTCAATACAATGTTGTTTGCATACTTCACTGTGTGGTATCATCTCATTGGTTTCATGCATGTCATGTTGTGTGTTTTCCCATTCAATTGCAACCATTGTGTGTGACGGACATGGCTTCATTAGCTTCATGAACATTGGGGGTGTAACATGTGATTTCCATTTCCATGTGGGTGAATGGGTTACTTGGTAGGGCTTTTTGGCTGTGGAGGCTGACCATTACGCACATGATTGGGGATTGTGAGGACCTGGTGGGGGCTGCCCATGGTGGCAGGGCGGTGGGGGGTGGTGGGAGACATGATTGGTGGCCTGGTGGAGGCTGCCCCTGGTGGCTGGGGGGTGGGGGTGGTGGGAGACATGAGTGGGGGCCTGGTGGAGGGTGCCCCTGGTGGCTGGGGGGTGGGGGTGGTGGGAGAAATGAGTGGGGGCCTGGTGGAGGGTGCCCATGCACTGCTGGGGGGTGGGGGTGCAGGGGGACATGAGTGGGGGCCTGGTGGAGGCTGCCCGTGGTGGCTGGGGGGTGGGGGTGGTGGGAGACATTAGTGGGGGCCTGGTGGAGGGTGCCCCTGGTGGCTGGGTGGTGGGGGTGGTGGGAGACATGAGTGGGGGTCTGGTGGAGGGTGCCCCTGGTGGCTGGGGGGTGGGGGTGGTGGGAGACATGAGTGGGGGCCTGGTGGAGGGTGCCCCTGGTGGCTGGGGGGTGGGGGTGCAGGGGGACATGAGTGGGGGCCTGGTGGGGGCTGCCCATGGTGGCTGGGGGGTGGGGGTGGTGGGAGACATTAGTGGGGGCCTGGTGGAGGATGCCCCTGGTGGCTGGGGGGTGGGGGTGGTGGGAGACATGAGTGGGGGCCTGGTGGAGGGTGCCCCTGGTGGCTGGGGGGTGGGGGTGCAGGGGGACATGAGTGGGGGCCTGGTGGGGGCTGCCCATGGTGGCTGGGGGGTGGGGGTGGTGGGAGACATTAGTGGGGGCCTGGTGGAGGATGCCCCTGGTGGCTGGGGGGTGGGGGTGGTGGGAGACATGAGTGGGGGCCTGGTGGAGGGTGCCCCTGGTGGCTGGGGGGTGGGGGTGGTGGGAGACATGAGTGGGGGCCTGGTGGAGGGTGCCCCTGGTGGCTGGGGGGTGGGGGTGGTGGGAGACATGAGTGGGGGCCTGGTGGAGGGTGCCCATGCACTGCTGGGGGGTGGGGGTGCAGGGGGACATGAGTGGGGGCCTGGTGGAGGCTGCCCCTGGTGGCTGGGGGGTGGGGGTGGTGGGAGACATTAGTGGGGGCCTGGTGGAGGGTGCCCCTGGTGGCTGGGGGGTGGGGGTGGTGGGAGACATGAGTGGGGGCCTGGTGGAGGGTGCCCCTGGTGGCTGGGGGGTGGGGGTGGTGGGAGACATGAGTGGGGGCCTGGTGGAGGGTGCCCATGCACTGCTGGGGGGTGGGGGTGCAGGGGGACATGGGTGGGGGCCTGGTGGAGGCTGCCCCTGGTGGGTGGGGGTGGTGGGAGACATGAGTGGGGGCCTGGTGGAGGGTGCCCCTGCACTGCTGGGGGGTGGGGGTGCAGGGGGACATGAGTGGGGGCCTGGTGGGGGCTGCCCATGGTGGCTGGGGGGTGGGGGTGGTGGGAGACATTAGTGGGGGCCTGGTGGAGGGTGCCCCTGGTGGCTGGGTGGTGGGGGTGGTGGGAGACATGAGTGGGGGTCTGGTGGAGGGTGCCCCTGGTGGCTGGGGGGTGGGGGTGGTGGGAGACATGAGTGGGGGCCTGGTGGAGGGTGCCCCTGGTGGCTGGGGGTTGGGGGTGGTGGGAGACATGAGTGGGGGCCTGGTGGAGGCTGCCCCTGCACTGCTGGGGGATGGGGGTGGTGGGAGACATGCATTGTTGATCAGTAGTGCAAGGTGACATGTGGGTTGGCTGGGGGGCATGCCCATGGTGGATGGGCTGCCTGCGGGACATGAGCAGGGGTGCAGGGTAGTCCCCCGTGGTGTGGGCTGCCTGCAGGGGCCGTGGAGGTTGTGGAGCATACACCTGGGAGGACCCACACGGCCAATTCACGTGTAGTACTCCCCAGAACCCCTGAAATACACATACCCTGCAGAAATCGTGTGTGGAACTTCCCACGCACCCCTGGAATACACGTACCCTGCTTGCACGGGGCCAATCGCGTGTGGAACTTCCCACGCACCCCTGGAATACACGTACCCTGCTTGCACGGGGCCAATCACGTGAGAGACTTCACGCGAACCCCTGAAATACACGTAGCCCTCTCCCCCGGCCCAATCGCGTGAGAAAGTTCACGCGAACCCCTCTAATACACGTAGCCCGCTCCCCCAGGCCCGATCGCGTGAGAAACTTCATGCGAACCCCTGAAATACACGTAGCCCGCTCCCCCAGGCCCGATCGCGTGAGAAACTTCACGCGAACCCCTGAAATACACGTAGCCCGCTCCCCCAGGCCCGATCGCGTGAGAAAGTTCACGCGAACCCCTGTAATACACGTAGCCCGCTCCCCCAGGCCCGATCGCGTGAGAAAGTTCACGCGAACCCCTGAAATACACGTAGCCCGCTCCCCCAGGCCCGATCGCGTGAGAAAGTTCACGCGAACCCCTGTAATACACGTAGCCCGCTCCCCCAGGCCCGATCGCGTGTGGAACTTCCCGCGCACCCCTGAAATACACATACCTTGCTCGCACTGGGCCAATCGCGTGTGGAACTTCCCGCGCACCCCTGAAATACACGTTCCCCGCTTGGCGTTTGCTGTTTGCCAGCCCGGTGAACTGGTCCAGGGTTAGCGCAGCCCTTTGCGATGATTTAGCGATTTTGATGGCTTTTCCTTGCGCGAGGGTGTTCTTCGGGGCGTTACTGGCGCTGCTGCAGGGTCGCTGCGATTCTCTGCGCCACGGCTGGTTTGGGAGCCTAAAATCCATGAATACGCTGTGCGCGGAAATCGGTTTTAGCGCACGTGCCTGGCGCAGTCAATCGCACGCGGACACTCTGCGCCAGCCGCTTGCGACACTTTTCTGCGAAATTCTATGAATTACCCTCTTTATTTTTTTGCATTTATAGCTCTGGTAAGTCACCACAGGGGGTCTCCTAGGGTTAGTTAGCAACCGCATCGACCATCAGTAGCTATTAACACTAGCAATGGGGACTTACATGGATTTACATGCCGACTCCCAGATACAGGTGAGGCTAAATTCCTTAGGCCTCTTAACTAGTCCTATTGGTACTGCCAGCGCGTTAAAACAGGGATGCAGTTTTTCTCCCACATTATTTAACCTGTACATGGCCAACGTGGGAAATCTACTTTTGAAAGCTTCATTTGTAGTTCCTAAAATTGGAGGGGGGGCTAAAATTACATGGACGGCCTATGCGGACGATTTTGTCCTATTGGATCACACCCCAATTGGTCTGCAAAGACTACTGGATGCATTTTACTTCTATATGTTGACAAATACATGAAAAATACATCCATATAAAACCATTATTCTTAAATTGTGTTATTCCAGCCATCCTAAAAAAACAAAGCTCTATGGTTTCTTGATCAGACATAACTTGAAATGAAATCAAACATGGTGTATCTAGGCTACCCAATTATTGCTCATCACATGAACTCCTTTTATAGGAACTATCTGAAGGAAAAGGCTGTCAGACTGGCTATTCAGTTGAGATATGTACACAATAGTTACGGCAAGTTTTGAATTCTTACTGCATTTAGGTATTATACTGCTAAGGTCTTACCTAAATTGTGTTATGGGGTGGAATTATGTCCCTCATGGATTCTGCATGAGTTGGAATATTATGAGGCATTGAGATGGCGATCCATTCTGTATCATTTACCTAAATGTGTGACGTTTGCTGTTCTACGTTATGAATTAGGACTACCATCCATGCAGAGCATTGTTGTATGGAAAAGATTAAACTTAATGCAGGAATTGTATGTCAATTCTGATTGTTCTATCTATCACTTACAGAGTAAGGATGTGAAAGTAGGTAAACTCAAAAAGGGTCATGTTTTTGATCTCCATGAGGAGTGTGTGCAGGTTTTGAATATAGGAGGCCAATCCTTGCATTTACTCCTGGCAAACCATTTAAAGGTGAAATAAGAATGGCAACTCACAGACTGGGCCAGTACTGTGGAACAAGTTGTATGTACCCATCTATATGCTAAGACTGTAATTAGTCATAAGGTTCCTGGTATGATTGAACCATATTTAAAATGGTTCCTTAACAAAAGATTAAGAAACAATTTTATGCGCTTACATTTAAAAAATAAGAGGAATCTCCAGGGACATAAAAGCCTGTTGTAGATACTGTGAAAATATTGACGATGTGGAAACACTGCCTCATTTGCTGCTTTTCTGTCCAGTTTTGAGAACGAAAAGAATTGAGTATTTTAGTACATTTGTTCGAGATACTAACAGGGTCTTTTTGGATCTGCTTTGGATAATGATACTAATATTGCAACGGTTTTGAGATTTTTAAAATGTGTTTGTAATATGTGCTATTTTTCAAATTGCATGTTTTGTAAAGGTTTTATACACCAAAAAACTATTTTAAAAAACATACGGGCCGATTCATGGAATAAATGTGCTCTGAAAAGGGGAGCGCAAGCGTGAAAATCGCAGCGCAAGCGTGAAAATCGCAGCGCATGCATGCCAAAGCCATGCACATCGATTCATGGAATTCAGTGCGTGTGTAAATCCTAGGATGTGTGCTAAAATTGTGGGTGGCGCACGCGGGCGCACACGTCATTAAATGGCGTGCGCTACGCGCACAGGGAAAGCGCACGTAGCGCAGCGCACACAACAACAGTGGGCGGAACACACGGAATGGGGAACAACACGTGAAAATGTGGGCGTTACGAGGGAAGTACAGGAGTAAATGCTCGCAACACCCATACGTGCGCCAACAACACGTATTCATGGAATCGAACTAGGGAAAGGCGTGCGCCAAAAAGACGCGCTAATCCAGAAACACGTACGCCAGCAGGAAGCAGGCGTAAGTGGCCCTGAGCTGCATAAAAGTGCGCAAACAACAAACAAGCTCAGACGCTACGATGAATATACCGTTCCTCGCAGCAGTGGTCGTGGGACACCGCAGGAGGAGAAGAATAGCCAGGCCCGGCATTTTTTTACCCAGGACCAGCCTTTTTGCGATGCCTGATGACCAGGTGTATGGGAGGCACAGGTTTCCACCACACATAATCCTCGACCTGGCGAGTGAGTGGGAGGATGACCTCACACCACCCACCCTGTGCTCGCAAGCACTGAGCCCCTTGGAAAAGGTGCTCAATGTACTGCACTTCTTGGCTACTGGTTCATTTCAGCAGACAAGTGCCATAGTGGGGGGTGTGTCACAGGCCACGCAGCCACGCTGCCTACACCAGGTGTTGGCCATCATGACTGCACGCCCCTCAGTTAGCAGGCACATATACATGCCCAGAACACCTGCAGAAAGGCCGACCGTGGTCCAGGACTTTTACAGGGTGGCACACTTCCCCAAAGTGCTAGGTGCCATTGATTGCACCCATGTGTCTCTACGTCCTCCCAGGGCCACTGAGCACATATATCGAAACCGCAAGCACTGGCATTCAATCAACGTGCAGGTAGTATGTGATGCCACATCCCTTCAGTATATGCCAACTATCCAGGGTCAAGCCATGATAGTTTCATTTTCAGAATGTCACCCCTAAACCGGGACCTGGAAGCTGGGCGGCATGGCGACACACGGCTGATTGGTGATTATAAATGCCTCTGCACATGCATGCATGTCAGATACTGAGTAATGTGAAAACTCCACTAATGATAGCCATCATCACCTCCCCAGGGGACAGTGTCTACCCTCTGAGCACCTACATGATGATGCCAATTCGGAACCCCACCACACCACCCGGGGTAAAATACAACACAGCCCATATTGCAACCCGGGGCATAGTGGAGCGCACATTCAGAGTGCTCAAGTCACGCTTTTGCTCCCTTGACCATTCTGGTATGCAGCTGCTATATGCGGCCCCAGTAGTGTTCAGGATCATAGTGGCAGCATGTGTCCTGCACAACGTTGCAACCCGGCGGTGGACATGGTGGTGCCCCCACATTCCCAACCACATGCACGGCCGCTGCGCATGGTAGGTGAAAGGGTGTGTGGTGAGGCAGCCCATAACCAGCTTGTGGCAAATTACTTCACCTAAAATCCCACCCCTGCGGAGTGCACACAGCCCTGGCACATACCAGCTGACAATCAATGATGATGTCAGAAGGGACAGTCAACTGTCACAACCATACCAGCCTGAGATTGTTCACCTGGAAGTGTTAAATTGTGTGCATCCCTAGCTACTTAAAGACACCCAATGCTGTGTCACAAAAAGCCACACATTCATGCAGCATGGACGACTACCCCCTTGCAAAATACCACATCAAAATAGTGGCATGTCACCCAACCCCTCCCCATCTCAGCTACCCAACACACCATGGCATGCAATGTGAAAGCAACCAAATGAATGCATAGCACGTGACACAAGTGTTACAAAGTGCACTGTCCCAAATGGAAATAGGCCACAGACAATATGCTCCCAGTAATCAATAAAAAACAGCACACATGAACAAATACGTACCAGCAACACAAAACAACAGCACAGGATTAAACAGTGGCAATATATGACAGTATAAAATTAAAGTACTGCAAGTCTCACAACCTGACTAAGGCAGCACATGGACCCCTTCCAACTGCAGAGTGTTGCTGTCAGGCAAATGTGTCAGTGTACTGCATGCAACATGAACTGCATCTGCAAAGGAGACGGGCTTGTGAAGACATGAAGAAGCTACATGTATATAAGGAGAAATACATGGATGCACAATCATATATCAATACACCATGCAGTGTAGAATCCAACAACAATACCCACTGGGGATGTACACACAGTTTTGACTACAGACTGCCCACACAACTCATGGGAGGCCAATGTCACTGTGTAAGTTACTGTCAATTGGCCACACCCTTTGCAAGCCCATGGAAAGGGGAAGCAGGAGGGGTGTGTGTGTCAGGAACCCAAGCATCTAATGCAAAGACAGGACAAGCCTACATGTGCCCAGCTGGAATACACAGTGGATGCCCACGGGAGCCACACAAAACAACACACTGTAAAAAAGAATATTTAAAAAAAATAAAAATCAAAAACGGCCATGTGTGGACCGGGGGGGGAGGCCACCCAGGAGGGACGAGGTACAGGGTGCACCCCAACACCCACATGCGTGGATGTTGAGAAAAAATCAATACCTCCATTGGCTCATGGCCTGCACGGCTACGCTACAGTGGGAGAACTGCCGTCGCTGTCATCATCCTCGATATGGGAGGCAGCCCACGCAAAGCCCTGGCATGGTCCTCCATGGCAGCAAGCATGCGGGTCCCCATGCAGCACCTCACAGGTAGCACGCATTTCTGCCTGCATGGCCTCGCGTGATGCCCGGATCTCCGCACAGGTTGCCTGGAGCTCAGCTGAGAGTGAACGTGTGAGCTGCTCCAGCTGCTGTTCTGACCTAAAATTCCGGGAAACCTCAAGTTCACACAGAGTATCTCTGAGGGACCTGTGTTCTAACCTCAGGGCTTCCTTGTGGGCCTGGGACGCTGCAGATATGGCTGTACGCAGAGTCTCCAGTCCAGCCCGTCGGTCCCTGTTGGTCGCCAACATGTCCTCCCTGTGTGAGTGGCAAATGGAGTCTGTTGCCTGCTGCTGGAGTCTGTTGCCTGCTGCTGGAGCTCCATCTGCCTTTCAGGGGAGAGAATGGAAGTCGCGACCCTATACATTGCCTGAGCCATCATTTCACACGATGCCCCCTGTTGTGCTGCTATACTCTACATGGAGTTCTCCCACACAGTATTGCCTGGTGGCGCACGGCCACCGCGTTGGCGGGCACCACACCTGTTTGGGGCAAGGCGATCTGCACCTTGCTGTGCTGCCACTGCCTGAGGCTGCAGGACTGCATTCCTCCTTTGATCTGCTGGCCTAGTAACAGGAGCAAATATTGTGGAGTGTGACCCTGCATCCGTAACCGCCAAAGGCGGACTTTCCAACACTGAAATCCCCAATGTCCGATTCAGCACCTGATTCATAGAAGTCTGCGGAGGTGTACCCAGAGACACCCGTGGACAGCATGGTCTGTAGGACAAATGGGTTTTCATCCACCTCCACCACCCCACGTCCTCCACTGGTGCCCAGTTGTGGCTGTGATTCCTCCTGGGTCTGCACCATTTCCTCCTCCTCAACAGCATCAAGTGCCTCATCACCTGCAAAAATATGAAAGATAACACATGGAAACAGGCATGAGCACCATAGCACACACTTGGGCCTGACGAGGCAGAGATCCAGTACATAAATTACACATGTCCCACATGACAACAACCCTGGCATGCATGCACTGTCAATGAGTTGGAAGAGGAGGCAAAAAGCAGACACTGAGGACTCCAAGATGGAAAAGCAACACATGTGCTGCATGCTGGATAGCACTGGCATCACACATTAGCCTGTGAGTGGCATGTCCAATACACATACATGACACATGCCAGCACACAGATGGCACGTAGCATAGCCATGGTACATTTGACCAGTACAGCCATATGGTAGGAAATAGGTACTGTCACCCATCCATGTGAGATGGACATCATGAGATAAAACATGCAAAATAGTGTGACAAAACACGCAAGTGCCACACGCTGCAACAAATCCAGTGTTCACTGATGCAGTGATGGCAGGTAGATGGACACATCAATGGTTGGTCACTTCAACATGACAGAAGACAACAGTCATGTTAAACATTCAAACAGGGTCCAAAAAGGATTGTGTGCAGGCCATTACTCAATCAGCCTGAATGGTTAAATCATTCCCATAACAAGGTAATAAATGTGGGCCATTGTGGGGTGTAATCTATGACAGAAGTATGTTACATTAGTGGCAGTGCAGGATAAAAATGGGTGCTAAAAACGTCAAAGATTGAAACAATCAGGCTGAATGAACAGGAAAACATTTTGAACAATGTTGTTGCAAGATGACAGTTGAAGGGCAACTGCAGTAATCTGGTGCAAATTGGCAACTGTGGTCAGAAGGGATACTGTCATACCCAAACCCAAGGCCAGGGAATGGTTTGGAGGGACCACATGGGTGACCCATACCAGTCATGACTACACAGCCTCACCTGGCACTCAATCAGAAGACATCACCCATGCAACATACACATGGATTGCACACACATGCATGGGCACTCACCGGACAATGCTTCAAGATCTGGTAGGTCTCCCACGCCTCGGATCTGATCCTCTGTGATGAAGCCTCCAGCGACAGACTCATGTTCAGTGAATTGGTAGTCCTCTGGTGGAGACCCACCGCCAGTCACCAGAGTAGAGGCATGATTGGAAGCCAGCTTGTTCTTTGCTCTGTGTTTCAGGTCATTCCACTGCTTAGAGCAATCATCAGCTGTGCGCTTCACGAATCCAAGGGAACTAATGTGGTCCGCGATGGTTTGCCAGTGGGCCCTACATTGAGCAGTCATAGTCTTTCACCCTGCAGTCACCACCATTTTGCGGCTATGTGCAAACACATAGGCCACAAGTGCATCTAGTTCGGCGTCATTGAAACTAGGCTTCCTTGACGTGCCGGAGTGTATAGCCGTGTCTGGGGTCCCAGCCTGTACTGCAAGAGCACCCTTCTTCTTCTTGGAAGGTGGTGCGGACCCTGAGTGGCTTACGCCACTGTGGTTGGTAGGGGCAGAAGCTGCAGGCATTGGCTGCAGGGTGATGTTGGCAGGACCAACCTCGGTGTGATGGACTTGTACCGACACTGTCCCGGCTGGGAGACTCGGAGCTGCGGTGGATTGAGCTGCAGCTGCCCCTGCAGCCTCCTCACCCTGGTTACTTGGGGCAGCAGATGACATTGCTGCCCCAGATCCACGTGGCCTGGTGACAGCAACCTTCACCGCCACACGTGGCTTAGACTTGGTGACACAGAAGTCAGCCTGGGAGTCATCCTGTGCTGGTTCAGTCGACACTAAGGGCCGGTTTAACAAGGGCTGAGCTGGGATGGTATCAGCTACATTTCCCCCAACCATGGGGGGGCCCTAGGTGTCCCCGATTGGTCCTCCACACACTGGCCTCTTGGGCCACCCTGCACATCCTGACCATGTCCACTACCGCACCCTCCTCTTTGAGCTCGGCCACCTTTGCCTCCCTTACTGCTTGGTCGCCTCCCAACCATGGCACTGATGTTGTTGTGTGTATGGGAGTTGCAGTTAACAATTGTCCTGGGCAATTGGGGTGAACGGGGTAGGGTACTAGATGGAATTCGTACCCTAGTGCTCTAGCAAGGCTGTCTGTGACCCCTGGGGGAAGATGACGGGTCACGCAACGCACAGGCACCCCAAAAACAATATTTAATGTGCACGCAACCCCTGGTAGACCATGTGCGTGGAAAAATGAACCCGCACTATGCTGTGGCACCCAGAAACAAAAAAATAAGTGTTCGCGTGATACACGCAGCCTACAATGACCTTTGAAGGGGTACGCGACACACGGGGGTTACCACAGTTGGAAAATGCGTGCGCGACTCACCGTCTGCCTGGAAAAAGAACGTGAAAAAGATGCGCATGTGCGCGTTGGCAACACCCCCGCCAAAAGAAGAATTGAACGCTGTCTGAGTAAACAGGGAGTACGAACTGGAACCGTTGTGAAGTAATCACGTGTGAACCGACAAGAAGTACAAGAATCACCTGCTCGGGCTCCACAAAAAGCACGTACGAGGAAATGGCATCATACGTCTGCCTTTTGAGCCAGCCCACGCGTACGTGCGTATGCGCTAAGGGCCTTTCCTCCAATTGTTAACTGACGTGTTGTTTTTCACATGCTGAATCACTATGCACCGTCACGAGTGAAACGCCCGCGCGCATCACGTAACTTACGAACTCTGGGATTACACGCATCAACACGCAGACGTGGGAAAATGCCCATGCGTGTAACGTCACAGACGCGCTTACGCGCTTAGGGCCTTTCCTCAAATTACACGCTGGCGTGCACTTTTTTCACGTGCCAAATCACTCTGTATCAAGCTGGCCACTCAACAACACACGAAAGACCATGCTCCTGCCCAGAAGGCCATTTTACTGCCCCCTAGTGCCCCGAGCACGCTCTCACATGCCATCTGCTGCTGCCTGCCTGCCTGCTGCCCATGCTCCCTGCTGTTTGGTGCCTGCACGTCAGCCATATGCAGGGGAGAGGTTGCTGTGACCACCCCTTCTGGAACAGAAGACCCCTGACTGTTATACCATCACTCCACAGCCCAGCCCCAGGACCCAGTCGCCCACCACACTTGCCTGTGGGGTTGCCATGTCAGACACAACACCATTTGGCACCACTGGCATCTCCCAGCCAGAGTGGCAGAGGGCTACCAGCTTCAGTGCCAGTGAAGTTGGTATCCTTGTGGAGCGAGTCCTGGGGCAGTATGATGACCTCTTAGGAAGTTTGCGCGCCGACAATGAAGGACGGAAGAGGACCTGGATGGACATTGTGACTGCCATCAACGAGGAGGGGGTGGCAGTCCGTGACATTCAACACATCCGGAAGCGCTGGGAGGACTTCAGGTCCAGGACCCTCAACAAGGCCCGGCGCCTCGTGAAGGCAGCAGATGCAGAGGGGTGCCGGGTCCGCCTTACTAACTGTGGGATGTTTTTACCCATGCATCCAAGCCCTACCATTAAACTGTGCAGTACTGGCATGGAAAACATCATGATGGCCAGAACTCCCCAGAGAGTGCACAGGGAAAACATGAAGAATAGGCTGCCACCCATTTTTGCCTATTTTGTGAGCACAGGAGGGCACTGCCTAAAACCACCATTGGGCTACACACACAGTAGCCTGAAACCATTGGGAATGGCAATGCTGATTGCCAAAAAGCAACTCAGAACTGTGGGGAATTCATTTTCTTAATCCCAAAAATGGTTGCAATACCGGTACTCACCACTATCAGAAAGCCGGCGTTTTAAAACCACCAGACTTTTGTGTAAAACTGAACAGAGGAACCCAAACCAGACCAAGGAAAGACTTGCTAAGAGGTGGATACAATGTAAAACTATATTCTGAAATGACTTGAAGGAAGTAATTATTTAATGTATATGTAAAAATTGTAACTTTGATTTAAACTGGGAACAAAAAGTGACATTTAGCTATAACCTGGCTTAATGAAACTGGATTCTGCCTGACAACTACCCCCGACAGGAGTTGAAACCCGCTCAGCCACTCTTCCCAGGCCTGGCTGCATCCTGCTGCCCCTTGCCAAAAGGAGTTGACACCTCTCTGATTGAATTAAGGGAGGGGACCTGCAGCCTGCCGGAGGTTGAACAAAGCACTGTCCTGGGCTCAGGCAAATGTTATATTGGGGGGTCGTAAAATGGATTCCTCTTGGGGGAAACTGGGAGGGGCAGTGCCTCTGCTAGCCAGCTGAGCTTGGGGGAAGTGGATAAACCAGTTATTCCACCATGTGATGTAAGAAGCCACACCCCTTTTTGACCAGGGCATGCTTTTAAAAAGATGGATAATTCATAGTACGGACCTGTCAAAATTATATAAATAATATCATTATTCTTGTGATTTTTCTGTGCACATTTTAAGAAGTGTTAGGACCCTGTGGTATGTTCCTGTGGATAGTAGCGGAAAAAAGGTTGTTACTCCAAATGTATGCATGTTAAAAATCTGACACTTTATCTTCTGTAACCCATATCCCTGGTGCACATTTGTGTAAAATCTGGAAAGGTTTAGAGGTCGTTATCTGGATGAAAAGGGGAGAATTCTGTCATCAGTGGACACAACATCGTACAAAGACAGGGATCGGCTGGTTTGGTGCTACAGAAAATATGTTAACTGGACCTATAATATTAGAAAAATGGTACATAGATAAATATGTATTTGGGTCAGAAATAGATTTGTGCGCAAATTGACCAGGGGAGGATCCTCTGACCCATAAACAGACCTCATCATGATGACAATCCATTTCCTTCCCCCAATCATGGGAGAGGGGAGAATTGGGCCAATGACAAGTAGAGAGGGGCAGGCTTAGCTAGGCCCAGGCACACACCCATTTTCAAAGCACATAAAAAGATACTGCTGGGACAGGTAGGGACATTCAATTCCATTTGCTGCGGAGCATGCTGACCTACGACTTCACATCCAGAGATCCAGACTTCAAATCCATCAATCTCCAGAACCTGTAGCAGAAATTAACTCCAGCAGAGAGGCCTGAATCCACCAGCTGAATCCTCTTCAGCAGGCCTCAAAACCAACCAAACTATTCAACAGCCGGGCGAGCTGTTTGAATTTTTGCCAAGAATTTTTACAAGAACCTGTAGCAGTATCCAGAAAGCAGTGCTGTATCCGGAATCCGAGAGAACCACAAACCAGACCGTTGTGAGCAGATCCGGTGCTTGACAGACCCAGAGAGCAGAGCTGACCCAGATAGCCGGGACTTCAGGACCACCCGCCGGAAGTCCCGTCCAACCTGACCAGACCGTGACGAGGCCTATTTCAAATTGATATTGTGAGTACCTAGCAGAACTGTGTAGAACCAATCTCTTAGTTAAAATAATCTAATCCAAACTATTTTAACCTAAGTAGAACAGCCTCCTAGAAATCGTGTCATCTGTCATTTTTAAAGCTGCACAACTGTCACCTGTCAATTCTGCAGCTGCAAGCTGTCACCTGTCATTTTGAGTTTACTTTAAATCCGAAAAACTACCTTTATTTAATCGTCCGTATCTCTGGAACCGTTTGGGCTAGGAACGAAATTTAACTTTCATTTCAAAGCTGTGAAATTTACCGCGATTTGCGATTTGGCCCGATTTCTTCATCAGTAGAAATCAGCAGCTTTTTGCTTCTCTTTGCTAAATTCGTTTGGAATCTGCTAATCATTCATAGAGTATTGTTAAAGTGAGCCTGAACTAATATAAAGTAGCCATCACCTACCCTGAACCTCTAGAGGGAATTAAAAGCAATTTTAGCACCTTTTCACTTCCTTGCAAACCACATTAAAGTAATTTGCCTGTGTTTAAAACTCATCCCTGTTTTCTCTAAGCTTGGTGGGGGAACTGGAACTGTGTATTGCATTATAAAGTGTGATTTGTTGGGATTCTTGAAGACTGTGTGCTCTCCTTCCATTTCTTGTATTGCATAGGGGGGGAGTGAATTGTCAAAAGAAAAAGTGATCATATTACCTTTTGCTAAAATCATAACAAGTTATTTCTGTACTGCATTTTATTCCACCTTGCATTTCCTTGAAACCAAGCATTTTCAGCTACCTCATCCTCTACACTACTAAGTAACCAAATCAGTGTACCCCTGTAACATTATCCATTGTTAATCACGGTCATATTCTGAAGTGTAATATCCATTATCAATTTATTTATAGAAGTGTGATATATATATATATATATATATTGTTTAAATTTTCAAATAAACCTTTTAATTTGCAAAACAAACCTACTTCTTGGCTCAGTGGGGTCAGGGGGATTCTAAGAGGGGGGTGTTATACAAGGGTTGTCATCCAGAGTACTGAACTGGATATAAAAATACATCAATAAGGGTTTTCCTCAGCATCCCAGACTAGGCATTGACTTAGCTGTAGTGTTGATTGAATATCGCTTACATAACATCCAGATGAGGGTCCTGGAATGCATACACCCAGCGCTCCACCGCCAGGTCCTTGAGAGGCAGACCCGTCTGGAGTCACGCGGTAAGTGTACATGCCTACTGCTTGGAGGCTGTGCATGTTGAGGTGTGGCAGGAGTGTGCAGGTTTTACACATGTCTCTGTAGGGCCATGTATGCATGTGTATGTACAGGGAAATGAGCCTACTGCATGTGAATACTGTCATGTGTGAGGCACATCTATGGTGTATGTGTTGGTAAGCATGCTTGGCAAATGCAGGTGTGGGTGCACACATTTCTGATTATCCGTGTATGTACTGTGGCATGGTTGTGCTCTCACACATGGATGCTGCTTCCACCTGCATGTATCAGCACTATGTACATTTGCATGTGTGTGTATTTGACAAGTGTGCAACTGTGATACACCATGGATGCATGTGACACTGACATGTAGGAGGCTGATTGCCAGATGTGACATGGATGGGGATGTTATCACAGCGACAGGTGGTGGAGATGTACAGATGCATGTATGTCTGGTGGAGTGTGTGCATGTGTTCTGCACTCCCCATGTTGCATTTGACGTCAGGCTCACCTTCAGTTGCTCATGCTGTTGTTTGTGTATGGATGCTGCTGCCTGGCGCAACAATCCTGTTGATGTGCCCATGTGTGTGAATTGAAATGAGTTGGGGAGTGTGATGCCATGTTTGAAGTTTGACACAGCCACTCATGTACAACTGACATGTGTGTATCAGACCATTGTACAGTGCCCTGATGCCTGTACCTGTGTTCTATCTCTCCCTGTCTGCAGCGTCAACTGATGAAGAGGGCGGAGACGGTGCTGTGGAGCAAAGCGGCAGGAATCGTACCACCAGCCAGAGACACAAGGCCCAGCTCCCCTCCCATGTTGTCATCTCGGCAGGGAGTGAGGAGTCTAGTGCCGCGTCCGTGGCCGCAGCTGCCGAGGGTATGTCCAAGAGGCGGTGGTCGGAGGTGGACTCCTCGGCAGCAAAGGGGGCAGCTGAGATGCCACAGGGCCTGATGGAGGAAGATGGCACAGAGTAATCCAGGTTGGTGGGGGGTTTGGTTGAGGAGGAGTCCGTGGAAGGGACACACACGGGGTCTGGAGATGAGGATTCCACTGGTGCTGGTGGTGCAGTCCAGGGGCAGGGACAGGAGGAAGCACAGGCTGCCGCAGAGGTGCCTGTGTGTAATCCTGTCCCCGATCCTGTGACTGCATCATCCCGCACCAGCAGGGATGCCTACATCCAGACCCGTTTTCAGGGAGGTGATGAGCGCACAACAACTGGCCTTCCTTGAAGGGGCCCCTGAAGGACCCTCGGATGTGGAAACAAGGCACAATCACCACACATGAATGGATACGCCGGACACGAGGTTCTGTTCCCAAAATCTAGGGTTTATTGCCACACAAAATAGTCCCAGTTGGCCAAATGGTCCCACGCCCCGTGACATGTGTCTATCAGACCTCGGGGGACGCAAGAGAGTGAGAGACGTACATCAGTTACATATATACAAAAGGAGCACCTTACAATCAGCAATGACACAGTATGACACATACGATGCCGCCCCCAATTCATTTCCCTTTGAATTAGAGGCGATGATTGACCATTGTGACAAATATGACACCTTAGACCACCATATTTAGTAACAGTTTACAATCTCCAATTTTACAGACACCATTCTTTATTTTCGAGAACACAGCGTTTCTGTTTTCATGGGCAAGCTGCGTGTAGGAGATTGGCACATACCAGGCCTCACTATCTCTTAGTTTCGATTCTCGCTCTAGAGGTCAGCCCGCTCTCCGGGGCCTCACTGTGCTCAGAAAGGGGGGCCGTAAAGATGAACATAATTCAACTCTTTAAATGCTAGTTTCATACATTGCTATTCTTTCAGGAGACTCGCTGGCATTTGTGTACTGATTAAAATGCCTTGCTCCCTGCCTTCAAGGATATGTGAGGGAGGGAATCGGGCATTTCTGTCTGGCTTTCCAGTGTAATGTTTCAACATGTTTCTTAGCCTTGGATCATTGAAGCGAAATAATATCTACAAAAAATAAGTTTTACATGAGGCAAAGTGGCAACGTTAGAGAGAGCAGAGTGAAAACAAAATGGCGATTCTGGTCATCTTAAAATGGCCTCACTCTTGTTGAACTGATAGCTACGTAATAACTAAGGAGTATATATTCTTAACACTGTAAATGAGACGATTGGTCTTCGGCCAAACAATTAATCATACATTTCCTTCCGCCCAAGGGGTGTTTAGTATTTCTGGAATGACATCCTCTCCCTGCGGACGTGGCAATCCGGGACTGGGTTGAGCCTGTCCTGGCTGGGATAGCGTTGCATCAACGGGGCATGCGAGCTGACCTGCAGTGTTTTCGTGAAGACACTGCACGTCATCTCGGAAGCCTCTTTGACCGCGTTGGCCTACTAGGACGGGTCACCAGTGCTGGATTCCTCCGTGTGCTGGACCGTCTTCCGACCCCCTCCTCTCCTGAACCCCCTATGCGCCAGTCGTCCTCCGTGCCATCTTCCGGCCCATGTATCACCTGGGTACCCTGTGGAGCTGCCTCTGACCCAGCGGCCAGGCTGGTGGAGGACACATCGATGCCACAGTCGGGAGTCAGACGTCCTGCAGGGGTGGACACCCCAACAACTGCGCCCCAGCCGGAGGAAGACGTGCAGGCAGCAAGAGGCAGGGCACAGGCACAGCAGCAGCAGGCTCAAGGTGGGAGTGATGATGGCTCGGGGCCATCAACATCAGAGGGGCAGGCATCGGCCGGAGGGCAGGAGGACCCCGGAATTGGAGTGTCTTCCGTGTCGCATCGGTTGGGTCAGCACATAGATGCGGAGCGGCGGCGGGTGGAAGAGGCACGGCTCACTATGGTCAGGGCGGAGAACTTCATGCGCAGGACGGTGAGGGGGGCCGAGTGCCTTGAGGCAATTTGCAGGGAGTTGGAGGTGGACATGGTATCGTCCCTGCGAAACCTCGGGGCCATGGAACAGGCCCGCCTCCAGGATATAGACCAGGAGTTCGATGATGCCCTGGCCCGGGAAATACAAAAGTGAGCCGTAGAACTTGCCCGCCGCCATTGTATATAGTTCATAGTTTTAGGTTTCCTTTATGTTTTTAATTCATTTGGGGCACTTGGACTATGCCCCACCTTTTTGTATATAGTTCTTTATTAGGTAGTTTTTTTGGTAGGTTTCATTTCATTCGTTGGGCTCATGGACCCTGGATTACTTCTTTGTACATAGTTGAACAGTAGATTTCTCTATTATTATTTTTCTCACCATGGAGCAATGGATTTTACTATTTCCGTTTCCTTTGGATTTGCTTTGGTGGCCGGAGACTTTGGCACATTTTCATTTGGATTTCTTTGGATTCAGACTTCCTAATTTTTTGTGTGTTTTGGACATGCTGCATTTCATCTTTTTTTTAAAGAAATTTTTTAGGTTTTCATTTGATTACATTCTTTTTGTGTTCAATACATTTTGGTTTATTACTTTGATGTGTGGTATTCTCTCATTGGTTTCATGCATGTCACGATGTAGGTTTTCACAATCACCAGCACCCATTGTGTGTGTGTGACAGACATGTGTTGATGTACATACTTGCCATTTGGCTTGTACCATGTAATGGGCATTTCAATGTGGGGTGGATGGGATAATTGGGTGGGTCTTTGCACAGGGGTGGCGTGCGGTGGGATTTGGGGGGCCATAAGGCCAATGATTGTGGATCATGATGACATGTTGGGTGGGTGCGGGTGCAGGGGGACATGAGTCGGGGGCCTGCTGGCTGGTGGCCGTCACTGATGGGTGGGCGTGTGGGGGGACATGAGTCGGGGCCTGCTGGCAGGTGGCCGTCACTGATGGGTGGGCGTGTGGGGGGACTTGAGTCGGAGCCTGCTGGCAGGTGCCCGTCACTGATGGGTGGGTGGGGGTGCAGGGGGAAATGAGTCAGGGCCTGCTGGCAGGTGCCTGTCACTGATGGGTGGGTGAGTGGGTGCAGGGGGACATGAGTCGGGGCCTGCTGGCAGGTGCCTGTCACTGATGGGTGGGTGAGTGGGTGGGGGGACATGAGTCGGGGCCTGCTGGCAGGTGCCTGTCACTGATAGGTGGGTGAGTGGGTTGGGGGACATGAGTCGGGGCCTGCTGGCAGGTGCCTTTCACTGCTGGGTGGGTGGGGGTGCAGGGACATGTGTCAGTGCTCACTTGTGCATGGTGACACGTAGGCTGGCTGGGGGGCATGGCCAGGGTGGATGGGCTGCCTGTGGGGCATGACCAGGGGTGCAGGGTAGTCCCCTGTGTTGTGGGCTGCCTGCAGGGCGTGGGGAGGGGGGAAGGGTCACACCTGGGAGGACACACCATGGCAATGTATGTTGGGGCACACCAGGAATACATACACCCATCCTGTGACAGTGAAAATGCGTGTTAAACTCCCCACGCAGCCCACGAAATAGACGTACCCCGCTCGCACAAGGCCTATCGCGTGTGATTCTCCATGCGCACCTCTCAGAATACACGTACCCTGCTCACACAAGGCCTATCGTGTGTGAATCTACCCGTGCACCCCTCAGAATACATGTACCCCGCTCGCAGAAGGCCTATCGCGTGTGATTCTCCACGCGCAACCCTCAGAATACACGTACCCCGCTCGCACAAGGCCTATCGCGTGTGATTCTCCATGTGCACCCCTCAGAATACACGTACCCCGCTCGCACAAGGCCTATCGTGTGTGATTCTCCACGTGCACCCCCGAAATACACGTACCCTGCTCGCACAAGGCCTATCGCATGTAATTCTCCACACGCACCCCTCAGAATACATGTACCCTGCTCCCCCAAGGCCTATTGCATGTGATTCGCCACGTGCACTCCTCAGAATACACGTACCCCACTCCCCAAGGCCTATCGCGTGTGATTCTCCATGCACACCCCTCAGAATACACGTACCCCGCTAGCACAAGGCTTATCGTGCGTGATTCTCCACGCGCAACCCTCAGAATACACGTACCCCACTCCCCAAGGCCTATCTCATGTGATTCTCCACGCGCGCCCCTCAGAATACACGTACCCCGCTCGCACAAGGCTTATGACGTGTGATTCTCCACGCGCACCCCCGAAATAGACGTACCCCGCTCGCACAAACCCTATCGCGTGTGAATCTACCCGTGCGCCCCTCAGAATACACGTATTCCGCTCCCCAAGGCCTATCGCGTGTGAAACTACCCACGCACCCCCCAAATGCACTGTCCCAGCCCTGTAAACTGGTGCAGGGTTAGCGCAGCCCTTTGCGCTGCATTGGGGATTTCAACGCCTTATCCTTGCGCAAGGGGCGTTCTTCGGGGCGTAACTGGTCCTGCGGGATGTTCTCTGCGCCAGCGCTCAAAATGGCTTGGATATTCCATGAATATGTGGTGCGCCAGAATGCTGTTTGGCGTACATGGCTGGCGCACGCTGCTCGCGTGTGCTGCCTCTGCGCTGAAATCTATGAATTACCATGATAGTTTCTCACTAGAATATTTATATAATGATACAATGGTTAAACATGTGATTTTCTTCAGCATCAAGACAAGTATGGCACTGGAGTACTTGAAAAATGTAAAAGAGAAATAGCAATCAAATGATTTTCTTACTCCACCAACCCCCTTATGCAGGCATGTGATGGTGAATGCATTATCTATGGAGGGGCCACTTGACAAATAGACAATGACCGGCTAACCCAGGACACTGTGTTAAGTCATGTACATGCAAAATGTAACTTATTTGCATTAGCTCGTGAAAGTTTGAATTCACAGGTAATGTTCACAGGAATGTATATGTTTTGTTCTCAACCAAGATACATGTTTTGTTCTCTAAAAATGCTTGCGTAAAGCTTTCACTATAAATGGCATATGTGACTTTCACTTAATCTGAGAATACTGCTTATAATCTGTTCATGTATGTGTGTGGCTTTTCATTAGCATGAATATATTCCCTTCAATTTAGATGCTTGTATAGTTTTAATGGCATATGTGTAATGCTTTCAGTCTCTTTAGACTTCTGGGTTACAAATGTAATAATCTCCATTAACATATATTTAATTGAAGACCCTCTTCATGTCCACATTATACCTGACTATGCCTATGCATTGATGGACAGGGGAATGCCGAGGATTTGTACTTCATACAGTTCTTAATCAATTCTTAAGCAGACATTTTGTTGCATGCACATTCAGTCTATACTATGGCTCTCCCCCAGGCTGGATACAATGCATATCTCTCTGAATGATGGTACTTGCAACAATATCATGGGCCAAAGTGCTCTCCACCAGTTTAAACCACTCATTATATTCACAAATAATACTCAACTTTACAAAGGCAAACCCACCTTAAAATGGCAGACAGAACACTATTAGGTTTGTATTTCGTCTTTCACTACAAAGTGGACTGGGCTTTAAAGAAACCACATTGTGCATTGCATTTCATACATATATAATTGACACAGAACATTGGGATATTAGCATCTGTGTCCCTGATTCCAAATTGCACCTCCCTGCTGTTTGAGTTCTATTTCCTTCCCAGATTTTACCCTGATCAAGTTGGACAATTTGAGGAATTGATATGGGTTTCTTTTAATGTAACTTTTAAGATGAAGCTTCGGAATTGTGAGAGGACTTAAAGGTGGCAAAATTATTAACAGATAATGGGGCTCATTACGAGTTGGCCGGTGCACGATTAATGTGCCAGTATTAACATATACCGGCATGTTTCTGCACCGGCCAACTACAAGTTTGCTGGGGAGGTACCTCTTTTACCTCCAGCTAACAGCTGGAGGAAAGTCAGGTGCTTTATCAGCAAAAGTCGCTGGTCTTACCGGCCCCTGTATTACTGGTGCCAGTAATACCGGCAAATCCTCCCTTTTAGCATAATGGTACTCCATGGAAAAGGGATTTACAACCATTGCGGCACTCGTAATCCAGTGATAATACTGCCGGACTGATTGCCAGTAACTGTGTTACCATTTGGCAGTATCCTGGCAGTTTTACCACCAGGACACTGGGAAAGTCATGATGAGCCCCAATAACCATTTCCCCTTTGTCGTAAGTGATTCAGCACCAGTAACAGAACTCTGCTTGGTGATGTAACCAGGGAATTATTTCAATGACATAATTGTATGGGGCTATATACACAGCGAGACATCCTTTCAGCTCTCAACATACTTCTTCTGTGTTTGCGCATAACACAGAGAATTAGTCATAGGATCATCATTGTATGCACACCATCAGACCTATTTTACCACATCTATAATTACAGAAGCACATGCTATTCTGAAATATTTACTCATTTCCCAGTAAGTACAATCAATGTATATGCAGTCCACCCTTCTATACTTGCACAAATATAAAGGGCTGGGAATAGATCTATTACCCATTAGAGTATAGTTCCTTTCTATTATATGTCCCCTTGTATTTATAGTTAAGCAGGAGTTTCTTTTAGTTGTCTCACAGACTGGTGGGCACCTTCTTAAAGACTGGTTCAATTCTCCCACTCTAGGAACAGGTTGACATCAGTCCGCAAGATGGGTTCAGCTTCGCTCCACAGCCTCGTAATAGGGCATCCCGTAATGAACGGTGCCGGTCCCGTACCGGCACCCTTCATTACGGGAGCGCCAGGGTCATAATGAGGCCATATGGGTTTGGGGTTTTATATATTAGAAATTCCTCCATTTAGAGGTATAATAATTTCTCTAATCTAAGTATGTGATTTGACAATCGTCCCAAAATTACTTTACACTAAACCATCCCATAGATTCTCATTGGGCAGAGTACTGAAGAGGGCAGTTTATTGGGATAAACGGCCAAACCCAGTTTCCCTCCCACTTGATGTGATGTCATCTTGGGTATGTCTACATAAAACCATTTTAACTTTCCCCACCTCATGGAACATTCTGCCAGAACTTATCCAAAACAAATCTTCTTTCCCTGTCTTCAAAAAGCTCTTAAAAACCTGTTTTTGAACAAATATGTATAAACATACTATGTACCATGTTGATCATCTATAGTTGTCTGTAACCACTTACTATGTACGCGCGCTGTGATAAATCTGGATTTGAATGCTACATCAAATGACATAAAAAATAAAATAACTCCTCTCATGTGATCATGTTACTAATGGTTCATCAGATTGCTCTCACTCCTCAGGTGAATACAATACCGCAATTCTCATTTTGGCATGGTATGTGATATGTGTGTGACAGATATTTACACTTTGCCCTCAGATACTTTTCTGAAAAAAAATGTCCATCTCAGAATAACAGTCTAGCTTGCACGGACGCTATGATATATGAAACACTAACAAGCATTGTTTCTGCGCACAAAATACATGTCTGGCTAATTGCATATTTAAACACATATAAAAAAATATAATTTTACATTCAGCTGATAGATGTACCTGAACAAAGTTTCTAACTAAGCACATTTCCATGACATTCCGGACAAAAGTTACTTACAAAACAATGATTCCATGTGTAATTTTTAACTAGTGCATTTTCTTTTCTTTTCGTGTCAGAGGATAAATCACAATATGAAATGGCATCTCCAGTTCCTGGCTGGTAACATGCATATGGTGTCAATCCTTTAGAGCACAGAACTGGTAATGTATGACTGCTGAGAAGGCTGGTTGTCATAGCACAAGTTCTTCGAGGTTTATTTTTTCATAGCAACATGTGTATGCAGCTCTAACCCTTCAATAATTTAAAGCCACTTTCTGTCAATCTATCTCTCCAAGTCTTCAAATATGTGAAGCGTATCACCCTGAAAAGACATGGCTGAATGGAAGATTTGATCACGTGGAGATCAGACCACTGCAGGCCACTTCTCATACATATTAGTTGCATTTTTAAGGGGTTTCACACATGCCCTGTAGCAGAAGGAAGCTGTACATGGGCAGCCTTAGTTTTTATTACCTAAGCATATCTTCGAGAACAAAGATCCACCAGTGTTCAAGTTTTAAAACCCATCCTATGGGTTTCATTTACTTGAAGCAAGCCATCCCCCTCAGTAGCTGTTAGGGGAGGTCAAGAAAATGCCACTTTGCTTCCGAGGCCTAGGCTGGTTTTATTCACAAATTCAGCCTTTAAAAGACTTGGGTCGAGAGTGCACACGTGTTAGATACCTTCCAGACTGGGTTCAGAGCTGGTTCTGCCACCACTCACAATTTAAGGCTAATTGATACATTAACAGGAAAGGCCAAATGTAAGGTCTATCCGGTTCTATATGCTGTGTATGTGGATTTTCAAGCAGCCTTTGATTCAGTCAATATAAGTTTGTTGTGGCAGAAATTGTAGAAGCTGGGTTGTCCTGAGGTGCTGATATATATGTTAAAATTGTAGCACCTGGATACCCAGGTTCAGGTGAGGCTGAGCACCAGGGGGCCAACACAGCCCTCTAGCAAAGGGGTTAAGCAGGGCTATGTGTTGGCCCCTCTGTTTCTTAACCTCTATTTGGCAGGGATGTCCAGAGCAGTATAAGAACTTTGGTTATATGCTAATGAGAACGATATGGTAACAAACATTGGATGAACTAAAAGTATGCAATTTGATAGCAAGCCCACAAAAAGGCTAGATTTGGTTTTGTTAGCAGGTCAAACAGAGCATGTTGAAAACTGCACGTATCTCGGAGTTGTGATTAGCGCAGCAAATGGCTCTGCTGAAACGATTGCTGCTAAAATCAGGAAAGCCGCTCAGCTTAGTGTTCTAATTGACAAATTCACGAGGCAAACAATGGGATACAGCCTAAAAGGACCTTTTATGCTCTGTAAACAAAGCTTTTGTCCTGATCTTTTATATGTCATTGAGGTGCTGACTTTGTAAGATATGTATTGGCTAAATGTTTTAGAAGTTTGGTTCTGGCATAAATTATTGGGCTTAGCCCCTTCCGTCCCTATGGATAGTCTTAGGCTTGAATTAGGGTTGATATCTTTGCATGGCCTTGCTCTAAAAAGGCAAAGAGTATTCTATATCAAGGCCATGTCAAGTCAAAAAATGCCCACTGCTGACTGTGATTGGGGCTAATATGATACATGGAGCCGAGCACGGATATTACAGCTTTAAAAGATATATTGGAAATGATAGGATGGTGTCCGGAATGTGAGTGTGGTTAGGCTTTTGTAAAGAAAGTAGATAAATGTAACGGGAATAAGAACTATGAACATTTAGCCACATAAAAAAATACCACAATATCATAAGTGTACATACATTTAAGACCACACAGCCCTATTTACGTTTATTTCGGTCGCACACTGTTGGCGATTTGTCTTGCTGGTGGGAATGAATCAACAGTTTGTGGCTCTAAGCCTAAACTTCCTAGGGATAAAGCATTCTGCCGTATCTGTTACATTTCACATATATCAGAAACAGGCAAACATGTCAGGACAGAGTGCAAGGCATTGGGCATAACCTATATGTATAACCTGGGAACATGTGTGCTTCATTATGAAACGATTAAAAGCAGAGAATTTTGATTATATTGCACTTTATAGTTTCTGGTTAAAGGTTGTAAAATGTTTTTGAAGGGATGGAAATGTACCCCATTTTAGTCTAAGGTTATGATTGGTAGACATTTTACAGATATGACGTTAACATATTGTGATGAAATTTGATGTGAAAAGTAATTTTAAATACGTTTAATAATTGTTGAATTGTATATACAAAATTGTATGGACTGGTATGTATGTCAACATTTCACATTAAATATATAATAACAAATGAAAAAGTTATTTTATTCACCACATTTCCCAACTGTAATTGTCACTTTAAACAGCACAGCATAGCATTTTCTTTTCAATCAATGTCTTGTCAAACATTCACTTTTTATACTCTGTAGATTTAATTTTCTAATACTGATTCTTAGTGCTATAGCTTAATAAACATAAAGAATACAGGCCGACTGATTTTTTACTTTTCTGGAATCTGCTGTACTTTTACATTCCGGATTGTATGTTTTTCCATTTAAAAAAAGGTTGCTGGTTACTTTCTACTACCTGGAAGACTTATTTTCTTGGTTTTGCCAGTACCTTTGAACATGTATTATGGTTGTATATAGGCTGCTAACATCACGCATTACCTTGCACGTGTCTTTCATATGCTTAGCGCAGGATGTAGTTCACATGTTGATTTTTAAATGTAAAGTTTTGCTTTGCATCCTTTTCTTTTGCATGGATTTCCCTACAATCTTCATGGTGTCCATCTTTGCTCAGGCATCCTAAGTTCCATTACTCCCTTTTTTCTGTGGATGTTCTCCTTTCTTATGACGAGTCGGCCTTTCAGTGTCTCCAAGATGCACAATTCTTCTGATATGCAGGCACATCAGTGCCTCGAGGATGTAAAGTGATAGCCCTCCAGTCTAAGTCTTAACCTATAAGGTACTGTTTGTACAATTTAGAATTGCTTTGCTGTCTGAAGCCTGATTCTCTAAGATTCCCAGCTGTGTTTCATGCTGTAACACTGTGTGAGTGATGCTTGCACAGCTGTGTCTGCTGTGTGTGAGGGAGAGTTGCTCTGCTATGGCCCATGCTGCACTCATTCCATGTGGGAGAGGTTCACCCTACTGTAAGACTTTGTGAGTGAAGCTTACACTTCTATGGGCCATTCTGTACCTCTTCTGACTGAAGGAACCTTTCAACTGTGTGTTTGTTCTGTGTGATTGTAGCTTGCTCTACTTTGGCCCATATTGTACCCAATACACATTAGCGAAGCGTGTGCAGCTTTAACACTTTGTGAATGAATCGTGCACAGCTTTGGCCCGTGCTGAGGGTGGGGGGGGGGTGGCTGGGGGGGTGTGTGTGTGTGTGTGTGTGTGTGTGCGTGCGTGCGTGCGTGCGTGTGTTATTGTGTAAGTTAATTTTTCAATGATGTGGGCCATGTTGTGCCTGTTCTGAGCAAGGGAAACTTTCCCTACTATACCCCTTGCTGTTCTCAATTCTGTGTGAGTGATGCTTGCAGTTCTGCAGCCTATGTGTTCTGTCAATGCATTTCTGCACTCAATGTTCAATTGCAATGCTCAATGTTTACGCTAGTACTAGTGTTTTGCTCTGGTCAAAACAACCTTTAAAAACTATGTTTTTTGCACTAGGGCAGTTTTTGCCGAAGTGCTAATTTCACTTGAGCCAGTGAAATGTGCATCTAATACGACCCCTATCCTAAGCCAATATGTAATGCAGATGCCCAAAGAACGAGAACTTTATAAGGGACTGCCATGTACACTGATTTGGTTGCTGTTAGAAATAATTACGGAGCTGACTAAAGGTATTTAAGGTTGCAGAATGCATTTAAAAAGCAAGGGGGTGTTGGAAATGTAACCATGTGTCGTTCACAATGTTGCTAATGTTACACATAGGTCAAATAACACTCGGGCAATTGAGCTGTTCAGAATCAGCAAATACAGCAAAACGCACAATAGACTTCTTGACCCATCTATGTTTAATTCATAAAATAGCGCATGTATTTGAGCTAATAAATAACAAATAGTAATGAAGAAAGAATTGGCAGTCCGAGAAAAGACTATGGTATGTGATGTGGTCATGGAACACATTCACTTATTTGTTTGCTTTTTTTAAAGGGCATTCTTTGGTCCCACAAGCTTCCTGCAGGCTTGCATTTTGTGCTCCACTGTAGGCGTCGTACAGACTGCTTCTTCCATTGACTATATCCAAATGGCCTCTGCCAGAGGTAGAGGTGCCAGATATAGCTGTCTGCGGCTACTCCTTATTTCCGAATTCTGAGACAATTCTTTGAAGGGGGTGAAAAGGTGCAGTTACAAAACTATGCGCCTTTTGTGTGGATTCACCGATGCGCGATACAAAGAATCCAGGCAGGAAGAAAGTTAATGACCCACATCTCCTAGACTTAGACAAATGTTCATCTATGTTACGCACTGCCGTTTCAAAAGCATTCCATACTTTTGGCGCTTATTTGGGAAATCTTCTTTTCATGTCTGGGAATTTGCAAAGCGTTCTTCAGCTGTTGTTTTCAGTGGGCCTGGGGAGTGGCGAACCCATGGGATTTACGTGCCTTTGCTTTTCTTCTGGAAGCCACAAAATGGACAGTGCCAGCAGACAAATGTGGGAGAGAATATTTTATTTATGTCCTTTAAGTGCTTAAGGAGCGCCACATGTCTCCAACCCCTTTAGAGTGCTGGTATGTCAGATGTCCATTGTTGAATGTTGAGTTGATTCTTAAGACGTGTAGACATGTGATTGTCTGATCAGCCAATATGTGTCTGGCTCTAGGCACTTCAGGGGAGAGCAATCAGGAGGGATTCTTCTCAGTGCTCGAGCTCTGCCTCTCAGCAAAGGGCCACGTCATTGGGGTCCAACTGGCTAGAGTGTGGCAAGCAAGGTCCTTCTCAGGATACCGCTTTAGAAAAACTCGAAAAAGTGGAAGCAATTAGGAACGGGTTAAGTGTCAAGCACTTTGGTGCTCGTTTTGAGCCTATCATACCAGACACGCAATGCATAAAAAAGCTATTACTCATTGCGTTTCCAGTACACCCCATTTTCATTCATTTGTATAACAGAGAGGAGGGGGGGACTGTAACTTACGATTGAGCCACTCCCGTCCTCTCCTGCATACACATCCTCCAACATTTGCACTGGCATGGATTTTCATGCCAGTGCAAATGCACGGGATCCCTATGTAGTATGCTGGCTTTTTTGCACAAGAAACAAGCAGGCAGCCTCTTTAGGGGTCCATTGTAAATGCTTCTTGCCATTCCTACAGCGTTTACTCCATTTGCAGGGTGGAGGGCAAAAGGTAGCGTGCTGTACGCCGCCTTTTGCCCTCCCCTTTTGCACTCCGCTGTGCAAATGACAAACATTTGGCGGCTGTATATGGATACTATAAGGTGCAAATGTAACAGATCCCCACCTTCAAATACCACAGAACTCGAACCTGAGCTCTTATGTATTATATTGCCATTTGGAGTACTAGACTAAAAACAAAGGCAGTAAGAACTATCAAATACAATGTTTACCTCCTAATTTTAGCCAGCTGTAAAACTGTCCAGCCGTTGATTACTGAAAGGAGAGTTTTTTTTGGAATCTATGTGAAATGGTAATATATTCTATTATATTAGGATTGTTCCCTAAACTGTACATCAATTACATTGTCTTCCAACATTCTAATATAACTTTGTACTTGTATTTGATTATTGCAGCCCTGCCTTTTGAGACAAACAGAAGAATGGTGAAAAATAACCACATTGAAGGTCGATCCAGTCTCTTATCATCTCCTTCTACTCAAAAATCCTGTATCATCTTTAGAAAGAAATATAATGGCTTTGGTGGTGTAAATGTCTGGCAATACTATTAGGAGAGAAACCAAAACTCTTCTAAGCATTTTTGATGAGTCGAGTTGCTCTGAGCATTATCACCGGTTTGGACAAACAGTTTTGGGTGGTTTCTGCTAAAATATTATAAATAGGGCATGCATGGTTCTGGATCAGTCTAGCTAGGCAGAGGCAGGATGTTGTCAGAGCAGTGGTGGGGAAAGGCTTTAGAGGATGGAGAGGTAGAACGTGAGTAAGATTGATTTAAGGGAGACAATAGGCTTTAAAGAGGGACAGGTTGAACATGAAAATATGATTTAGTTGATGGACTCATAGAAAACTGAAATAGAATTTAGTTGAGGGAAAGGTAGGACATTGAAATAGGATAGGCCATCTTACTGTCAGTACTGCTGACTATGCTATATCTCTGTGACCAATAAGGCCAGTGTTAGATCAGGACCAGGCGGGCCGCTGTACAGAGTGTTTCAATGTGGTGATGGGGTCCAGCAGGGGTGTGTGCTTGCCCCAATATTGTTTACAATCTATATTAATGGGCTACTGAATGCCCTGGTGGACACTCATGTGGACTATTTGAGGCTGGGTGTCAGGGCCTTTCCTGTTCTGGTCTATGCCAGTTCTTATGGCCAGAATACCAAGTGCCCTGCAGGCCTTGATTGAGACCTACACAGCCTTTATGAACGGGTTGGGCTTGAAATCTGCAGTGATGGGCTGCGTGGGATGGAAGAGGCGGGCTGAGATGTACCCTATGGTCTGCAATGGGGAAATTATCCCAAGAGTTGAAGAATCTGACTTTCTAGGGGTTAGGTTCTCACAGGCTGTAACTGGAACTGCTCATGTGAAATGACAATCTTTGAAAATGAGTCCGAAAATGGGTGGTATTTCCCAATTTGAACAAGGTGCAAGGGCCAGTCCATGAAACTAGTCCTGAAGGTCTATATAACACAAACAAAGGTGGATAAATTGTATGGAGACATTCAAAGGCCATGGAACTCCAGGGGAAGAGAATAAGTTCCTCTAACAGCTTTTGAGGCTACCAGGCTCAACCTCCTGTGCATCTGTTCACAGGGAATTGGGGATGGAGTACTGGGAGGACACCTGGGCAGCCACCCCAAGTTGTTGTTGGTTATGACTATGGACTAATAAGCATGCTACTTTAGGCCATTTAATTATCAGATGTACCTTGAGTGTGCATAGCTGGTGTAAAATCCCATGGTTGACATATGTAAGGGAGTCCGTGCTTGCAAATAACATCCAGGCCCTGTTTCCTCCGGTTGAGGTAATGACCGCCAAGCAAATGAGAGTGTATAAGCAAGCAGTGCTTCAGGGGATCTCCGAAAAGCGGGCAAATCTAGCTAGAGTAAACCATTCTGAAAGCACACACATGTGGATGAGCAGGTTACCTGAGATAAAGCCATATTTGGTATAGGCCATGAAAAAGAATGTTAGATGGCTTATAAGGAGGCCTATGTTTGATTGTATACTCCTAAGGGGAAATATAGAAAAGTGGCCAGGCTTCCCCAATGATCCAAGCTGCCCAGTGTGTGGGGCGGCAAGGGAAGATCTTAAGCACTTTATACTATGTTGCCCTGCATATGGGGTTATTAGAAGTATCATCTTGAAAGTGGTCAAGATAAAAACCTGCCTTACTGTTTCTTTTGATGGCTGAATCGGAGTTAACTGCTTGGGGGGGATTTTTTATCCTATGTATCCTATTTATCCTAGCCTCACTGATTACCTAATCAGTGAGGGTGAGGCAGGGGTGGTCTAGCACTTCAGTGCCTACAATTACAGGTTGCCCATGTTTAAAGGGAGGCCAAAAGTGAAATTTCCAAAGGCAGCATGCAGAGTAATCAGGAAAAAGTGCGCACAATATACCCACTGTTCCTCCGTATGGCACTGCACTGGGTGGATTAATGGAAAAAAAGAATAATATTTGATTTTAGTTAAAAAAAAAATGTTCTTTCTTTTACAGAAAAAAGATTACGAAAGAAAACCTACAGAAGAAAGAAAACTCTTCCATTTCTACAAAGTAAGTGTATTAATGTCCCAAGTATGTTGCAGCAATTATAATTACATAAATATACTGTTTATTATCCTAAACTATCCATTCATACTGTACTCTATGGCACTTCCCACTTCCTCGTTTCATTGCAGCAATTACACTATTTTCCATTACAGCACACCATTCCACCTTATTCAATAACACCATCACTCTCCAACCCCTACCACTACAAATACTTTATCATACAATCCCCATCAACTGCTCATATCTCTTGCAAAAACCACTTTCCAATGGCAACCCACATAATTTACCCAACACCGCACAGTTCTAAAATCTCTCACTCTGCAAACCTTTTCTACCACACCTTCTATAGATCTCTCTGCCTCATCTTACTTCCACAACATTCTTCTTCATCCCACTACCCATCATTATTCTACATCTTTATTCTTACACCACTCTCCTTCATGTACCTTCACTAACAACAATCCATTAATTGCTGGATTTCCCCCTTCCTCATAGCATTACTCAAATAACATGATTGTGCATTATTTCCACATCCCAGTTCCTCATACCAATACACCAGAGGTCTACAACCTCTTCTTCTATAAATGTTTCACTCTATACCTCCCATCATCTATGCATTCCTCTTCCACATCCTACTGCACAATTCTGATCTATATTATTCCTCCAACAACCCTATTCCTCAACACAGTATCCAAAATGTAACCTTTATGTTTATGCTTACAATACTCTTCCTCGTGTGACTTGATGAACGATCCATTCTTTCCCGTATTTCACCCTTCCTCATACCATTACTCAAATCACATTTCTTTACATTAATTAACCCCATATCCTTCTTCCTCATAGCACTACACCAGATGTCTACAATCTCTTCTTCTACAAAGGTTTACTCTGTAGCTTTTATTATCTATAGTTTACTCTTTCACATCTTACTACACTACTCTGATCTATATTATTACTCCAACGCCATCTTCCTTATCCCAGTACCCAGCATTAACCTATATGTTTGTACTCACAGCACTCTCCCTCATGTGACTTAACTAACACCAATGCATTCCTTGCCCCATTTCCCTCTTTCTTAATTCCATTACTGATAGCACATCATTGTGCATCCTCCCCCCATCCATCTTCCTTATACCCTTACACCAGAGGTCTACAACCTCTTCCTCTACAAATGTTTTCCTTCATAGCTACCATTATCTATACATTCCTCTTCCACACCCTACTGCACAATTATAATATATATTAATTCTCCAACAATCCTCTTCTCCTCATTATTCTCAATTATCCTCACATCTCTCTTCCTCATACGACTTCACAAGTATTAGCTATAGTATCACTCCAACATCCCTTTTTCTCCTCCCAGGACCCAATATTAATCCACATCATTATACATGTATCATTCTTCCTCATCTCTGTACAATAACACCCACAGAACCCTTTTGCAACATTAAAGTACGCACTTTCGTTTCTCTTACAGATCCAAAACAATGCCTACTAAAACTCAGCTTCATAGAAAGAAAGCAAATGCAGTCAAAAAGAAGGGAAAGTCATATACTCATCCTCCACTAAAACAATTTATAGAAAACGTAAGTGAGAGAGCAAGTAACTGTGCTCTTATTAAGTACAACAGTCACCACTAACAAAAATGTTGTTCCTGCTTCAAAAAACAAAAGTAAACAAAGATGTAGTAAACTAATTACAACTGAAAATTAACCACAAACTATGGCCCTCATTACGACCCAGGCGGTAAGTTACCGCCTGGGTCGTACCCTTACCACCATGGCGTAAACTATGTTTACGCCATGGTGGTTGGCGGATTTACCGCCCCATTCCAAGGTGAGTGGGGCGGTAAATCCCCATTTCCCATTTTACCCTTCCCATTCCCATTTTCGCCCCATAGGGCATAATGGGAATGGGGAAAGACGATAATTACGGCACCGTAAATTACAGTGCCGTAATTATCGCCAAGGTCCCTTTGCGGCATGGATTTTAACGGCTGCAAAAAAGCAGCCGTTAAAATCCATCCCGCAAAGGGAACCTTGTAATCAGGCGTTAAGGGTCGGCGCCGTTTACGGCGCCGTAAACCCCTCAACGCCTGAGTCAGAATGAGGGCCTATGTCTAGCAATGTCATGGAACCGCAGTAAAGCATTAAAAAAAAATCAATTGTACAAAAATGTTCTAATGCAAAGTCAGCACTGACATTCCTTGCATCTTAGAATACAACAGGCTTTGTGCACTGTATATTCCATATCTGAATATGTACACTGTGCCTCAAAAAAGAAAACCTCGATAAAGAGAACTAGTACAAACAGAAACCATAGAAGAACCCCCATAATCCAAGTAAAAAAGAAACAACAAATGCAGGACCTTCAAACCAAACACAGACGGAATTCTCTAGTCCTTTTAATTCTGCAACATAACTGGAGTAAATTGCTAATCAAATGTAGCAATCAATCTTCTATTCCAATTGCCATCAATTGTGAAACATGTGTATTTAATTGAGTAGGTGGGATGGCAAACCTGTGGATGATGTTAGGCGCTGGGAGGATTCAATAGTCCAAGGATTTAGCTGATTTGCTAATGGTTTCGTTTCATCATCAGGACAGAAAAGTCATGTTGGTGTCTAAAAATCGTTGCTTTATTATTGTTTTCAAAATACACCAGAGCATCTAAAAACATTCATGTGGCAGATAATGGCAGTTGTTCAACATAGGTGAGTGCACACAGCCGACGCGCGTTTCGACCTAAGTCTTTTTCAGGGCCAATTGAGTCGAGATTAGGCTCTTGATAGAGCTGAAGGCTGGTCCTCCCGGGTCAGGGTGCCAGTAAGGCTGGATAGCCAATTCTAGTGCTGCATCGGCTTAGGAGCGCCGTGGATCCTGTGTCACTTGACGGTGCATATTTAATTGGCAGCTATATATAAAAATGTTCATCCCGCAGAGAAATGCCACTATAAAAACTCTGACTCTATGTACCGTGTCACATGGATAAGACAGGAATTGGACTACTATGCAGGAATTGTTAAATTAACCATAAACACACAAGATGATTCACCAGAATTCCTAATGTACTTACTACAAGTCCTATTGACCCAGCAGATCCCTATGTATTAATTCTGACACATTTCATACACTTGGAAACATGCATGCCGTGTCTGCAGTCATGTTTCACAGGAACATATCCCTAATGAATGATTTGTGTATGCATATATACCAAATGTATGTATGGATTTATTTATTTATATAGCATTTGTATATCGCACAAAGCCCAAAGAGATGTAAGCGCTTTTTCTTAGGAATTTGGTTACAGTAGTTGCTTGCAGTAGTAGACAAATACAGAAGTTACATTGTATGCTTACAAGGGAGGTGGTTACAGACAAGGCATGGTTACAATTGCATAATGTACATGCAGTCGTTGCATTGGTTATAGCATGCATTTAATTATAGTCTATGTAATATTGCAGTGTATTGCTGTGTTTAGCAAGTTACGGATAGATAGGAGGCTTTTAGGCGTCTTGGGCAAAGAGCCAGGTTTTGAGGCCTTTGCAGAATGACTAGAAGGAAGGGTTCAATCTCAAGGCTAGCGGCATGGAGTTCCATAGTTTGGCTGCAATCACAGGAAAGCTGTAGCCTCCAGCTTTTTGACGTCTGAATCTGGGATGGTGAGGAGGCAGTAGTAGGCTGAGCGGGTAGGTCTGTTGAATGGGGCTTTAGATATTTGTCTGGATAAGTAGATCAGGGCACTGTTGCAGAGGCATTTATGAGTTAATAACAATGTTTTGAATTTGATGGGATCCCGATCCAGGAGCCAGTGGATATTACGCCTGGCTGAGGAGATATGTTCTTTTTTGGCAATGTTCAAGGAGGCTCTGATAGCATTGTTCTGAACTATTTGTAGCTGCTAAATGTTGCAGGCGTTGGATCCTGCAAAGAGGGAGTTGTAATAGTCCATTCATTATTAAAGTAGGGCTCTAGCAAGGGTAACACCGTTGTCAGTGGTTAGAAAGTTCTACTGCCGATGATCAGTTTGGAAGTGTAGGCAGCAGCTGAGGTAATGGTGTTAAGTTGCCTTGTTAGGGAAAGAGATGAGACCAGGTAAACTTCTAAGGTTTTTACCTCATTGGCAACAATGATAATGTTGCTGTCAATATTGAAGTATTTGTAGTACTGTGGTAGATTATTCAGCCTACAGGGACCAACGACGATGAGCAGTTCTGTTTTTTCATCGTTAATGCACTGCTCATGTTGGGCCATCCACGCTTGGATGGTAAGGTACATTTTGTTCAGTAATTTGGAGTCAGTGTCGTGGTTTCCGGCGATTGGTACGAGTATTTGGGTGTCATCAGCGTAGTTGGTATACGTGACCCAGTTTGTCAAGTAGTTTGAATAGTGGCTTGGCAAAAACGTTGTATAGTGTTGGGGAGACACATTAACCTTGTGGGACTCCAAATGTGATTGGAGCAGGAGGGGATGCTGCCATGGTGGAGATAACTCTCATAGTGCGGTTGGAAATGAAGGATTAAATATATTTTATGGCGGTGGATGAGAAGTGGGCAGCTGATGCAAGGTGTTGACAGAGTATGCTATGGTTGACTAAGTCGAAAGCTGCAAAGAGGTCGAGTATTCCTCAGGAGGAAGGGTCATGGGCGTAATTTTAGGGGGGGACGGGGGTGTTTGTCCCCCCCAACTTTCAGGGCACACTATTTTGTACCCATTTATTTGAATGGGGCACCTTTTTTTCAGAGGTCATGTCCCCCCCAACATTTTCTGCAAAGTTTCTCCACTGAGAAGGGTACTGTTGTGATAGGGTGGTAGGGACATTAGGGTCCAATATCGTTTTATTGAGCAGTGGGATTACCCAGGCTCCTTTCAAGTTTTCTGGCACATTGCTGGAGGAGAAGGAGCTGTTGCTCAGGTTGGCGATGAACAGGGCAAGCTTTTCTGCGCAATCTTTGATGAGGTAGGCTGGGCAGATGTCTCCTTGACATCTTGTCAGTTTCAGTCCCTTGATGACTTTTCTGGTTTTGTCAATGGCTACAGGGGTGAATTCGAATCTAGGAAAGGGGGTTGTGGATGTAGGGAGTGGGTGTAAAGGTTGGGAGACTTGGGCGATTTTAGTTTTTCTGTTGTTGATTTTGTTATGGAGTAGGGCGATTTTGTCATAGGGGGCACATTGTAATTCAATTCCATTTCAACAACTTCTCCAAAATGCATATCATGGCATGTGGCCAGAGCCACAATCAAGGCCACCGACCCACGGGGAGCCCAGTCGGACTGCAGTGCGAGTGAGGGAGTGGCTGGTCCACAGCTTCTTCCCATGAGCAAGTATGCTGCCAAAAAGGAACAGTGACAGCGCACAAGACAGTGTGTATGATGAAAGGATGACAAGTAGCAGGCACAGCCTGCCTGAGGCACCCATGCAAAAAGTGATCTGGCCATGCCAACACACAGAAAATATGCATGTTTTCACATACACACACATGTATGCAGTGTGTGAACAAGGAATGGATGGATGCAAGCCCACCCTGATGCCCTGCAGGGCACCCAGAAACTATTCATTGTAGTTCACAATGCTACCTCCAGGTGTGAGTACTAGAGCCATGGTGACATCAGGCACCTGTAGTTGCAGTGACGTTTGCTGAGACGGGCACAGTTGGATCCATGCGTGGGCGAGCTACAGTCAGCACAGATTGTATGGGTAGTGTGCAATGGATGTTGTGAGCCCCACTCTTGCAGGTGTAGCTGGACACAATGTACCTCATGCAGGGTGGCAGGTGGGTTGACCTCCCTGCATAATCGTGCTGGCCCACGCTCCTGAAAGGGTGCAGGTTACATGGAGGAACACAGGTGTGAGACAGTGCATGAAAGAGAGCTGGTCTCAGCCAGCTGGATGGGGGACACATGGACATGGGGTGGTGGGACAGGTAGAGCAGGAGGAAGCAACTGAGTCACAGCAGACGGGGCTACAGCAGTCCCTAGGGGGCTACACATGCCTGCATACCCTTTCTGCTGTCGCTCCTGTGCCTCCTCATGACTTGTCTGGGCCTCCAACTATGACAACACTGTCTCTGCCACACTTGTCGTTGTGTACAAACTGTGGGCAGGTCACAGCTCTAACACACAGCCATGGTCCTGGACCATGGGGTCACTGGAAATGGAGGCTGCAAGAAAGGAAGAAGGGACACATGAGACAATGCACACACCAAGGGATATACTGCACATGTATTTGGCGCACACAACATGACCGCATGGGCAACAGACACCAGACACATTTGCACATGCGGACACCAAGCACATGCTACCCTTGTTGGGTGTTGAGAGGACATGCTTGCACACCCGGAACAATATACATCAGCAGCCATAGTGGATGATAATACGGTGGCCACCTACCGGGCATATGCTGGTGCCTGTCGATTCGCAGGACCCTGTTGTAGTCCTCTGGGCAAATCCGCCATAGCAATCAGAATTCCAGGGGTTAATGCGGGCCCTCATCATGGGACAGGATGGATTATATGGCCCCGCTACTAGCAACTTCCATGCCTTTATGCCAGTGACCCGCTTGTACTTCCATGGCTCATGCTTACAGAGTCTGTGTTAATGAGCTTACTTAATAGCGTAGGTTACAATAGGCCTCAGCGGAACAATATTTTCCCAAGCAGATCAGGTACAGAATTGGATACAGTTGTGCAATTTTGTACAAATAGTGCACATCAATATGGGCAGTACAAGTGATTGTGTACCTCACAAACATGTCACTATGGATTACAGTATTGCAAGGTTCCCTTGCACAGAAGTCACTATCAGCATTAAAACATTCCCTCAAGAAGAAAAGAGCCCTGTGGGCTGCAATGGTGTAAGGACCTTCCTTCCATATAGACTCTGTAAGCACGAGCCATGTAAGTGCAAGCATTCATCAAATAAAATTGAATGAATAAGCTTCCATCAAATAGAATGGTTGCAGCATGGGCCTCAGCAGTGTACACTTACTTCATGTACAATGGCCCTAGCAGTTAACACTCCACTCATAAAGAACATAGGAATGGCCTTATTAGTGCAAGCTCCCCTTATGTAAAGAGGCACACAATGGTTTCCCAAGTGCAAATTGCCTCAAGAAAAACAGGCACAGTATGGGCCTCGGCAGTGCAATCTCAGCCTACATATAACAGTTGCAGTATGGGTTTGGTTGTTCCTCCTCCCCTCATGTACAATAGGCACACTACAGGCATTAGCACTGCAATTCCACCCTACATCTAACAGTCACAGTATGGGACTTGACAGTGCCTGCTCCAGTCACATAGTTTAGGCATAGCAAGGGCCTTTGCAGTCAATGCTCCACTCACATAGAACATACATAGTGCCGAAAGCAGTGGTCGTGCTAGATCTGATTTTGTTAATGAATGCACAATTCTCACAATAACAACCATATGCCTATACATTAAGTGGTGCAGCTGGATACTGGCTCAAATCAAGCACTATGGGGAGCAGGTTCAAGTGGATCTAGGTCACCTGGCCTAAGCCCGGCCCACCTGCTGCCTTCCTGGTTGCCGCTCTTTTTCCCTACTTAAGGAGCCCTCCAGCCTCTTTTCCTTTGCAGATGGTGAGCAGGTGCAACTGGATCTAGGTCACCTGGCCTAAGTCCCGGCCACTTGGCACCTTCCAGGCTGCCGCACTTTTTCCCCACTTATCAAGACCCGCCCACCGGGTGCCTTCCTGGTTACCACTCGTTTTCTATACTTAAGGAGCCCTCCAGCCTCTTTTCCTTTGCAGTTGCGGAGCAGGTGCAAGTGGATCTAGGTCACCTTGCCTAAGCACCACTCACCTTCTTAGCTGTGCCTCTTCTTTCCTGCTCTTAAATCAAGGGTGTCTTTCACCTGGGCGTCCGAAGTGAAGGGCTCCGACCCCCTGCTCAGACATCAGGTAAGCATGCACCAACATGTGTTTACCCCCTCTGTCCCCATAGGCCATCCCCTCCCCCTCTTGTCCCTCTGTGATGTTTCCTTGTGCCCCCCACCCTTCTCGCACACAGGTGTTACCTGTTTTGCTTGATTCTTCTACCCTGCTCCTCTCCCTCCCCCTCTCCAGCCTACTTCTTCAGAAGTCTGTCCCGATACATTCTGGTTTCACCATAAATGTCTTGTGGCTAAGGCTGGAATTGACTTTTATGGACTTCATTGATTCACGGTGCGTCACCCTTTCTCAAATCTCATGCTGGACTTCCTTTGCTTCTTGTACTCATGGTGGCCCTGAATCATGCTGTTCTCATCTTCATCTTGCATCTTGGCTTGCAATATTATGTGTTACTACTGACTTCTGCAATTTTATTCACTCTCCCCTCTTGCTTCTCCACTCTTTTTGACTGCTTACTCTCTGTTCTCTCTTCCTCTCCCTTTCTCCCTTTTCCCATCTCCTCCCCTCCTCCCCTTACTTTCTTCTATGCACTCACTATCAGAATTGTTCCTGGACCTAGTATGATAGCAACGTCATCTGTCTCCTTCCCCCTCCCCTTACTTGTTTTTCTCCTCTTCCTCCCCTTCCAGCACTATCGGAAATGTCATCAGGCCTTATACGATAGTCGCTTGTTGTGTTCGTCCCCTCCCTTTCTGCACCCCTGTCCCTTACTTTTTGTTTATCTCCGGCTCCACCAGAAATGTCATCAGGCCTAGTACAGTAGTCACCTGTCTTTATCCATTTCCTTCCCACTCTCCCCCTCCCTTCCTTATCTATGTCTTAGCTGTTACACTATCTAAAATGTTGGCAGGCTGAGTATGATAGTTAATTTCACATCCGTACTGTTCATGGCCTGTAAGAATGTCATTGTATTTTCCCGTGTTCCCGCCCTTGCCTTGAAGCACTTTGTAACACATTGTGTATAGGCGCTATATAAATATACTATCATATCATATCATATCTAAACTACTTGATTGGGTATATGCTGTTAATGAGGCTTTGGTAACATTTTGGTTTCTTATTTCAATGTTCACTGTCTTTATGCCTGTGCATTCACTCTACTTGTATCCACTGTATCCCCATGAAACTAAATTGTCCTCATCTTTTCTGGTCTACCGATCCATCCATTCTATTTAATTTTTGTTTCCCTGTTGAGGCATTCTACCCCCAATATCTGTACTCCCATGCATCCTTTCCCCCTACCTGTGCCTTTTGTATCACTACCCTCTGTGCATCCACTCAACCTATCCCCAATGTAGCTACTTCTACCAAATGATCCTATGTCCACTCTTTATACTCTTATTGCATTGTATTGTATTTGTCATTTATATAGCGCCCTTTCCTAATTTTTATGGCCTGAATGCACTTTTTGGTTGTAATGCCTTCGTTGACCGCAGTCCATGCGCAGGAGGATCTAAGAGTTTAAATTACAGATGTGTGTACGTATGCCAGGTTAGGATTCAGGTTTTCTGGCTAAACTCCAGTAATCAGCCTGGAGGTCAGGCACATGGGTGGGTGTTGGTGGTTTAAGATGGTGTACTAGGGCTGAAGATTCAATGTGTGCCCAGTTAGACCACATTTCTTTTTCATTTTTTGTCGCTACTAATGACAAAGGTGTTGAAGTACGTCAGGGGTTTCACTGTAGTCATTCTACCCCACCTTCTGTCCCCCTCTCACTGTTAACCAAGTGTCTGTATTCACACCTGTACAGCCATCCAATCACCCTATTTGTATTCTCTCTACCCACTTCCACCTTACCACACTGTGTTCACCTGCAACCATCAATCCTATTTGCACGTACACTACTTTCACAATTCTACCATTCTACCTCTTCTTTCTCTACCTCTCTCTGTACATATCTCCATCTTGACTATTCCTACCCACTCATTCTATATACTATCTTATAACCCCATCTACTTTTCTTACAATCACTGGCTATATGTGCATTCTCTGTACCTCCATCTATTGTATTTGTATTGACTGTAAACCCCACATACACATTATCCCCACCCTCCGTACCCTATCCAGGCCCTGAATGTGTTGATGTAATAACCTCTCTAAAATGAAACGTCACTCTATTTTGATTAGAGTTCCAAAACATTATTTCAAATCAAACTGATGCCAATTAAAGTAAACATCCTTCTTAGATGAGAACTATAACAGAATACAACAACGCTCCCATTCTTGTTAATAAAGCAATAGAACATGAGGAGGTGGCATTACCAGTCAGGTAATGCCCCTGGGGAGATAATTTTGCGAGGGCTTTCGTTATCTGACCATTAATGCCACCCATCTGAGGGTTCTATTGCTATTAGTACCTTGGCACGTCGTACTGGGGCACTAAAAGCATGATGTTAAAAGTACATGTGTGCCCCAGCAACGCTCATTGTTGCCCCTGGTGGAAAACGGACGGGCCGCACATCGCTCAGGCACCCCAAAAACAAAAGCCAACGTGTACACGACCCCTTGGTAGCCCTTGTGTGATGAAAAAAAATCCTGCAGTACACTGTGGCACCCAGCAACACAAAAAAGGCATACGCGAGGAACCTGTAGGCTACTATGAGCCCAAAAATGGGGTACGCGACACACAGGGGCAACCACAAAATGAAGAATGCATGCGCGACAAACCGTCTGCCTCGTAGAAAGAAAAAAAACACATGCGCATAGGCAACTCCCCAGCCAAAACAAGAAGTATGCACTGCCACAGAAGTGGAGTATATGCGTGCGAACCCACAAAGAAGTAAAGCTCACGTGTCCGTCCCCACGAATAGCATGTACAGTGCATTGTTGTCCTATGCAGACCTTTAATCCGATACTGAACGGCAACGCCCAACATTCAGCGCACAACACGTAACTTACGCGCTTAGGGCCTTTCCTCTGTTTTCACGCTAAGGCGCTGTTTCCGCACATGTAGAGTCACTCGGTTTCTGGCTACCCACGCAAAACAACACGGAAGACCCACGCTCCTGCCTTCAAGGCCTTTTACCTGCCTCCAACTGCCCCGAGCTGCTTCCTACAAGCCATCTGCTGCTGCCAGCCCACTCTGTATGCCTGCTGCCCATGTGCCCTGCATTTTGGTGCCTGCTCCGAGGCCGTTGCCAGTGATCCTGTTGCTGTGACCAGCTCTGCTGATCCTGAAGACACCCGACTGCCATACCACCGCTCCACAGCCCAGCCCCGGAGCCACCTTGCCCACCCACACCTGCCTCGGGGGTTGCCATGTCTGACCCAACACCATCTGAGGCAAGTGGCAACCCCCCGGCAGAGAGGCAGAGGGCTGTCAGCTTCTCATCCAGGGGAGTTGGCATCCTGGTGGAGCAAGTCCTGGGGAATCATGATGCCCTCTTCCACTGGCCATCGCAAGTCAGCAATGAAGGATGGAAGACGATCTGGGAGGACATCGTGGGTGCCATCAATGCAGAGTGGGTGTCACTCTGCGACTACCAACATGTCCACAAGCGCTGGGAAAACTTCAAGTCCAGGACCCACAACAAGGCCCAGTGCCTCGTCAAGGCAGTTGATGATCAAGCGAGGCCCTGGGCCGGTTGACCACCGATGAGATGAGGGTACTGGAGCGCTTCTATCCAGCGCTCTACCCCCAGGTCTTTGAGTTGGTGCACTGTCTGGTGACGACTGGTAAGTGTTCATGTGTTCTTGTCCACCATAGTGCATGTGCATGTTAACCTGTGGTTGGAGTGTGCACCTTGGCCTTATGTCTGGCATGCCTCCTGTACAGATGTATGGGTGCATGTCCCTGATAGTGCTGCATGTTCATCCATTCAAGCGTGTCCCACATCAATGGTGTCTGTGTTGCATGGGTGCTTATGTCACCATCATGGACATGCATGGTGTATATGTGCGTGTGTCTGAGTAGTAAGTGTGTGACTGCCCAACACTCCGGGATGTATGCTACTTGAGTTCTTGATTTGTGATTGCCTCACTCTGCCAATTTCCCCTCGAGTGCACTGTGATGTGATATCTCATTAGCCTGCCGCATGACTGTCAGGTGATGTGTGTGAATGAGATGTGTATGTCCCATGATGGGTGTGAGCTGAATACACAATTGTGATCTTGTGTCAGTGCCTTGTCCAAGGATGTAAATGTGTGCTGTGAATGACATGTTTGTGAATGTGTGTGAATGGTATTTCCCTGTGTATAGTCGAGGGTGATGATGGTCGTGAACTTTGACAGTGCCACTGATATACATTTGCATTGTGACAAACACACATACACACATATGTTCAGTAGCCTGTTGTTTGTGTTCTATGTTTCCCTATCCACAGCAACGATGAGAGAAGAGGGCAGAAAAGGCACTGTGGAGCACCTCAGCAGGGATGCCTCCTCCAGGCACAGATGCAGGGCCCAGTCATCCTCCCAGGGACCGTTATCTTCTGGGAGTGAGGAGACTGGTGCTGCATCCGCGACAACAGCCGCAGCTGCTGAGGGGAGGCCCAAGCGGGTGAAGTTGGCTGTGGGCTCCTTGGCAGTGGGAGGGACAGGTGAGACCACACAGGAGCAATCCGATGCAGAACACAGTGGGGAGTCATCCAGGTTGGTGGTGGTGGAGGAGGAGGCCACATCAGCCAGCCAATGGGGCACAGTGTGGGTGATAACGTAGGTGTGACTGCTGCAGTCCAAGGTCAGGGGCCAGAGACAGTGCAGGTCACTGTGGAGGTGCCTGTGCCTAATCCTGTCCCTGGTACTGCGACTGGAGCAGTATGCACCTGCGGTCATGCCCCATGCTGTACCTGTCCGCAGGTTGTGGATGTATCCACGGAAACGGATCGTCCACTACCTGCGGATGAAGCAATTTGTGACCGGGTGGAAGGGGTGCAAGCCAGTATTGCAACGCGTACAGGCAGCATTTGTGATGATGTGCAGGCTTCCAATCGGGGGCTTGCACATCATCACAATGAGGTCTGTCGCCTCATTAACTGGCTAGCACAGTTCATGGTCACGAATGTGCTAAGTGTGCTCGAGACTTCTGCAACACCCTCCTCCTCTTACTCCTCTGTGCAACAGTCATCCTCCATGCCGTCTTCCGGCTCATAAATAACCAGGGCCCCCTGTGTACTTGTCCCAACCCCGGTGGCCAGTCTGGTGGAGACCACACACCTGCCACAGTCGGGAGTCGACGGAGGATCATCAGAGGTGGTCACTGCAGCACAGGACCAATGGCAATGGAGGAAGTGCAGGCACCAAGCAGAAGGGCACGTGCACGACAGCTTCAGGGGTTATCATCATCCCGGAGGCTGTCCCGTAGGTGCAGGAAACAGGCTTTTCGGCGGCCGCAGGCTTGACGTAGGAGGTGACAGGACTCAGGGATCTCAACATCAGAGGGGCATGTATTGACCATCAGGCAGGAGGGAAACGTGGACCTTACCGCAAGGATGTCTTCTGTTTTGGAGCGAATAGGCCAGCAGATCGGAGCAGAGCAGCAGCGGGCACAAGGGGCATGACTCACCATTGCCAGGGCAGAGAACACTGTGCGCCGGGCGGAGAGATGGGCCGAGTTCCTTGAGGAGTTCCGCAGGGAGTTTGAGAGGAGCATAATGGAGTCCCTGCAGGCCCTCGAGTGGAGAGCACAGGCCCGCCTCAAGGTAATTGACGCAGAGTTTGATGATGCCCTGGCCGAAACTCTTGGGGGAAATGGTGAGTATATAGTTATTTAGGAGTAGGTTTAATTTGTTTATTCCCTTTTTTTTTTTGGAGTTCCTGGACTTTGCTCCGGGTCTTATATATAGTTATTTCTGGATTGTACTTTTAGGATATTTGTACTTGTTTTGGGACCATTAACCCTGAATCATTGAAAATAGTTGGATTTTCATTGGAACAACTTTTTTTCACCATGAAGGAATGGTTTTGTTATGATTTGTGTATTTCTTGGGCCATACATTGATGGAGATGGACCACATTTTTCAGTTTTTCATTTTTTACATCCCATTGGTTTTTGTTTTCGCTTTCTTTTGTTTCTTATTTTGGTTCATGCATGTTTTATTTGATGTTTCCACTGTGTGTGACTTAGATACATGTTTCAAAATATGGTTTGGTCCACTGTAATCAAAGTTGTGTCTGGTCTCAATGGTTTATTGCATGTTTCATTTTTCCTTGACTTATTTGCGTGTCCCTGCTGTTCACCAATGTTGTTCATGTGTGTGCACACATGCATGCATGTGTGATATCAGGATTCACATGCCATGGGGCATGTGCTGGGAGGCATGATGAATGGATGGGTGTTGAGGTGCACTGGGGGTGTGCAGCGTGTTGTGGCACTTTTTGTTGACATGTGCTACATGATTGCATTTGGTCCAATGTGTTTTGGGCTGTGGGGTGTCCCATGAGTCGGGGCCCACCTGCAGGTTGACGTCACTGGTGGTGGTGGGGGGACATGAGTCAGGGCCTGCCTGCAGGTTGCCGTCACTGGTGGTGGTGGTGGGGGGGACATGAGTTGTGGCCTGCCTGCAGGTTTCCGTCACTGGTGGTGGTAGTGGGGGAACATAAGTCGGGGCCTGCCTGCGGGGTATGGTCACAGGTGATGGGGGGTCCCATGTGGTGTGGGCTGCCTGCAGGGTATGGTCCCATGTGGCCTACATGCAGGGTATGTTGACGGATGATGGGGGGGACCCATGTGGAGTGGGCTGCCTGCGGGGTATGGTCCCATGTGGCCTGCCTGTGGGGTATGGTGATGGGTGATGGGGGGCCCATGTGGTGTGGGCTGCCTGCGGGTTTTGGACCCATGTGGCCTGCCTGCAGAGTATGGTGACGGGTGATGGGGGGGTCCCATGTGGTGTGGGCTGCCTGCGGGGTATGGTCCCATGTGGGCTGCCTGCGGGGTATGGTCCATTGCTGGGGTCTGGCTGTCCCGTGGGGAGGTGTCTGCTTCTAGGGGAGTTGTGCCTGGCCTTTCCACGCGATCTGGCTATTGCAAGCAGGGTACACAATTTCGCTGGGGTGTGGACGGGGTACGTGCAGGCCTTTCCATGCAATTTGGCTGTTGCGAGCGGGGTACGTGATTTCGCTGGTGTGCATACGGGGTACGTGCAGGCCTTACCACGCGATTTGGCTGTTGCGAGTGGGGTATGCGATTTAGCAAGGGTGCAGACGTGGTACGTGTGGGCCTTTCCACGTGATTTGGTTGGTGCGAGTGGGGTATGCGATTTTGCTGGGGTGCAAACGGGGTACACACAGGCCTTTCCACATGATTTGGCTGTTGCGAGCGGAGTACGCGATTTCGCTGGGGTGCGGACAGGGTATGCGCTGGCCTTTCCACACGATTTGGCATATGCGTGCGGGGTACGCGATTTTGCTAGGGTGTGGAGGGCGTACGTGCGTGCCTTTCCACGCGATTTGGCTGGTGTGAGTGGGGCACAATATTTCGCTGGGGTGCGGACAGGGAACACGCAGGCCTTTTCACGCGATCTGGCTGGTGTGAGCAGGGTACACAAATTTGCTGGGGTGCGGACGGGGTGTGCGCAGGCCTTGCCACGTGATTTGGCTGGTGCGAGCGGGATACGCTCTGATTTTTCACTCAATTACGATTGGGAGGGGCTGTGTGCTGGGCCATGGATGGTGCAGGGCCTTACGCCGTATTGGGCATTTCTCTGGCTTTTTCCTGCGCACAGGGCCATGTTGGGGGCGTTTAGCGCCACAGCTAATGATGTCTCGGGAAATCCATGAATACGCGTGCTGCTCAATTGCTGGTTTGCGCCATGGCTGGCTCACACGTGGCGCACGCTGCCTTCTCGGCGCATGGCGCTTGTGCTGCTTTTGTGCTGGATTCTATGAATTGGGCCCTAAATTGGCCGGGTAAGGACCCAGAGAGGTCCAATCAGGTTGTGTATGACAATCTGATTGTCATTCACTGGGTATTAATCATGATTATTTCTGAATTCAATCTCTAGTTGAATTATAGCTATCATGAAACAAAAACTTCAGTTTCATCAACAAACGTTCCAGCTTGAAAAGACATAGAAAGGTGTAATGAATTGTGGCAATTTGTTGAATTACTCATATTGAGTTTATGAATTGCGCCACAACTGTGACAGAAAGTGATAAAACATGGTTAATTAGTACAAGACGATAATTTGTAAGGAAATTAATATAACAGCAAAGCATCTGAAATGTTTTTCACCAAATTGTTCGAGGGATGAATGTATGATGTACATTTATACAAAATGATTAAGAATAATACATTTGGCAACATGATCTTATAGAAGGGACATTAAATAGTTCCATTGAGAGATTGAGTAAGATGACTATGAATTACCCTTTCCTTTAAAGCAGTGGGATGTAGGGATCATATCATATTTAAGAGAACAAGTGGAATCAAGAGTGGGCTTGGCTTTGGATGAAGGGTGAAATAAAGCAACAGAGCAACTGGAGAGTCGGGTCTTGGCCTATTGTGGAGCAATTGTGGGTTGTATTGGAAAGGTGAAATGTATGACTGCCAAGAGGGCTCAACCCTGTCTCTTCAGCATGATATCATAGGATGTTAAGTCAGACAGGGTATCCATTTGCAGTGATTGAGACAGCCCAAAGTCTCAGGGTAGAATAGTGATCAGTGAAGTGAGGGTGCTGCGCTACTGGGAGATTACGTTTTATCCATCACCCCAAAGTCCTATATCATCAAGGCAACGCATGGAGTTGAGCCACCGCTCTGGCTTCTGACATTAAAGGGCAGATTATCCAATATGCTGTAACTCACACATCCTTATTTTAAGTTTTAAGCGGTTTCAGAAGTTGGAACAGCTTGTAATATTTAGGGTTATCATGCTAGTGGATTCCTCATTAGCTTGTACTACAGATTTGGTTAAGAGCTTGCTTTAGAAATCTGGGTACAGCCTGCTCGCACAGATTGTAATTAAGAAAGTGGTAGCGTAGCCTTCCTTTCTGCCATATTGGCAAAAAGTAAAGTTAGCTTAAGTATTAATAATAACTAATGTTACAGCTTTTAGAAGGAGAAGGAATATGGCCATGGGTGCTTCGTATAATGGAACAATGATACTATTGTGTTATATGATTGGTGAAGCTTTTCATGTCGTTGTGTGGTAATCTATTTTGCTAAAGGCAGACGCCTCTGACATGCTGAGTGAAAAGGAGACAATCACCCATAATACGGTATTGTCTGTGCTTTGTCCTTTTTTAAATACTGCTTGATTAAAATGGCACAGCAGAACACATAGGATTCATGGTTTCCCATGCACGGTTCATGTTGCTTTTGTTCTGTGCCCATTGTGCCTTCAATTCTTTCTAGATGTTCTAGTGATTCCAAATGCACCATCATTCAACACAGAAGTTTTTCACAAACCGACTGACAGGAACAGCCTCCTCCATAGGATGAGTTTTCATCCAACAGCCACAATACGGAGTTTTCCATATAGCCAACTACTACGTATACAAAGAATCACCAATATAAATTCTAAATATGCGCAAGAAAAGGAAGAGTTGTTAAACAAATTTAAAGCAAGAGGCTTCAAAGAAGACGAACTGAACCTTGCTGTAGAAAAGGCAGACACACAAGAAAGAACCCATTTATTAGAGACAAAAGTATCAAACAGCAAAGATAATCCACTGTTTTTTGTCAGTAAATACAGTGTACAGTCATCCAAAATCAAGAAGTACATTCTTAAACATTGGATAATGTTAACCTGTGATGAGAAATTTCAGAATCTGTTTCAAGAAAGACCTGTCTTTGCTAATCAACGGAGCAGTAACCTGAGGGATCTGTTGGTTAATACCAAACCCAAAACGACCAACGTTCTGGCAAAAAAACAAGGGACATTTCCGTGTATGTCGTGCAGCAATTGTAATAACATTATAAAGGGGAATACAGTCACACACCCTAGAACTGGAGAAAAAATAAAAATCAAGGACTATTCTACCTGAATGTCAGAAGGAGTTATATACTGCATCAAATGCCCTTGTGGCCTACTGTATATCGGACAGACTAGCAGAAAAGCATGAGTAAGATGGAATGAACATAAATCAAATGTCAGAACCAACAATCAACACTCGCCAATTGCCAGACATTTTAATCAAGCAAAGCATCAGATAGCACAAATGCAATTTCAAATTCTCGAAGTAGTGCAAATGGCGAACATCAGAACAAGCGCTACTAAAAGACTTGAAATAACATGAAGCACATTGGATCGAAAGACTTGATACGGTATCGCCCTGTGGGCTTAATGAAGAATAGAATCCATATTGTTTCATCTGAAATAGATACCATCAATTTGTTTTTACCTTGTTTTAACCTGTCCTTTTTTCCACAGTAAATGCATTTATAAAACAATTACACTGGCTGCTGTTAAGACCCAAAGACATGCCATAAGTGATGTGCAGTTATGAGAGTGTCATTGATGAGAGTGGCATAATATTGCAGGAGCTCAAGGGTATGACTGGTAAAGTTTCCATTACCTGTGTATTCTATCTCCTTTGGAATAGACATATCTGTGTAACATTTGTACATAACCCAACAGGACCCAGATGTTGAGGATGGAGATCCAATATCCACATTGTAGCTAAATAATTAGGGTGAGTCAAAGGTTTTTCATCTGTACTTCTCCATTGCGTTTCGCATAAATAGGTCTGGTACTTATGATTTTGTAGATGTTTGGAACAATTTCTGCAATATTTATTATCTGATCCATATTTTTCTGCAATCTTTCTAACTTACAGTCCAATGTATCCAACATATGTTTTTTTAGGCCGAAGGGCGGTTTAAGCAACTCCCTTAGACTGATCCACCATTTTTGTTTCGATTCTATTAGGTGTATTAGCAAAGAGGTGTGTTTTTAATCGTTAATTGCTCCATGTACCAGCGTACATCTTACCAGCAGCATAGTTAGTCTAGTAATTAGCAGCCGCCATTACATTAAAGAGACTCCTTGCTACGTTTATATACTCGCAATAGCAGGAGACTATTCAGTCTTGTTGCCATGACATACATCAACAATAGCATACTGTTACGCAATTACGTAACGTTCCACACACTAGCGGTTCCTGGTAAACACTTGCGCTCTACCTGTATACCATGGTTGTTTTTCTTTATTGTAATTCCGTGCCCATGCCTGTGCATATCTTGCCAGTAGCCCAGTGTCTCGGGCTTTTAGCAGCAGCTATTTCACATAACAAAACCTGTTATTAGCAGTAAACGGTGAAGGCTTGTTGCCATGACTCCGATCTACACCAGCGTAAGATCGCGTAATCACATAACGCCCCGAACAAAATCGTTTCCATGACAACGCTCGCACTCAACCAAGAACAGCTCGCGGCCAGACCAAGACCGCGTCTAGCTGTGTCTCCGCTACTATTACCACAGTACTGGGTAGGCTGATAATGTATATTTATGCCCACAGATTTGTGTATGGCGAGCTAGCGAATTCCACTTTGAAACTTAGATCTCCTTTGTTTGACAGGCGGGATCATTAGCGTTCGGGCACCTTTTCCACAGAGTGTAAGCATACACGCACCTAGTTAACAGGAACATTGCTCACAGCCCTAATGGCTTCCATTACCACCCTGCAAAAGTATGAAGAATGTTTGAACATTCAATAAGGTAAGCTTTTTAAGATTTACGTCAGTTTCCTTTAGTAATATTAGGCACATTAAGATATCTTACCACTCTATCCATCCAACCTGTTCTGCAGATAGTGTTGTTAGAGTGGATTCACATTGGAGGGAAGTCTTTAAACAAGCAGTACGTGCAGCAAGACTTGTAACGCGTGTTCCATTAAAGTTTCTTATACAGCAATATACATAATCAGGTATGTGTACCTCTACCATAACAATGTAGGATACAACATTTTAATTCTAAAAGAGATGACTATTGTTTGTATGTTGATGAAGGAATTTGGGTCTCATTTATATGATTACATTTGAATGTCTCATAGATGCAAAGCTGTGTATTATCAGTCTACTCGAGACTGTACACCGAAACTAGTAGGATAGTTTTGACACATCTCAACTTTGGAAATAATGGTGCAACTCATTGCTTGATATGAATGGAAACATCATGAGGCAGACACCTCTGACATGCTGAGTGAAAAGGAGACAATCACCCATAATACGGTATTGTCTGTGCTTTGTCCTTTTTTAAATACTGCTTGATTAAAATGGCACAGCAGAACACATAAGATTCATGGTTTCCCATGCACGGTTCATGTTGCTTTTGTTCTGTGCCCATTGTGCCTTCAATTTGCCAGTTACACCCGGACAATGGCGCCCAGCCAATCAGGTGTCAGGAACAGTGAGCGAAAATACACAATCCCCATCCACTTTCCCGGCAACCCGAGGCCCTAACACAGGTGGCACTTTTTTGTCTCTTTTTTTTCATTGCAGGTAGGCCCACTGCCTCCACACACCTGCGGAAATGGAGCATTGCGCTCTGGTCCCCGAGCTCCTCCCATCTGGCTATCACCATAGACATGGAAAAGGGACTAGCAATGCAGATCTCATGATGAAAAATTGTGAAAGCCATTCGCACACGGACAAACCCTGGGGTGTGAATGGCTTTCATGCCCTGGCAGGAGGGTGGACATGGCCTTTAACTGCCCACAGCCCAAGCTGAGGCCCTCGCTTTGCTCGAGTCTGCTTTAGCTTAGGCTAGCGGGCCATTAAAAGCCATGTCCGGCCTCCTGGCAGGACATGGAAGCCATATTCACTTTCTTATCCTGGTTTGTTGTTATAGAAATGCAGATTCTGTTTAATGTAATATTTGCGTATAGAAACACTTTTGTATATTAGCGTTATAAATGACTTATCATATCATATCATATCAACCACAGTGCCATTTGGGGGGAATAACCTTATGAAAACTAAACTATTTACTGATACGTTTAAAAAATAGATACATTTAAAAAAAGCTGATCATGTAACAACTGTCACATTTCTGAATGTGGGAAACATTTTGAAAAGAACACATTTTTTAAAGGGACAATTCAACTATCTTACTTATTCAATGGCCAATGTGACAATATGGGTATGGTTTAAGACATCAAAACCCTATAAATCCTGAAAATGTTGGAAGCTATACCACCTTCACTCCAAGAACCCCACTGTTGCCCAGCTCCTGTGCACAATGATCAAATGAGTAAACTCTGGAGAGTCCATCTAACTCATTTGGAGAAGAGGAACATCCACACAATCTTCTCTGCATGGGATACATTGGCAAAAAATAGAATGTGCTAAGTTAACACTGGACAAAATTTATAATCAGGTATACACTGAACTTGGACAGGGGAAGTACACAATTAAACAATGTATTGAAAAAAAGGAAGAGAGTGGTTTCCATAAATACACATGTGAACATTATATACTTCTTGCAAAAATCACCTAATCATCAATAAATAAATTATCTTCCTCAATTCATATTCAATGCATATCGTATCATCTATTGATATGAATTGTGCGCATGAAAAAATACATATGTAAACAGTTATACAAATGCACAAAAGATATATTGATAGCCGAGAAAATCATAGTGTCAAATCACCATAATTTTGAGCAACGGGATAGTCAATTATTCTGTTTATTTCCATGGTCCTGTTGTACATGTAAGATGATTACTTCTTTGAAAGACAAGCATCAGTTGTCTGAAACTCTCATAGTTCTTGTGCGTTCTATTATTTGTATTGAGTTGATTTTAGTTCACTCCCATTGTTAAGCCTACAGGATCATTTGTGTTAACTCCAAATTCCAAGGTATTGTGTCTCCAGATTCTCAGAAATCGGTCCTCAAGAACCGAATACATTCTGTGTTTTCTGGATTTCCACACAAAGTGCATTTAAATAGAGTGAATAAAAATGGGTGTTAATGGCCCATTTTTTTATATCTACTATAGAAATCAGGAACATCATAAACATGCTGATCCCCTTCAGATAAAGTTTCTGTTTGAGAGCCTTTCTTGGCACTGCCCAATTGAAGATATTGATAAGATCCAAATCCTGATTGCCGACTTTGTTTGAGACACCCAACGTCATGAGCTTGCTTGGAAGAAATGTACATATAATTTTTAGCATAGCATGTGAATTCTCACTCACTGCCTTCCATCTACATCACTGGGATTTCACAAATTAAAAGATGAAGATCTAATTTGGCTTGTAAAATTACACATGTGAAAGACCCAAGACCCAACCCATATGGGCACAATCAAAGTATGAAGACTGATGGAGCCACATTTACACAGGGAACCACTATGAGTAGGTAACATATCTTCTCCACCCAATTTGCAACCACTATGAGTAGTAACATGTCTGCTCCACCCAGTAATATGCAATAGCATGAGCTTATACATCGGTGCCTGTCATTATGCAAATGATGAGGCTATAGTGACATGAAGACTGAGTTGTTTGTTTGTCATTATCACTTAATGCGCGTGTGTGTGTGTGTGTGTGTGTGTGTGTGTGTCAGTCATAGTGGTCACCATGTGGACATAATTAATAAAGTGGATGAACAGAGATAGCCAAGAGTCATCCAGGAAAATGATGTTACCATAGTACATAGCTTCCAGGTTTGCTGGCCACTATCACATCCCAGTTGCCATATTGACGCCAAAACATGGCCTACCATTTTCAACTCATTGTCAATATGTGAGCAACCATCACACAGAAAAAAACACACTGCTTGCAGAGGTGCAGTGTTAGCTGTAACATACTTCCCATAGTGAATGTTCGCACATGTTTCTCTCTTACAATGAAAATGGCTATCTCATGCCCCCACATGTGACGGACCAGCTTCAGTCATTAATTTTCAGTGTTGAGGTGCTTCTTAATCCCTCCATGCAGCAACCACTGAATCCGCGTATTGACAGACTCAGAAAATGATCAATCAGTTACAACAAATGTAAGTGAAATTAAATGGGGGCGGACCACTCGCAGCCCTCCCTCATATCTCCCCACTTTATTGTATACCCCAATCCCACCCCATCTATAATTTTGCCAAAATTCATTGTAACCACTTTAACATTTTATGATTCGCAGTCCCAATCTGCGCAGTAATGGGGCAATTTCAAACTACTATTATAATTTGTTGAGGTGACATCTATGAGTAATAACTTTACCTCAATATCTCTTGCAATTTTGAACTGATTTTACCAAAAGGGATGTGATCCTCCATTTGTACTTCGGGTTGAAGCATGTCCACTCTGCATGATATAGCTCTGTGGCGCAGGGCGCAGGAATATCTGAATCAACCCCATTGCTGGCAGTAGTTGCATTGTACATTGGTCCCTTTACTTGTAGTGAGTGCTGCCATGTATTTGATGACATTTTACACATGTAAATCTGCAACGTTTTACTTATTATCAACAACTTGCAATTCTACTCCAGATAGTTCCTACCTGTTGGTATTAAAGACATATTTGGTGGATGAGTTGATAAACTTGCCGTCTTTCCCATTATCCTGATCCGCTAACTTACCGTCACTTTTCTCTTCACTTGAGATTTCATGTTATTATCGATTTCATTTTTGGAAATGTACAAAACATTTCAAATAATAATAATTATTTGCACTTATTTAGCCCTACAAACCCTCGGGCATCTGAGTGCTGCTTATTATTACCCACAGTTTGTGGTGCTCATTTGTCGAACTCCGAAGTATGAAAGGCTGAGTTTGGCCCCGCCGGGATCCGAACCTGCATCAGAAGGCTCTGTACGGATGTCTAAGCGAGCGCGCTACTCGCAGTGCTATCTGACCAGCTATAATGTTTGCATTTCCTCTACAGTCAATTTTTGTTAGATTAATGCAGTGCTTGTAATAGGAAAATAAGAAGAGCAATAGAGTGGAGTAAATTTCATCAATCATTACAAGTGGAAAGTGGCCACGTCCCTTTAGCACATTCTGAACCCCTATAAATGTGAATGAACCCCAATAAATGTAATGCCCCAGAAAATGCATATACATTTTATATGAACTCAATAAGAGCCCCGTTGTACTGCATATAATATTTAATATAGCTTTAACAGCACCCCTATACATTTGACTGAACCCCAATACAGGTATTGACCATCACAAGTGTTATATACATTTTATATGAATTGTATATAAATTTGATAAGAACCCAGCTGTAATGTATATAAACATTGTTCAATAGATGTATCTGAACTCTAAAGATAATTGAACTCCAATAAATGTAATGACCCCCAAGAAATTTCATATAAATTTTATATAAATTCAATAAGAGCCCCAATACATGTGATGACCCTCAGTTTATTTGACATGAATTCGATATAAAGTTTATAGGAGCCCCAATCAATTTGAGAGCCTCCACATACATTTTATATAACATTGATATAAATTTGATAAGAATCCCAATAAATGTGATGACCTCAATACATTTTATATACATTTGTTGTTAATTTAATAAGAACCTCAGTACATTTGATAACAGGACAGGCATTCTTTAAGTTTTGCAGCGTGGGGTCCATTTAAAAAAATAAATAAATAAACATCTCAAGATACTCCAGATGGTCGTTGGAGGGTTTGAAGAGACAGCACAATTTCTACCCCTTGTGTGGTATGTGGTCACAATCTGATGATCCTGAACATGGTGTTAACATCGCCTTTAAAAGACCACTCAGCAGTTGAACTGTTCTATGGTGATACCAATGAGCTGAACCGAACCATTTGAAGTGTAACGTCTTATCCGCACTCAGGACATGACCCTGTGTTGTAGCACATGTACAGATGAAATATGAGCAGCTTCTCTACAGGACAGCCCTACAAGACTTGACCAGCGTCTGACCCAGGTTGAAACCCTCCTGTGAGAATGGGCAAGACAATAATCCTTACATTAGCCTGGCGTGTGTTATTAATCTATAGTTATTTTGAACCTCTGAAGACAGTTGATCTATAGACATGTTAAAATCCAAACTTTCTTTCTCTCTTTTGTCATTAAGGTCTGTCATATGGAGATAGCAACTGGGCCAAGCATGTGAAGAGTACAAGTCTTCAGAGCCTTTTACCACTGTGCATAACCCTGCACTGGCGCACCTGTACAGACAAGACTCGGTAGATGCCCACGTTACTGGACTTAACTACCAGACAGAATCCCTGCATCTCTACTGGACATCCCTATTAAAAACACAGGTAAGTTAATGTTCCTTAAAATAGCAAGAGGACATGCCTTTTATAATTAGCCTATAGTTATTCTAAACTTTTAAAGACAGCTGTTTTATAGACATGTTGAGAGCGTGTTTTAAATCCAAACTCTCTTTAAAGTTACAATGGATTCCTGCACTGCCATCAGTGAAGGACGCACGGGGGTGGGGTTAACATAAAGAAACAGAGCCTACCCACTGACAGCAATCTGAGATCCGTTAAAGGAAGTCAGAGTCGCTTTGATGCCAACTGGTTACGGCTACAGTGTGGGGAATGCTGCAGTGGGTCAGAATTGCATTTTTGCTACACCAAGAGAACCTACAACAGATCAGAGTGTCTTTTTCATGGGGGCTGATCTGCATCACGGGGGTGCTGCAGGTTGCAGCCTTATCTCAACAAGGCTCCCTGGATCCAGGACCCCTACAACAGATCAAAGTGATGTTTCCATGGGGGCTTATCTGCATCATGGGGGCACTGCAGGTCATAGCCTTATTTCACAGAGGGTCCCTTGAGCCAGGACCCATACAACAGATCAGAGTGCCTTTTCCATGGGGGAAGATCTGCATAATGGGGGCATTGTAGGTTGCAGCCTTGTTTCACCAAGGTTCTCTGGAGCTGGGGCTCCTACAACTGATCAGAGTGCCTTTTCCATGGGGGCTGTTCTGTATCATGGGGAATATGCAGGTTCCAGCCTTATGTCGCCAATACCTTGAGCTGGGGCACCTAAAACAGATCAGTGCACATTTTGTTTGGGGGCTAATCTACATCATGGGGGTGGCGCAGGTCAGAGCCTTATTTCACCAAGGGGCCCTAGAACCAGGTCCTCTATCATGCCACAGGATGCATTTATGTCAAGCACTGAATGGTGTTCTAAGATCAAAATACCCAGTCATTGTAGTCAACAGTTCCTTTACATGTGCAACCCATTACTGGATGCGTAGGAATGGTGATGGGACAGCTTGCAAGTCCCATGGCATCATGCAGGACGGTAGATCATTTAGACTTAAAATGAAACTTCAAGAGCATTCAACAGCCTCAGGTAAGAGATGAGCTAAAGAAAGAGATGTGATGTGTAGATATAAAATCGGTTTTAACTGGCCACTCTCACAAAAGACAATAGTCCCGGTACAGAATGATGTTATAAATGTATGTGTTGTTGAAGCAGGGGTAAGGTCTGAAGGGAAATGCTGGAATCGCAAAATAATTAAATAGGTGCCTAGTAGATGCCTAGCAGTGGACATGGGGCATTGCACTGTCAAATGGCATTGCTTTGGACTTTGTCAATGCTCCTGGTCTTCAGGCTATAGCAACAACAGATGACTACTATAGCCGGGTGGCATATATGCGTGTTCAACAGAGTGATACACAGCCTGAGATGTGCTAATTATCAATGATGATGATGCTGTGATAGCATGTAACACCTTGATTGATAAAACACAGTCTACACTGTTAACTAATGGGCAAAGTGTAACAGGCATTGATTATGAATCAGAAAATAATAAAGGTAACTCTAAAAATCAAACTATAGCAAACACTGCTGTCAATGCCCCAATGAACCCAACCAATAACACAACAGCCGCGCAGGGCGATTATTCACCAGCGCATATAGAATCAATTTATCAGTATGAGCATGATTTCACTCTGTATGAAAACATCAGCACATGGGAGGATGAGGATGTATTTGTGGGGGCTTGTGATAGGCCTGTTATTGAGTGTGTGCAGTTTGATTCTATAGATGCAGCATTGGGTGTTCTGAGGGCTGATGAGTTACAGCCCTGTATTAATTTGTCCACTCAGGAAGTTTGTGAAATTGCTTACAATCTTTTGTAAACAACCCATGAAACAGTTGTCAATGACCCAAGTACAAGTACTAAGCACACACACATGCATAATGATCACAATGTTGGAACACAAAAGAACCATGTCAATGGTTTCGATGATGTGTGTGATAACACCCATGCTGTCTCCACTTACAGTCAAGACAGTGCTGCCATCTGTATCACCATTATAAATGACATAAACGCATACATTGATCATGTTGCTGAAACTCAGAAGAGCAGTGTTAATGTCTCAGAGGGGATATGTGATAATCGCCAGGTGGGCCCGCTAATATTCAAAATGCATTAACCATAGTATCATCCCTATGGATGACACAGCCGATGTATGCGGGTATGCAACCATCATCCATGCAGCCCCAGTATGGTGCAAAACCCCCAATTCCAGAAGAAGAAAAAACAGAAATAAACCTGTAGACACCCCTACCATAAAACAGAATGCTGGCTGTCATGAAAACCATAGAGCCGTATTGTAAAAGTAGATTGGGGGATGCAGCTGTCAGGGGTTCTTTTCAGTATGTGGAACAGGTAGTTTCTACATTAATCAAAAGTCTGGATGATAGCACTACGGGTTCAATGGCAGGGTGCTGTGGAACATCTGTTAAGGAGTTTCCAAGTATCACACAATCATTCAGGAAAAATACTCAATGATGGAGGACTCAGGTCCAAGTCAAAACCCAGCTTTATTCAGACAAGCCAGGATAACATACAAGCATTTTGTCTTGTAGCTCTCGTATTCCAGATGATTACAAGCTGTTGTTTTGTTATAACATTGCGTCAGAAATAACGTCACCTTATATTATCAATTTACAAAACCTATGGCGGATTGGGGTTGGTTAGTAAGTCTAGCTACATATAGAAAATGTAAAGGTTAATCACTTAATTGGTGGCTACCTATCTGTGTGCATAATGGAGGAGTTCTGCGTGTGTTCTATCTAGGTTTGGCACATAATGAATAGGCATTGTTTTCCATATCTGGATCATTAATTTGAGAATTAATTTCCTTCTATTTAGGAAGGTTTTAGTTAATTCTAACATGCATGTTGTGTTCTTTGTGGCCACTCATGTCGCTAGTCAGCTTCTCTCTATGAAGAGCTTTGGCATGTTCATCTTATGCACCAGGACTTCAGAGGTTATTTATGCTCTTATTAGTCTACCATGCCTCATCCTGGGAACTGTTCTCTGGTGACTGCATTCCGATCATCCATTACTTCCTTCCTAGTTCCTGACTTCGGCTCTTGCTGTGATCTACGGCTCGGACACTGCACGAATATGTGTTTCTGTGGATTCAGCCTTTTGAGTTTTCCGAAGCCTTGAGATCTATGCTCATTCTGAAACATGTTGCGGCTTCCATCTTTGGGAAGATGGCTGCCCAATTCCACTCTCGGTTCCTTGTTAGCTAGCTATATTCATTTGTCTTTCATGGTGCATTCAAGTTATACATTGGTCATGTTAATGTTCTTCTTGTCCTATGGATGCTATGTTAGTATTCTTCATGTCTAAATGCATATATTACCTATTTTACATGTTCTTTATTTGGAGTGTTTTCTTCATTTCTAATGTATGCGCTTCTGCTATTTGTACTTTGGTGTATATGCATAGTCATCTAGTTACTCTCTATTTCTCTCTATATATAGTAACAACTACCTGTCACTCTACTAGTCAATTCATCTATCTTATTCATAACTGTAACTTTGTGGTTTTAGTTGGTCTCATCTTCCACCCCTAAACTCTTGGGGGGGTAGAGCTGTCTCAGTTGGTATGGTTTCTCACCTGTACAATACTGGCGAGGGGCAGGGATTGAAATCGGTACCCACTGAAAATGATGGTATAGTGACACCTAGCCCTAGTACAGTTGCTACACCACCAATACCTTCTGAAGGGGTATCACAATCATCAGATGTAACAGGGTCTAATGACAGTAAACAATTGCAACTAGTAAATAGCTCACACTTGACAACAAAATGGCCCAATACAAAAAAAGCCACATAATTTAAACAGCCAGCGAACTGCTAGAGCATGCTTGCATTTAACCAGCACCCAATGTGACAGGAATGATCCAACGTGTGAAGGTGAAAACGTAAGCACTTTTGCAGTTGGTACGTCTCTTCAGAGTGGCGATGGATATCCAGTTCAGAAGGAGCATAAAGACACTGAATGATCCTTAAACGGAGTGATCGAGAGCCCAGCAACGTCTATTTTTAGCCAAGTTGGTTACACCAAGATTTGATTGGCCTAACACGCCACAACCCAAAACACCACAGCCTGATGCTCCTGTGAACTTAGAAAGGGTGCAGACATATCCATAGAGCATTTGCAGCCATCGAGTATTACGAGGAATTCTGTTTTGTAAACTTGGATCAGTTATGGTCCTTGGGACACTGGGAGCTGTTATAATAGAAGCTGGCAAAACATTGGTCAGGCATATATTAGAAAGTATTCGACCAAGCAAATTTATACAGATGCGCATGGATGCTGATGGGTTAAACCAGGCCTTTATTTACATGGCGATTATCGTGCAATGCTTTCTGTGTTTTACAATTTCTGGAAAATCTGAGGTGGCTCATGCAAAAAAAGAGCAAAATGGTGTGTTTTGTACCATCAATAATCATTCTGGTAGTTGTCAGGCCCTGCTGCAGAGGTATTTACAAACCTTTGAACAATGTAAAAGCAGATGGCTATTAACTTTTAATCACCGGCCATTAAATCATAGGTTTAATCAAACTGTGCAGCTGTACAGACACATATGTGTGACAAAGCAATGAAAGCCTATAGAGAACTGGATATTCCATCAGACACACTTGTACATTTTGGACAGTTGTCTCTCTTCCAGCGGTATTTCACTAAAGCTATCAAAATACTGTGCCTCAAAAGAGGTGTATGGCGATACTTCCTGCTAACGTCTAAAACAGCAAAAGACAAGCCACATGTTTTAAATCGCAACAACCATTTCTACAGTATAATAAATATACACATTTCCTAGGGTATAAAAACCTCTGTAAGCATTGTTACCATATTTTCAACAAACAAAATAAACACAGCTGTCAGTATCATTGTCACCTGATTTTACCCAACAAATAACTTGGTGCAAGCTGGTTGACACATCTGAACATAAGACACATAACTTTAAAGTCTATACGCTGAGAATTGAGAGAACAGAGCAGACATTTAAACTAGTGGAACACTGCCTAAAGGAAGTACAAACATGGATGAGTACCAACCACCTACTGTTCAATGCCAACAAAACAGAGGTAGCATGGTTTGGCTCTAAATTCCATCTGCACCAGGTGAAGCAGAGATTGCCACATTGTTTCTTGAGTTCACAACTGGAGATCTCCAACATGGGGAGTGAAGCCCAAGTTAGTGCGAAAGTTCAATCCGTGTTTTACACAATACGAATGCTTAGACAGATTTTTCCGTTTCTAGCAGACAAGGATCAGGCCTTAGTCGTGGGGACATTTATTCATTGTAGACTGGACTATGGAAATGCTCTACTGACGGGAATCCGAGCGATCCAACTACGCAGATTGCAAGTAGTATAACATGCAGCAGTTAGATTGGTTCTTGTGGTGGTAAAATGTCCCACTATCTTCAGTCTAAGACGGTCTTTACACTGGTTGGCTTTGAAGGAGCATATAGACTTTAAAGTTCTGTGTCTTATGTTCAAATGTGTGAACCAGCTTGCACCAAGTTATCTGGTGGATGAAATCGATTTTTATATTCCAGGTCGCGAACTTCGCTATAGTGACAAACTGTTGATAAAAGTACCTCGGTCTAGATATTTGAGCAAAGGGGACTGTAGATTTGGTGTTTATGGTCCAAAATTCTGGAATAGTCTCCCAAAAGCTATCCGAGAACACAAAACTCTTATTTCATTCTGAAAGGTGGTGAATACCTACCTGTTCTGTTAATGGTGATCTGCAAGCTTGAAGGTTGCTAGGTGAAAATATTTTTGGTGAAAAGTGCCTGACAGGTACGAGAGTTAAACATTTAGTAAACATTGACACCCAGATGTGATTAATTTCATCAGGTGCGCGATTATGAATAACCAAATCAAATGAAACCTGTGTTTAAGAGAAATGAAAAGAGCTTAATGAGAGACAGGGACGTCATTTAGGGGGAACCTGAGGTATCCCTTGCAACCCCTGTGATCTCCCTTGCTACCTATAACACATGTTTTGTTTTAAACTTGTCTTTCTTCATTGTTTTGTTTTACATTCAATTGAGGCTCATCGGCTGTGACGCTTTGTTTTTGAAGTGGCTGTATTTCTGATAGCTATAGCCATTAAGATAGCTCAGTGGCTTGAGCGCTCAGTGCTGCAATGTGTGTGTGATCTGCAGGTTCGACTCACAGCAAGGTCAACTCAGCCTTTCATCCTGCTGAGGTTGATAAATGAGTACCAACACAGGTTGGGTAATAATGTATGTATATTTGCTCTATATGAAGCGCTTAAGCGTGAGTGCTATATAATAACACATCATTATCGTTTGTCCCTGGACGTCTGCTTATATTCACAGTAATATGGGCCTACACACGCTGATATTAATGATACATATGCTGATCCATTCTTGTATAAATGTATATCACTTTACAGTGATATCGTAACCATATTTTTCGTAGTGTACTTAGAAATAATGCTATGTTATGCCGCTTCCTGTTTGGTCAAGGGGTGAAAGGTTGTATATCATCATTTCCTCTGATGTCTCTTTGGGGTGAGGCTAGATGACATCACTTCCTGTGATGTCATCAGAGGTCAAGGGCCATGTGATGTCACTTCTGCTGCCCCTGGCATTTTGGTGAAACGACATCCCTGATGAGAGACCCTCAAAATGTCTGCAATGCCACACCTGTGCTAGGTCATGTGTTTGCCTAAACATTCAGATTGAGAAAGTGGCCACGGGGCTGTTGTGTATGAGCCACATTTTGAATGTCACACCTGCGAAAATGTACCCCCAAGAGTCATAAATGTAATTGGTTAATGTGCCCAGTACGCAGTGTCTGTTGTCAACATGGCTGAGCACTTGTGTTATATGGCGCCTGGTAGACCTCAAAAGAAAAGCGAGGATTATTAGCAGTTCATAATGCTTTATTCAACAAAACGTGTCTTTTGCACACATGCAAGTTACAACACGATTCAATATTAATAATACATGACTTATAAAACACTGACAATTGAAATCTCATAAAACGCTGAATTGATCAAATGCTATGTAAAATTGGGGGGGAAAAAGAACGGTAATAAAATACATTAAAATTAAAATAAAATAAAGTATCTCTACAATTATCAAACATCGGCTGGTCAGCTGATCAAATAATTCCCATGAGCCCCTGCTCGATAGATATACCTTGCCACAAAGAATACATCAATAGGATTAGCAGTCATGTTACACAACAATAAGGCTTCTGCTGCTTGACAAATACAGGCCTTGTTAAATAGTGGAAGCAAATACAATGCCCTCAAGTCTTTAAGCGAATCGCCAAATTGCATAGAATCCAAAATCGTTTCTGCTCCTGTACTGAATAATGGGCATATTGCAGAATTGTGGTCCTTCCAGTTGCAGTTAAATTTAGCAACCTTAAGAGTGTCAACTCCATAAAAAGTGTTTGTACATATGCCGGAGATATAAAATCAAGGTATTCCTTAAATCTTGCATCACTTTTCAAAATCAAATAGTGCAACCTTACTTTTAGGCATAAACAAGAATGTACAAGTTGTTCCCGCAGCACCCACTGAGCTGCCTATTTCACCTCACTTTTACTGTTTAGTTAGTCCTACTGAATGCTAGCACAAGTAACTCAAATCCAGCCATTAAACTGCTTTTTGACATGTTTCACCCAAGGGAGTTAACGAAACTGCTTTTTGACATGTTTCACCCAAGGGAGTTAACGCCCTCCTGAAGAATCCAGTACATCATTGAGAACCTCTCAATACTTTTCAAACTCAGGGGTCACCCAGAGCCTAATACAATTAAAAAGCATATTCAAAGCTATCTGGCCTAAAATTAGTTCCAGTCCACACTCCATGTCCAACAGACTTGGTGGGAAGCACCTTGGTAGCCTAAGGAGCAATTTCTAAAAATTATTTTCCAATAGTGTCAGTTTTTGGCTCTCACTATCGCCCCATAGCTCTGCTAAATGCAAGGAAGTTGAGGCAGTCTGTATTTTACAGATGTGAATAGCTGGAGAAACAGCCCCTTCACCATGTCTCACAAATAATTTTTTCCTGAGGCAATACCACTATTTTCTCCCAGGATGATTTATCAGATTGTGCAGACCAGGAACCAGTATTTGTAAATCTTATGCCAAGATAGTCATACAATTTGATCTGTTCGAGTTTATACAGTCCATCTCTAGGGAACAATCACAGAACTCATGCCCCTAAACACCATCGCTTTCATCTTAGTTATGTTCAAGGTCATGCCCAAGTGATGGCATTTGCTAACTATGCAATCCAGGCTACCCTTGATCCCCATTGTGGATGTTTCCAGCAAAACGGCAACATCAGCCAAAAGTAATGCTGGAAATATGTTGGCACCTAACCTCGTGGGAATCTCCACAGAACATTTTGCAAGTAGTTCTTGGATAGCTTTGTTAATATACATATAGAAAACAGGAGCGGGGCAAGGACACAGCTTTGCCGCACGTCCCTGTTTACCCTGAGACAATCCGTTTTCTCTCCAGTAAGTCCCCACCTCAGTACAGGTATATTATCTGTGTAAAGTTGATGGATAATGGATAGCAGGGTGTCAGGCACCCCCCTACTCACCAGAACCCGCTAAAGCAGATTGTGTGGAATGCAATGAAACACGGTCTGCAGGTCTGCAAAGAATGCATACACTGTCATTTTATTCATAACTATACTGTATTTTTGTAGTATGAGGGACAGATGACATCATTGGTCAACAGTGCTAATCCCTTGCTGGAATCTGGCCTGAAGGTGGGAGATGGAAAGCAAGGATTATATTGTGTATGCAATGGAATCCAGGCAGGAACATATACTGCACCAGCCAAAATACATTTATGCCAGACATCTAATAGGTGATAGTTGTTGGGAGGTCGAGGGTGATTCGTGTCTGAGTGATTTTGTTAGCACCTTTGTAACAACTAACTTCACTGGGTACATGTTTTAGCTCATAATGCCAAAGGGTATGACGACTGCTTTATACTCAAACAATTGGGGAAGGAACTAATTAGAGTGAAACATATCACACAGGGTGCTAAACACATGTCAATGTTTCTGGTAGCATTGAAAATGTGTTATTAACTCCTTGAACTTCTTACCATGAAGCACAGTAAACTCTGAAAAGCTGTTAGTGTTCCTAGTTCAAAGGGCTTCTTTCAACATCTTTTCAACACTAGTATAAGGCAAATGACCATAGCGTGTCTGACTTTAGTCAGGAGTTAAGGACCTATTAACTTGGAGTTAATGCAGCTACCCCCACAACAGAAATCTGTTCTAGCTGGACACGTAATGAGTGTCCTGCACTTGCATACTCTCCAGATGACCTCACAGCACCCATCTACATACCAGCTCGACATGGGTAGCAAACAGGGACTTGGCCACCCCGACCTACCTTCGTATTGGCTAAAATACATACACAAATTCTAAATTCCTCTGGTGAATTACCCATGCCTTGGACTTCGGTCCCCCGAAGGCGTTAAACCAACAGCGCTTTGCTGCCATTCCAATGGGAAAAGATGCTATTCAAATGACAATTACATTACATTACATTCCCCCGTAATAGACACAAGCCCCATGTACTTCCTAAATATGTTTGAAAGTTCAAAGTTAAGTGTGTATGCTTTGGCTGGGATCAGGACACCAAACATGGTTATTATTTTTGGTAGTTGCCCCAGGAACAGGTTGTCTTGACTGGTACCCCAGCTACCGGTAAGAACGCTGAAGACTTTATGGGATACCTTCTCAACCGGATACTTCATGTTAGATATTTGTAAAGCCTTTGCATCTACTAATCCAATAGTTGGGGAGATGCTTACATATTTAACACACAAACTAACCAATGCGATGACTAGCTTGTATAGTTAGGCATCCCCACTGATGAGAGCAAAAGCATCTGTGTTTCAGGATAGTTAAGCTCAGCACCATTTATCAACAGTTTATCCTGGAAGAAAAGGTCTAAATGTAGATGTCCTATTAAATCAAATGTTCTACTGACCATGGTGTATCAGGCTCTCTTCACAAGCCTGTGATGTCACCATCCAGAGCAGTGTGTCAAACTGTCCCGCAGTGTCTCGGTGAAATAGACCAACCAAGAGCTAGTTTTCCAAGGCATTGGGGCCATAATGTAATAGTGTTATGTCCACCTGGTTGAACATTGTGGCTATGAGGTATGCGATTGTAGCCAATTGTGCTGTAGCCGTGAGGTTGGTGCCATTGGTTTTTGTTACTTTACAGGTTCAATGCAACAATGTGTCGTTGATGCATATTGGTCGACCCTGATACAAATAATTCTATGTTGGCTAGCAGTGATAGCACTGCCATGGGGGATACCTCCATTAAAATACTGTTCTCATTACTGGTTTGGGTCGGTGGTACACTGAAGAGATCAAGCTCCAATTTCACACACTGCACAGAGGAACCATGTATGAAGTCCATTGTTCTTTAGAAGATATCACTGCTCTTGCGTTTTTTGAGGGCTAATGCACTTCTTAATTTGATGTCTGCGGCAGGCTCTTGAGGTTCTTTTATTGATGGGTTTTGAAGCGTCGGGTAGATGTGATTTCGACCTCTTCCTCTTAACACTCCCATTAGGTCTATAAATGAAGCCTGGTCCATTATGTCCCTCCTTTTTCTGTTTGTCACACTCCGCATGACATCTTTGGCAATACCAGTGGCAGCCGTTTTCATGTATGGTTTAGCTAATTCAAAGCCATAGTGCAGGAAGGGCATTGTATGTTTAAAAGAGACTTCTAAAGATACCGCTGAGCCCTGCTCCATACATTAGGGGGCTCCCGTTAAAGTATGGCTGAAACCCATAGCCGGCCTGGGTCATGTAATGGTCCATATAAGCCCTCGGGTCTCCATAACTCTTCACCATGGCCATTGTAAGACTGTTTTATTAGTGGTTGAGCTGCAGTAGTCAGAAGTGCCACCACAGCCATATCTTTCAGTATTTAAATGATACAAACTGCCCTTGATGGGCTTAATCTGTATATTGATGGTGTTGAAATGCTTTTTACACACTGGGACACAATTGAGTTTGATGTATTGAGTGTTCACAATGTAATTCTTGTTACATTTGATCTCCACAGTTCTAGGTAATGGTGCATAACTATCCCCTACCCTTTGACACTCCACTATATTACTGTAAATCAGTAAGCTGTCAAACCCCCATTAATATCAGCTCAGCTATTGTTCTGCGGTTCTCTAATTGCAAAATGTTGCATGGTTCCCAGTATGTTATGCAGTCTACCCACTGTTGAAACCTGACAAACGTGTCCTTCCCTTGAAGAAAAACGTTCCTCTGATGCAGGTATAGATGTATCACTGTGTCCCCATAGTCTGGTATGGGTGATATGCTTTTGTTGATGATTGGGGCAAGATCCTGTATATTTGGGTAGTCCTGGGGATGGCCTTTAAGGGTTTCTTAATTTTATGATAACCGTGGCATCCCTGCTGCCTAAAGTATCCCACAAACTGACGTATTAAACGTTTGTGAGTGCCACAGTCCACTGGCCTTCCAGGGTTTTTGTTTTGCCAACTGCACAGTGAAATTGGATATTTTGTTCATTGAGAATGTATCTGCAGAGGCGGTGATGTATAGCAACATGTAAAATGGTATTAGGCTATGTGACTTTCCCACTATACACCCGTGGCATCTAGAGAGTTGACATCTACCCAACTGTTGAATTTCACAGGCCACCCCAGCCATTTCACTAGATATTGATTCCTAGAGCTTCAGGCTTTACTAGTTTTGACATTTTCTATTCCATAAACTTTGTGTTAGTCTTCACTGACTTTCCAGCTCTACTCCATATTAAAAACCTCTTGAATATCTTCCCCTAAGTAATCTATTAGACTGTATATATAAACCCCTTCCCATAGAGTCGCTCCATCTATGATAAAGATTGTGTCACTGTAGTTCTGCTTGTACACCTTTGTAAAAATGGCCTTGAGTTTCGAGATACTTAAAAGATCATCCTTGTTAAGGAGAGTTCTTGCGTCCTGTTCCAAAAGTCTTTTAGCATGAAGGCTTGTCCATACTTAGAGGGAATTCTGGGGTCTTGCAGCTTCGGAGGTAGTTTTAATAAATCTATGATGTGTGTTGTTGCACACATTCATTAATGTGGGTAACACATCTGCATATCTACGGATGTTTTTAGCTGTGAGGAAATGGCAGGCCAAGTTTTAAACGTTTGTTCTACAGCAGAGGCTTTAACTTTGGAATGTGTTATAAAATGGTGCACTCTCTGTTGTATTAGAATGATCTGGAGTGGTTTATTTAGAAACTCCTTACCAGCATCTTTCTGTAGTTTAATGGGTACTCCCCCGCTGCTAAATATGCATTTAGAAAGCTGTTTCTACACAGGGTCTTGTGTTGTCTTTTAAAGCCACAACATTGTTGTATTTTGATAAGACATTGATAAAGGCTAGAATATATCTAAAGCCTTCATTTACCCCTGATACTGGCTCATAGCGATGAGATCAGGCTGCCAATATTGTTTGATATCAGATGCCGTGGTAATTTGTCATTTAAAATGCTTCTGTAGCTTGTAGGCCTCCTGATCCAATCTTGACAGCACTCCTTGACACATTCTTGCCATTAGTTCTCAGTTTACAATACAGACCATCAATTCCGACATACCTACCAATACCACCTTCATCGTAATATATTTTGTACAGCTTCACACGGGACATGTTCACCCCATAGCAGTTGGACATATAGACACAACTACATTTTAAAAACAACATATTTTCATTCAGAGTTACACAATCAGATGTTTATTCACATTTCGTATCTGGGGATGCTTACTGCTGTACAGTTATCAATTGGGCTACAAATTCAGCAATATGCTAAATTACTTCATACACGCTCTGTCGTTCACCGCGTCGATAAGAAAACATACACAGTATAGAGGTGGCTGGTAGAAATTCATAAAGCTCCCTATCGAACAGCCAAATACCTTCAAGGTTACCTATGAAACTTTCATTGAAGCTGGCAGTGTAGGACATGCAACATCCTTCCTTAGCCATTACAGGATATTGGCTGTTTGATAGGGAGCATTATGAATGTCTACCAGCCACCATTGAAACCCCCTTATTAGCAATTTAGCCAGTAGATATCCATTGTAGGGTGGAATCTGTTGAAATATAAGTTCACGATAAATAGAACAATGTTACATTCAAGTTTGTATTCCAGCATTGGAATTTGCAGATAGCACAACATGCTAGGGGATATACTGCCTACATGCTCTGTAAGTAAAGTCAGCATTAATTGCTCTACACATCCAGTGGTGGGTTTTACATTGAAATGGCAGATTCTCAGCAGGGGTTCATTTTTTTATTTTGTGCAAATAAGCATCAATACAAGTTCATTATCTACATTCTCATTCTTCACATGCCAGTTTATGAAGCACCATGTACATTACTCTTTTGTAAGGGCTTAAATATAATTTACCCCCTACCCAATTGCAAACAGTTTTCTCAATTATACTTCTACCACACAGTGTACCAATTTGTCTTAACTGCTTAGTTTTGAAAAAGGGGCTTACGCCAGTTGATGGCTGTATTAAGCACATCTTTACAACACAATTAGGGCACAACTTGAAGCAAATTTTATGTAACAACTTAATTATATAGGATATTTGCAAAAATTCATGTGCCACATGCTGCAGATCATCAATTTTATGTCTGTCACACCATTTGTATAAGTGTTGTTTTAAACATGCTTTTACCACAACGGCTGTGAAACCCATTTGCATAGGACATCAGCCCAGGCCACAACAGCTGTGACTGCATCACCTTTAATACTATTGGTCGTCATTACTGAGATTCATTGGTTGTAAAGTCTATTGTTGAGTTTCCCTGGGTTATCAATTTGATCTGAGCAGCAAACACAGAACATATTGAGAGTGTCTGCTACAGCCTGGCTCTCCTCATTGCTGTCCATCTTATCAGCTACAGGCTGTAATAAAAAACAGAAATGCATGGTTTTAATGCCAGATCAGGTGTCACACTCCTAAAATGGTAGAAACGTGTGCTTTAAACATATACCTACAAGCTGGCTCGGCATTCGATATCAATGATATATGTCCTTCTGTATTCTCCAAATGTTGATGGGGTCGGGGTCACTTTCCCCCACATCAACTCTGTCATTCTGCATGATTTTGTATCCATTGTCTTCAGACTCCATTTCATCAAGTTGCATATCTAAACATCATAGTACAGGCTCCCCAACCATAGGACGCTCCATTAGCCATTTGCAAATTAGCTATATCTCCGTCTGCTCTTGCCTGAGCATTTTGAATGACATCTCCAACAGACCACCCCACCACATTTTTGGGACATTACATTTATTGGGGCATTACATTTATTGGAGTTCAATCACATTTGTAGGGGTTCAGGGCATGCTAAAAGAGCGTGGCCACCTGTCACTTGTATCGCTTGATGAAAGGTATCCCACTCTTCTGCGTGCAGGTACTTAACAGTCTGGGGCAGAGTTATGGAAAGTTTGAACAATGCAAGCACTTGAGTAGCTTCCGAACAAGCACAGAAAATAAAAATTAGCAGTGCCTCTTTCTCTTATCTCTAAAGCTCACATTCTCTCTCTCTTTCTGGACCTCTCATTTACCATTTCTCTTTTTGCAACCCAGCATTCCTCCCTTTCACACAGCCTCTTTCATACTCCCTCTTTTATTCTTTCTTTCCGTCTTTCAGGCATTCTCTTTCTATGATTCTGTTTCAACCTATGTGTCTTGATGTCAGCCACCCAGGCTCCCACTGTCTGTGAGTTGTTCTATTAGCACCTGGGGCGAGGGGGCCAACCAATCAGGTTGCTTGGATTGCAGGCTGAATCCCATGATCCAATCCTGTGTTCCAAGTGGCCTATTGGCTGCTTCCCATCAGCTGACCCCACCTCCCTCTCTCTTCCAGTCACTGTTTCCTCCCCTCCCCACCGCCCAACCCACTCACTTTATTCTTTTGGTGGTTGCACAACCTCCGCTGCTTCTCCAGCCTCCCTCCCGGGCCTCTGTGGAAATGGAAGTGGGTCTCCACATGGAGCCCTTTCTTCTGACTCCACAATGGAAATCTTAAGTTAGTATTTTGTTTGAATGAACGGGATTCGTCCTGTTCATTCAAACAATATGCATTGCTATCAGCACCCCAGGTTTATGGATTGGAAACCCAAGGTGCTAATGGCAATGACACCTGATCCGTTGGGTCATATCGGGAGGTAACAGCACTTTCACCCATCATTAAGGCCCTCACGCTATAACCTGTGCTCTGGCTGTTTCCATTTGATCCCGATCCCTGGATTAGGTTATATTGCCATATTCACTTTCTTTACCTGTGAATTTCTTTGTGAAATGTTTCTTGCTAAAGGTGTTTCTGAAATAAATGATCTTTCTTCTTTTTTCGGTTCTTTCATGCTGTTTTCTAATTTGGTTGTGTTTGAGCACAAATGCATCTTCCGATCATTGGTTTTTGCATTTTATAGTTTCAATCATTCTCCTTCCCTCGCTATGTATTAATCTCTCCATGAGACTCTTAGGTTCTATACTCAATCTGTTGTTTTACTCACCCCGTTCCTTACTTAAATTCCCCTTGGATGTCTCTTATTCCTCCTGTTCTCATTCCCACTGAATGTGACTCTCAAACACACAAACTATCGCTATGTCTGTCAGCCTGTATCAATAACTTTCTCTCCTGATTTCATTTCCACTTTCTCACTCTTGCCACCTTTTTTAAACGTCTCTCATTTCCTCTCAGAAAGTCTAATGTTCCCAATCTTTCTCACTCCATCTCCTCTTCCCCACACAGTCCAACACGCATGCTTACCAATAAAAGATCAAATTTGAGAAACAAACATCCCTACATTGACAACTATATCCCCTCCTACTCATTCTAATTGTTTTAACGCTCTTATTTGTATCCCTCTATTCTCTAGTTCCTCTTTCCTATCACCTCCTCCCCAAAGTTCACCTTCATTATCAGAGAATAAAGTCAGGGCGACACCATGGCAGGGTCACAATATGCAACCTTTAGGCCAGGTATCGTAAGACCACTGTTGTGATGATAGGCTCAATATAAACATTGGAAATTATTACACAACATAACAGGCACTTCTACCTCTCTATTACCCTCACTTTCTCCTTCAAACTATCACGTTCCCCTTCTGTGTCTCAATTTTTCTTCCATTCTATTTGTGTCACTCTTTGTCCACCTCCCGTCCTGAATTTCTCTCCGCCCACCCCATAGGCTTTCTGTATTTGTGCCCACCCTTTTTTCACTCTCAAGTTGTCTCTCTATTTCTCCCTTTTCTTCCCAGTTTATTTGTGTTCCTCTCTATTTGACTCTCTCTCACATTCTTTTTGTCGCTTACTATTTTCTCTGTGATAGTTGCTTTGCCTGGCACTCTGAAGCAATTTTCATTCTCTTTCTCTTCAGAGTCACACTTCCACCCTCTCTTTCTCTCATCATCATTCATTCATCTCTCAGTTTAAATGCCTCTAGTTGTCTGAGGTGCCAACAGCATACGATAAATAATTGCAATATAGACGGGTACATGAGGCAGCAAGTAGAGAGAGAGGTATGAGCGGAGCTTGGATGTAACCCTGTTCTTTCTAAGGAGCAGCTGAGGAGATTATGGATCATAGACATCTACTGTGGAAGGTGTTCCAGCGCTCTTAATTGAAAGAAGGTGTGAAGTGGAGGCTCTCTGGTGTGCTCTTGGGTCAGCACACGGTGGCTCTTAGAGGCACGGATTCGCTGTTTCTCCTTTTGTTATGCAGTGCTGGGAAAGGAGGATAAAGGATGGGATACAGAGTGGGACGGGGAACAGGCATGGCTCCCTGCAGAGAAGTCTGTGCGAACTTTCTCCTGAATTCCTATACATTTCAATGAAGTGTTAACATCTTGCTCACTGCCTGATACTTGAGTGCCAGTGCTGTCGTTCAGCATGGAGAAGACTTAGGGCTCAGTATTGTCACCAGTATTTACTAATTGACCTAAGTGCTGTATAGAACTGGCCCATTTAAATCACTTTTGATATTTTACAAAATTACAATATGTACACATTCGCGCTCTGAAGCACTTCTGTATGAGCGAAATACAAATAAAATATATCATACACATGTATGTGGCATATTTTCTTCAAGATAAATGCTGAGTAAAGCAAAGAAGTAGTACATAAACCACAGTGATTTGTCACACCTCGACATGTTGCAAGACCTGAATGAAAATGGTCTGACTTTGCTTTAAGATTATCGGCGAATGTCTCTTCTTTGTTCCTTCACAATAGTCCACAGTAATACATTAGAAGCAACCTTCAGGAGGCACTTCAGACTTACACATGAAAATGGCACAGCACATTTAAATGAACGAAAGCAAATGTGCCGTGGGAAAACAAACGCAAGTACGCAAGGTTACATTTTGCTCGCAGAATTATACTTTAGTGCATGGACTTCGAGTTTAACTTTGACTTTAAAGTATCTGATACCTTTGCATAATTAACCTACAGTGGCATATGAGAACAAAATGTATGTGTTGTGTTGGGGGATGGTGAACAAGCACCATTACAGCACATCTTACTACCTTGAATGGTAATGGGAGTCTGGAAGCAGAACAAATATCTTTTGGCATTCCATTACCTTTTGCTTCAAATGCTGAATTAGGAAAAACTGAATTAGACCTGTATCACCTAAGAAATACTTCCTGAGGCAATTACCAACTACTAGAGGGTTTATGAACTCTGTTTCTGTAAGTTAGCACAATGACATGGTCATGCTAAAGTTCACGGGGCTCAATGTCAATCTATCTGCAACCAGCACACTCTAGCCCCAAATGCCCCATTATGTGTGTGACTACTGGTTGCACAGCAATGCACAACATACTCTGGTTGAATGTTCCATGTTCACCTGCTCTCTGGTGTTATATGCTTGCAGTCACACAGGGAGATGTGTGCCTGTCCATCTGTCAGCGTGTATTAGCAGACCTACCACCTTTGTGGTGGGGCCATAGGTACCACTCAAGGGAATACTCAGACTACAATTCCACACACAAATGTTAAGGGCACATAAATACATGCACCACAACAACTGCTATATTTTACGTTAGCAAAATGGAGCTTCGCAGGTCCCTATTTTATTGGTGGGGTGGAGGCCAGAAGATGCAGGAGGCAGGTTTTCATGCTATGGGTTACATAATTCCTACATGCAATACAGCAACTCTCCCAGAAGTATGTTCCATCAGAGGATCCCTGGTGGTTCATTCTGTTTTACCAATTTGTGCCTTGGCAAAACACATCAAACAAAACGTGTGCATAGTGTGGTTACCACATTTTTCCCCCATGAACCTTCCATAATTGGGCATACGTCACACGTTCCTCTTAGTGTCCAAGTGGATTTTCTTTTCTCCTTGTCCTCAATGTTTTCAGAACACATTAACTGCAAACCTACTGGAGCCTTGTAATGATAGCAGACCAGACTGTTTATCGATTCATCTTCCGTAAAGTGCTTGGTTTCCAAGACGTGAACTCTCCCGCACATATACTAATGATGTAGCTTCAAGGACACATTAATAGAAGCAACTATTCTGTCTGACCAAAACCACAAACAGTTCATTTGAAGATCTCTAAAGCATTCCTCAATTTACCCACGTCAATCATATCATAAAAGGAGAACCCAAAATTCTAGCAAAGTCCCTTTTAATAGCAGATTGCCAATGAACTTCAAAAATTATACGCTAAACATTTTTAATTTGGAGGCTATTGAAAGTTGTATAACATACATAGAGACACCTCAGGTTCATTAACTATTTGCCCCTCTTCCTAGTACCAGTACTTATATTTGAGGTACCAGCCCCTATGACAGGAACCTTTAGTTGGAAATATTTAGGTTCTGACCTTTACTCCTTGGGGGTCAAAACACTCCACTATGCCACAATACCTTAGTTACTTTTGTCCTGTCTTCTACAAAGGGGACAGATTATGCATCTGAGCTGCCTGCTCAAAACCAATCTCTTTAAAGGTGGGCCTTCTGGCAGACTATGGCTGTCCATTTTTTTACCACAGTCAACCACTGGCAAAGTGTGTGGATGACCATGATGGTTTAGTGAAAAGCAGGTATGATTGAAGGCGCAGGGACAAACAGGCCATGTGTTGAGAGGCAGATGAATAATTCATCCATAGTTTATGCCCCTCCCTAAATACAGCACACATCAGAAATGTTACTGACTGAGAAAACTGTACCACCCTTATCCCATGTAGGTACAGCAGGAGATGAACACAATCTAAGCTGGAGATGGCACGAGTAACCAAACTAATGTTATGACAATACATTTGCATGCATTAGACATGAAGCAAATGTGCACTCAACATGAAGAACAAGTGCGTAAGGTAGCAAATGCACTTATACATGAAGCATGTTAACATAGCATCCATAGGAGACGTTAACAATATTTACACAAGCAATCTATAAGCTAAATACAACATGGATTACAACATGGATGACACACAAATATAGCTCACTAATATAGAAACGCAACAGTAACGGGCAGCCATGTTTCCAAAATGGAAGCCGCAACATGCTTCTAATAAAAACAAAAGCTGAAACCACAAAAATACAAACCGGTGCACAATTCAGGAAGAACCTGGTAATCACAGCCAAGGTTACCACAAATTAAGGGAGGGTCAGAACGTTGCAGTGAAAGCATGAGATAGCAATTCCCAGCATGCAGACATATACTCCTTGATTAATTCAAGTTTAGAAGAGCACAAAACAACCATTGTTAGCCAGGTGCAAGCAATTATAAGCCAATAGAAATCAATGCAGAATAACTCGATAGTGTCCCCAGTGGTAAAATAAAACCCAAAACTCACATTCATATTAGCTAAAATACAAATAAAATGTAAGGTGAAATAAGTCCAAACATGGTCCCATTACATGCGACCCATAATTGAAAAACACTGTCCATTTATTAGCAACAAAAACAGATAGGACACCTGCCTTACTCCTTACACATACACTCAGACAAAAGATGCCACACAAAGCCACTCGGAGGTACTCTGCCTTTCCTCTCCTTCCCCCAGAAGCTCATGGTCTCCCTAACTCTGTTTCTCTCTAGGTTAGACTATTTAACAGCCTCTTTCTAAATCTACCTGCCTCTACTCTCCACCCTCTGCAACTAATCCAGAACAGGACTGCAAGACTTCTCCTTGGCCTCAAGCCCTGGGACCATATCTCTCCAGCTCTGAAATCTCTCCATTGGCTCCCAGTCGATGCAAGGATTAAATTCAAACCCTCTGCATTGTCCACAAGGCTTTGTGGGGCCTGGGTCCAAAGTACCTTCAGCTATCCCTCTGCAAATACCTCCCCTCTCAAGCTCTTCACTCCTCTACCTCTAACTCCCTTGGGGTCAGTAGTTTTTCAAAGAAACGAGCTGGGGGGAGATCTCTGTCTTCAGCCGGGGCCTCTCTCTGGAACAGCCTCACTGCGATTCTAAAATGTGAGGAGAACAATCTCTGGTCTGGAAGCACCTCAAGACCTTTGTCTTTGCTTCTGCCTTAACTCCCCCTCTACCCTAAATATCTGTTCTCTCTTGGCACTGTGCACCTGGCCACCCTCTGTCCTCCAGGACCAGGTACCTGCTCATCCTGCCACCCTCCCGCACTGCCTCTGGGACACCCCATGCACTGAGGTCTGCATCTGTACCCATACAGTCCCCTCCCCCCCTTTTCTACCTCCACTTATCAGACCTACCCTGCATGCTGCCTTAAACCCAGTGCTTGCCAATTGCTGGCTGCAAAACCACTGTTTGTTGCCTTTATTATTTATTTATTTGCTTAATATTATTTATCTGTTTCTCCTTTGCTCTGCCATTTCCACTTCTCCCCATCCATGCACTTTTCCCCTCCCCCTCTCCCATGCACTTGTGCGTTCTCAATGTCACTGGGCCTAGTAAGACCGTTGTTTTGTTCTCCACTATTCCCCTCCCTTGCCTTGTCGCACTCTTGTGTACGAGCGTGATAGAAATAAAATATCAAAAGCCAAATACAAAGAGATCACCCTGGCTCATGGCCTAGAAATGAGGGATGGTATCTCATTTAATTGAAAGAAAGCAATCTGTGGGCCACTCTTCTACTCCTGTCTGACTCATGTCTCAATGATCTGTCAGTTGTCAAAGGTTGGTTAGTACGAAGCCAGCCAACAAAGCCAACCAATGAAAATCCCTTATGTTATGCTGCCCATGAAGTAAAGTGCCAGCAAATTACCTATTACAAAGATGATGACTTATTCCCTTTATCAATTTAGAGGTTGTCTCAGGAGTAGCCGTAGGTTTTCGGTAATTAAAATTACAGCATTATGTCAGTTATGACAAATGTTGAATATATATTCCATTGTTTTATATGTAAGGTGCGATAACTCCAAGAATTCCATGCATTTATGCTGTCTGTGCTTTATTTTGATGATAATAAAACTGGGTTTTGTCTTGTACTTTGTCTATATTTGATATTGACTCTGGTTTGAACTGGCTCCAAAACCTCTTTGTAATTTGGGATTTTCCAGATCATCTTAACAGATGGTAGCGGAGGTGATGGTTTGTTATGAGTCCTTGAATTGTCAAAGGGTCACTGCCATGGCCCAAAGACTGCAGAGGAGGCCTGTGGAAAACAGGATTACGTGTAACAGAGAGAGCTTGACAGGAGGCCCTTTGGATAAATTCCTGTCCGGTCCCCGCAGGGCACCCCTTAGAGCAGAGGGCAGATGGCTTATAGGGGAGACTTGACACTGAAGACCTTCATCAGATCCATGGTTGTAAATATGAGATAGGCCTGGCAAAATGGGGGGAGGGAATTGTTTGTATATTGGGGTATTGCGATGAAATTAAGAGATACATGGTAAAGGAGATAGATGCTGACAAGGGTCAGGAAAGATCACGTGGTAAACCTTGTTTTGGGGAGTAAGAGGGGATGAATACCTCAGCAGGTGATGAGACGTCGGCTTTAGTGCATTTATTTGAGCAGTAATTGCTGGCACCAGCCTTATGTCGTAAAATAGCTTAAGATTTGTAGAAAGTGGACTTTTTGTGTATATTGATAAATATTGTGGAGGACATGAAGTTGTGGTTTGAACTGAGGAGGATGGTCAAGTGGTGGAGAAGCAAGGTGTGGCTGCTCAGAGTGTGAGTTGTGGTGTCACTCAGAATGCTTGGAGGGAACAGAGAGGTGGGGCTGTTTGGAGCATGAGTTTGTGGTGACGCTATGAAGTATTGGGTGTGGAAGGAGGTGTGGATTCAGAGAGAGGCGCAGAATTATTCATTTGTTACAAGTATTATTGGGAAAGTGTGTAAAATAGAGGCACAAGAAAGTGAGCGAGAATTGAAATCAAATTTGGTAAGTATTGGTATCTAACGGGGCAATGCATTACCATGGTATGAGGAGAAAATCCTTAAATACCACACATAGTGGGTGCGGGACACAGTGGGCAAAATGTTTATGCCCTGGCCACCAGAATACACTCATTCGAAGGCAGTAACACATGTTCACCTATTTTTTTTTTATATTGCATTTGGTTTCATCACACCTTTACCATTTTAGGCAATAAGAAATACAGCAAAGAAAATAGATCAATTCATAATAAAACTTCAAAGGAAAAAACAGGGAAAAAAGAAAATCCAATTAACAAATCATTTATAAAATTCTGGAAACTTGATTTAGCAGAGTTTTTTAAAAGGAGAAGAGAAAATGTTTTGTTATACCCAATAGTGAGGACAAAAAGATAGATGTAAGCATAACAAAGAATAAATATAACCTTATACAATCCTCAATCAGTTCATCAAAATTATGACTCTTCTAAAACAATCATAGAAGGATTCTATAAAAAAAACATGCATTAATAATTAAAATACAGTTCTTAGAATACAGTTTGGTATGTATAACAATAGATCTTTCAAACATTAAACCACAGGTCCGATAGGATGGCCTATATAATCAGATATCATTGACATATCCTACTCTAGCTTAATACTCTTCAAAAAGCCAGAGAAGGCCAATCCTTCCTGAACATTCTGGATAGATAAGCAGCGTTTCCATATAGTATCAGTAAAATAATGAGTGTAGTGATGCTCTAGAGTACCAAAATAGGCATTCCTTAGATTCTTTAATTTCACACACTCAGGGACTAAATGCTTGGCAGTCTCATTACTAGCATTACAGATTCTGCAATTAGTATCACCCGGGACTATTTGTTTCCTTCTCAGCATAATTTGCTTTGTTGGTAGGATGTTCCATCGGAACCTGAGCAGAATCCCCTGATAGTGCCGATTAGGAAATTGCTGTAGGATTTTGAAGAGGTTAGCTGCTTTTTTTTCTTCATGGGCCAGATGACTCATTGAGCTAAAGGCTGTTGTTCCAATCCATTCCTGTTCTAATGGGCGTTTCTTAGTTAGGTTCGGATTAACAAGTAATGTTTCCAAATTCGAGTGAATATTTTGCAAAATAATTCAGTTCCTTTTAAATGATTGAAGACATATGTTACTTTCAATATTATTACCTATCAGTGTGTATAACGAATTTGGGAGGGGAGCCATAATATTGCCATAGAGTTAGCCTTCTCCATTGCACTCATGCCAAGTGAGATATAGCCCAATTCAAATCTAATGGCTGCTAAAGGTACAGCATTAGGAATGCCAAGGATCCATCTCCAAATCCGACCCTCTATTTTATTCAAAGTATTTCCTACTATGGTCGGGGACAGCTCTAGCCCATATATTAATTTTGGTACTATTTTGCCCTCATAGAACAACAATGATGGTTTTAACGAGAATCTCCCGAATTTCCAGTCTATTTTACGGATCTGAGATTCTAAAGCTTTAGATTTATACAACAGGTTTACCAGGGTAGTTTTTAGTTTCCTATTGGCACCAATATGAAAGCCCAAATATGTAAGGCTAGAAGAGGTACTCGCAGGGATCACTTCAATATGCCATAGTGGGTGGTGGCTTTTACGTAGTCATTTGGTAAGTGAGACAATTTTAGTTTTATTTGGATTGATAATCAGAGCATTTTCGTTGGCATATTTGGCAAATGTATCTAGAAGTCTCTGCAAGCCAACTCTTGTAAAATCAAATAATAAAAAGTCATCAGCATACACCAGCAGTGTAATTTTATTTTGACCCACTCTTGGTGCTAGTAGCCCTTCATTCCTAAGACAGATAGCAGCATCAGACAGGTATTGGTTAAAGATCCAGAGTGCGAGGACACAACCCTGTCTGACCCCTCGATGGCATTGGAGTCTTTCTGTCAAATCCCCTTGCTGACTAAGTCGCAACTGGATACCACTATTCTTATAAACTCCTTCAATAAGATTCAGAAGACCCAGCGGTAAGCCCCAACTCACCAATTTACTCCATAGTTTGTTCCAATTGACACAGTCAAATGCTGCTGAAAGGTCTACTGAAGCCATAAATCTCTGACCTTTATCTTTCCTCCATGCATCTTCCTGGAGGCATCTAAGGGTAAGTCAATTGATATTTGTTGAGTGGGCTCTATGGAATCCTGTCTGAAAAATGCTAAGCAGATGATGCTGATTTTCCCATTCTACTAGATGTGTAAGTAGGAAAGCCAAATTTTTTTTACAATCGGCATCTATCAGGGCAATAGGCCTATACATTTTTGGCTCTGACCTACTCCCACACTGTTTTAAGAATGTCTCTAAATTCATGGAGCAATAGATGAGCCCAAAGATTGGGGTTTGATTTAAAGGTGTTATTTGTAAGCCCATTAGGGGTAGCCGCACGTGATCTTTTAGTTTTTTAATTAGACCCAGGACCATATCTATATCAAGTGGAGGTTCCCGGGTAGCTAATTCAAGTTTGGTCCTATGGGCTTCAGCCCAATCCTCCCCCATGTTTATTTGATGTCAATATCTATTTTTGAAAAAATCCAGCCATTCTTGCTCTGAGATTGGATTTAATTGTGAGACCAAATAGTTAGTATCCTGGATATTACCCAGTGTTCAGAATGAGCTAACTCGAGCATAGCTTCGGCGTCTTGTTGTAGGAGCTTATTATTCATGAATTTACAGAAGTTTACATATCTTTGTTTGAGCAACCTGGTGTTCTTAATCTGCAAGGTCTTATCAAGATTAGCTCTTCTAATACTTCGGACCTCTCTCTCCTCATAGCATTTTTTTCGAGGGCTACCTAATGATTGAAACTATGAGTCGGTCGTGTCCCATTACCGCTACTCTTTGCTGTAAAACTAACTTCAGATATTGCAGACCCAACCAAATTCTGAATTTCATAGATATTGAAGTTGGTAATTTTGCAGTCCATAGAGGTTTTATTCAGTAAAGCCCTGATATTAAAATTTAAAGCTTGAATATTCTTTTCAGTCCATCGTACTGCGTTTCCCGACACAGAAGTCACCAGCTTAGTCTGAGAGCTGTATTCCCTAGACATCACAACAATATCAAAGGACACAGCTAGTATAAAATTATCACTCCAATCATTCGGTGTGACCATAAAAGACATACAATTATTCCTCAGGTAAACATCAAGAAAAATATAGTCAAGCATCTTTGAGCTCTTTCCTCGCCGCCACGTATGCCAGACAGACACCTCAGATATTGATTTAGAGGACCCTACCACGGGCAGTAGCCCCATGCTGCACAAACCCACATACCAGATTTTACCAATCTGAGCTCGAGGTGAATGCACCAACTGTCTGCCCATTGTCAGAGCTATTACAACAGTGCAATTACTGACTTGGTAAATACGTGGAAAATTCCCCATTGAGTCCTATGAACTCTAAAGATATGGGCACTTACACTATCACTGCCACTTGTGATCCAGTGCTAATACTGCCAGACCAAGTGACTGTAACAGTATTTTCGTTGGGTGATATTCCAGAAGACTTACTGCTGGGATACCGCCCAAATTATGGTGAAGCCCAAAGGTTGCAGCTGCACTTGGACAGGGTACTCGGTTTACAGAATTCCCTTATTGGAGAAAGGAGGAGTACTGCTGCAATACATCCCATGGACACAAATAATGTAATGTGTACATTCCCATCACTTACTTCAAGGGCCTGTATATGGATCTATGAATTAGAGAGAATAACAGTTGGGATGAAATAAAAAGTCTACTTACTGCCCTATTAGGGAACATTTGGAAGCAAACTGGATATCCTGGTGTTACAGCACAAAATACTAATGGTGACAGAGCACCTTTTAATAATTGAAGATATGGCATATGGAGAGCTCTTAGGGTCTAGCACCCAGACTCATCACACATGAACGAAATTATGATTCATAAAATGAGAGCAGACGAAGATCCGACGGCTTATATTCTGGATATTCAAAAATAATGGAGATTAGAAGTTTGAGGGACAAAAACATAACCATTTTTACCAAATGTTATGTGTGGGACTTCCCGAGGAAGTGCAAAGACAATTGAGAAAAATTGTGGCAATGGAAGCAAAGCCATGGGTAGAGATACAACTTACCATTGTCAGTTAAAACAAGAGAAATACAGAAGGAAAGTTGAGGATAGGAAGACTGACAAAGCAAAGTTAATTCAGAAGAAATGGTCAACATTTTTGGTGGAAGGAGCAGCATCGTAAAGCAGAGGAGAAAGTTTTAATGCAAGAGGGACAGAGCAGGTAAAGCTAGCAGCAAACAAAAACTTTGCAGGAAGGGGAGAGTATAATTATCTTGCACGAGGCTGAGGGCTTGCACCCAGAGGCAGAGGCTTCAGGTTTCAAGCTCCACAAGGAGGAGGGTTTAACGGGGGCAACCTAGGTTTGGAGGTCAGCCACAGCAGTGTTAAACATGTGGGAATATGGAGCACATTTCATTTGGAGAGGGATGCAACAGAACTGACAAGCAGCAGATCCATGAGTGTGGACAGCATACCCCCACCTGATAGCGCTGAGCCACCCAGTATTTATGCCCAAGATCACCCACAGTATCGGCACAAGTGCCACAAATACAACAGACGCAACAAGGGATGCCACCCAAAAACAGCAAGTTCTGATGCAGATACAGCAAACACCACTGCAGACACAGGCCATAGCACAACAGAATTCAGTGACACCATGGAACACAAACACATTGACACAAGCACTTACACCTAGAAAAGGGGGAGTGACAGTAGTGGAAGGGAACCCTTTAACTGGCACAGGACTGGACATGTATTCACAATAGTGCAGCCTAAAGAAATACTTGATGTGTTCCTTCCTATTGATTACAGCAGACCCACAAAAGGGAACCGCAGGTTGGGGTGACCATAGATAACAAAACATTTTCCTTTTTAGTAGATACAGGGGTAACTCAATCTTGTGTTATGGAGGAAAGCTTCCCAATGTCAGGCATTGCCATTAATGGATTTTCTGGGGCAACAACTGTGATTACTTTTACAGACACTTTACCCATCAGCATAGGAGAACACACCATGTCTATGCCATTGTTATACTCTTGCTATACTCTCAAAGATGGATCACCAGACATATTCTGGGTGATGTCATTAAACCCAGACATATTCTGGGTTTAATGGCATTCCTCTTTGTGCCTCCTGACCATAAAATGCAAATATGAATTATTCTGCATTAACATAATGGATCCCTGGGTTAGAACTTATTATGCCCTTGTCAGTGAATGATATTGTCATGTTTAATTTACTCATCAAGTCTCTCCCCAATATGTTCTCTGGTGTCTTGTGAGAGTATAACAAGTGTATAACAATGGCATAGACATGGTGTGTTCTCCTATGCTGATGGGTAAAGTTTCTATAAAAGTGGGGTACACATATTGTTAGCATGGCTTCCAAGAATACAGGACAGACTATTGCGGTTACCCAGAGGCACCAATAGTGAGGGAAGACAGAGTAATTTTACACAGAGTTGATGAGGAGGGGACAAACTGCAGAACAGTGATAGCTCTTGATGAAGGAAATAGATTGACTGACTTAACAGATGAAAGATGACGACTCAGATGATGAAGTGATGTTTAATATAAGTCTTATATGTCAGTCAAAAATTGAAAATAGGTAGAAGCTCGCAATGTATCACAGACAGAGAAGAGGGCTATAAACTCTGCTACAGGTACTACGCAACTCTGGCGCAAATTAACAAGGCCAATCCATCCATTCCCGGAACTTGCTGGCGAGGATGCCCAGATCCTGGCTCGCTATTCCACATGATATGGGCATGCCCGAAAGCTGAAGTGTACTGGAGAGAGATAATCAATCATGTCAAAGAAATCACGGGCCTCTCCATCCGTGGGATCCCGGAGTCATTCTCCTGGGCGACACAGATGGGGGTGAATTCCCAGTCTCAGGCCACATCCCCAGGCTGTGTACGCATCTACTTCTAGCAGCAAAAATAGCAATGGCCCGGGTGTGGAGGTATAAAGAAGGCCCTTCAGTGGCCCTTTGGTGGGCGAAATGTTGGGACATAGCGGTCGCCGAAAAAATCACGGCGATCCGTACGGGCTTCCTAAATAGAACCATAAACATATGGGACCCTTTTATGGACTATGCAGTCAAATTCCCGGCCCTCACCAGGAGGCCACCATTGACCAGATGGCTCCAGGGCAGCTCGTTCTACTGAACCACAACCCTAAGCCATAGCCACCCTTTATGCCGCAACCAGTATATCCCACCTGGCATCCAAGGACAAGATGGACCATGGACAATGATGCTTCTCCCAGCATTTGGGCCCCCACACACCGGTCTCCCCGACAGTCACTGCTGCTTTAACAGATTATTGAATGCTGCACTATAACTGCTGTTATGATCAATGTAATGCTCTTTAAAAATGCCAATAAAATGTTGTTATGAAGAAAAAAAAAATGTCTCTAGTAAAGGAAGTACCGTCCTTGCTCCAGGAAGATTTAGCATATATACCATGCACATTGTGGATCAGCAGTCCATATGATGTTGGTCTATTGAAAGGAGTGGGGGCAGTCAAAATTCATTTGAAGCAAGGAGCTATTTTACCACAAGTAATATAATATCCAATGTCAAAGGAAGCTGACAAAGGTATCCATTAAACTATTGCCAACTTAGTGCGACAAAGGATATTAGTGCCTTCATAATCCCCATGTTGAACAGCTGGTACCCATTGAAAAAAGAGCCATGGTGGTCATGGAGATTTATCCTGGATGTACGCTCCCTGAATAATATTGTTGAGGCAGAGTTCCCATTGGCTCTAAACCCAGCCACAATATCTTGCAACATTCCATCCAAAGCTCAATATTTTACTGTGATTACTTTAACTAATGCTTTCTTTTCCATCCCCTTGCATGAAGAGTCACAGTATTTGACCTTGTTCACTTACTGCAGAATTAAACTAAAATCCCCCTCGTTCTTTAACCAAGTGCTGCAGATGGACTTGGGAAAAGTACAACTTGACAGCACAGTAATACAATATGTACATTTTAGTGTGCAGCAACATGGAGGAAGAGTGCAGGAGAGACTACGTAAAGCTGATGGCAGTATTGGCCGTGAAAGGGTATAAAGTTGACAAAGAGGAACTGCAATATTGCAATGAAGAGGTTTTATATAAAGGTCAGCTGATATCAAAAGAAGGAAAGAATGTGACACATGAAAGCAGAAGCAATCATAAAGATATCCAAGCCAGAGACAGTGAAAGGGTTCCAAATATTCCTAGGCCTTTGCAATTATTACAGGGAGTGGGTTTTCGACTATTGCACATATGTAAGGCTACTTTTAAAAAAGAGTGGCAAAGGCGCAAAAGGATAACAGTGATATTGACTGGACAGGCGAGATGATAGATGCCTTTGATGAATTGAAGCTAGCAATTAGCAAAGCTTCCGTGTCAGGGTTCCACGATTACAATGAAGAATGATTATTATTCTCCAATTCAAATGGAGTAGTGATGACAGCTGTCCCCAGTACTGTTTCTAATGTCACTCCTGTATCTGACTCTGATGTGGCCCTTCTTCTGTCCAAAACTCACCCTACCGCTGCTCCCAGCGATCTTCTTCCCTCCTTACTTATTCCTAAAGTCTATCCACTCCTGGTACCTTTTCCCACCTCCTTTTTCAATATCTGTCTCGCTACCTCAATTTTTCCATCTGCCTTTAAACACGCAACTATCATTCCTATTCTTACGAAACCCACAGCAAATCCTCTTCCTGTGTCACATTTTAATCCTATATCTCTTCTACCCTTCCGATCCAAGCTTCTTGAGCATATTGTCTATTCACAAATTTCATCTTTTTTATCTGCTCTATCCCTTCTTGCCCCCACTCAGTCTGGTTTCCCGCCCCATCATTCTAGTGAAACATCTCTGACCTCTGTACTCAATTCTCTTCTCACTGCTTGTTACTCAAAACCTTCTTTTGTCCTTATTCTTCTGGACCTTTCTGCTGATTTTGATATAGTGGAACACTCCTTGCTTCTTGACTATCTTTCATCTTTTGGTTTCCATGTTTCTGTTCTAGCCTGGTTCTCTTCTTACTTATCTAATTGAACTTTCGCCATATCCTGGGGTGCCAACACTTCTCCTTCACTTTCTCTCAATCACAGAGTCCCACAAAGGTCTGTTCTTGGTCCTTTTCTTTTTACCTTGTACACCTCTTTTCTCATGCCCATTATCTCTTCCTTCGGAGTATCACATCACTTCTATGCTGAAGATACTCAGCTCTTTCTTTCTCATCTTTCACACCTGACATCCAGCTCACCCTCTCATCTTGCCTCACTGCCATCAAGTCGTGGATGACTTCTCACTTGCTTACCCTTAACGCCGGTAAGACCGAAGTCCTTTTCTTTCCTTCTAATGTTCTTCCATTCCCATCTCCTCCACCTTCTATCCCCTTTTCACCTTCTAATCTCTCTATCTCCCCCATTGATCGCAATCTTGGTCTTTATTTTGACTCTAATCTTTCCTTTTCCCATCATATCTCTTTCACTTCACGCGCCTGTCATTTCCATCTCTACAATATATGTAAAATTCACCCTTTTCTCACTTTTCATGCCGCTAAGCTTCTGGCTTCCTCATTAGTCTTTTCTCAACTCTTCTACTGCTCTGTTCTATTCTTTGGTCTTCCCTGTTGTCGTCTAGCCCCTCTTAAATCAATCTATCACTCTTCTATTTGCTCACTTGTTTGCTCTCTTACTGAAACTCAATTTTCTATTTCCTTGACTCTCTCGGATGGCTCTCTTTTAATTCCCAGCTCAAATACAACTTGCTCTGCTGAGTATTCAAATCTCTGTATGGTCTTGCCCCCGAGTACCTTGCTTCTCTTTTCTCATTCTACTCTCCCCCTCAGCCTCTCCGTTCTGCTGGACGTTTCTGACTTAATGTTCCTCGTGCCCCCTGTGCACAATCCTGCTTTCGATCTTTCCAACTTCTCGCCTGCCTTCACTGGAACCTCCTTCCTCTATCTCTCTGTTCCATGTCCTCCTATTCTCTGTTTTGCTCTTCCATAAAAACTCATTTCTGTCAGTCATCTGTTTGATTGTTACTGGTTGATTCTGAACACCACCTTCCAATGCTGATTTTAATGTATTGCTGACTGTTTCTGTAAAGCGCTTTGGTAAAAAGCGCTATATAAGATATAATAAAATACAAATACAAAATACACACAGAAAACTACCATGGGACACAACCATTAGCATTCTTTAGTGGGATTTAAGTTCCAGTCATGAGAGGTCAACATCCCTGTGAGCAAGGATTGGTGTCACCAGCCTTTGCGATTTAGAAATCTGCCAGTATAGTTATGGGCTGCACAGTTACATTATACGTTGAGAATGCCCTATTTGCCATACTTGAAAATCCCAAAAACACATTGACTACACAGAGAGCCTGCAGTTATGAAGTAATTATATCAAACCCATCAATTAAAATTGTCACGTCCCGAATGGTAAATACAGCCAGATTTACAGCAGAACCAGTAAAAGAAGTAGATAACATGCATGATTGCACTAAGTACACTGAATACCATGATGAAATACCACATGTCAAGGAGGGGGATCATTCTCTTAATTGACAGGTCATCATCAATAGATCAGAGAAATTGCAAAAGGCATATTGGCCCAGCAATAGAGAAGGCAAACGAGAAAAACAGATTTAGGAAAGTGACAAGTGAAAGATCGCGAGCACATTTTTCAGCACTAGAAGCATAATAAGTAGTGCTGATTTTGGAACTTGAATGAGGTGATAATGGTGTATTCCAACTTCTTTAGTGGAACATTTATCATTCGGAATGAGTAATTCAAATGGGGTACCCTTCACAGCCACATTGTATTTTCTATATAATTATATGGATTTCAATAGGACAATTGGCTCAAGAGATTGAAGTCTAAGCTCATGTCGAATGGTGGCTATGGCTAAAGAGTTAGGTAGCTTCAGTATGCCAAAATAGACCTTCTAACAATGCCCATGTGTTCCAGCATAGGCAGAGCAGAATCTCTGAGCTGTATGTCAAGATTGGAACCGCCATTTGGTGGTAGAAGGCCAGTAAGGTTGCAAGGGAGAATTTGCACTAAATGGGCAAAATTCTCATGCCTTGTGTCACTAGCCACGTAGTTTTTGTTTGCAGCAAGAGAAAATGAGTATTGTCATCGATGTTTCTGTTAATTGTGACTCCCAAGTACATTAAAGTCTGTAAAACTTTGATTTTCTCACCTGTGATCCACCAGACGTGATCTTTTGTTAGTTTATTTCAAGCAGATTTCATATTCATGATTTTTGATTTCAAGATGTTGATCTTCAAATCATTTTTCTTTAAGAATTCAATGAAGCAAGTGATACGTATCTGGAGGCCTACCTGAGTGTAGTCCAAGAATATGATTTTGTCCACGTAGACAATCCAGGAGATTTACACACCATTGATCATTGGTGGGAAGGCTCTCACAACACTCTGAGATACAGTCAAATCATATATATATATATATATATATATATATATATATATATATATATATATATATATATATATATATATATATACATATATATATATATAAATATTTTTTTTATTTTTTTATTTGGCTCAATGGTTTACAACATAGGAAACCTTTAGCCATACATTTCCTCTTGGCATACAAAAGCCCACTAAATTACAAAAGTCTGTTCTTTAGTCCTGTATCCTTAAACAGTCACTCGTCCTGTACTTCATCTTCCACTGTCTTCTAGTTTCGCAGCATCATCTATTTTCTTGAATATGGCCAAAACACATTTAACCGGTGCTAAGATGATGTGGGGTTTTTCTCCTTCTAACAATGTGTGCCACCAGTCTTCTGCTGACCTTGTCAAATGCGTGTTCATCACCTCTCCAAAGAAAAAGTTTCTCTCATCTCTCAAAGCCTGGCAAGTGAGGGTCAGGTGTTTTAATGATTCAATTACGTTAGCATTCCGACATCATCTATATGAAGTGGCCAAGATCTGCTTGTTCCTTTTGTGTAGTACTTCTCTCGTAGGTCATATATTTAGGCGGAAACGTATGTACTGTGTTCTGTAAAATAAGTTCAAGAAGATTCTAAGGTAGCTGGGCTGCACATTCAGTTTCCTGGCTCCTAACCAGAAGACTTTGTATTGTTTGTATACTATGATGGCCTCCTTGGTCTCGATCCAGTCTTTCATATATAGTTTCCGTTTGATTTTACTTGGGTCTCTGATCAGTACGTCGTCGGATTCATTCAGATCACACACGATGGCCTGGCAGATCTTTCTCCATTCTCTCATAACGGTGCCTAATCATATATATATATATATATATATATATATTAAACAAAAAAGAGGTCAAAGCACAACCCTGCTTTAGGCCACGATGGGTGAGAATTTTCACAGAGTGGACCACTTCAGAGGTGAGTCTTACTCGAATAGATGTTACTGAATACAAGGCACCAATTGCATCTACAAGATCCTGGGGGCAGTTACATTTTTTCAATTTTCCCCATAATTTGGACCTGTTGACGCAGTCAAGCACTCTTTCGAGATCCATTGAAACCATATGCACACAATTGCCAGATGTTAAGGCCTACTGTTTGACTATTCCCAGGATGAAGAGATTCAAGCCAGTACGTACCCATACCCTTGATAACCCCTTTGCCGAGGGTCAGATCTCCCAGTCTTCTGGGCCCATCTTGTTAGGTGATGTAAGAGAATGGAGGCAAATATTTTCCCCATAGGGTCGAGGAGGGCGATCAGTCAATAGTTCTTGGGATCGGCTCGATCACCTATGTAACCAAAAATATTAATATAATTAATTTGCCATTTGGCAGAACACTATGGGGTGAATTTTGTTAAAATTCAAAATGAACAAAGCTCACTTCCCAGTGTGCGCTGAATACTATAGCCTATAATTTGTCTTTGTTCTTAAATCGGTCCAACCTTTTTATAAATCTTCCCCAACGCAGGCATTTCAGTAAGGCGGGTCTGAAATCCCTAATTCCCCAAAGCATTTCAATGTTTCTGTCTGACTTCCCAACATAGACCAAAGCAAGGGGAGGGTCTGAAAAACAAGGCGATAAATCACCCTGTGTTTATTTAAAACCAAAAGTGTGGGCAAAATCATAATTGCTATATGTATTTGAACCAATTTTGAAATCCTACTGCTAGCCGTTTAAGCCTGCAGGAAAATCAAAATCGCACAAAAGTACATATGAGCCTTTGTCATTGATCAGTGTAATTATTTTGTGAGGAAATTTGCAGAAAGTAAGAAGTGTGTCCGTGTTCTTTTTTACTCACTTTTGTGATTTACTAATGCTGAGAGAAGTTGATTTTATTGTGCCCCAGATAAAGTGGCGTTTAACATTTTTATGGAAATTTCTATTACTTTTAATTTAAATAAATGCCAATATATTTCCTGTACAGCGGCATGGTAATTTGGCCATTGTTAGCTCAGGGGAGAGGGATCTAAGGGGCATGATATCTGTCTGACATAGGGCTAAAAAAACAGTTTGTTGCATAACCACGTGAATGGGGGCGGAAGGAACTCCCCATGTTGAGGGTGGTTTCTCAATAAACCTATACACTGAGCAGACACTCACATCCTGCCACTTCCCTTCCCCACGCACCCATTCCATCCCAAACAATTCTGTCTGATCCCAACTCCAACCTAAATTTTGTTGATAGAAAGCAAGCCAAAATAAATTAGCATAATAATATCAGGCAGTTTTTGTGCTATAACAACCTTCATTTTCTGTGTTTTCAGTACAATACTGGGTTTTTGCTAAAGTTTTCAGTTGGTAGATTGTTTTTTGTTTAAGTAAACATCTATATTTTGTAGAACTTTGATTGGACATTCTTTTATTTTGGAACCAATCTACATAAGTTGTTTAGGTTGCTAATGGCATCGACTCATAACCCTCTGGGTCTGCCACTGAAGTCGAAGGAGTTATACCGTTAGGACTGTGCCTGTTTCACCTTTACGATTGGGATCACTGCTGGTTTAGTATGTGGGGCCAAGTAGGCAGTTTAGCCACTCCTCATCCCTCTACTCCTGCAGAGCAGTAGTCATTATGTCACAGGTTCTGATGCAAGAAATCTGCAGTGGTAGCGGCGTGCAGTATACATCAACATGACATAACATAGCAGCACTTTGGACAGCCTTCAACATGTTTGTATGACATTATCCGCTGAAAGCGAACAGTAGGTCATCCAGCCATGTGTTGTAACAAATATGTTAAGCTTTGCATCTTTCATAATCTGCTGCGCCCTGATACCCCTGGGTCTAGTGTGCATTAAAAGTGAATAAACAAACACACAGTTTGGTCTTGATGTTCTTCACTCAGTCACACGCTCAAAAAAGTGTAGTAGACAGCTTAGAGAACCCTAATCAGATCAGGTGCACAGCAGCATATGTGGTGCTCTGTGAATGTTTAAGGAACCATCCATAGATAGATTTGGGAGCTTCAAAAGTAAGTGCTGGAATAAGGAAGAGTGGTGTAGAGAATGAGGTCTGATTATTTACTGATGGCTTTCATTCCCCTCCCCCTGGTCTGTACTCATAACACTACTTGCAACCATGTGGCCTAACCTTTATTGAAGGGAGGGGCCAGGATCCTCATGAAGTTTAATTAAAGGGTTGCAGAGTAGCGGCCGATTTACACCTCTCAAGTTTGGAAAACTGGCACCTTAATACTTAAGAAAAAAAAAGGTTCCTGTTATAGAGGTTGGTACTTCAAAGTGAGAACTATGGAAAGGGAAAGTACTTCTAGGAGCAATCTCACTTCACACTGAACCCATTCAGTTCCTCGGAACAGAACCTTCACGACTGGCTGCAGCCCCCGAGTCTGCAGCTTTAGGTGTTTGTAGGTGAAACAGATGCGAGTCCGCACAATAAAAACACAGGGATACTTTTTAGATAGAAAAATAATTCTTCTAATTGAGGAATGAGTGAAACGTCGTTTTTTTCTTCTTTCACGGTGAGCCGTGTTCACATATCCAAGCAGTGTGTGGAAGTTTGCACTCATAGAAAACGGATGCTGAAACACCTCTAGCCGATCCTTCCACTGTTCCTCGCGTGCCTTTCAGCAAAGCGCTAATGAGCGCTATGGCGGCAGGCCCGAGCAGCCCATTACGCGCGGTAACCCGAGCGCTCAGCCAGCTGCAGGCGCGGCGGCTGCTGCCAGAAAGGAAAGCCGTCGCCCACTTCCCAATGTGCTCGCTACTTTGCGCTAAAACTATTGTTCTACATTTTTGGAACCGGCCAAAAGGAAAGAGAAGCAAACTACCATGACCCGGTGACATAAGAGAAGTGGTGCCTTCAATGTGCTGTGTGGCCTCGCATCCTGCGCGAGACGTGCGGCGCTGCCTGCAGACCCTGGCCTTGCAGGCGCACTGGGCTGCCAGAGTTTCGCCACGTTCTACTGCAAATGTACAAAGACGCGAAAGCCGAGGACAATCCTCCAAAAACACAATGACGTGACACTTTGTTTTACCTTTGTTATGCAAAAAAAATGCTACGGGTAAAGGTCCCTGCACACAACTAAATTATTCCGCCCACGTGTCTACTCATGTGGTTAGCTCACTACTACGTTGTGTCGAATCATTGACATTTTCTTATTTTTTTATTTTTTATCTTATTCATTTTTTTCCCTTACGTTTTACACCGGGATACAATGAATTGTAAATGGTCCGTCCTGGGAGTAATCGCACTTTGATCTCCAGCAACCGGAAAACTTTCAGGAGTGCATTGTTGTAAAAACCCTTGAGAATGATCCGTTGGAATGTTGGGCATTGAATGTCTGACAGGGACAGACATGTGTGAAGCACCCCAGAAAGTTCCACACGAGGTCAAAGTCTACAGGCCTCACAAAAAAAGCAAAACAGAGCAAGAAAAGCACACGCATAAATCACCGTGAATTGTTAGGGTAGATTTCGAAATGTGATGGTCGCAGCCTGAAAGGAAGGGGATTTCTTCGAGGTAAATGCAGCTTTCCATTGTACTTTCTAATTTACTCCCTGGGAACAATCCAGGATGGTACTTGTACCCTGTAACTGTGCATTGTCTGCCTTTGTAATATATAATAATTGACACGATAAGTGTAAGTGTTCGTGCCAGGAAACTGAACATTGCAATCTGGTGTTGTGCTCAGTTTTATGATGCTGGATATTTTGATATTCGTTCTGCAACGCGACCAAGAGAACCTTGAATGAACTATACAATTAAAATGTCAGAAAGTACAGAGCAATCAAGCAGATACTTTTTATTGTCCTCATCCCTATCCCCCCCCTTGTCTTCATGCGCCTTGAAACACCATGTTTTGCTGTATAGTGCGTATTACCAATAACCAATACACAAATACATACATGATGGTTGTGAAATAATCATACATAACTATAAAATTTTTTAAAAGTTTCTATGGAACCATTCATGTTTTTCAACATGTATTGTTCAGACATGTTGATGTTTAAAAATATAAGAAAATACAAATGGGGTTATCAATGCCAATTGTATGACACAACACTTCTGCTTAGTAGATGACGTGCATAACTAATATATATATATATATATATATATATATATATATATATATATATATATATATATATATATATATATATATATGTATATATATATATATAAAAAAGAATTGATGGTGATATACTAATTACAACAGGATTATCCTACTGTTTATTATGGAGTGGTGGTTGAAGACGTGACCAGCTGCCACAGAAGGTGGCTGCTCAACTGATTGGCCTGTACACCACGCTCTTTTCCCCAAAAAGGCATTTACCTCACATCTTAAAGCACGGAATCCGGTATTTCATAATGCAGACTGCTTGCTGTGCTTTATGACTTGATTCAGGAAAAATCAGCCAAGGGCTTTCTTGAATCAATCAAACAAGTTATTTTTTGTTTGAACATGCCTGCAGTGTGTGGGCAAATGTCTGTAGTGTGAGGGCTGGGAATAGATAAGCAGTGTTGGGTTGGGTGTATGGATGCGTTGGTGTGTGGATGAATTGTGTGGGTTTGTGGTTGAAGTATGCAACCGTATGGGCATGGTTCGTATGCATGCATTATAGGCAGGGGTCAAGTCCTAAAAATTAAAGTGGGGGACTCATCCACAAACGTAATGGGATGTGACATCGCCAGAAATTAGCATATTAAGATGAAATAGGGACATTTCATTAACTTGACTTTGCATAACCACCCAAATTGCCAGGACAAAAGGCATTTGCCTTTCATAAAATCAACACACACACAAAACCAAGAGAGGATATTTTCTTCTAATAGTGTTTTTGAAAGCTTTAAAAGGTGTGCATGATTTAAACTCCAAGAACCAACACACATGTTTTCCCTGGGTCTTGCAGTACCGAAATGAGACATTTCACCATTAGTTGTTTGCTATTTTTCCTCAGGTTATATAATACAGTGCTGAAGTGTCCGGCCTACAAACCTGACGACTGCAGTTTGATCCCGGAGGTCAGTTTTAATTCATATATTCGAAGAGGATATTCAATGTTACTCATTTTAGCCAGGGGGCACTGAGTCCACCCTCTGAATAAAGTGGGTGGACTCCGTCCCCCTGCGTGTACCCTCGACTTGAGCACTGATTATAGGCACTGAGTGTGGGTATATATGTTCAGTTTGTGGGCATGTGTGTGGAGAGTGTGGGGATATGGGTACAGAATGAGGCCATACAAGCCCATTCTGTACAATTATTGGCATAGTGTAATGTCATGTCCGAAATTGATATTGTTTACAACCATGCTAGAGTGAAAAAAAATTATGTAGAGAGTATGGGACACATGCGATTGAAGAATTTCATTCTTATCACTTTCTATCGTACCTAACAGCGGAACATAAAACATTTGTTGTAATTGCTCCCTATTTCCTAATAGACATTATAGAAGGTAATTACTAAAATTGACTAATACATTTTCCAAATTCAAACCTGTAGGGTAAAGTTAAAGATCAAGAGTGTCTAACTGAACTGTTTGGTTACATATTCTTCTAGCGAGGCCTATTGTTACCTACACTATAATCGAAGCTCATATCGACCTTTTATGTGTGTGTGTGTGAAAAACTAAGAAACATAGTTGTTCTGCAACTGCAAAGCGTACGTTGCTGTGGTACATGCTTTGTCTGGTGGTTGTATCACTGAAAGTTGCAGTGCTGCTGCCCACAATGTGTCTGTTATATGCGTGATACATAATCTTGCTCTGCTACACCACCAAACTCACCAAACTCACAAGATTCCAAGCTAAAAAGTATTGAACCCCTTCCTAGTAGGTTAGTTATTTCACTGATAAGGCCCATACTGCAACCATTCTATTTGATGGAAGCTTACACTGCTGATTCAACCTATTCTTTATGATGAATGCTTGCACTTCCGTGACTCAAGCTTACAGAGTCTGTGTTGAGGGAAGGTTACCTTACACCTGTGCAGCCCACGGGGCTCTTTTCTACATGATATAATGTCTTAATGCTGAGGCCAACGGTGAGTTGTTCTGTGTAAGGGAAGCTTGCAATACTATAGTCCATGTTGACATGTTTGTGAGGGAAATATTCACTATTACTGCCCATGCTGATGTGTACGATCTGTAATAGCTTGCACTACTGTGTTTAATTCTGTACCTGATCTGTTTGGGAAAATACTATTCTACTATTAAGGAAGTTCATATTGCCCTCTTATGTGTTTGTGTGTGTGAGAAACTGGGAAGCGTAGTTCTTCTTCATATGCAAATGTTACGTTGCAGTGGTACATGCTTTGTCTGGTTGTTGTGTCTATGAAAGTTGCAGTGCTGCTGCCCACAATGTGTCAGTTATGTGTGTGATAAAGAATCTTGCTCTGCTACCCCATCAAACTCACAAGATTTCAAGCAAAAAAAGTATTCAACCCATTCTTGACCTCTTTCCGGTAGAACAGTTTTTACATAGTTAAGGTCCATGATGCAACCATTCTATTTGATGGAAGCTTACACTCCTGAGTCAATCTATTCCTTTTGATGAATTCTTGCACTTCCATGGTTCATGCTTACAGAGTCTGTGTTCAGGGAAAGTTACCTTACAGGAGTGCAGCCCACCGGACTCTTTTCTACCCTAAGGAATGTCTTAATGCTGAGGAGAGCAGTGACCTGTTCTGTACAAGGGAAGCTTGCAATACTGCAGTCTATGGTGGCATGTTTGTGAGGGAAACATTCACTTATACTGCCCATGTTGATGTGCAGTATTTGCACAAATGTACACTAATGTGTCCAATTGTGTACCTGATCTGTTTGGGTACATATGGTTCTAGTGAGGCCATTGTGACCTACACTATTAAGGAAGCTCAGATTGACCTTTTATGTGTTTGTGTGTGTGAAATACTAAGAAGCGTAGTTGTTCTGCATATGCAAAGCTGCGTGTCTGTGTTACATGCTTTGTCTGGTTGTTGTGTCAATGAACACTGCAGTGCTTCTGCCCACAATGTGCCTGTTCTGTGTGTGATACAAAATGTTGTTCTGCTACCTCACCAAAGTCACAAGATTCCAAGCTAAAAAGTATTCAACCCCTTCTTGGACTCTTGCTGGTAGGGCATATTTAAAGCACTGGCACTTTTTTATTTTTTACAAATAAGAACTGGGTTTAGCAAAACAACAACAAAGAACAAATGAATGCAATCTATATTCTCTCATAGATAGCCATAGATAACCATGCAGTAACATAGATTGCAGCATAAACACTCTATTTAAAACACAGACATTTTCAGATTACCACACAAAACCCTTCTAAAACTACGAAATGTGGTTATAAAACCATTGGAGAAAAAGAAAATCAAATTTCTACTGCTCTGTGAGCATTTATTTTCTTTTCACCGGAGCAAGTATACCCAGTGTTTCTATACCGTACACCTCAATGTAGAGCCTAGTTCTTCAAACTGAGTTGGTGTCTCTCGCCACCATCGACAGGACGCCTAGTCCTGTCTCCCTCTTCCTCTCAGATTGGTCTGACCTCACCTCTTCTCTTCTTGCCTCCACCTTCAAGCTTCTCCTCCTCCGTGCCTTTAATATTCACCATGACTCTCTTGATTCAGCCTCTGGACTCTTTAGCAGCTTCTGTGAATTTCTCTCCCTCACCATTCTTCCCTCAGGACCGACGCACTAGCCGGACATACCTTGGATGCTCTCATCTCAGAAGACATCCCCAACTCCAAACCTTTTACCACACCTCTTTCCTGGTCTGACCATGCTTTCCTGTGCTCTCACCTGGATCTCATAGGTCCCCGGCTAAGCATCTGCCTGCACTGCCAGTCTTCCTCTCCGTCAGTCAACCGATGAAGCAAGCATCAGTTGCTGCTTTTGCTGCCACTTTAATCCCCACCCTATTCCTACCACGGACTCCCACACTGACTCTGCCCTTTCTACTCTTCACCTCTCTATCACCAACACCCTTGGAATCTTTGCCCTTGTCATGAGGATCCGCATGAAGCCTGTCTCCAAGCACAACACCTGGTATAATTCTGACCTAGCCTCTCTGAAACGCAAGTGCAGAGTTGCTGAGCACAAGTGGCAGGCATCTATCACATCCTCTGACAAACTGGCCTGCCGTCTGCTTCAAAGGCAATACAGACACTTCATCCGATCGAAGAAGAGGGCCCATATCCAAACCTGCATCTCTGGTGCCACTAACATCACAGGCAAACTGTTTAAAATCTGCAAGCAACTCACCAATCCTTCTGCACTCTTCACGTCTCCCCTTTCCTCCATGCCCCTCTGTACATCACTGGCCTCTGACTTCTTGACCAAAACTTGTGTTCATTCTCCTCCACAGCCCACCCTCTTCCCTTCCCAGTTTTCAGGCCTCACTTGGACAACCTCTCCCTTTCCCTCCTCCTCTCCTCTTTCTCGCCCATAGCACTGGGTGAGGCCTCTAGACAAGTCCTCTCTCTGAAAGTCTCCTCCAAACATTGCCTCAGTTGTGCCAGCCTTGTGCAATTTTTTTAATAATACCCTTGCCAATGGCTAATTTCCTGCTAACCCTCAAGCACCCCTTTGTACATCCTCTCCTCAAAAAGGTTCCTGTCTGGCTAACTACCGCCATATCTGCATTACGCCCTTCATGGGCAAACTCATGGAGAAGCTGGCCATCTCATACTGATTCAACACACTGAATCTGTTGGTTGTCTCTATGACCACCAGTCTGGCTTCAGACAAGCCCGAGGCATGGAAGCCGCCCTACTGAACACCCATGAAGTCTTGCTCTCAAATCTCGATTCCAACTCTCCTGCCATTCTTAGCCTTCTGGACCTTTCCTCTGCCTTTGACTCTGTCAATCATGACACCCTAAAAGATCAGCTTTGTGACACCCTTGGCATCACAGGACTGGGAATGGGCTGGTTTACCTCATTCCTATTCCGACCGGCCTTCGCAGGTTCAACTGGGCCCTTTTTTCTCCCCGATATAATCTCCACCTGCAGCGTCCCTCAAGGATCTATCCTCTGTATGTGGCTCTTCAACATCTTCCTTGCCCCTCTAGCCCACCTTATATCCACCTGCTCTCCTCACTTCCAGTGTTATGCAGATGACACACAGCTCACCTTTAAGCTTCCCTCCACTGCCTCCTCTTCCTCCCCTCTCATCACGACTGACTGCTATTCAGGCATGGGGCCTCATTACATGGATGGCGGTAAGGATTTACTGGTACCGGTAAAATACTGGTACCGGTAAATCCTTACCGCCTTACTATGAGGTCCCTTTGCGGGTTAGGGAATTTAACACCTGCTTTTTGCAGGCGTTAAAACCCAACCCGCAAAGGGACCCAGGGAGCTAATTACGGTACCGCAATTTGCGGTACCGCAATTAGCGCCTTCCCCATTCCCATTATGCCCTATGGGGCAAAAATGGGAATGGGGAAGGGCAATGGTGGAAGGGGGAATTACCGCCCCGCCAACCTTGGAATGGGGCGGTAATTCCCCTTTCTGCCAAGGCGGTGCCGGTATTTTACCAGCATGAACCATGGCGCTAATAGCGCCATGGTTCTCCGCCATCCGTGTAATGAGGCCCATGGTCTTCTGCGAATAGTCTCTGCCTTAAAGCCAGTAAAACTGAGACTCTTCTCATTGGGACACCAGCTCCATCCTTCCCACCTACCCTCTGGCTACCCTCCTCAGGCTTGAGCTGGATCTCCTTAAGGTCCAGAAGCTCCTTAAGACTTTCCCTTTCTCCTCTTCTTTCCCTCTCTCTATCCCATGCTAACGCTGCTGTCTGCTTCAGAGACTGGCTACCTGTTTCCCTCTGATTACTACAGGGCAAAAGGTCCCCCGCCCAGTCCACCCTGTACCTCACACTTAGCAGGTAGACTTGCACAACATGAAATCCCATGCACTTGCCCTCCTGACCTCTCCTCAGCACTTGCCTAGCTCCTGTTGCCCTCTTACCCCCTCATCTCCCCTTCCACCTGCACTCTCTCCTCCTTGCCTTGCACTTCCCTGCCCACCCTAGTACTTTGCATTTCATGCAGACCGGCAATCCCTCCCCTCCCTCTCACTTCTTGTTACTACACTTGCACGATCCGAATGCCACAAGGCCTAGTAGGACCATTATTGTTATCTTCTCCCTTGTTCCTCCTCCTTTTTTTGTCTTGTGGTGCCTTGAAACATCTTTTGATGTAGAGGTGCCTTCCAAACATCCAATAAATAAATAAAATAAATAAAACAACTTGTAGCAAATCTTGCCACACATGTTTTAGATATTCAGCAGTACTGACTATTTTAACAATTACAGTAAGATTCAAAAACGAACTTCCCAAGGCCCCATTAACAGCTTATTATCAAAAAACTTTCAGCAAAATAGAGAGAAAGAACGTATAAATTCAAATAATGTTCTATCACAGACCATAACATAACATAGACTGCTGCTTGATCACTATCCTTAAAACACACAAGTCAACCAGAAACACACAAGTAAAGCAGGAAATGAAAGCTATAGCCTTTACTAACACAAACCAAACTTACTTAATATACCTTGCATAGACCAGAGTGCAAATAAAGCATCAAATATATAAATATGCACTATCATTCACCTTGAACTTATCCAAAAGGTGCACAGATCTTCACAACAGTGACAGCATCAGCATTTGCACAGTGTGGGTTCTGCAAGTGGAATGTCAAAAGTATTCAAAATGGTGCCTATGATACATTTAAAAATTCAATGGCACAAAATGAGGACTATTTCCACTGCAACCTATCACAGGCAAGTACACAATTGTAAGAGTAACACCAGCCAATCACAAACACCAAAACACACATATCTTTCATGCCCAAATCCTATTTAAAAAACAAAAAAACTGGGGATAATTTTCCTAGAGACAGAGAAGGAGAGCACATATCATGGCTGGTGTTAAAACTGTATGGTTCATTGGAGACAGTTGGTTATTTTGGTTACTGATTTTTTTTGCGAGAAACTAAACAATAACATGGACCTAGGATTGACTGATTTTAGAATTAAATGGTATGGATTATGGGGAATCTGATGGTCCCAAGTTCATCCTAAATTGTTCAGTCGGAGAAACACAGGACAGCCAGACATCATACTCATTCATTGTGCAGGCAATGATTTGGGTAATATACAATATATGTCTATTACTTTAATGATGGAACAGGATTTGGAAAAACAAATAGAACTTTTTTTTCACACCGCTTTCATATTTCCCAACCTGACTCAGAGGCAAAAATGGAAGTGAACCACCAGGTTTAATATTAAAATTGAAAAAAATCACAGAGAAATGTTAATAAAATAGTTGTAGCTTTCATCAAATATCAAAAACTATTCTGGATATCAAACAACAACAGCAAATTCTACATGTCTAACCTGTATAGACATGATGGGGTACACCTAACTAATAAAGGAAATGCTGTGTGCCTTGATAACATCAAAGCAGTACTTCAAATGTGCTGAAATACTACACTCACTGTACCCCAAAACAGTCCTTTTAAGGACTACCTATTACATACATTACAAGGCCTGTGGTAGCGTCCCTGTAGTTATGGTTAAGTTGCTTAACTCAAAAAAGAGTACATTTTGGGCAGCTAATAACTTTGCGCCCCTGTGCAAATTCTCAACAAACTGAATAATTCTGCAAAGTTTGGTGTGTTTTTGACCGGGGTTGGGGGAGGCAGAGTTATATGGGGGATTTTAACATTTGTGGAAATCCTCATAGACGCAATGGAAAAATAATTTTTCTCATGCCTACAGCCCAAACCGCTGGATGGATTTTCACCAAATCTGCGCCAGGAGCCGCAGCTTGGTCCCAAAATCATGTATTTGTAAATTTGGTGTAAATCCGTCCAGTCATTTTCTTTTAAAATGGCCAAAAAGTAGTTCAACAAAAATTGTCAATCATTGTAAGACAAACCTTAAGGGTTTTCTATCAAACAGGACTACTGATCGCGCATTACCTTGACTTTTAGGTATATAATTTTTGGAGTGAATTGTCATTCTAGAATTATACATATATTGTGTTTTGTCTTACAATGATTGATAAAGAGATATTGAACTAATGCGCAACTAGATTAGCACAGCTAGCGGAATGGATACGTTGCTTAGTAACACCTTGAGGTGCATAGTTACGGCGTCTGGTTGTCATGGAGACACATAAAGTAGTCCCAAAATGGCGCTGGCCTAGATCGAGAGAAGCCGACGCGTGAGACTGTCCTGCTAACTGGCGAATGAGTAACTTTTACAATACAGAGTTTTGACAATGTGGTTGAGGATTTTCCTCTAAAATTGACCCATAGCTGTTTGGGCGGGTTAGAATGTCATTAACAAGGATTAATGTTTACTCGTGATAACGCTGCATGGTGTAGTGCTATGCGCGTTTAAGTGTATGGAGACTGTTGCATTTGGACAAAGCAATATGCTTGGATTTACATGAAGACTAATCTTACCTACCTTTAATCATAGTATATGAGATGAACTAATTAACAACGTATCTGAACCGCACCAGATGTGTGGAGACACATTAGAATAATAGTAATGAGAAACTGAGCAATGCCAGCAGAATGAAATGCAATTTTAGACGGAATGAAAACTAAACTATGCTTTTTGATATCATTATACAATTTTGGGGATTTCAAAAGAAGTATGATATAGACTTTCCCGTCATTTTTCCTTTTCATATGAAATAGACTACAATGGGATTTAACCCTTTATAATTGCGAAGAGTGAGGAATCATTGAACACCCTAGTGGGTAAGTCTTTACCTGGAAGCTCTGTGGCCTTTGTGGTTGAGTATATAATATTTAGGTATTGTTCCTTACTCATATTACATTTGTTGCCTTTTCTCTCTTCCTGCTTGTTTCTCCTGCACCCACACCACCACTTGGGTAATTATGCATTTTTTAATTTTTTTAATTTTGAATATGTATGATTGTTCAAGCCCTATTTTGAGAAAGGCCTTTGATGGCCGAAACACGTGTAAAGCAAGGGCGAGTGTGATAGTAAATCAATATAAATAAATTCAAGTATTTGAAATAAGGCGCAATTTCCTGGACTCTCCTTCATGCGGTTGCATGCTATTTGCTCATATATTAGACTTTTTTTTTTGTGGCTTACCGTCAGTCCAGTGATCTGCGACAACAATACTGATTATTCTGGGAAAACGAGAATTTGTTGCACCTATTTTCAAGCATCAAGAGTCGCCCAACAGACCAGCTGTAACCCTAAGCCCAGTTCACCTGTTCTTAATGGTTCTTAAGTACAGTGTTTCCCCAAAACCACCACAAAAGAATATCCACACAATATACAAGTGATAATACAGCTTCTTTAAATAAAACAAGGTTTCAAGAATATATACACCTATACATAATAATACTTTGTACTTGGAATACTTATTCAAAGAATTCTAAATCGATTAATTCTATGTGGTACCACACATAACTTAAATCCAGTAATAGATGCAATAAATACAGGCAGTTTTAAATAGGCAGGTGGATTCTTAAGTTAGGTATAACAGCATAGAATAGGGAAGAAAGGTAGGTTAGTTATGAACAGTGGCAGATTGATTTCTTTAAACTAAACAAGTAATTCTGAGTGAGGATCCCCGCACCTGCGCAACCTGTAACGGAAAAGTTAGGGACTAACGTATGTTGTCTTTTACAGCCCAGTCCAATAATGTTCAATAACCTTGTGCTTTCTTTTAGAAGGTTCTACCACCCCAAAGCACCTGGGAGGCCACAGGAGAACAGGAAAACAGGATCCAAGATGAATCTGAGACCGCTAGACGACTTCTAAGGCTAGAAGATGCTCTTCCTCATCACAGTACCTTTGGTACCTTGGCAGGCGAAGTGGCAGAGTGTCTCAGCTTTACTCGACGATTCCCTCCGAGGATGGATCCCCTTTGAAAGATGGAGCCACTGGGATGCTGAGTCCAAGAATAAAAAGGAACCAAAGTCTTTCTGAAGTGCAGCAGTTTGGCTCTTCGCTGTGCTCTCCTTCGGTCGACGATTTCTCAGACTGTAGAAGTCCTGTAAAAATGAAACTTGCTGTGTGTTCCTTAAAGGCTTGGCAGATGAAAGTAAGACTCCTTGGACCCTTCGATGACTTCAGGCGGTGACAGGCATATAGGTTACTTTTGGGGTTGGGTTTTGGAATATCGCGGTTTTTCCGACTTTCGGTTCTTCGGTGCTGCAGCCGCAATCTGGACTTCTGGATGGATTCTGGCAACCTGGACTCGACCACTGGAGTGGACCATGGATAGCCACCAAGTTTGAACCCTCTGGACATGTTCATTAACTTCTGGTGGCAGGAAACCCACCGGCGGACCTTCCACTGCAGCCAACGTCTATGGATTCTCTCCAGCGGGAAAAAGTGGTCAGTGGAGATGGCAAGGATGTCCTTTCAAATGTTCTTAGGCAGTTTGGAACTTTGACAGCAGCACTATGCCAAGATACCCCCTCTTCTGGGTGGTAGACTGCAACAGCTTCCAGCAGTCACAAAAATGCACCTCCAGACCGTGGATGACACCAATGGACTTCTCTGGCTTCGAGATGTCCGGCATTCTTCTTCTGGACTTTCGAAGACCCCTTATTTGGACGGCAGGCGCACAACACTGGCTCCCAGGATATTTCAATGAAGAGCAGCAGTTTTGGACAATGGTCCCTTGTAGCTCGGGTAGAGGTCCCCTTTGCAGGTCCTCTTCTTGGGAGATGCAACAGCTTTTGCTTAACTTGAAGACATTGCAGCAGCAGACTTCTTCTGCAGCTGGGCTTCAAGGAACAGCTTCTTCTTGCTTCAGCTTCAACTTCAGCTTCTGAACAAATTGGTAAATGAGAAGTCCTCAGATATACACATCGGGGGCCAGATTATAGAAACTTTGCACCGGTGCAAGTGCAAAGGTGCATGGTATTAGCACTAGGGCAAAGTTTGCCCTATTTTTAAAAACACTGAGACGCATTAGTAAACCATTGCACCACAACAAGTGCAGTTTGCCATGTTATAAGCACCAGGGCAAACATTGCCCTAGTGTAAACAAGATACATTTTCACTGCATTTTTGCACCAATGGAATTAGCAATAGAGCAAATGTTGCCCTAATGGAAAAAAGCATCAGAATTATATATTTTTGTACTAGGTGCTTTTAATATGCTAAACTGCACTTGTGGTGCATGATTTGCTAATGTGTCACGGTGTTTGGAAAAATAGAGCAGTCTTTGCCCTAGTGCTAATACGTGCAACTTTACACTTGCAGCAGTGAAAAGTTTATGTAATCTGGGCTCTGTTTCCCATTCACTCTGGCTGAGCCAGGCTCAGTCAGCCAATCACACAGAAGGGCCTTCATGCAGGCAGGCAGCCAATCAGGCTCACAGGCATTCAGACCATTCATTCTACCCAGACACCCATAACAAAGAATGTGGATTGGGGCAAATATCCAGCCTTTCAGCACTCAAAACTGCATTCATGTCAGATTTAGTCAGGGCTGTCTCATTCATAGTGTCATGCACACAGAAACCAGACCTCCACAACAGAGAATGTGAGTTGACTTCCATCTCCAATCACACAGGTCCCACCCCTAGGGTGTATGCACAACACACAACACCCGGGAAGGCTTCAGTCAGTCTGTCAAGAGTCAGCCCCAGGGCCATATATGGTATTTCCAGCCAACAGCCAGTCAGGGGGAAAGGAACAACAGAGACATATATGGTGTTTCCAGCCAACAGACATTCAGGAGCAAGGGACAGAGTCAGGGCTTCCGAGGACTTTGAGAAACAAGATAAAAGGCATTATAAACCAAGAGGCCACAGTGGCCATATTGCCTTTGTGTGGGAATCCATTGATTCCTAACAGAGGGCCTGGGTTTCCCAAACATAGAGAACACTCATAGCCACTGCCAGGTCAGCATGAAGTTGCCACCAGCCCATACCCTGCTCTGTGGGCAACACTTAGGTGCCCCAAAACACACATAAGGGACACAAGGGTGCACCCCTACCCACAGGTTCCATAATGGTATCCCATGGTGTTGTTCAACAAAATAAGAGCTGCACTGCCAAACACACACAGATAAGTGGTAAGGCAAGGACGGGAGGCCTGTCCCTCCATAATGCATTCCCAGCATCACACCAGGAAACTTCGAATTCTTCAAATCTAAGACTCACAGATAATCCACACTGCTCACAGTACACCGTTAACCAAGAATCACCCACCATCCAGACACTCTGCTTCCTCATAGCAATAGCCATCTTCACCACACACAACAAAGTAAACACTTGCTACTTGTCTTCCTTTACAGCACAACCACAAAACCTAAATGGCTAGTCCCACAATGTCCGCTGAACTCGCGACTGTCCGCGGTCCCTGCAATCCATTTTTCATTTCTGCTATTCTTAAAAGACCCGCATGGCACGTGCTGGTGTCCACGGACACCATAGCACAGGGCAGCCATTCTACCATTTTTACTTTTATGTTAGTAACACTCCCTCATTGGCTGCTTTCAAACAGTCACACATCCATCCACCAGTCATAACCGAAAACTAAGAACGTTTTTTCACTGAATTTCATACGTTTTTATTAGTGCAACTTAGCCATAACGTCCCTTTAACAAAGTTTTTTCTGTCCTCATTCTCCTCGATCAATCCTCTGCTTTTGATATGGTCAACCATGCCATCCTGCTCAATCGCCCCTGCGACAACCTTGTTATTACTGATCAGGCGCTGGCCTGGTTGACAACCTTTCTCACTGACTGACCCTCTCAGGTCCAACTGGGGTCTTCTCTCTCTCTCTCTCTCTCTCTCTCTCTCTCTCTCTCTCTCTCTCTCGGTGTTCCCCAGGGGTCTAACCTCTCTTCCTGGCACTTCAACCACTACCTGGCACCTCTTTCCCACTGCATCACTACTTTCTGCTCCAATTTTCAATGTTATGTGGATGACACTCAGCTCTCTTTCAGGCTCCCCTCATCCAACCCTGCTTCTTCTCTCACACCAGACTGTCTGGCCACAATTCAGGAATGGTGTTTCTGACAATGATCTCTTCCTTAATGCCAGTAAGTCTGAGTTCCTTCTCATTGGGACACCCACTCCTTCCTTTCCTCTCTCTTTCTCTGGCCGGCCACTCTTGGCCCTCTTCCTGCTCCTTGCTGTGAGGCTAAGAACCTTGGTGTCATCTTTGACTCCACCCTCTCCTTCTCTCCTCATATCTCTGATGTCTCTAAGGAGTCGAACTATCAGCTGCACCTCCTCAGAGGTATTCTTCCTTTTCTCACTTTCTCCCAGAAGCTCACTGTCTCCAGAGCTCTGGTCCTCTCTAGGCTGGACTATTGCAACAGCCTCTTTCTGAATCTTCCTGCCTCTACTGTTCAACCTTTACAACTCATCTGGAACTGGACTGCGAGACTTGCCTTGGCCTCCAGCCCAGGGATCGTATCTCTCCAGCTCTGAAATCTCTTCACTGGCTCCCCATGTCTGCAAGGATAAACCTCAAGGTCCTCTGCATTGTCCACAAGGCTTTCTGGGGCCTGGGACTGCTCTACCTCCAACTTTCTCTTCCAAACTTCTTCCTTCACAAGCTCTCCACTCATCCACATCCAACTCTCTGAGGGCCAGACGCTTCTCCAAGCAGAGAGTTGGGGGCAGATCTATCCCCTCGCTGGGGCCTTCTTCTGGAACAGCCTCCTTGCTTCTCTCAAACTTGTGCAGAACCACCTCCAGTTCCAGAAGCAACTCAAGACCTTCCTTTTCGCTTCCACTTTCTCTATTTCTCTCCTCTGGTGATGCACCTGACTGCTCTGTGCACTGGTCAGCTGGTCACCCTCTGAACTTGGGCCCAGGCTCCTGCATGTCCAGTTGCCCTCACACTGCCTCTGGTGTCCCAGCACTTAAGAGTCTGTATCTGTAATCCTACAGTCCCTTCTCTCTGCACTTATGTGTCACCCGCTGGCTGAACTTGTGAGTTAACTGCACTTCCTCCCTTCCCCTAACCGCTGGCACTTCTCGGACTTCCCTCTTACCTGCACTTGCGTCATCTGAATGACACAAGGATTGTTATTTTGTCCTCCCTTTGTTTCCCCCTCCTTGCCTTGTTGCACCTAGAAACCCACAATTAGCATTAGTGTACCTACAATGCCTTGCTGTTGTGTCTCAGATCAGTAGGTGAACTTCCAGCGATGGCTACTAGGTGGTGTTGTGGAATGTGTGACTTGGCTCAAATGGACATTCCTACTTACACATTTCAAGTGAAAGGGTTTTTAAAACATCTTTTTAAACCCACCATAACTTTCTTGATGTTGTGTAAACATGGCAAAATGCTCCAGACACAAGGTTATCAGGACTGTACTGCACTGATGAGCCCTAATAAGGGTAAACCCAGTTATGTCGTTTTCCTGGCAGCCTTGCAAATGTATGTCTTGGGTTGATTAAGCTATGTATACAGTAGCACTGCCCTCTTAGACAAAGGCAATTTACTGGAGAACAAGGTTTGCATTTGGGCTCATTTGCATACACACAATGCCCTGCTGTTGTGGCTCAGATCTGGATGCAAACTTCGAGTGATGGCTAGTAGGTGGCGTTGTGGAATGTGTGACTTGGCTCAATTGGACTTTCCTAATATATAAATATTTCTCTATATATAGGGTTACTGCCACTTACCCTATAATAAGGTTCTCAATAGGCACATCATATATTTTTACCACTGTATCAAATGCCATGTACAGCAACATTCTGCACCTGGTCACATCAAATGGCAGTTACTTACATGTACTGCCAATTTTTTAAACTTCCACACACCAAGTGCCACTTAAACATGTTCTACGCATCTTTTGCATCTGCTTTTCGTTTATTTTAGAACATAATTTCACACAGTGCTGCTGTAAATGCCCATGTGCATTTTATAACTTTCAAAGAAATGCTCCTAAAAAAGAAACAATTTTAAACACTCATTTTCAATTTTTCCTTCCATATAAATGTCATACTTTCCAACCTTTCTCATTACATCCCTTATAGTAACACCATTCTCCACCTGTTCATTCACATGTGTATACTGCCAAAGTATCTATATACAACACTTCACCTTACACTTCCCCCTGCTGTCCTACGCAGCCTGCCTTTCTCCCTCCAACAGCTGATTTTCCTGGTCCTGAGGCCGTGCCTGGAAACTGTGGTTGCCCTTCAAAGTAGGTGCATCGAAATCTACCTAATGCCCCTTTCGGTGATTTAAGGAGGCAATTGTTGAAGAAAAAAAGAAAAGTTTGTAAAGGCTCATTTGCCACCACCTTGCTGATGTGCTAAGTGGTAATGTGGCTGGCCTCCCTGCTTTCCTTCTGCACTCTCATTGGACATCGGAGTGCTTTTTCTCCACCAACTGGGGACCTGCAGGCTATAGCCGCCCACTGACTCAAAGGCCTACTTCTAAGGCCCCGGTCTGCTTCCCTGTCCGCTACCAGGACGCTACATGATTCTACTACTGCACACTGACCCTCCGTGGGGCTGCCAACTCACTCTGCTATAAAACTGGACTACCAAGACTCTCTTACTTCCCTAGCCAAGGGTTAGTTCCCTCCTTATGCTTACCCTTTCATTTCCCTTCATTGACCTTCACTTTCCCCTCTGCATGCTCCAACTGTTCTCCCTGTATGCTCCCTAACACTCCTATTTCACCACGCTCCTCAAACTCATACCCAATTTCCTTTACCTAGGGTGCCTAATCATTTGCTTTTGGTATTCACATTTGGAGGTGTTTTGAAAAATCTAATTTTGGTGTGTTTTGTTAAAGTCAAATTTGGGTGTGTTTGTAAAAGTCACATTTTGGTGTGTTCTTGAAAGCCTAGGTTTGGGTGCGTTTTTCATTCTTATTTGTACCTCAATTGTAACCTGCCTCCTCCCCTCTCATCTTTCCATCTCCTCTCCTCAAGCCAAGATTACCCCAAGATTGCCACCCACCTTCTCTGACATCCGGCCCATGAAGCGTGTGTCAGTCGAGACTTTCGCTGCCATCTTTCCCCCCCTCCTCCACCCCAGGCTGACTCACATCCTGACACAGCCCTGTCTCTGATCGACTCCTCTATTTCTGCTACTCTTGATACTCTTGCCCCTGTCATGAGGATCCGCTTGAAGTCCAAAGCCAAGTGCAATTCTGGTATGACTCTGACCTATCTACACTTAAACATAAGTGTAGGGCGGCCGAGAGGAAATGGAGGGCTTCTTGCTCATCCTCAAACAAACTGGCCTGCCTCTTGCTCCAAAGGCAATACTGACTCTCTGCCCGCACCAAGAAGAGAGTCCACATTAAAGCCTGTGTCTCTGTGGCTTCTAAGAATTCAGGCAAACTTTTTAAAATCTGTAAGGAGCTGGCCAACCCTGCTGCGGTCTCCACCCCTCCTCTCGCCTCCCAGGTTCTTTGCAATGCCCTTGCTTCTGACTTGATCTCTAAACCCCAGGACATCTTGTCCACCCTCTCCTCTGCGCCCCCTCCTCTCCCAACTCCTTCTCCGCTTGATGACCCTCCTTCAGCTACCCCCTCCCTCTTTCTCCTCCTTTCCTCTTTTCTCCGCTGATGAGGTCGCTAGACAAGTCGTTCTATGAGAGCATCATCAAAACAGGTCCACCCCTGTTCCTCGAAAACCATTAAGGACCACATCAACACCCTCACTCTGGCCCTTGCCGATTTCTACAACCTCACCTTTGCCTCTGGTTCTTTCCCCTCTCTCCCTGTGCATCCACTCCTCAAGAAACCCACAGCTGATGCTTCTTGTCCAGCTATCACTCAATTTCCATTACTCCCTTTTTGGGTAGGCTCCTGGAAAAGCTGGCCATTTCTCAGCTTAACCTTAATTCTGATTCTGTTGGCTCTCTCCATGACCACCAATCTGGCTTCAGAGCTGCCAGAAGCATGGAAACTGCTCTCCTGAACATCTGTGAAGACCTGCTCTCCAACCTTGACTCTAACATTCCCTCTGTCCTCATCCTACTTGATCTCTCATCTGCTTTCGACACGGTCAACCATACCACCCTTCTGAATAGTCTCTGTAACAACCTGGGTATCACTGATCACCTGGCTGACCGCTTTCTTCTGTGATCATCCCTCCCAGGCACAACTTGGGTCATTCCTATCTTCTATCTCCCTCTCTACCTGTGGTGTTCCCCAGGGGTCTATCCTCTTGCCTTGTCTTTTCAACCAATACCTGGCAACTCTCGCCTACTGGATTTCCATTTTTTGCTCAAATTTCCAGTGCTATGCTGAGTACACCCAACTCATTTTCAGGCTTCCTTCAGCCACTTCCTCTCATTCCCTCATCTCTGATTGCCTAATCGCCATTCAAAATTGGTGTGTCGCCAACAATCTGTGTCTAAATGCCAACAATCCTCCTCATTGGTATACCTTCACCATCCTTTCTTCTCACTCTCTGGCCGGCCTCTCTTGGCCCTCCTCCTACCCCTACCTGCAAGGCTAAGAACCTCGGGGTCATCTTTTACTCCACACTTTCCTTCTCCGCACATATCTCTGATGTCTCTAAAAAGTCAAACTTCTTACTGCATCTCCTTAGAAGTGCGCTGCCTTTCCTCTCCTTCCCCCAGAAGCTCACTATCTCTCAAGCTCTGGTTCTCTCTAGGTTGGACTACTGTAACAGCCCCTTTCTAAATCTACATACCACCATGCCCCACCCTTTACAACTAATCCAGAACAGGACTGCAAGACTTGCCCTTGGCCTCAAGCCCTGGGATCGTATCTCTCCAGCTTTGAGATCCCTCCATTGGCTCCCAGTGGATGCAAGGGTTACCTTTAAAACCCTCTGCATCACCCACAAGGCTTTCCGGGGCCTGGGTTCAAAATGATGTCAACTATCCCTCCGTAAATACCTCCCCTCTGAAGCCCTTCGCTCCTCTTCTTCTAACTCCCTCAGGGTCAATTGTTTTTCAAAGAAACAAGATGGGGGTAGATCTCGGTCTTTGGCTGGGGCCTCCTTTTGGAACAGGCTCCCTGCCACCTTGAAACCTGAGGAGAACCATCTGAGTTTCCGGAAACAGCTCAAGGCCTTCCGCTTCGCTTCTGCCTTTGGCCCTTTTCTCCCCTTCTGATCTGCTTTCTCTCTCTGCACCGTGCACCTGGCCACCCTCTGTTCTTCTGGTCCAAGTACCTGATCACCCTGCCTCCCCCCTGAACTGCCTCCGGGCCACCCATGCACTGGGGTCTGTATCTGTACCCATACAGTCCCCCACCCACTTTTCTTCTACCCTTATCAGATACACCCTATCTGACTAACTTAGCACTTTGCCACTTGCTGGCTGCACTACCACTGTTTATCGCCTTTATTTATTAGTTTTACTTATTATTATTTATACTTTTCTCTTCTCTGTCCCGCACTTTCCACTTCTCCCCCCTTCCATGTACTTTCCCCCTTTTCCCTTTCCATTGCACTCGTACGCCCTAATGTCCCTGGGCCTAGTAAGATCGTTGTTTTTGGTTTCCCCTGTTCCCCTCGCTTTTCCTGGTTGCGCTCTGAAACACTTGTGTATGAGTGCGATACAAATAAAATGTAATTTCATTTCCTGTTACATATAAACTACTGTTCTTTTCCAACCACTAATGTAAGACACCATTCACTGCTCCCATTACAATATGCCTTTGCATTACCACTAAGCCAGTTTTCCCATTCTTTAAAAGCACTGCAACACATTACAAATACATTACACCGCAAACACAGCACTTTGCTTATTAAAATCACCAGTCCAAAAATGTCCCTACTGCAAAAAAGAACACTTTTCATCCATTTGTATATGAAGCCAAACTTCGATGCACAACTAAGACCATTGCATATTAGCCCTACAAGCAAAACATTCCTGTGCTGCAGAAAAACCCTAGATATGCATCTTTTTTACACAACCATTTTTGCCCTGTTCCTTATAATGTCCCAAACAGCACTAGTCCTAGTCCAATTGTTCTAACAACATAGTTAACATACTTTACTACACCACCCATAACACAATTTTATTAACTTTTTTTTCCCAACAACTCACTAACTTTCTTTTACAATTAGAGGAAAAAAGAAGATTGACGAAGATATAGCATGTGTATTTTTCTAATTGTAACAATGTACTTTCACTACATATTAGCCTAGGGTATTCTTTTCTACTCAACAACATTGTATGTCACTCTTACCCATTATATTGCAACATTCAAACTCTTTCTATTCCCATCCAAACATTGCTCTGTATTCAATACACCAACCATTCCTTACTGCCTACAACAGATCCATCTCTCATCAACTTGTATACACCCATTTTCTTTTTACCAACTTTCGGGCCGTTTTAAAAAGAATTAGTGGACAGATTTACACCAAATTTACAAAAGCATGCTTTTGGGACCAAGCTGCTGCTCCTGCCGCACATTTGGTGATAATCCATCCAGTGGTTTGGGCTGTAGACGTGAGCAACATTTTCTTCCTATTGCATCTATGGAAAACATTTTGGGACCACCCTACAACTTGTACCCTCCCCTTGACAAAACCTCATAACCTTATAACTTTGTTGCCATTTGACAAATGTGGACAAAAGTTTCAGAAAGATTATAGACCCAAGCTTGAATGTTTGTGTGAAGTCTGAATGGATTTTGTCAAGTGGGGGCTAAGATATATGACTATTGTATGTACATAAAATTTGGCACTTTGAAAAAATAAAACATGCGCGGATTTCCAGCAAATTCGTGTAAGGAGCATTGGCAAGGACCTTAAAGCATGGTTTTGCAAATATGCCTGAGTTTTATTTTTTACAAGTGTCATAATGTAGGTACAAGAAATAGTGATATACCTATGGTGACAGAGGTATAGCCTGTGGCCATATGCAGTGGCCAGATTGCAGGGACCTTATGCAATGACCCAGACAACGGGGGATGAATGCCACATTATTCCCATTAGCATACACAAAATGCTAATGGAAATGTTGGAAAATCTTATTGAGTCTACGTACTTTACTGAGAAATGTAAAGTAGATGGAGTCATAAGGTTTTTTTAGTTCTATTTTTTAACTGTGATAGGTGGTTCCTAAAGGAACCTTTCTTTTGTTGTTTTTTGATGTATTTTTGTTTGCAGGAAAGGTTAGACCATAAGGTGGGGAGGGAAATGAGGGAAGAGGCACCAAGCACTAATATGTAGGGGCAGGTGGACAGGGGAAGATGTTGCACATGTGTTACTTCTATGTTAGGGGGCAGTGTCTCTCATGCTTCTTGATTACAGCTTCAAAAGCACTTCAAAATTGCTTCCCCCTGCCGAGTGGTGTGTTGCAGTATACACAGAGGACTTTTGTCTTCGAAAGATATGGATCAACAGCCTCTTTTATTGCTTGCAAGCAATGTTCCCTCTAATTATTTTTCTCTAAGTGCGGAACTGGTTGCCTTTCGTGCGCACTTCATTTTCCATGTGCGCCACTGACTCATGAGGTAAGCCACTTTGTGAGCATGCATAGTTAATGATCTACCCGCTCCGAAGAGAGTTAGGCAACTAATTGCCCCTTCCAAACCACTGCAATTCTTTACAAATCTGCTTAAAAGGTGCATCTTACAACACTTTTTCCAAACACATAGGTTAAACATTTTTAAATGTTATATGTGATTATAAAGAGAAAGCATCAACCAGTTCAAGACCTCAAAATATGCCACAGTAGCTAGCAAAAGTACCCCTGTGCAGAGAAAAAATGTGTGCTTTATGCCACTGGAAAAACACTCATATGTATTACAAAAAAATAAATATTGCTTTTCATAACTGATGTGGCTATCAAAATCAGACCGGATACAATATTTGCAGATGGCATAAAGGCAACTAAAAGGAATGTGTCCGAAAACATGACATAGGAGATCATATGTCACTTTAATGAAGTAATTGAAGAACCATGAGAACATGCGCCGATAATTTGTGTAAGGAATTGCATCAAAATAACTGCACCACAGTATATGATGTTCAAAATTCCCTGGCCTCTGCTTACTAACCACATTATGTTGTCCTGTGAGTTACTCAAAACCAGCCTTGCAGCTAAGAGATATATACACCATCCATTATTAATCCCTAAAAACAGAAACATTTGCCCAATAAAAATGGCAACCAATGAACGCATAGGAACCAACCCAGATGCCCCAAAACCTCCACTGATATTTTTTCTAATCAGTGACCAGCAGAGCAGCGGCATAGGAAGGAACTGTAATAATATTTCTAACCGATCTCAAGACAAATTTTAAGGGCAAAGAACATCTTTTAATAAGCATAAAGTATCTCTGTTGGCAAAGCTAATTACTTTTTTTTTAATGCCTGAAAAATAATTTCCCTCTAAGTAGGATGCATATTCTTATCAGACCCCTGCTTGTAACCCTGACATAGTAAGTAAAATGACATGGCACATGATACAGCCTATAGTTGTGCCCACCCTGCCTCACCACAGCCTAGGCACAATTCAACAAGATACTTACTGAGGTTTCTGAGCCCTGTTGAAGTGAATCATATAATGTATGACTTTTGGCTTAATAGCATCAATGCTAAGAGGTACACCAGCTTGAGAGTCTTCTTTTTTAACTAGGGGTCCCTCTGTAATTCACTGTTATCAGTTAAACCGACAAGATGCAGGGGGATGCTACAGTTAGCAAACATAGAACACATATTTATATTGAAAAGCCTTCAGCAGCTGAGCATAGAAAGGAACAGAAAGTGAAGTTCTCTAGATCTCTAGACTGTTACTAGAGGTTTCCATCCCTTCAGAAAACAAACACATTTTCTACATGGTACTGTACTGCCAAAACAACTGACTTGGTTTTTTAAAGTTACTGATATGTTCATCACTCACAAGGAGTGTTCTCCTGCACCCTGTCACCGTACCCTTCCCCAGCTCCTGTGCTCACTTCCAATACAAGTTGAGAGGGCACTGTAAAACATGAGAGATTGTAGCAGTGAAACACTCATTGGGATATTTGCATACCAATAATACTTTGCAAGCAAAACATATTTAGTGCCTCACAATGATATTATATGCATTTTAAGAAAATGCAATGACTCTGCAGGTACACAATGTTTTTGCAGTGCATACAAGATTGTTTGCAACTTATTCCAAACTGATAGTGGTGGGTAGGATAATACAACTGATAAGTGAAATTGTCTTTGTACTGCATCGAGTTACAATATGATTTGTTAAGGTCTATGCCCAATGCAACTCTGAACAAGAAAGGATGCAGATTGTGTGAAAAGCATTCTACTGTCTGAATATCTGTTACCCTAATGCTATAGACAAGTAATACCTGACATAGCCCATGCCCATTATCCCTTGTAGGTCAAGTAAATGATATTGCAATGTTGCTCTCCACTTATAGAGTAATGTTAGCAATGCTTAAGTAGGAGACTCCAGCATGACATTGGTCATCTCAAAATCCTTATAGAGCAAATTAATATTTGAGTTTTATAATGTGTTAAAATGCAAGGTCCACTTCAAAGTGCTTGCCTGACATATGTACTGAGAATATGTACTAAGAATAGGAAGCATGGTATGAGGTTACACATTCAAGTAACCTGTTTAACTACAGTCAGTATCCAATATTTGAGATGATAATAGATTACATAGTGTGGGTGATGCTTTAATTATTAATTATATTAGTGCATTTATTGAGTGCGCATCTGGCTTCTGGAATCAACAGAGTGGTTTGCAATCATAGGGGGATGAACACAGTGAGGGAAGCAGAGAAAAAGGGAGTGGGAGCAAACAGGGTAAGGGAAACGGCAGGAATTGTGCAGCAAAGTATCTACGAGCAACCAGGGGAGGAGACAGTGGGGGGCAGATCAGAGTCTCGGATAAAGTGGGGAGTGGAGGGTGTGTGGACCGGTGTGCTACGGAGTAGCCATTCCTTGAACAGGAAGGTTTTGAGCTCCTTCCTGAACTATAGAAGCAACGCGGTAAGTCTGGTGTTGACGGTAGGGGGTTCCAGAGTCTTTGAGCATAGACAGAGAAGGCTGTTCTTCTAGTTTTTTCCTTCCTGACCTGGGTTCAAGCCTTCACATTTCCTTACTTCTGGTGGATTCCAGACCTCTGGAGATGCTGAGTTTCTCAGTGAGGTAGTTTAGGGACTTCAGGGTGACAGCCTTATAGATGATGCAACACGATTTGAAGATGATACAGGCTTGCAGCAGGGAGCTAGTGCAGTTAGAGGGTCAGGGTTGAATTTCCAGCATCCTTTCATGAGTTGTGCTGCAACATGCAGGACACATCTCATGGGTGCCAGGGTAGTTGCTCGAAGGCCTTACAAAAATGAACTTTTTATAAAGCATGATGAATAACAGAAGTTCTGGTACTTGAATGTTATTAAAATTACAAAAAACCATAAAATAAGTGGATGTAGGTACATGTTTGGTAACCCTTCACAGAGCCAAGAGAGGAAGAGTTAAGGTTGCCTGTTAATATCTAAATATGGTTTTGGGGTAGAGGTTAGAGTAAGCGCATGGTCGACTAAAGCATAGACGTCATGGGCGGGGAGAGAACAGTAGTTGGTTAATGTGTGCAAGCATATCTTAATTAGAGTTTTCTGTTAATGGAGCCACTTTTTCATATTAGTTTTTACCTCTTGTGGCTGCATTTTGTTTTAGGTTTTTAAGGTCACGCTTGCATAGTAGGGTAATGTAAATGAGCTACACCAGAATATCACGACTAGTTAGGTAATTTAAGAGAACGTAAATGTCAGGTAATTGTTGTGGCTTGTGCCTCATTAAATATTTTTGCAATGTGAGAATTGCCTGTGTGCGCTGCTATAAATCTTCAGAACGGCACCCAGAAGGAAGCTGGGCAAGCGCACATACACACAGCTTAGAGGGAACACTGCTTGCAAGGTAGCTGGAGGGATTTTGTGTCCCATAGAAGTAGGCTGTGTGGTTACAGTATTGGTTGAGGAAGATGAGGTGGAGGAGGACAGCCTACTACTTGCTAAGAATTGAACAACCTTTCTGAGGGCATTATAGTGGTTGTATTTGGTGTGGCGGCGCATTGTGGTGGTTCCAATACTACTGTTCAGGTCGACCATGACTGAGTACAATGTTGCACTCAGTGAATTTCACTTTTGTAGCTTTAACCTTTGCTACATTCCCAACAGTGGTAAAGATTTGCCACACTATTGATTCTCTCTGGGTGATAGAGGTAGGCACTTCCTCTACCTCATCTTTTCGGTCTTCTTTAATGTCTTTGGAAGTACTGCGTTTTTTTTTTGTTGTGTAAGTTCTCCAGCTGGTGGTGGTGGTGATGGCTCTTGGGGTGGAGGGATGGTAATAGCTGATGTCTGTTTTAAGATAATAGCAATTTTGCTAATATTCTTCCGAGTATGTGCTTTGTATTAGATTGTTAATATATACTGACTAGGTTTAGGTGTAGGAACTGTGCAAGGGTACATTTTGAGATTGAATGTTCCTAGGTCAATATAAAATTCAGTTGCTGTCCTCGAAGCACAGACCCGATCGCGAAGTGCGGACGCGTCCACGGACACATCAGTATACAAAGTGTATAGAAGTGTTAAAAATGATGCTAGAAGGTGAAATGTTGCAAACTGGACAAAAATGTTGTTATATTGGGGTAAGTATGATAGTAAGTTGTAGGAAAATAGCATGCACTGGTAGAAACACGAAATTCACTGAAAAAACTTTGTTAAAGGGACGTTATGGTCAAGTTGCAGTAATAAAAACCTATAAAATTCACTGAAAAAACTGTTAAAGGGACGTTATGGTTAAGCTGCACTGATTAAAACATATGAAAGTCAATGAAAAAACTTTGTTAAATGAACGTTATTGTTACAAGTAAAACAGAAAAACCTCAGATATTCGCCAGTTATGGTGCGCTAAGCAACTATAACTAGAGCCACCATCGTGCACTGCTAAGACTAACACCCAGAACATCAAAGATGACATCACAAATGTTAGTCTTAGCAGTGCGCGGTGGTGGCGCAAGTTATGGTTGCTTAGCTTACCATAACTGGAGAATTTCTGAGGTGTTTTGGTTTTACTTGTAACCATAATATAATTTCATAGGTTTTTATGAGTGCAACTTAACCATAACGTTCCTTTAACAACATTTTTTCAGTTAATATATATGTATGTATATATGTAAATATATATTACATGGCCTGCGGTAGCGGCTGTGTAGTTATGGTTAAGTTGCTAAACCCATAGGAAGACCACTTTTCCGGTGACTTATAATTTTGCTCCCCGTGGACAAATCTTCACCAAACTTTGCCAATAAGTATATGGGGCCCGCTGAATTCCTTTGGAAAGTTGGGTTAGGTTTCGTGGAGGGGGGGCAAAGATATAGGGGGTCCAAGAAATATTTTTTTTTCATGGACTGAATGGGGAAAAACTTTGCACATGGCTACAGGCCAAACGGCTGGACGGATTTTAACCAAATTTGTGTCAGGAGTGGTGGTTTGGTTCAGAAAGCGTGCTTTTGTGTGTGTTGTGGAAATCCAACCAGTACTTTTGTTGCAAAGACCTGAAAAGTACATCTCAAAAAATGTGTGACATCTGGCTCCGCTCCGTGGACCCATTTCCCTGTTCGCTTCCTTTCCCTGTTCGCTCTGTGGACAGAAGTCTCATTGGCTTGCATTACGCTGTGATTTCGGTGAAAATTGGACGCAGCCGATGGTTGGCAGAAGGGAAGTGTGCTGTGCATCAAAGTTTTTGGAAAATGCTGCCATGGTGTATCGGAGGATAGTGTTGTGGTGTGTGTGCCAACCCCCTAAGGCATTGTGTGCATGCCTGGGGCTCTTGTACATAACAGTGTGCCCACTAAAATTAGTCATATCTGGCACCGCTCTGGTGTCCCATTTCCCTGTTTGCTGCAAAGTCAAAGGTTGGATAGCACTGAAGTGTGTGGTGACGTGATGTGCGTCATAGGTTTTGATAACGCCGACATGTTGTATCCGAGGACAATGCAGCAGCAAAAGAGTCTGGAAAACATATGTTATGGCATCTGGTGATGGGAAGAAGGGATGGAAAGGTTGGGGGGAGTGAGAAATGGTTCCTCTGATATATCTCATTAGAAGAAGACGGTGGTATGCCAGCTGTATCTGTGCATACTATGCCAATTTGCGGTTCGCTCAACAGGCAACAACATTGTGTGGTGATTGCAGGCAGCCTTCGTTATGGCATCACAGCTCCAGCGGCGATCTCTTTCTGTGATGAGTGGTGGCAGGCTGAATTGCAGAAGGGGAGTGCATTCCACATGACAAGAACATTTAAACATAGCATGTACTATGGTGTGCTGTGTGTGGTAAGTCTGTAGCCCCTTTGATGCGTGGCTGGAGAACTTGTACAGAAAATTATGTCCACTGGTTGAAAAGGTATGTCCTCTGGTTGCAGGTAGGTTTGACATTGTTGCTTTGTGTTTGTGTGATTTCGCTGCATTGCATACACTGTTGGTTCCATGGGTGTGGTGATTGTGAAGAACATCCTACAGTTGTCGGTGTATGGGTGGAGATTCTTCAGTGAGCAGTCCTGCAGTGTGTCCACTGGGTGCAATGTTGGAATTGTGTTTCCATATAGTAGAGGGTACGGTTGAACTGGTTCTTATATGGTGGTTGGGTAGTCTGCATTGGGCAGATTAGTAAGTGTTGTACTGCACTATGCTGTATTGGTTATATGCACTTACTAGAGTGTTGGGAGCAGACCCAATGATGTGAAGATTGTGTGGTTTGGTTGGCAGTCATAGAATTCTTTATGAATGAAAGTGGGTAGAGGTGCCAAACACTGGTATGTTTGGGATTATGGTATCTGGAATATGTTTGCTTGCATCGCTGTATTATGGTGCAGTGGTTGGATTGATGTGCCGGTGCCTATGTTGCCTTTGTGAATTCTGGAACATGGCTACATGTTCACCTGCATGGCTCTGTTATGTTGTGGTGGGTGTGGGCAAGGCCTAAACTGTTGGGTGCATGGCTGAAGTCCGTAGGCCATAGGCCATGCACCCAAGAGCCTAGGCCTTCACCACAGCCACTACAACATAATGTAGCCATGCAGTTGTAACTCTGCATGTCTTCGAAGGTGGGGACCTTTACACAATGGTTGTGGAGGACATTGTAGACTTGGTAGAACAGCGGAAGTGAGCTGCTATGCATACATTAGCATATGGTGTAGGTCATTGCACTTGTTGCACATTAGGGATCCCATATGACCATTTCCATTTGCTAGGGTTTTACCTTCATAAGAACCTTCCTCTGTTGCATTGGATGCATGGCTGGAGCCCTTGCACCAACAAGTATGTCCACTGGTTGTAAGTAATTTTCACATTGTTGGTTTGTGTGTGTGGTTTGGCTGCATTGTATACATAGTTGACTCCATGGGTGTGGTTATTGTTACAACATCTTACAGTTTTCGGTTCATGGCTGGAGATGTTGCTGTGAGCAGTCCAGCACTGTGTCCACTGGGTGCAGTGTTGTAATACTGCCCGTATAGCAGAGGGTACAGTTGAAGTGGGTTTTATATGTGCTTGGGTAGTCTGCATTGCACCGAGTAGTAAGTGTTGTATGGCACTCTGCAGTTTTGCTTGTATGCAGTTCCTAGAGTGTTGGGAGCAGGACCAATGATGTGAAGATTTTGTGGTTTGGTTGGCAGTAATACAATTCTATGTGAATGGAAGTGAGTAGGGGTGCCAAACAGTGTGGTATGTTTGTGGATTATGGTAACTGGAACATGTTTGCATTCATCGCTGCATTATGGGGCAGCGGTTGGGTAGACGTGCTGGTGCCTATGTTGCCTTTGTGAATTCTGGAATCTGGCTACATGTTCACCTACATGGCTCTGTTATGTTGTGGTGGGTGTGGGCAAGGCCTAGACTGTTTGTTGCATGGCCAAAGGCCGAGGATGTAGGCCATGCACTGAAGAGCCTAGGCCTTCACCATAGCCACAACAACATAATGCAGGCTTGCAGTTGTAACTCTGCATGTATTTGAAGTTGGGGACTTTTACACAATGGTTGTGGAGGACATAGTAGACTTGGTATAACAGCAGAAGTGAGCTGCTATGCATTCATTAACATATGGTGTAGATCATTGCACCTGTTGTACATTAGGGAGCCACATGTGACCATTTGCGTTTGTTATGGTTAGGCCCTTATACGACCCATGCTTTAGGAAGTGCTTTAAGATAGTGCGTCATGAAAGGAAGTGATTATCATCACACATGTAAAATATGGACAATGTACACAGCCACCTACATACTGTTCATCACACCCAACGCAACGTTATGCAGCCATGCATGCAAATATGTGGCCATGAGCATTAAAACATAGGGTGTACTATGGTGTGTTGTGTATGGTGAGGACCTAGCACCTTGGATGCATAGCTGGAGTGGAAAGGGAAGAAGGACTGTCCCTGCTTTACTGGGGCACGGCCCTCACAGTAGTTGGGAAAGTGCATGTGCCACATCCTGCCTTTTTAAGCATGGTGGCCATGGAAAATGAACTCTGGGAATAAGCCAATCAGGTGTCGAGGGTGTGCCTCACAGGAAGGGCCGGTACTATCTTTCCCCATTAGTCTGTGTAGTGAGGGTGGAGGGCAGACATGGAGAGACGCAGAGTACTAATAGTGGGTGATACCTTTGTGCAAGATCTGTACAGGTATGCCACGGAAAAAGAGGCATGACTGCTAATTTTGTTTTGGAAGGAGTGAGGCTTTCTGGGGCACTGTCTATGAGGGCAGTTTTGGTGGTATGGTTGACCTTTGCAGATGTGTGGCCTCTGTCGGTACTGTGGATGTTGTTGTGCTGCATTATGAGCTCTACATTTGGGGTACTTGTCTTGTGCACGTTTGCTCCGTCGCCTCAAGAAGTTGATGGAAGAAGTTATGCAGATGTTTCCCACTGCCAAGGTGGATTTCTCAAGCATACCACCAAGAGGAGCATGGAACCATGCCGGTGTAATTTGTCCCCAGCCAGAGGTTGGAAGGTGTTTCATTAACAGAAGCATGTGTCAATTTATGTCCACTGCTGAGATGTTCTCCACTGACTATGACATCATTAATGAGCGAAATTTGCACTGGTTCATGCAAATGGCATTATTTTTTACCAACATTGGCAATGCTGTTTTGTTTTAAACTGTGCAAAAAGTGTTGAAGACAATCCTGTAACAATGTAAGGAGGCAAACAAAAGAGAACATCAGATAAAGAGCAAAAAAAAACAAGGTTCTTTGCAAGCAAAAATAAAACACAAAAAATGCTTCTTTTCCGACGGACCACTAAAGACCCAGTCCCCTAACCTGTTTTACACTTCTACTCCCCCCCTTCCTATCATGATAACTCTGTGGTTTCTGCAGTAGTTTCAGGATTACACGTGCCACATTAGCCCTTTTCAGGATGGTAGCCATGGAGATGCGACTGTGGAGGCTAAGCGATTGCTCGATAATGGTTCTAGTTGTGGTATGCACGGAAAAACTGTGGCAGAAGGTCTCTTTGCACAGAGAAATACAGATAGCTATGGTGGAAGTGTGCAAGGTAAGGGGTAGGCATCCTGTTGTATGAATGCAGTGTGTGTATGATATGATATGATGTGATATTGTATGATATGCCATTAATAGTGGCAAATACACAGGCTTTTCGAAGGTGCAATTAGACAAGGAAGGGGAAACAGAGTAGAGACAGAGACAACAAACCTACTAGGCCAGGTGTCACTCAGATCGGCCAAGTGGATGGGAGGGGAAGGAGAAAATGCAGTACATGGGAAGAAGAAAAAATGACAGTAAGTAAAAGTACGGCCTAATGTTGGCAAGTGCAAGGATAAATGCAGGCATCAGGTGGTGGTGGAACTGTTAGGGATACAGAAAACAGTCCCCGAGTGCAGGGTTTGCCAGAAAGCCAGTGCAGGGGTGCGACTGGCAGGGGGAAGTGGCCTGGGGCTGAGATCAGAGGATGGCCAGGTAACCAGTGCAGAATCAGTTTCAGCCAGGAAGTCAGCAGGAGAGAGGAGAAGAAAAAGCAGGGGCAAAGAGAAAGGTTTTGAGGTGCTTCTGGAACAGGCAATGGTTCTCCTCAAGTTTCAGGGAGACAGGATGGCTGTTGCAGAGGGAAGCCCCAGCCGAAGAAAGAGATCTACCACCAACGGGTTGCTTGCAGAAGCGAGTGACCCTGAGGGAGTTGGAGGTGGATGAGGGAAGAGCTCGAGCACTGACATATTTAAGAAGCGAGAGTTGTTGCAGCCCCAGGGCTCAGATGGCCTGTGCATAATTCATAGGGTTTTGACCTTATTCCTCACAGCTAGTGGGAGCCAGTGCAGAATTTTCTGTCCCAGAGAGATACGTTCCCTGGGCTTGAGGCCAACGACAAGGTGCGCAGTCCTCTTCTGTATGAGTTGCAGAGGGCTATTTGTTTGCTGCATGTGGAACTTGGGACATTGTGGTTGCCCAATGTCAAGAATAGACTCCCTGAAAATAATCACAAGTCTTCCACTTATGCGCTCCAAAAATAAATGTTATATGTTGCACAAATTGTTCAATACATTATTTCATGTGGATTTTGTGACCGTACATGACAAGAAAAAATAAAGAAAGAATAAATCATAGTTTCCACTTTTGACAAGAGGAGCTTTTGATTGTATTTGCAAATTCCTCTTTGCTTTTCAATTTTTAATGGCTCCTCTGTTCTATAGGTAAGTAGTTATGCAAGATTGTATCGATCAGGGATAACATAGGGCACATGCACAGAGAGGGAAATGTTGGGTGGCCCTCACTTAAATAGGCAGCAGCCATTGTCATGCTCCCGGACCGACCCTTCCCAAGCACTTCCAAGTAGCTTCCCTCTGTAGAGTAGCGCGTCGCAGCACATGCACAATACAATGCCCTTTGCCAGGTATGGGTCTGCAGCTCAGCATATGGTCTGCAAGGATGTTCTAAGGATCCACTGCCCTACAGGAGTGGCCCTGTTGTTGGCAGGAACAGATGTGTGGAACGCTGTACATTAAATTACCCTACTGCATTGTTGGAAGGGCCCACTGGTGCCTTGTATTTCGATTAGAGTTGTCTTCACATGCAGTACGGACACTTCATGGTACGGCATTAGCTGTAGGACCAGCATTCACAGAGGTGAATGAATTCTGAAATACAAGAATGCTTACAACAAGGAGAAACGCAGCTTCATTAGGTGGAGCAGGAAGACAATTGTTCAGTGCGCACAAGCGGTTACAGTACTTTTCAAACCACCACTGACATTCTTTGCACTCTTAAGAATCTGTTGTTTCCTTACTTGTCTTTACATGCACTTGTATGTGAGTGACCAAGCCGCACCAGCTTTGCCATTTTACAGACTCACTAGAGACTGTCACACCTGCAGTTAAATGTTTTCTCCAACTCTAGGACCCGCAGCTCAACCCATGACACTTTCCGTCACGGTGCTCATCTCAGAGACAGTGTGTCTATTTCATGGGTCACGGAAAGGCAAGCAGCACATCAATCAAATTAATGTGACATTAAACACGCCCAGCCTACACTGGAGGTTGCTGTTCCTTGTTTCCAGTAGGCCTCATACAGCCAAGCCGGCTGCATCCATAAATTGGCAGGTTTCCACAGCAAACCACGTAGTCGGCAGGACTGCTTGAAATGCGGTAGCCTACCGTATGAATCCGTAGGGCTAGTGACAGGGGCGGTGTTACCAGCACACAGAGGATGCCCTACACATGCGCATGGCTGTGGAACGTACAGATGTGCGCTCCCACAACTAATTAAAAGTGCCTTAGGAGATGCGGCCATGCGGCCAGTACTGGAGTCTTATGGATACCTGCATTGTGAATGCACATACACCGGCCAGGTGCAGTCTCCATAGGAAACCCAGATATTGCTTACCTGCAGCCATCTCGGACAGTAATGTGTGCCACAGACTCACCATGCAATGTTAACACAAAAAGGAAAACCACTCCCACACTCACCAACACTTAACATGTACACCTTACATTTCTAAGATATATAGTCACTATTAGGAAAGGGAAGGGGTAGAACAAAGGGATGCATACACAGGGAAATTTGGGCTTTCAGCAAGTTTGTCATGAGGGCAGCCAAGGCTTCCGTGAAAAAAAGTTAACGGGATGTTATGGTTGGGCTACCAAACACCAATCACCTTTATAGAAAACACTATGCTAAAGTAACGTTCTGGTCACAGTGCCCTACTAAAAACCTATGAAATTCATTAACAAAAAACATTGTTAAAGGGACGTTATGGTTAAATTGTGCTACTAAAAACCTATCCCCTTTACTGAAAAAACTATGCTAAAGGAAAGCACTCGTTACATTGACAAACAAAAAGACAGTGGCTGTTTTGTTTATAAATAACCAGATACTCAATGTACCCTGGTAGAAATAGCTATTTATTTTGGAGAGAAAAAGTACTGGTCGGAATAACCCCAAACCACAAAAGGATCGCGAGTGAACACTTTGTTCCCAAGTTGTTTTAAACCTAGTCAAAATCCATCCAGCAGTTTTGGTTGTGCGGTGGAGCAATAATTGACCTTTTTTGTTTGTGGAAAAATTAATTGGGACTAGGCCGAAAGTGCTTTGATGAGATGGCCGCCGCTGTTTCGCTTCGTTTGTGAGCTGCCTGCAAAATGCACTTCCTCGCTCCTTGTATACTTATTGGCCTGCTGCACCATCAAATGACAAGGCCCAGCCAAACCGTGAGTTGGAGCCGGGCCCATCATACAAAGACCAGCTACTAAGGCCTTGTTTGTGTCTTTTCCCTGTCCTTTCCCGGGCCTTGACCCCATTGCACACTCCTGCATATGGCCCTCTACAACAGCCCACCGGACTCATCATCTTCAGGTAAGAGGCACGTATTTGCGGGGCTTGAGCTTTGTGACACCTTTCTCTCATGTCACTGGTATGCTCACCACATCGCACTATCTACCACCTTTCTCATAAAAGCAAGTTTTTGCACAGCCTTCTGTTTGCACCTGCGACTTTACCTCACTGAAACGCCTTGAACTTTTGACACTTCCTCACCACTAAGTGATCATAACTTTATTGTAGCTATGCAACTATTGCTACGATCTAATCCCTTCCGCATGTTCTACTGCGACTGCATTTGCAGCTACTCTCACTGATCTGACTTTTCCCAAAACTTAGTTGCCGCTTCTAGCGTCGCCACTGTGTTGCTGCTACTATCTGGCGGTCACTGCCACCCATCCTCGATCTTCTTTATCCATGCTAAGTACTATGCGTGTCGTATTAATATGCTGCATTGCAGCATCATTTGTCCTGGATTACTCGTTTATGTTTTGTTTTCTCTACTGTTGTACTCACACCCAATAACCACTGCCTCATATTAAGGTTAGTATGCCTTTAGTACTGCTATACTGTGACTGTATTCAACCTCTCTGCTCCTATGCATCCCTAGGCATTTGTTGTAAAGTGAGAATACCCCGATAGGGACTTACTGCCTGATTTGACCTATATGTATGTGTTGATATAATCCTACAAGATGCAAATTTCCCATGCATATTTTAGTTACTGGCTGATTTAGCCTATATGTATGTGTTGATATTCCCTGTAAGAGGCAGATTTTCCAAGCATATATTTACTTACTGCCTGATTTGACCTATATGCATATATTGATATTCCCTATAAGAGGCGCATTTTCCTTCCATATATTCACTTACTGCCTGATTTGACCTTTATGTATTTGCTGATATTCCCTATTAGAGGCGAATCTCCCATGCATATATCTACCTACTGCCTGATTTGACCGATTTGTATTTGTTGATGCAACTACTGAAGACCTGAACTGCCCCACATGTACTCGTGGAAGTATTCATGTATATATTTGGCACCTTGACTTGCACTTATTGGTTTTTTTTGTACTATTGTAGCCTGTGCCTTAAGTTAAGCGCTGAGATGCCCCAGGGCTTTGAGAGCTACACAAGAAATAAAACGAAACCAAACAAAGTCTGCTTAACATTGTATGGTTTGTCCGTGTTAGTAGTGATCGTGTTTTGTGTAGGACTCTGTGCTTAGAGTTATTCTGCAGCTACCAGGTTTTCTCTGAGGGTTTTTATAGATTGCCTCCTAGTTCTCCTATCAGTTTGTAAACGTTGGGGATTATTACAGGTACTTGATGCATCCTGGACTGTACCAATATGTGAATGCCCTAAACTTCTTTTACCCACAGGTTCTACTTGAGTAATTGTGGCTAGGTTTAGGCAGAGTCATCAAAGGTTATGTAGTAATGTATGAACTTTGAGCTTGCTCATTTCAGTGTTGGACAAGCACAGTGTGTTAGTTGTGTATCCATCTGTGCCAGGCATTTTGATGTAATGCTGTATATGTATCTTTTTAGAGGTTATGGTATAAGCGCTACCCGGTACCCGGGCTGACAAATCCTTTGGAGCACATTGCCTTTATTGCTCTTAGATAGGATCTCTGGTTCTTGGATTTCTAGCCCATATAAACAGCATTGTCTCTATTCACATGCAAAGGATCCCTGGGGGTTGGCCTTTAACCAAGTCCTGGTGAAAAACACAAATTCATCCTTGAAAGGCCCAGGCTTGGTGTTATCCCACACTATCCCCGAGCTGTCATACAACATGCATGGGTGCGGTATGGTGTGTATGCGCCCACCCTCCTGATCCATACAGATCACTAATAATCATTTCTCAGTCGTTGCACCATGCCATTCCTTACACCTGACACTTTTCTATCAAGGGGCTGTACACCATTACATGTTTGATGTTTCATTGTTGGCAAATATATTGATCTGCTGCAACATATGGATTCCCCTATAGTGCAAGTAAAGGCAGCCCCTTAAAATCTGAAAGTGCGTAGAATTCAGCATGGAAATAGAATTCCTTTTCTTCTCCGCACATTATGGTTCTGTCCCGGTGAAGAAATGAAATTCTAATTAGAATTCAGTCTGAGGTGGGGCTGTCAGAGGAGCAACATCACTCACTCGATTTCAGTGCAGCAACTATATGTGCAAACATGTCAAGAACATTTCGTCAGCCCCCTTAGCTGTAAAGTGTACCGTGGGGCTACCTTGTATATAGCCAGTAACTTTGTGATGTGAAATGAGCGGTGTTCTCCACCCCACTTCATTCCAAATTGAAGCTTTGGAATTAAGTCAAATGAAAACTTTTCATTTAACTTCGTTCCAATGTATCATTTTGGAACGAATGGGGGCTGGAACCAGGGGTGTTGCTAGGTCTGGAAAATATCTGGGGCTACGTTAATGTCAGGACTGTTGTGCTGTTGGGACTCAAGGCTAGCTAGCCTTTTGGTTGTAGCTCCTGCGCTTCTGACTGGGGTTACAACCAAAATACATGGGGCTATAGCCCCCTCAGCCTCCCCTTCCCAGCAACACCTCTGGCTAGAACATTCGAGAGATCTTTGAGCCATAGCTTCTTTCCGTGTGGTCATTTCTTAGCTTGCGTACAGAGCTTTCCAATAAGCTCAGGCAGATATCTATTCTCAGTTAGCGTCCAGTGAGACAGCACATGCTATGTTGAAGTGTTGTGGTCTGAGCACTCTAACCCAGTAGGCATGCCTTCGCTCCCTAACCAGCCCTCACCTAATGTCAGCATGTTTGTCTTCAACTCCTTCAACTAGGTGTCCCTAGCTTCATGGAAAACTAAGGAATCCTGTCCTCCACCGTTAAACGAACTGCCACGCTTTTTTTGTTTAAATCTGCTTAATCGGACAATCCCATTGCCTTGAATTCAGCAGTACTCTCAAAGTAATAATAATAATAATAAATGAATGCAATGCCTCAATACTCGGTTAGTAGGTGCCCTCTTAGGCGAGAAGCAGAGAGGCTATATGGCCAATGCTTTTGGCACATGCTTAGTCAGCAGACCAGCATTATTCTTTCACACATGCGCAAAACTCCCAGGAGGCCTCATCGCCTGGAGACCGCCCCTGGGTAGTAGCGGTGCGCTGTAGAAATCAACATAACATAGAACCTATGAAATGTAGGGTGAAGGCCAGGGTTCCTTGCTACCTTGCTACCTGCGCTATTATCAGCTAAATTATTATCATTTACAGTGGTACACATACAAGCCAAAAGCTTATGCCTCCCAGAGCCAACTTGCACCACACAAATTTGTCAAAACAAAAAAAAAAGTGAAGGGGCAAGGGGAGGACACTGCTATGTAAGCCTAGGAGCAGTCATGGTCCTTAGCTGCACTTCATTTCTCATTCTGATTTGTGTCCAAATATATCTGCTGCCCACTACACATCTGCATAGCCGACATTCTATCTTGCTAGTTGATATTCTATCAATAAAGTCACCTATCTAGCTATCTACCTTTCTACCGATTTCGTCATATCGCTATGGGGCTCTGCATCAGTCCGGGGCCCCTCCAATAAACTGCAAGACAGACACCGGAGTCAGTGAGTTGGTGGTCGAACTGCTGCACGCCTGTCTTTCTTCTTGCTGATAGATTTCTTGCTGATAAATTTGATCCATCGACCATTGGTGGAAATGGAAAAAATGTGGTGGGGGATCCCTCAATGTCTGGGTGTGGGTGGAGTTTGGGGGGGCAGTGCCTGAGGAAGCAGGGTTGGGGGGCAGAGCTGGCAGTAGACCTCCGATCAAAGGAAATGTCCAAAATAATAGTTTGAAACAGCGCTATTTCTTTATATATGAATTCCACTTTAAACCACTTCCATGGCACTGGTGATGAGTTAATTCACTGCGCGGATAATAGTTTTGACCAGTGTTGCTGAATAAATATTATTTAAAATACACAATTTGCATCCCATTTCATTAAAAAAAACCTCCCCATTGGGCTCTATTCAAACGGGGTGATTTCTGTTTGCCAAAAGCAACGTTTTATTTTACTTGAACTGCATCCGCATAGCTCCTGCAGCTCCCCTCTGAGTGCAGTTGGGTGGCTGATCGTGTGTCATTGTTCCAATGTTAATAGGGCTATTTATTTATTCATGCAATGTTTGTGGATACTTGTATGTTTATTTATTTATGCAAGGTTTGTCGGATACAAGCATCCGATAAACCTTGCATGAATAAGTAAATAATCTGGGTCCATGGATCTGACAAACATTACTTAAATAAATAAACTAGGTAGTGGCCCAGGACTGTAACTTCCTCTGATGACCCCTCTCACAGGGTCACCAGAGGAAGTTATAGTTTGCTTGTCCAGCAGCTGTGACCTGGATCAAAAGTCCATCACAGAGCATGGGTTTGAGGTTTGTGGTGGCTGGCTCTGGTCAGATCCCAAGATGCAGCTACACATCTAGTGCCGGAACACGGATCCGGCGAGAGCCGGCCCAATGACCAGCACTGCCATACCGAGGCTTCAGCGTCATTACCCCAATCTTCTTGGGTTGACTATGTAGTCATGGGTTTGGATTCCTCATGATCTGTCTGGACTTGTTACAGTAGGGCTGGTTTCACAGGGTCTTCCCTGTGATGGCCCTTTTATTTACTAAATCACATGGTGTTTGCCACGTTGGCAGCTCGTGACACTGAACGAGGTACGGGGGAGGGACTCAAACATAACAATATCCATCTTTATATCTGTTTTTCTATCCATCTATAAATAACTGTCATTTTGAAAGACTGCACTGTCTTTCTCCCCGTCTGCCCGTCTTTCTATATAGCAGCCTACCTGGCTCCATTTTAGCTCTAACCCCACACGCGCATAAACACGCAGAGTGCTTCAGCACTCAGATACGTTGACCTTTCTACCCTGCTCTTCCTGGGTGTCAGAGCGGCAGAAAGTTCCCGTTCATGCATGGGCAACTACACATAGTGCGGGCCCATACAGAGTTTGCTTTTCTCTCTCGCGGCGCTCAGCATTAGAAATCCCAACATCGACGAGAACTAAAGAAAGCTGCCAAAGAAACATCCCATTAGAGTGTTTACTTTGAAATCCCGCTGGCCAATGAGCATGCCGACTGTGGCAGGCAGACCCTTGTTCGGCATCGGGTTTTCTAAAGCGCCGAAGAGGACAATGACACAGCTATTCAGGTCCATGCAGCTCGCGCTGAAAGCGTCCATTCACAGAGCAGCTGGCATTCTAGAACCTACCGAAAGATGCGAGGTGAGCCTCGCTTTGAGGTCAGCCAGGCTCCTACAATCTGAAACCAGACATTCAATTAATAGTGCAAAGACTCTGGCCTGGACTGCGAATAGTGTCATTAAATATGACCACGCATACCAAAGGAAACAATTTGTATACTAAGCCACCACCCCATTAGGACACACACAAAGGCTTTATTTTCTGCTGTGATGCCACCCCTAGCATCAATTCTTAAGCTCATTAATCTAGTCAGTCATTGTAATTAATCCCTTAATATTTTCAAAATACATTTATATTTGCATTCCTATTTTTAACTTTGCTAAGACTAAACCAATAACAGGTGGTCGGTACACAATGAAAGCGCACGAGAACCCATAACATGCCAGTCTAGCATGATCCTGGCAGTACGATCAGATCACTAAGCAGGTAATTGTTACTAAAGGCATACATTTGCAAGGGGGAACTGTTACGTTTTCATTGTCATGCAAACAGGTTCCCTCTGTGCAATTTTAGTCATTTGCACTACGAAGTGCAAAGGTGAAAATGCATAAATCGACTGTATGCCTTTGTTTTTACACTTCGTAGTAAATTCCACATCCATTTTCACATGGCAAGCAGTGTTCACAATGGATTTGTATGGAATGGTCCCCTTTTTTCTGCTGTAAAGAGCAGGCGGATTTCATAATAATAATAAAAAAACGTGCGCCTGCATGCACATGTCATGCCTGCATAAATGCATGCAGATGTGCATGGTGGAGCACATGGGGGTGGTAGACATGGCATTTCTGTTACATGTGTATTTGCATTTATTTCATCTTTACAAGCCAAATGAATTGGTACAAACCTGTTGATATGGTGATTAAAATAAACACTCAGAACATAACTGAAAAGAAGAAGCAATGACCATAGAACAACCATAATAGCAAGAACGTGAATTGGTAGACCCTATTGCAGTGCATAATGAAGGTCTGGTGCAAATGATGGAGTATTTGTATGGTGGAGAGGAAGGGCTAGGCAGAATCAATCATCAATCAATCTGAATTTAATGTGTAAGATTTGTATGCACGATTTTGATACATTAGATTTAAATTTACACCCGGCATGGGGGAACCAGGCAATCCGGTCCCTGGAAACGCAGGCTGAAACCTACAATCTCAGCCCGCATTCCAAGACGCCTGACGGCTCGTTCCCCTGGCCTCCATCTTAACCCCACCCTCCATCCCCTACTTTTTCTTATTTTTCTTCCATTTCCCACCCCTCGTCCCCAACCTCACTTACCTGTTTGTGGCCGCCACCACAGCTTCCCTGCTTCTCTGGCGTCTATGGAAAGGGAAGAGGGGCTCTGTTTGGAGCCCTGCCTTCCCGTTCCATGGCAGCCCTCTTAGCACAGTATTTTCAGTCATTGAACGGACGTGCAAGGCATCCCGTTCAATAACAGAATTTTCTTTTTGTTTATCACCCAGGGTTACCGCTTTGGTAACCTGTGGTGCTAATGGAGTTAAGCCCACATTCCAAGGGCTGGAACGGGGGTAACGGCCCGTAGCCCTCATTAACTTGAGCGGCCAGGCCTTTATACCCCATTCCAGCTCTTGGAAGGGGGGCTTACCATCATATTATATCTCATTGGACATGAGCTCCTTACAGGTTAAAAATACAGTTCAGCGCCAATAGATGCAGAAAGCCTCAGTAACAAAAGTCAAGTGGCTACAAAAGTGTAGGTATAACTATTAGGGAATGCAAATGGATAGAATTTTACCATAGATTGTAAAACCTAGCCATTAGAATTACAGTGCCACCACAACCAGTCGCATAGACGACTAAACACAAACAAAACGATTTCAGAATCAACCTCCATAGAGGTGGTCGACCAGGGCAAGGATGCCCTGGATAAATACAATAAAAAGTACACCAACTGCTTACGTGACCCCAGACATATGGCTGGTCTTAATCTCAGGAGGAGAGGTTGGGGCTTGGAGTGAACCATGGCAAGTTGGAACATCAGCAGCTTCAGAGGAGGTTTGGCAGCTCCGTTTGATATCAGGGCTTCCTGGTGCAGTGGGAGCAAAGAAAAGCAACATGGTGAGTCCTGTGGAATCTTCCTGTTGCCTTTAGCTGCTGGTTACCTGATCCCAGTGATGTGGATGGTTTTAATCCCAAAACAAATCAGCAGGGATTAGAGCAGCACGTGGCAAGATGGAACAATAGCTGTCTGGGATGGAGGATCAAAGCTCATGGTGCCTGCTGTGGGATATTTTGACCCACTCAGCTGTGCTATGCTACATCACTTAGCTGCAGTGGTGCAAGAAACAGCAAAATGGACGTGCTGACTCCTCTGTGCGCCTAGATCTCTAAACTGCATTTTTGCAACAACCAGAAAATGGCTGCAACACCCTGCCACTCACATTTCAGGTGGGGTGGAACAGAGTACTCACTGCAGGAACGTGCCAGTGTGCTCAGCAGCATTACTTTACTGTAAACCCAAAATGCCTCTATAAAATGACACCTTTTTGAACCTTAAAAGTGCTGCTTGGCGCTAAATTCATCAATTCCTCATGAACCACTGTGGTTAAAAGGCCCTGCAATGCCCAGGATCATCCATTGTGTCTCAGAGGTACCGGGCCTCATTTAAATGACAGCTCCTGTCAAAAGTATCTTTGGAAAATCAACCAGGGGCTTGTTTTCATTTTACAGGGGAAACACATCTATTTTCTTTGCAAAAGTATCAAGAATCAGCTGTTCAGAGAAAGACTCTAAATAGATGCCTGCTAAAATGTATCCATGCTGCAAAACAACTCCAGCACTCAAGAAAATAACTGTAGCTGAAGACAGTGTATTTGCTGGAGATGAAAACCACATTTTTAAGAAATAGTAAAATGTGCTTTTTCTGACTGAAGAGAGAAAATCGCCTATTTAAAAGTACATTGTTGGGTAAAGGCCTGCTTATTTACAAATGTAAAATGATTGTTACTGGTCAAAGTACATCTATAAACTGTTTTGATTCCATAGGTTTAAGTCAAGATGTAAAATGAGAAAATAAAATCTAAAACTCAGGCTAAGTTGGCAAACAATATAAAAAAAAACTTGCTCTGCCAGCTGCTAGCCCTGAGAAAGGGTGACAGCTCAAACTTCTGGAACAGGAAAGCGCTAATTGCTAGCTGGAAGACATTGAATGCTTCGGGACAAAGGAACTTCCCCAGCTCAGACATTCATCTTTGCTCCAGGCTGGGACAGTAGCAGGCTGAGACTCTCACCTGTCAAGTGTGAGGTGCAATAAAACCTTCAATCAAGAGAGTGTCCCCTCATCCTGCTTCGAAGAAATTGACAGCTGCTTGCAGTTGAGGGAAAGGAAAAAAACAGATCAAGTGACAATTGGTTTTAAAAGCCTATTTTATAACTGAACTTTAACCCTTTAAGTGCCATGGGTATATCCCCCCAGTGCCAAGCCCTTTTTTGGTGATTTCGGTATGTTGCCATTCAATGCCTTGTTACTTTTCTGTTACATGAGATATATTGGCCAAATATGGCTCCTTTTTTCCCCACATATCGGCAGTTGTAACGCCACCCAGGAATCCTAGGTTGCTGAAGGGGGGTGAGAAAAAATAACCAAAAAGGGCAAAAATGTTGTGTTTTTTCAAAAATACCAATAAAATGATGTACAACGAAGCCTGTGGTTTTTTCCTTGTAAGTGCTAGGAACAAATGGTTTGCTGTGCTGAATTCCCCAATTTCATGTCATTCAAGAACAGGTGAAGTGGAAACGAAGAAAACATATTTTGATGTGGTTATCAACCGTTCTGTGAGAGGTAGGAGATTTTGGTCATTTTTGCCAATTGGTCATGCATGGACGGAATGGAAGAAAAGGGTAGGATAGCCGAATTGGAGGACAGAAAGGCATACATTTCTGAAAAGTAGACAAAATTCCAAGTTTAGGAAGGGGTGATTTGCGCAGGTTGGGGCAACAACTAGGTAGGAGAAAATGCCATAGTTTCGGGAAAAAGCAGGAAAATGACCGAAAAAAAAGGTATGTGGTTGACATGGTTGGCTTGGTACGGCAACGGCTTCTATGAATTTTGAGAAAAACAATGCTCCACTACATTCCCCCGACTGCTGCAGTTAGGAAAGCACACATTTCTTGTATTGTTTCACAAAACAAGCAATACCACAAGCCAAACACTGAGCCATGGTACACAGGAGTTTTATGCTTACTGCCTGAACAGAGGTAATTAGCATGTGTAAATCGGGAAAACCAATGTGGTGAGGAATGGCAAGCATACATTTTTTGAAAGAGCACAGGCAGACCTTTTCAAGAGTAGGTGACTTGTGCAGGTTACAAAAGTGTATGGTGCCTAAAGCAGCAACTAAATGTAGGGCACATTGGGGAAATGAAAGTGTTGTGTGACAAAGGGCACCAGCAAATGGGTCAAAACGTTATGAAAACCACACAAACACAACAAATGTCATACTTACCCGCGTTCCCAAACGTGTCCCGATGAAAATGGTACCTCACATGTGTGGGTGCACCTACTTGGGCACCAAGGGGAAAGCCGAACACACCCCTAACCCCAAGTCTTTTCTGACATCTGAATTTCACGATTCTTCCAGACGGGCACACCATACAGATAGGGGCCTCAGGTGTCCAAGCCACCAAGGAAAACAGGGAATCCCATGCATTTCTGAAAAGAGGACACCAGTGGGAATCCGCAGAGGTCTGACTTGCGCAAATCGGCCAGAATGTATCACACAGAAACCCCGGCAAATTCCGAAATGTGGCGAAAAAAATGCATTTCCCGCACATTTCACTCGGCTCACCCACCGAAACACGCCGCCAACAACATATGGCCTACCGTCCCACGTCCCACAGGTGTCCCGATGAAAACTGTACCTCACATGTGTGAGTGCACCTACCTGGGCACCCAGGGGAAAGCCTAAAAGACCCCTACCCCCAAGTCTGTTCTGACAGCTGAATTTCACACTTTATCCAGACGGGCACACCATACAGATATGGGCCTATGGTATCCAAGACACCAAGGAAAACAGGGAACCCCATGTATTTCTGAAAATAGGACACTGGTGGGAATCCGCAGAGGTCTGATTTACCCAAATCGGCCCAGAATGTAATACCCAGAAACACCGGCAAAGTCCGAAATGTGGCAAAAAAATTCATTTTCCGCACATTTCAATCGGCTCACCCACCGAAACATCCTGCCAACAACACATGGCCTACCATCCCTCATTCCCACAGGTGTCATGATGAAAACGGTACCTCAAATGTGTGGTTGCACCTACCTGGGAGCCAAGGGGGAAGCCTAAAAGATCCCTACCTCCAAGACTGTTCTGACAGCTGAATTTCACACTTTTTCCAGATGGGCCCACCATACAGATATGGGCCAAGGGTGTCCAAGCCACCAAGGAAAACAGGGAACCCCATGCATTTCTGAAAGGAAGAAACCCGTGGGAATCCGCTGAGGTCTGACTTGCGCAAATCGGCCCAGAATGTATTACCCAGAAACCCAAGCAAATTCCGAAATGTGGCAAAAAAAATGCATTTTCCGCACATTTCACTTGGCTCACCCACTTAAACACACAGCCAACAACACATGGTTTAATGTTGTAAGTTCCCACAGGTGTCCCGATGAAAATGGTACCTCGCATGTGTGGGTGCACCTTCCTGGGCGCCAAGGGAAAAGCCTAAAAGACCCCTAACCCCAAGTCTGTTCTGACAGCTGAATTTCACACTTTTTCCAGACGGGCACACCATACAGATTTGGGCCTAGGGTTTCCAAGCCACCAAGGAAAACAGGGAACCCCATGATTTTCTGAAAAGAGGACACCCGTGGGAATCCGCAGAGGTCTGACTTGCGCAAATCGGGCCAGAATTTAGTACCCAGAAACCCCGGCAAAGTCCGAAATGTGGCAAAAAAAATAGTTTTTCCGCACATTTCACTCAGCTCACCCACCGAAACACGCCGCCAACAACACATGGCTTACCGTCCCAGGATCCCACAGGTGTCCCGATGAAAGCAGTACCTCACATGTGTGGGTGCACCTACCATGGGCGCCAAAGGGGAAGCCTACTTCCTGCTTTCCTTACAAGTTCATCTTTATTCAATGTCAACAATTGACATTGTGCATTTGGGCTGCAGTAAACCCATCTTCCCACATAGTTTCGATGTTTCCTGGGATAGAGAAACTTTGCTCCTTCTGTTGCATGAATGCTGTTTTCATTCTCTTATTCAAGTCTCTTATTTCTTCATCAGTCAGGTCTTTGGGCATGCATCCTGGCTTGACATCATGATCCTCATCCCTATGGCTTTTTTCTCAGTTTTCTGGCACTGAGAGATTATTATCTTGATAACACAAAATCCTAGCAATATCATCCCTAGCAGGGCTCCCAGGAACTTGAATGCATCTGCATCCATTGCGGAACTCATGAGAATAGTGATCCGAACCAGCTGTCATCATCAACTTCGTCTGTCTCGTCAATCATCTGATTCTGTAGTTTTGTGAGCATTCCCATGGCTTCTGTTACAGTTCCATTTTCCTCATTGTGAGAAGGTATAAATGTGCAACATGATTCTACGATTTTTGCACAAACTCCTCCATCCATAGCTGTGATCATGTCAGGGACATATCTGTTCTGGAGAGTCATTAGTCGAATTGCTCTTAACTCTTCCTTGATAGCATTAAATCCTTTGTATTGTCATGTTGATGGTCTGCAGTAACTCCCATCTGGTTATCTGTAACCATTTAGTATTTGCTCCAACTTGAAATCTTGGCGTGAGGATTGTCGCGAACACTGATGAGGTGAGGCTAAACAGCCTGTGTTCATATGGGATTGCATGAAAGGCTTCTTCTGATTTGGCAGAGAAGTAATTCTTCCTTTTCATTCGGGTCAACAGTTCCACAGATCTCTTCTTTCTCAGGTGAGCATCTGCTTTCGGGAAACTGTCAATATTCAGGTCGCTCTTTGGGATCACCAACCCCGGAACGTGGACATTTACTATTGTGCATGTGCCTCCCCAGTTTTTCGGCAGTATGATGTATGCTTCGGATCCACATGCGCAATAATGATCCATAATTATTGAAGTTCTGTGCTCCATTCCTGGGGCGTCAAAGATTCGTCCACAGTTCTGTTTCTCTCACATTTTTTCTAGTGCCATTGTTCCTGAAGCACAATTTTGAGCTTTCCAGTGGTACTATCTGCAAGAGTCCTCCTCTGTCATCGATCCATGTCAGTAGTTTTGCAAGCTTTGGCCATAATGGCTTGCATATCCTTAGTGCATTTGCAAATGCTTCTATGCAGTCTCCGAAGACCATCCAAGCCCTGCAAATCACCACTACTTTCTCCCATTCGTCTGGAGAAAGCACTGTTCCCTAAATCTGCATTTGGCTTCTGTTTTTCCAATTTCGAGCTTCTTCTGGAGTTTTTCCTTGGATGTTAATTTTTTGATTTGCTTCTCTTCTAATTTCCACCCCTTTCACTCCAGGCTTCTCATATCTGATCACAATGGGTTTTGTCTTTCCATTGTTTCTTGTCCTTATGTCCTGGACATAATTGTCTTCATTTGGATCGGTTGCTTCAGTTGCCCATTTCAGTGAGGCATCACTACCCAAGAACTGTCCTTTGGTCTTGCACATAGCCACGTGTTTAAGACAGTGTGCTGTCTGGACATCAATTTCTACAGCTACAAAGATCTTGGACTTCCCCATGCTGTATGGTAGGAGTGCACAAACAAAGCATTCTCCCTCTGAACCTCGTCTTCCAACTTCTTTCATGTGCTGGTACCAAATGTTGTTTCCCAAATGTGCTGTGCTGTCCAAGTAATCGTTTAGTTCACTGTCATCTTCATGCATGCTTCTCTTGATTCTTAATGTTTTCCTGTAGTTTGCTATAACTACATCTCTGAATGCATCAGTATGGCTTTTTCCTATCTTGAGGATTCTCAGGTATCCTGGTCCACAGTGCAGGCCTCCTCATCTGTGCCATTTGAGTACACAAAAGTCTGGCAGTTCTTTCCTTGTCCTCATACATCTTTTTCATGCTGGTTATAAATGCCCATCTCATCCACCCTGACATTGGTCCGGTATATGGCTGTACTGTGGAACTTGTACTTGTCCCTTTCTTTGGAACATATATGTTTGTCACTGCTGTCTTTGTGGGTTTCCTCTTCAGTTCTTCTAGTCTTTCCACTACGTGTGCTTCCTTTATTTGGCTCTTTACTTGTAGCGATATTTCCCATAGTAGGCAGTCTCTTCTTCTCTGAGGCTTTGAATTGTGGTTCTTCAGTCATTGACACCAGGCCTGTTGCGTGTGCATTCCGTGTTTGCATGCGTGTGGTTGTCAGTAACCCTCCCTCATTCACACTTTGCGGACTCTGTCTCCGGCTTTTCAATCCATCTGTTACCACAAGTGTGTGTGTGTCATTGCTAATCACATCCATCTCAAGTTCATTCATTCCACCATCAGGTCTTCTAGGGACTGGAATGACTATGTAAGGTCTAGGTATTTTTGTGGGTTTCATTTGCACATCATCAGGTGGGTGCACTGGAATTGGAACATTTTGTGCACCAATAAAAATTGATTGCAGTTCTGTTTGTTAATGACAGTAAAACAATGATGAATATAATACACAAATACATTATGCCCCTGTATGTCAGGTGGCAGCATTTACTTCCAGAGAAACATGGACTTCTTTCCTCCTGCGAGAGGACAAGGTTGCTGCTCTGGATCCCCATCTCGATAATTCATCAAATGTTAACTTTTACTATACTCCTTTAAACAATATTGTCTTTCGGATTCTTTGTTGTGAGTTTCAGGTGTTACACAATTGTCCCCCCTCTTGTGAATAATGAATTGTCTATTATCTCAGGATACAGTTTTTTTACTTGGCTATGAGAAGTGTCAAAATCAAGCAAAAATTCAGCAAGTTTCTTTAATGTGCATGTTCAAAGTATGTCATCTCCCAGTCTGTGCCCCTTATCTGCTTCATTCCCAAAGACATATTGCCTTTGTTAATGGAAATTACAAAAGGAAATCTCTGGAATGTTCTCTCGATCTGTCCCTCAACAGAAAGTCTAAAATCTTCTCAAATAGTTCTGCTGATGGTTGGAGAGTTCCACTTGCATCACGATTTCATGCAAGAGCATGCCCATCTGTGTAGCATTTGCTGGGTCTCTGATGAAGGTGAGGACGTCAACATCTACAGGTCTTCCCACTAGCTCTGGAAAATCAGTGATTAAACGAAAGAAAAGGTTGCTGGCCAACCTGCTGTCTTCTGGGGACAGGGACATTTGTCCTGTCTTGCAGAGGTTCAGGATTGTATGTTTTTGCTTCACGTATGAACAATATATGCACTTACCATTTGCGTTGAGTGCAACTAAGATCACAATGTTATTTAGGATTCTGCTTAGACGATCTGTATTTGCCGGATCTCATAGATACATGAGTACATCTGTCTTTCTCCCGATAAGATTTGGACAGTCTTCGATTATTCGAAAGAACAATGCGTTGACAAGCACATTTACTTCCTTCTTTGCTTGGGATATTTGGCTTTTCCTCGCTGTATTCAGGAAGTAGGAGGAATTGCTAGGTGATCACAGTAAGCAGTCTCTTTATGATCTTTTCGTTTTCAGGATCTTGAAGAAAGTCATTGACACTTGTGAGCCTCCACACCAGTGACAGGTACGATCTTAGCACTAGATTGAAGTATGTCACCACATCTTTGGTGATGTCACTACTGTGGGACACCATAAGTGACTCTGAACAAGGTCTCGTGTGGAATGAGTCTGGATACTGTATTTTCTTCCAATTTATGTGTCCTCGATCAAAATTTGAGGAAGGCAGTGCAACCATCCTTTCCTTAGAGTAAGCTTCGACTTGGCTATCCTTTTCTTTAATAAGCCATTGAGCTTCTCACAGACTCCATTACTTTGCAGATGATACACTGACGAGAACTTGTGCTTTATACCAAGCAGCAACCTAATCTGTTAGAAAAACTAATTTACAAAGTGAGCCCCATTATCTGATCTCATGACTTCACATACCCCCCACCTGGGCGACACTTCTCTCACTAAATATTTGGCTGCACAGGTAGAGTCTGGGTGTGTACATGGACCTGCCTCTATCCATCTAGAGAATGGACACACCACAAAAATTAAGTTTGTGTATCCATTAAATACTTGAATCGTGTCGACGTAATCGACATGCAAGTGCTGAAAAGGTTCATTTGGCCTGGGGATGACTCCTCTCATTACTTTTAATGTGTGCCCAGCCGTGAATTGTTGGCAGATTATACAGTTCACTATAAAAAATGCAATGTGCTCGTTAAGTTCGTTATGAACCAGTCTTCTGCGAGCATTGCTGTTAAATGTTCCTTTGTCATGTGTGCCGGATAATATAGCTGCTCCAGCGCTAATTTTAACAGGGCTATAGGCATCACCGGTTTACCAGTGCTGTCTTGTTGCTACAAACTGTTAGAGGGGTTTAACGAACACCCTTGCCGTTTCCATAGATTTTACTCTGCCTGTGGTGCCGCCCCTTGGATTTCCATCAACTGTGTTTGCCCCAAACTGTTATAGTTTTCAGGTGTACTCCGTGCAATCATCATTCTCTCATTCGTATGGGTGACTTCCACTTCCATGATCGTCTTACTCTTGGATGCCATACATTTGGCTTCCATGTCTGCTGCTTGATTTCCGCGTGAGATAAAATCTGTTCCTTTTAGGTGGGTGGCGCATTTCACGACTGCTATTCCCACTGGGAGTTCTAGTGCCTTAATCAGCCTGTCCAATAAGGCTGCATGCTGCACTGGCGTGCCATCTGCTCGGAGGTAGCCCCTCCATTTCCAGCGTGCTAGGCCTGCGTGCACTGTTGATGTCACATAGGCGGAGTCACTGTACATCATTACTTCCTGGTCTGCGTGATTCTCAATGGTGAGCATCAACGCTAACAATTCTGCATCCTGTGCTGAATAATGAGATGGTATTCGTGCACTAAGGATTACTCGAAATTATCCATTTGCGGTGTGCATCATCACAGCAACGCCTGTATATCTCTGCCCATCATTTTGATCGATTCTCGAAGAACCGTCAATAAAGACATTTTCTTCTTCCGCCAAAACATTTTCTTTTACCCTGGGAATTTCATCATAGAATTCTTCATAGTTCGCGCAGTCATGTATTGGTTCTCCTTCAGTGACTGGCTCTGATATAAACATAACTGGGTTCACTATCTTACATCGGACTACCTTATTCAATGGATTTGATATGATCACTTCATAAGCAGACGCTCTCTGAGATGTCAGTGTGCCCTTTGGTTTCTCTAGAATAGCAAATAAGGAGTGCTTCACGTACAATGTCATTGACCATCCCATCACAATGGTAGTAGCTTTTTCGATGGCGAACGCTGCGGCAGCCAAACTTTGTTCGCTCTGGAAATGGCCTTTCATCACCGGGTCCAAATTCCCTCTGTAATATGCCAGGGGCTGTACCCCAGTGTGGTTCTCTGTGTGAGCACTACCATCTTAACGCTGCATTTGTGTGTGAAAACAGGTAAAATTCCTCTGCATAGTTGGGAATTCCTAAAACTGTTGCCGTGCAAATCACTTTTTTGAGATCAGCAAATCCTTCCTCCATGGTTTCAGACCATTCAATTTGTTCTTTCGTCACTTGGGCCTTCTTTGAGACCTGAACAAAGGCTTGGTGTAAGAGCTATAGTCGAAGACCTATGCCCTGACATAGTAGTACATGCCTAAGAAGCTCTGCATCTGTTTTATCATGTGTGGCTTAGCCGTGTTCAATATGGCTTCAGCCCTTTCTGGGGGTCACTCTTTTTCCCTCGTGCGAGATCAGCTGGCCTATGTATAGCACTTCTTGTAGGCAATATTGTAGCTTCTCCTTGTCAACGTTATATCCTTTCTCAGCCAGAATAGTCAATAGCTGAACAGAATCATGCCTGCATAACTCCTCTGTCATGCTGCAAATTAAGATGTCGTCCACATATTGTAGGACAACGCTTTCCAATGCAATGTTGCTTAAGTCCATCTGCAGGACTCTGTTAAAAATAGAAGGAGACTCACAGTATCCCTGGGGTAGCCTTGTGCTTTTCAGACACATCTGCCTGAATGTGAATGACGTCAGATCTCACTGAATGTCACTGTGCAACAGGATTGAGAAAAATGCCTTTTTCAAGTCAATCACTGTGAAACATTTTGCCTCAACAGGTATATTACATAGGATTGTAGCCGGGTTAGGGACTAAAGAGAACTCGGCCTCAACAATATCATTTATCGGGCTCAGATCTTGTACTAGCCTCCAAGATCCCCCTTTACTTTTTCACAGGGTAATCTGACATATTGCATGACGACTCTGATGTCACTAAGATGCCTTGCTCCATCATAGCTGAAATTGTCTTAAAAATACCTTCATCTGCCTCTCTGGATATGGGATATTGTTGTGCTTTGGGTAAAATTGCTCCTGGTTTTAGCTTAATTTTCACATCTTTCAATGGGCCTACGTCATAGGTTTCTGTGGTCCACATTGAGACAGGCACCTGGGCCATGTCATCATCAAAATACTCAGGACGGTTTTGGGCCAACATCATTCTCTGAGGCACTTCTCTTCTGATCATTCTCACCCAAAAGGTGAGGCTCACCTCAACTGCTGTCTCTCCCATATCTGCTTGCTCATCAAACAGATCATCATCAGTGACGTCAGTCAATCGGTATCCTTCCTCAATGGCGATTACTGCGCAACATTACCGGCTTTCGTCGTCATAACTGTCTATCAAGCCCATTTTCCCCTCGTACTGCAGCTGTGTGTATCATAAAGGGAAATACTTGTCCCTTTTCCTCGTGCATCGGTATCCTTGGCCTAAACAGAAATTCATCTGGGGTCCTCATTATTCTGTCTGCAAGACCTGGCAGCCCTGCCATCAGTATGCGCATTCCGTACGTGAATATTTCTTGCTCTAATGGTATAGCCCTCATTGCTTTGTGTCCTACGTATGCTCTTATCACTTTGCATACGTCTGAATAGTGCATTCCTGGAGTTGAACATACTATGCCCTCCTCCGTGAACGAGATTTTCATATTTCACTTTGTCATTAGGTCTCGACCCAAAATCTTTACTGCTGTCTGTCGTGAATATAATAAAGGCACATTCTCCTATAGAGACTGGAAGTGCGTTTGTGAAGGGAACATGACTTGTAGCTCCTGTGAAACTCTGAGTATTTAGGCATATCGCCAGACAAGGAAAACTTGCCTTCACGTATGCACAAACGTGTTGCGCCCGTATCAACTAAGAAGGAATATTCTTTATCCCCTATAACGACATCTACCCTTGGTTCCCGGTGAGGGTCTGGTGTCACTGATAGGATAGAACACATCAGGGTTCCCAGTGAGCTGTCCTAGTCCATTTATAGTTTTTGCCCACCGTGTGTTGATGGATTTTCCCCATTCCCAATGTTACTTCCCATTCCAGGGTTTGTGGTCTGCCCTGTGCTCATCAGTTGTGACAAATGCAACAGTGACTGTTGGGACTGTCCTTGTGGAAAACTCACTATATTCTGAGGTTGCAAACCTTGTTGCACTCCTGGTGCTTGTTGTTGCACCGTGTGATTCTGTGCAACTCCCTGTTGTACGAAGGCGGGTGGATTTGTCACGCCTGTTCCTATTCCTTGGCCGTTTTGCACCATGCCTTGGTTTCTGTATGTGCGCGCCAAATGCCATGCCATCCCACACAACCAACATGTTGGGGGTGGTCAGATCATTTGCCCATTTGACATATCTTGATTGCCATTTTGCATGTTTTGGAAACCTCCTTGATTATTCTGGAAACCTCCCTGATTACTCTGCCATCCTCTTCCCCTAAATCCTCATCCCCTAGGGGAAAACCCTGTATTGCCCTGATTATTCTGCTGCAGATTATTGACCTACTGCATGCTTGATTCAGCTGAGCTAGTTATCATGGCTCCCTCAAGAGCATATTTTGAAAAAAAATTCTGCACCAATTTTGCTTCCTCACCCTTTCGTGCAGCTTCCTTTTTGCGATTCTTCTCTTGTAGTAGCCTGCAATAGTGTGCAATGGTCAGCTGTATTTCTTACCAAGGTTTAGCCTTGATTCCCACCAATTTCTTGAGCTGTTTCTGTACCGGCTCTGGCAGCCCTTGGCACAATATATGATAGTTATGTATTTAAAGCGGAGACAGAGCTATAGTGTAGATGCCACACATATACAGGACTCCCAGAGTCGGGAGACCACACAAGGACCAGTCATTTTAAAAAAAATGATAAACATCAATTTTAATAGGGTAGGATCTAAAAAGTGATTAAATAATGTGGTCCACAATACATACAATTCATAAACAGAGTAACAAGAAAACAAACAGTCGTTACGTGACAAGCTATAATCTAGCTGATTAACAATGTATCAAACCATAGACACATTCAACATCAGTAGGTACATTTTTACAAATAGTGTACCGTACCCTACAGTGGTTAGGTTTAGTATGACAACAAATTAGTAACTCTGGTAACAATACAGAGTATTAGCTCGACATGTTTCAGTTCCTACAGTTATTCTGGAACATTCATCAGGAGGTATATAATTAACCACGTAACCAAGACAACAATCAATAGACAACTAATAACATTCGCGGTATTCGTAGCATCTGTAAAGTAAAAGACAAAAAAACGCAAAACATAAGCTTAAAATTAGCCATTATTGTTGCATGTCCAAAATCCATGAACTAGGGTATCAAAGTAGAGGGAAATAAATACCTCCATTGATGCCTTGTGGGTGCTCTCTACTCAAAAAGTAGTAGGCGGTATGGGACCGAGGGTCGTTCCTACCTGGAGTAAGAAAACATACGTATGAGCGCTAAATAGTAGCTCACTCAAAAAAGCAGGATAAGTGCTTCAGCTTAGCAGCTATTGAGGTTAGTGTGAAATACGAACCATATAGAGATAGAAATCTAGGCAGAGGAAGCCCAGTGTTGAAAAACGAAATGACGTGGCCACAGTGTGCCTCATAAGTCGCTCCAAGCTGAAGTACATTAGGTAACTCCAGCCAAAAAAGATTAAACGTAGCGTGACTATATGTCTAGTGCTAACCCGGTACCAGCATGCCCCAGTGTGAAGGAATTAAGAAACTCGAGTGGCAAGGATACCGTGGTAAAACGCTAAACGGAACCAAGCGAGTCATCCATAGACGGCGGCCACCCAACAGGGAACCAATGTGTATCGAACCTTACCTTCGAATTGAAAGTAGCTGCACCGAGCATAAATGGATCTAGCAAACGGCTCCGGGGAAAGATCCTGCAGCAAGCGATAAATGCTGTGTGGTACGTACAGCGAGCACTGTGTGCTAAGGAGGCAGCGGTGTTACTAGACCGGATGACCGATGCTAGGACGGTAGTCATGGAGATACAATAGTCCTACAACTATGTCTGGTCAGAAAGACAGCATGCAAACCAGAGTGGTTCTAAACGGCCGCCATCTTAGAATGGCAAAAGCCAGTCATGGAACAGATAATGAACTCCTAAGAGCGAAAAAGATAAACACTAGAATAGACTACTAGAGAAAGCACACTAGCTGTGACATTTAATACGGAACTAATCCAGAAAGGTAGGAACCATATAGAGTGTATAAAATCAATTGTAAAAACGAAACATCAGTAGATATAATCGTTAGAAACAGGAAGAGAGTTAAATTAACATGTAAAGAAATAAAGGTGGATATGGGTAGACAGTCAGCCTTACAGGTGTAGAATGCATGGTAAAGGGTGCAGCAAGTATTACAGACACCAGTATCACTCTTTTAAACTCTGAGGTACCTGGTACACAAAATACAGAGCTAGAAGGTAAAGGGTCAGAAAAATGCGGGCAATTAGATATTATGCCATTCGACAGAGTCATTAAGACCCCTGGTATCACTTTGCAAAGTATATATCATCTTTTGCTCCATATTAAACAGTTTTTTCTCACAGATAGCATAATTAGATCCTTTGAGTGATAACAATATTGTCCATTTGAAGTCTTCATAGTGGTGTTTCAGAAGATTGAAATGTTTCACCATGGGGGCATTTTCAGTTCTGTTCTTGATGCAGCTCCGGTGTTCCATGATCCGAACTTTGGCCTTGCGAGTAGTTTTCCCCACATAATGCAGTCCACATTTAAAAGTGATCAAGTAAACCACAAATTCGGTGTTACAGTTAGTTAGGTTTTTCTGTGTCCAGAGTTTTGAGAGCCCAACATCAACATTTTTAGTTACAGAGGTCAATTTGCAAACCCCGCATGAACCACAAGGGTAGTGACCGGTGGGTTCAGGTAGACCCCATAGAGTGGTCAATCTGGGTTCCTGGATTGAGATAGATTTAAGTTTGCTATTACTAACTCTGTTGCCTATCGTAGTGCTTCTTTTATAAGCAAAAATTGGCATATTCATAGTAGGAGAGGAGGATTGAAAGATTTTCCAATTCTTCTTAATGATGTTGGTAATATCAAAGCTCTGGTTAGAAAAGGTACTCACACACACAATACGATCATCTTTAGGTTTGATTGGTTTGGGTTCTAATAATGCCTCTCGATTGTTGTTGAAAGCCCTTTTGGCAGATTTGTCCACCAGTTTCTTAGGGTACCCTCTCTGTCTCAGTTTTTTCGCAAGGGTATTAGCCTCCGCCTCATATGTTTCTTTAGTAGAACTATTCCTTTTAAGGCGTAGAAACTGGCCAAAGGGGAGGTTGTCACGAAGGTGTTTAATGTGATGGCTGGAGTAGTCCAGAAGGGAATTTTTATCAGTGGGTTTATGATAGGGCTTAATTTTCAGGACTCCATTAGTGGCAAAAATGGTTAAGTCAAGAAAATTAGTGGACTCGTTGCTAGACGTCATAGTAAACTGGAGGTGAGGATTACGGTTATTCAGCCAGTTGAAAAAGTTGTTAGCTTCAGTCAAAGTACCTCTCCATATGACCAGGATGTCATCAATATACCGACTCCATTTCACGATGTTATTACTGTAGGGATTGAGATTGCTATAGATGTTACTTTTCTCAAAAGTCTCTACATACAGGTTAGCGACACTCGGAGCCATAGTGGCACCCATGGCGGTCCCTTCAATTTGTTGAAAAATCCTACCGTTGAACTCAAAGTAGTTGCGTTTCAACGCCAGTTCAACACACCAAAGGATAAAAGACGTAGGGACCGGATCCTTATCAACACGGCCCAGAAGTATTTCTTCAATCGCATCTAAGGATGCTTGCTGGGGAATATTGGTGTAGAGAGATACGATGTCAAAACCAAGTAGCAACTGGGTATTGGAATCGAAGGCCAGATTTTCGTGACTATTAATAACATCTCGAGAGTCTTTTAAATAGGATAACATTTTTTGCACAAATCCCTTCAAATAATGGTCTGCAAAAGTGGAGAGAGGTTCGAGAACAGAGTTAATCCCTGCCACAATGGGTCGTCCTGGAGGGTTGACCAACGTTTTGTGCACCTTAGGTAAGGTGTAGAACGTGGGGATGCTAGGTTTTTTATTGATGAGAAAATCAGCCTCTTGCTTCGAGATCCACTCTCGGTCTTTAGCTTTGGACACTTTATCAGCGACAAGTGCTATGAGTTCAGCGGTTGGGTCCAGAGTAAGAGGACGATAATAGTGAATATCACTCAGTTGTCTTTCGCATTCCGTAATGTAATCAGTGCGGTTGAGAACCACAATACCTCCACCTTTATCCGCTTTCTTGATGACAATTTGAGAGTTTTTTGACAGGGAGTCAAGTGCTTGAAGTTCCAGATTAGAAAGATTGTGGAAAGGTTTCGAAGGTTTACTTTCCAAGGCTTTAATTTCCGCGATCACTTTCTTTTCAAAAACCAGCGATTCAGGAGAGAAACTCTGTGATGGAGGGTAGAAGGTGGAGGGTTTACGGAGTCCCGTATAATTCATAGGTCCTTCTGAGATACTTGCGGTGTCTGAGGAAAAGAATTCTTTCAGATGGATTTTCCTCATTAATTTTTTGAAATCAATTAAAAATTCAAAAGGATCATGTAGTTTAGTCATCACATAGCCCAGACCTTTATTAAGCACTTGTTGTTCTGTATCAGTAAGAGTGTAATCAGAAAGATTAATCAAAAGCGATTCCCGCTTCTGGTTTGTTTTGGGTCGTCCCAGCTGCTTCTGTTTGGGGCCTGGTATAAAAAACGGCCCTGATTACCTCTTCTTCCTCCATTGTTTTGTCGTCGAGATGGTTGACCTCTTCCTCTTCGGTTGGGAGTTCTATTTCCAGAAGACGTTCCTTCGCCTGCATCGTCAGGATCACTACTATCATGACTAGTACTGTATGAGGTATTACGAAACCTGACTCGTCTATTATGTCTAGTGGAACCGTTAGTTTGTAGAGATTTATTGATGTGGTCTTCTTTCACATAAGGAAAAGCTCTCTCATGCGAGAATCGGGCCAGATCTTTTTTCAGACGTTGGATTCTTTCGTTGGTGTTCATGCTTTTAAATTCCTTCATCTCTTTCTCAATTTCTTCAAGGCGTTTCTTATAATTGTCCAGAGGTAATAGTTTCTTTATATTTTCTTCAATTTTCAGAAGTTCGATTTCGATTTTGGTAGATGTTTCTTTGGCTGTATCTATGATCAAAATCAGCCAATCACGACCACAGCGATTAGCTATATAGCTCCATTGTACTCTAAATTTCTCGTTATCTAGAAACAATCTAGGTTCGTTCTGGACTGTCAGTCCTTGTGGTAATGCTTTATTCTTGAGGTATTCAAGCATAATTGCTCCATGAAGTTCTGTCCTCGTGAGTCTTTTCTTTAGCTGTATGAGTTCATTCCATTCATCTTTGTCTTTCATCATATCCACCGTGTCTTCGTGGTTCAGGATAGAAATCGCTTTCATAAGGGCTGCAGCATAATCATCACTGTAGGCTAGTGTCCTGTCATCTGCCATAATGTTGGTAGATAGAGGTTTAGGGTTGGGAAAATAGTGAGAAAAAAGGTTCTCAAAAGTGTGCTAAGCAAGGGCACGTTCTCCACCCCACTTAAAGGGAGTTTCCTGTGACTGATCAGCCACTATGAGCAACTTAAATATGGAGGAAGCCCGGTATACAGTTGACTGAAATAAGTTAGCAACGTATACTCTGTCTGAGTCCGGGAGGACAAAGATCAGTATTTAAAGTGGAGACAGAGCTATAGTGTAGATGCCACACATATACAGGACTCCCAGAGTCGGGAGACCACACAAGGACCAGTCATTTTAAAAAAAATGATAAACATCAATTTTAATAGGGTAGGATCTAAAAAGTGATTAAATAATGTGGTCCACAATACATACAATTCATAAACAGAGTAACAAGAAAACAAACAGTCGTTACCTGACAAGCTATAATCTAGCTGATTAACAATGTATCAAACCATAGACACATTCAACATCAGTAGGTACATTTTTACAAATAGTGTACCGTACCCTACAGTGGTTAGGTTTAGTATGACAACAAATTAGTAACTCTGGTAACAATACAGAGTATTAGCTCGACATGTTTCAGTTCCTACAGTTATTCTGGAACATTCATCAGGAGGTATATAATTAACCACGTAACCAAGACAACAATCAATAGACAACTAATAACATTCGCGGTATTCGTAGCATCTGTAAAGTAAAAGACAAAAAAACGCAAAACATAAGCTTAAAATTAGCCATTATTGTTGCATGTCCAAAATCCATGAACTAGGGTATCAAAGTAGAGGGAAATAAATACCTCCATTGATGCCTTGTGGGTGCTCTCTACTCAAAAAGTAGTAGGCGGTATGGGACCGAGGGTCGTTCCTACCTGGAGTAAGAAAACATACGTATGAGCGCTAAATAGTAGCTCACTCAAAAAAGCAGGATAAGTGCTTCAGCTTAGCAGCTATTGAGGTTAGTGTGAAATACGAACCATATAGAGATAGAAATCTAGGCAGAGGAAGCCCAGTGTTGAAAAACGAAATGACGTGTCCACAGTGTGCCTCATAAGTCGCTCCAAGCTGAAGTACATTAGGTAACTCCAGCCAAAAAAGATTAAACGTAGCGTGACTATATGTCTAGTGCTAACCCGGTACCAGCATGCCCCAGTGTGAAGGAATTAAGAAACTCGAGTGGCAAGGATACCGTGGTAAAACGCTAAACGGAACCAAGCGAGTCATCCATAGACGGCGGCCACCCAACAGGGAACCAATGTGTATCGAACCTTACCTTCGAATTGAAAGTAGCTGCACCGAGCATAAATGGATCTAGCAAACGGCTCCGGGGAAAGATCCTGCAGCAAGCGATAAATGCTGTGTGGTACGTACAGCGAGCACTGTGTGCTAAGGAGGCAGCGGTGTTACTAGACCGGATGACCGATGCTAGGACGGTAGTCATGGAGATACAATAGTCCTACAACTATGTCTGGTCAGAAAGACAGCATGCAAACCAGAGTGGTTCTAAACGGCCGCCATCTTAGAATGGCAAAAGCCAGTCATGGAACAGATAATGAACTCCTAAGAGCGAAAAAGATAAACACTAGAATAGACTACTAGAGAAAGCACACTAGCTGTGACAATTAATACGGAACTAATCCAGAAAGGTAGGAACCATATAGAGTGTATAAAATCAATTGTAAAAACGAAACATCAGTAGATATAATCGTTAGAAACAGGAAGAGAGTTAAATTAACATGTAAAGAAATAAAGGTGGATATGGGTAGACAGTCAGCCTTACAGGTGTAGAATGCATGGTAAAGGGTGCAGCAAGTATTACAGACACCAGTATCACTCTTTTAAACTCTGAGGTACCTGGTACACAAAATACAGAGCTAGAAGGTAAAGGGTCAGAAAAATGCGGGCAATTAGATATTATACCATTCGACAGAGTCATTAAGACCCCTGGTATCACTTTGCAAAGTATATATCATCTTTTGCTCCATATTAAACAGTTTTTTCTCACGGATAGCATAATTAGACCCACAAGGCATCAATGGAGGTATTTATTTCCCTCTACTTTGATACCCTAGTTCATGGATTTTGGACATGCAACAATAATGGCTAATTTTAAGCTTATGTTTTGCGTTTTTTTGTCTTTTACTTTACAGATGCTACGAATACCGCAAATGTTATTAGTTGTCTATTGATTGTTGTCTTGGTTACGTGGTTAATCATATACCTCCTGATGAATGTTCCAGAATAACTGTAGGAACTGAAACATGTCGAGCTAATACTCTGTATTGTTACCAGAGTTACTAATTTGTTGTCATACTAAACCTAACCACTGTAGGGTACGGTACACTATTTGTAAAAATGTACCTACTGATGTTGAATGTGTCTATGGTTTGATACATTGTTAATCAGCTAGATTATAGCTTGTCACGTAACGACTGTTTGTTTTCTTGTTACTCTGTTTATGAATTGTATGTATTGTGGACCACATTATTTAATCACTTTTTAGATCCTACCCTATTAAAATTGATGTTTATCATTTTTTTTAAAATGACTGGTCCTTGTGTGGTCTCCCGACTCTGGGAGTCCTGTATATGTGTGGCATCTACACTATAGCTCTGTCTCCGCTTTAAATACTGATCTTTGTCCTCCCGGACTCAGACAGAGTATACGTTGCTAACTTATTTCAGTCAACTGTATACCGGGCTTCCTCCATATTTAAGTTGCTCATAGTGGCTGATCAGTCACAGGAAACTCCCTTTAAGTGGGGTGGAGAACGTGCCCTTGCTTAGCACCCTTTTGAGAACCTTTTTTCTCACTATTTTCCCAACCCTAAACCTCTATCTACCAACATTATGGCAGATAACAGGACACTAGCCTACAGTGATGATTATGCTGCAGCCCTTATGAAAGCGATTTCTATCCTGAACCACGAAGACACGGTGGATATGATGAAAGACAAAGATGAATGGAATGAACTCATACAGCTAAAGAAAAGACTCACGAGGACAGAACTTCATGGAGCAATTATGCTTGAATACCTCAAGAATAAAGCATTACCACAAGGACTGACAGTCCAGAACGAACCTAGATTGTTTCTAGATAACGAGAAATTTAGAGTACAATGGAGCTATATAGCTAATCGCTGTGGTCGTGATTGGCTGATTTTGATCATAGATACAGCCAAAGAAACATCTACCAAAATCGAAATCGAACTTCTGAAAATTGAAGAAAATATAAAGAAACTATTACCTCTGGACAATTATAAGAAACGCCTTGAAGAAATTGAGAAAGAGATGAAGGAATTTAAAAGCATGAACACCAACGAAAGAATCCAACGTCTGAAAAAAGATCTGGCCCGATTCTCGCATGAGAGAGCTTTTCCTTATGTGAAAGAAGACCACATCAATAAATCTCTACAAACTAACGGTTCCACTAGACATAATAGACGAGTCAGGTTTCGTAATACCTCATACAGTACTAGTCATGATAGTAGTGATCCTGACGATGCAGGCGAAGGAACGTCTTCTGGAAATAGAACTCCCAACCGAAGAGGAAGAGGTCAACCATCTCGACGACAAAACAATGGAGGAAGAAGAGGTAATCAGGGCCGTTTTTTATACCAGGCCCCAAACAGAAGCAGCTGGGACGACCCAAAACAAACCAGAAGCGGGAATCGCTTTTGATTAATCTTTCTGATTACACTCTTACTGATACAGAACAACAAGTGCTTAATAAAGGTCTGGGCTATGTGATGACTAAACTACATGATCCTTTTGAATTTTTAATTGATTTCAAAAAATTAATGAGGAAAATCCATCTGAAAGAATTCTTTTCCTCAGACACTGCAAGTATCTCAGAAGGACCTATGAATTATACGGGACTCCGTAAACCCTCCACCTTCTACCCTCCATCACAGAGTTTCTCTCCTGAATCGCTAGTTTTTGAAAAGAAAGTGATCGCTGAAATTAAAGCCTTGGAAAGTAAACCTTCGAAACCTTTCCACAATCTTTCTAATCTGGAACTTCAAGCACTTGACTCCCTGTCAAAAAACTCTCAAATTGTCATCAAGAAAGCGGATAAAGGTGGAGGTATTGTGGTTCTCAACCGCACTGATTACATTACGGAATGCGAAAGACAACTGAGTGATATTCACTATTATCGTCCCCTTACTCTGGACCCAACCCCTGAACTCATAGCACTTGTCGCTGATAAAGTGTCCAAAGCTAAAGACCGAGAGTGGATCTCGAAGCAAGAGGCTGATTTTTTCATCAATAAAAAACCTAGCATCCCCACGTTCTACACCTTACCTAAGGTGCACAAAACGTTGGTCAACCCTCCAGGACGACCCATTGTGGCAGGGATTAACTCTGTTCTCGAACCTCTCTCCACTTTTGCAGACCATTATTTGAAGGGATTTGTGCAAAAAATGTTATCCTATTTAAAAGACTCTCGAGATGTTATTAATAGTCACGAAAATCTGGCCTTCGATTCCAATACCCAGTTGCTACTTGGTTTTGACATCGTATCTCTCTACACCAATATTCCCCAGCAAGCATCCTTAGATGCGATTGAAGAAATACTTCTGGGCCGTGTTGATAAGGATCCGGTCCCTACGTCTTTTATCCTTTGGTGTGTTGAACTGGCGTTGAAACGCAACTACTTTGAGTTCAACGGTAGGATTTTTCAACAAATTGAAGGGACCGCCATGGGTGCCACTATGGCTCCGAGTGTCGCTAACCTGTATGTAGAGACTTTTGAGAAAAGTAACATCTATAGCAATCTCAATCCCTACAGTAATAACATCGTGAAATGGAGTCGGTATATTGATGACATCCTGGTCATATGGAGAGGTACTTTGACTGAAGCTAACAACTTTTTCAACTGGCTGAATAACCGTAATCCTCACCTCCAGTTTACTATGACGTCTAGCAACGAGTCCACTAATTTTCTTGACTTAACCATTTTTGCCACTAATGGAGTCCTGAAAATTAAGCCCTATCATAAACCCACTGATAAAAATTCCCTTCTGGACTACTCCAGCCATCACATTAAACACCTTCGTGACAACCTCCCCTTTGGCCAGTTTCTACGCCTTAAAAGGAATAGTTCTACTAAAGAAACATATGAGGCGGAGGCTAATACCCTTGCGAAAAAACTGAGACAGAGAGGGTACCCTAAGAAACTGGTGGAAAAATCTGCCAAAAGGGCTTTCAACAACAATCGAGAGGCATTATTAGAACCCAAACCAATCAAACCTAAAGATGATCGTATTGTGTGTGTGAGTACCTTTTCTAACCAGAGCTTTGATATTACCAACATCATTAAGAAGAATTGGAAAATCTTTCAATCCTCCTCTCCTACTATGAATATGCCAATTTTTGCTTATAAAAGAAGCACTACGATAGGCAACAGAGTTAGTAATAGCAAACTTAAATCTATCTCAATCCAGGAACCCAGATTGACCACTCTATGGGGTCTACCTGAACCCACCGGTCACTACCCTTGTGGTTCATGCGGGGTTTGCAAATTGACCTCTGTAACTAAAAATGTTGATGTTGGGCTCTCAAAACTCTGGACACAGAAAAACCTAACTAACTGTAACACCGAATTTGTGGTTTACTTGATCACTTGTAAATGTGGACTGCATTATGTGGGGAAAACTACTCGCAAGGCCAAAGTTCGGATCATGGAACACCGGAGCTGCCTCAAGAACAGAACTGAAAATGCCCCCATGGTGAAACATTTCAATCTTCTGAAACACCACTATGAAGACTTCAAATGGACAATATTGTTATCACTCAAAGGATCTAATTATGCTATCCGTGAGAAAAAACTGTTTAATATGGAGCAAAAGATGATATATACTTTGCAAAGTGATACCAGGGGTCTTAATGACTCTGTCGAATGGTATAATATCTAATTGCCCGCATTTTTCTGACCCTTTACCTTCTAGGTCTGTATTTTGTGTACCAGGTACCTCAGAGTTTAAAAGAGTGATACTGGTGTCTGTAATACTTGCTGCACCCTTTACCATGCATTCTACACCTGTAAGGCTGACTGTCTACCCATATCCACCTTTATTTCTTTACATGTTAATTTAACTCTCTTCCTGTTTCTAACGATTATATCTACTGATGTTTCGTTTTTACAATTGATTTTATACACTCTATATGGTTCCTACCTTTCTGGATTAGTTCCGTATTAATTGTCACAGCTAGTGTGCTTTCTCTAGTAGTCTATTCTAGTGTTTATCTTTTTCGCTCTTAGGAGTTCATTATCTGTTCCATGACTGGCTTTTGCCATTCTAAGATGGCGGCCGTTTAGAACCACTCTGGTTTGCATGCTGTCTTTCTGACCAGACATAGTTGTAGGACTATTGTATCTCCATGACTACCGTCCTAGCATCGGTCATCCGGTCTAGTAACACCGCTGCCTCCTTAGCACACAGTGCTCGCTGTACGTACCACACAGCATTTATCGCTTGCTGCAGGATCTTTCCCCGGAGCCGTTTGCTAGATCCATTTATGCTCGGTGCAGCTACTTTCAATTCGAAGGTAAGGTTCGATACACATTGGTTCCCTGTTGGGTGGCCGCCGTCTATGGATGACTCGCTTGGTTCCGTTTAGCATTTTACCACGGTATCCTTGCCACTCGAGTTTCTTAATTCCTTCACACTGGGGCATGCTGGTACCGGGTTAGCACTAGACATATAGTCACGCTACGTTTAATCTTTTTTGGCTGGAGTTACCTAATGTACTTCAGCTTGGAGCGACTTATGAGGCACACTGTGGACACGTCATTTCGTTTTTCAACACTGGGCTTCCTCTGCCTAGATTTCTATCTCTATATGGTTCGTATTTCACACTAACCTCAATAGCTGCTAAGATGAAGCACTTATCCTGCTTTTTTGAGTGAGCTACTATTTAGCGCTCATACGTATGTTTTCTTACTCCAGGTAGGAACGACCCTCGGTCCCATACCGCCTACTACTTTTTGAGTAGAGAGCACCCACAAGGCATCAATGGAGGTATTTATTTCCCTCTACTTTGATACCCTAGTTCATGGATTTTGGACATGCAACAATAATGGCTAATTTTAAGCTTATGTTTTGCGTTTTTTTGTCTTTTACTTTACAGATGCTACGAATACCGCGAATGTTATTAGTTGTCTATTGATTGTTGTCTTGGTTATGTGGTTAATTATATACCTCCTGATGAATGTTCCAGAATAACTGTAGGAACTGAAACATGTCGAGCTAATACTCTGTATTGTTACCAGAGTTACTAATTTGTTGTCATACTAAACCTAACCACTGTAGGGTACGGTACACTATTTGTAAAAATGTACCTACTGATGTTGAATGTGTCTATGGTTTGATACATTGTTAATCAGCTAGATTATAGCTTGTCACGTAACGACTGTTTGTTTTCTTGTTACTCTGTTTATGAATTGTATGTATTGTGGACCACATTATTTAATCACTTTTTAGATCCTACCCTATTAAAATTGATGTTTATCATTTTTTTTAAAATGACTGGTCCTTGTGTGGTCTCCCGACTCTGGGAGTCCTGTATATGTGTGGCATCTACACTATAGCTCTGTCTCCGCTTTAAATACTGATCTTTGTCCTCCCGGACTCAGACAGAGTATACGTTGCTAACTTATTTCAGTCAACTGTATACCGGGCTTCCTCCATATTTAAGTTACAATATATGATAGAACACAGGTATAGATTTCCCCCAAGATTCATGAGTCTCGAGTACCCACCTGTCTTGAAAATTCTGTATGTAAATAAACGGATCCTCAAACTCCTTCATTTTGTGTGTCATTTTAGCTCCCATATCAGAAGTGTCTGGGTAAAGCACATAATATTGGCTTCCATACCGCAGCTCTGCAATTGTTAAATGGGGCTCGGTCATGCGTGGTATTAATTGTGGTCACACCAGGGTAACCTGCCCATGTCCACACATCGTCTGCTCTCTCACCAAGTATGGCGATTAGGAGACCCTTGATATCCCCTACAGCTAGCGTGTTTCCTCCTGTCATCTTTTCTAACTCGTGTATCCATTTTCCAGCTCCCAATGTCAACATTGGAAGCTTGTTTTTCAGATTTTCTCGATCCATATGTGGCCATGGAATATATAATGTGGTCTCGCTCCCCCTTTCTCGAGTAAGGGAAATTGTGATGTATAGCTCTCTCTCTCTTCTCTCATTATTCTCCTGTCTACTGCAGGGGTAATGTTCCTGCATCGCCGCCTGCATGGCAATGTCCTTAGCCTGCTCACATAGGGTTGTGGAGACTCCCCCCTCTGACCATGAGATACTTCTTCATGCCGGTCTGAATGTGTGGCTGACTCTGATGCCCTCGGCGCAGACTCACTAGTTTCTGATCATCGTATCCCTTTCTCCCTTCGGAGTCAACTTTCGCTCCTTCCCTCTTTCTCCTTTTCCTCGCACTCCTCCCTTTCTGTGTCAGACATTGTTTGTCCCCAACTCATGCAACTTCTTGTATCATTTTTGTTCCTACTTATTTCTAGTCTATCCAGGGATAGTTCTCTATTCCCCCTACTTCGGGAGATATCCTCAGTGTCATAAAGGTGAGTGCTCTCTAGGGGCTCATCTTCCCCCTCCCCTTGGGGTATTTGTTATAACCCCATTTCGTCATATATTCTATCAATCGTTTCTCCAATGCTTCTGGTGTTGAAGTCATCTTCAATACTTGCCCTAGATGTGCCTGGGACTGAATCGTATGCATGGAAGAATTCTTCTATATCTTTCCAATCTACTACTGGCTCAGGTTTCTTAACCTCTCTCTCCAGATATTCAAGATCACGTGCTCTCTGTTTTCGCTTACGTTCTACATGGTCATCGAATTCTCTGCGCTTCCTCGCCTCTTCTCTGACACTATCTTCTTCCTTTTTCTTTTCGTTTCTACGTTCATCTGCCCTTCGGATTTCCTCATCCTTCCGTCTCTTTATTCTTTTCTTTTGGATTCTCTGCTCTTCCTCTAACTTACGCTGTTCCTGTCTGTCTTGATTATTGGCTGCTCTCTGTTTGCGATCAAGCTTTCTTTCTTACTCTTTGCAATATAACTGTTCTCGTCCATGTCTATCTTTTTCCTTATTCTTTCGTCTCTCAATTCTCCTTTCTCTGTACATTGTCTAACCTCTCCTTTTGTTTCACATCATCAATGTCTTTGCCATCGAGATTCAATAAAATGTGCTCTCCCATCCATTCGTGTATTGTGAATGCTATCTCATCAGTTCTATCTTTGCTTCCTTTCCATCTTTTACCTTCTCTCTCCTTATTGAGAGATGCACTTGTGTGTGTCTGGTCCCTTTTCTCGTCATAGTGTCTCTCCTTGTCCCTCAGGACTATGGAGGTGATATTCTTTTCTTTAGCTTGAATTTCGTCACTACTTTGGTAGGTGATTCATATGCAGGGTTGCTATACCCTGTAGATGGTTTAAGTTCTCTCAGCGGGTATAACCCCTCGTCTTTATTTTCTTCAATCTTCATTTCGGATGGGGCGGGTGGCACGGTAGGTGTCTCTCCCCCCTCTGTGCATACATTAAGTATCCAATCTATTGGCAGCTCCTCTTCCTTTCCCTGTTCATACTAGGCGTTTGTCTAACTTTTTACCCGTGTATGTGGCATGCAAATATGTCATCATGTGTTGCAAAACAGCTTTAGATAAGGACCCGCCCAGTGGTCATGGCATAAACATTGTGGGCGGTTCCTTTGACCCACTCTGTACTGTATTTTTTCACTTTAGGTGCATGTTTCGACAACTATTTCCACAGGTGTGCTAATGGAGTCATGTCCTCCATGTTTAAATCTGTTCCTTTTCACCTTATATAACACTTGTCAAAGCTTCAATCCAGATTTTTCCCCCAAAAATTTTATATCTTTTATTTTACTCAAAAAACATCAATTCGTATACTGTAATATCTTAGTTATTTAATTGCATAAAATTTAAGTCCATTTTCGATATATGATGTAACAACAAACAACATGTAAGAGACGTTTAACAGACTAGAAGAACACCAGCTTGTCACATGTATCACTGTCTCTAAAATTACCCCGACATGGAGTTTAAACGTAATCGCTGTGGTAGTCTATTCATTCCCCTTTATTTGGGACTCTGGATACACGTTTCTTCTAGCCGCTATATAGCATAGGAATAAGGCAAATCCTCTCTCTTCTCGGGTGTCCTCCCCGGTACCCTCTCTCTTCTCGGGTGTCCTCCCCAGTATCTTTCCTCTATTTACTTTATTATTTTTGAGTTATTATTCCCTTCCCCCTATATATATATATATACACATTCTTCTCTACTTCTGGCTATATTTTGTTTTCCCGCCTCCCTCCCTCCATTACCTTTTCCCTTTACTTGTTCTTAAGCATGCACATTTGCCAAAATACTTAGTCTTTTTCACTCACCGTTCGTATGTTTCTTCTCTGGACCCTCGGGATCACTGCCTTCATCTCTGCCTTCTTTGGCTTTTCTCCTGCTCAGGTGCCCGTAGGAGTGGGAAGGGGTTAGGTGGGTAACATGGGTCCCTTCAGACGTCATTTTGCAGATTCTTTGTCTTTAATCTACCACTGTCTACGGGGAGCTTCACGGTCTACTCAGCCGAATGGCAAAGGACTTGTGATATTGCAGAGGAACTAGAGTTACTTTATGTCGACAGTCAATGGGTGTCTTATTCTAATCAATAACCATCAATCTCTGCTACCAGGTGTACTTCGAGACTCCTGGCCGACCCATAGAGCCAATGTTTGCTCAGAAGTACTTTAAGACAAGATAGCTGCACCCATGAGATGGATGGGGGTGTAGATGTATTACTCCAACACCAATCAATAAGGACAACTCAATGGTTTGGCAAAGGGAGTCCGTTTAATGACAAGTACAGGAAACGGGGAGTTATGGATACCAGCAGTGATGCGATCGTCCTTCTTGCTTCAACTCCAATGAACTTCATACAAGTTGTAACATTTATACTCAAAACTCGTCATCATTGACGTGTAACAGTCAAAAGTTAACATGCAATTCTATTGGTTAGGAAAAGGTAACTTTACTATAAGTACTATATCTGTATATGGTAACGGAGTGAGGGGATTGGGTAAACACTGTCAGTACTGTCAATGTACCTGGTGGAGTAGAGTTCTCCGACGATGCGCCGACCGATCCTTCTTGAGTGCCTCCCTTTCAGGCGGGAGCCACGGATCATTGAGGTGTCGGGGAACTTGGCGTTCGGTGTCAGGGAATCGACGGCCCTTCTTGAGTGCCCTCCCTTTAAGGCAGGAGTCACGGGTCGTCGAATGTCTGACGGTGAACACGGTGAACTACGGCAGGGAAGTGGCAGCTTCGTTCCTAGAGGTGCTCGTCGACGACAGAGCGTTGGCGTCCTGCAAGGAAGAGGCGTGCGGGGCACCTCGGTGACGATAGTTCTGGACTGCAAAGAGATTGATGAAGAACTGTGGCCCAGCAAGGGCGTCGAGTCGTCGGCGTCTCTGCGGTCTTTAGGTGGCGGGAAACCCACCAGTGGATGCTCCTCGGCGCATCGACGGTCGGGCCTTCTCCAGCGGGAGACAAGTGGATGACGATGCAGACGAGAGCGTCCGATGATCAATTAAAGTTCTTAGGCAAACGGGAGCACGGCGGCTCCGGTCGGCGACGGCGGTCGTCGACAGTGGCGGACAACAGTCCGGGTGCTTCTCCTTGGAGTTCCGCAGCAGTCCCCGTATCGGGTCGGCAGCCTGTCGAAGGTCTGTCTACCAGGGAGCGTTGGCAAAGATCAGCTGTGCACGATGGTCCCTCGTAGCTCGGGAAGAGGGCGCCTTACCAGGTCCTCTCTGGGTCAGTCCTTGGAAACACAGCAGCCTTCAGATTGCGAGGGAGAGCCACAGCACTCCTTCTCGTCCAGTGGGGGTTTCAAGGTCAAGCGTCAGTTACTCCAGTTACTCATCGTAGTGGACTTCAGCTTCTGAACACGATTCCTAGCAGTGAGAGGTCCCCAGATATACTGTTGATCTCCCATTCATTCCGCTGGGTCACACTCAAGCATCCAATCACGACTACGGGCATTCATGCAGGCAGGCAGCCAATCAGGCACACGAGGTATTCAGGCCATTCACTTCTCTCCAGACACTCACAACAAGTTATGTGTATTGGGACAAGTACTGAGCCATTCAACACTCCAAGCTGCATTCATACCGGTTTCGGGCAGGGGTGTCTCAGTCATTGTGTCAACCACCAGATACTAGACACCCACAACACAGAATGCATATTCGTCACACACTCTATTCACCCAGATCCCACCCACAGGAGGTACCCACACCATACATCACTGGGAAGGCTCCAGCTAGTCTGGCTGGGCCTTCACAACACCACCATATACGGCATTTCCACCCAACAGCCAGTCAGGGGGAAGGGACAGAGTCAGGGCTTCCAAGGACTTTGGGAAAACAAGGTATCGGGGAATAGAAAGCAAGAGGCCACAGGGGCCATCTTGTTTTCCATCAGGAATCAACGGATCCCAATGGCAGGGCCGGGGTATCCCAAAATGGAGGATACGCCGCGCACCTGTCACATTCAGCATGGAGCTGCCACCAGCCCATACCCTGCTCTGCGGGCCACCCACCGGTGCCCAAAAACATACACTAAGGGCACAGGGTTGTACCCCCACCCATGGGTGCCATAAGGGTATCCCACGGGTCCGTTCACCAAACCAAAAGAAAGAGAGCTGCACCGCCAGGAGTCCCACATGAACTCCTGTGCGGAAAACATGACAGAACACACAATAAAAAGCAGTAAAGGACAAGGATACGGAGGCCCTGTCCCTCCGATGCATTTCAAGCATCACAGTCGCACCCCCAAGACTGAGGTGGAGGGTGCCTAATCTCCCACGGGATAGACACCCTCATCCAGACGGTCAACATACCTTCTGGAAAGGCCATCTGCATTATCGTGACGCTTCCCTGGTCTGTGCTCTATGGTGAAGTCTAGCCCTTGCAGGCTAATGGACGACCTGAGCAATTTCGGGTTCTCACCCTTCATCTGCATAAGCCACTTCAGGGGCTTATGATCTGTTTGGACCTTGAAGGTTGACTCTGTAAGGTAGGGCCTAAAACGCCTAACGCTCCAAACTAAAACATTCCTTTTCAACAGTAGCCCACCTCTACCCTTGAGTTGTCTACTGATGAATATGATAGGATGTTCTCTCCCTTTGTCATCTAACTGAGACAAGACAGCTCCAATTCCGGTGTCGCAGGCATCCCTCTGGATGATAAAGTGTCGGCTGTAGTCAGGCGCACACAACACGGGTGCCCGACACAGACTTTCTTTCAAGCCATCAAAGGCCCTCTGACAGTCTTCAGTCCAAGTAACCTTCCTAGGCTGTTTGGGTGAAGTCAGAGCTGTCAGTGGTGCAGCTATGGTTCCATAGTCCGCCATGAAATTGCGATAGTACCCGGTGAGGCCCAAAAAGGCTCTCACCTGGGTTTGAGTAGTGGGAATCTCCCAGTCCTGTACATCCTGTACCTTACTGGGGAGAGGTTGGATTTGACCCCCTCCTACCTCATGACCAAGATACGTGACTTTCCCCTGAGCTATCTGGCACTTGGTGGCCTTGATAGTGAGGTTAGCCCTTTTTAAGGCCTGCAACACTCTACCCAGATGCGTCAAGTGCTCTTCCCAAGTGGAACTGTAGATGGCAATGTCGTCTAAATAAGCCACACAAAAGGCTTCCAGCCCACTGAGAGCATGATTGACCAATCTCTGGAAGGTGGCAGGGGCATTCTGCAACCCAAAAGGCATGACCCTAAACTGGCAGAGTCCCTCTGGTGTTGAGAACGCCGTCTTTTCCTTGGCATGGTCCGTCAGAGCTATTTGCCAATAGCCTGAGGTGAGGTCAAAGGTGCTCACAAATTTGGCAGCACCTATGGTGTCCACGAGCTCATCAGCCCTAGGCAATGGGTGCGCGTCAGTTTTGGTGACGGCATTGACTCCTCGGTAGTCCACACAGAACCTCCAATCCTTGGTACCTGCCTGGGAACTTGCCTTGGGGACAAGGACCATGGGACTGGACCAGGGACTGGTTGAGGGTTCAATAACACCCAGATCCAACATCTTGGTGACCTCAGCCTGGATGTGGTTCTTAACCGTATCTGACATTCGGTAGCTCCTGCTCTTGACAGGCACGCTGTCACCAGTGTCAATCTCGTACTTATACCATGGTGTAAGGCCTGGCGTCAGTGAAAACAGAGAGGCATACTGCTGGAGCAAAGTCCTGCAGGCCCTCTGCTGCTCGGTTGTCAAATCTGGAGAGAGCTGCACTCACTCCACTGAGCCATCCTGAGGGTTGCTATGCAGCAAATCAGGAAGGGGCTCACTCTCATCCTCTTCTTGCTCTGAAGCTAGCAAGAGACATGAGACTTCTGCTCGCCGGTGGAAAGGCTTGAGCCTATTGACATGGAATACCTGAGGGGCTACCCCTGGGACTCCTATGTCAACCAGATAGTTGATCTCGCCCATCTTGGAGATTATCCGGAAGGGTACAGTCCATTTAACTGCCAATGCCCGCGGCTTGGTAGGCTCCATCACAAGGACCTCCTGTCCCGGAGTCCAATCCACTTGCGATGCTTTAAGGTCATGCCAGTATTTTTTTTTCAATCCCTGGCTGGCCTTGAGATTCGCTGTTGCTTGACCCATCATCTGTGTCATCCTCCGTCGGAGGCCTAACACATAGTCCCCCACTTGCTTGGCGGGACCGGGAGGGGTGGCTTCCAAACCTTCTCTGATCAAGGCAAGGGACCCCCCTCACGGGATGTCCAAAGAGTAACTCAAAGGGGCTGAAACCAACACCCTCTTGAGGTACCTCTCTGTAAGCAAACAGCAGGCATGGCAGGAGGAGATCCCATTTCCTCCTTAGGGGCTCTTCCAAAGCACCTAGCATGCCCTTGAGAGTTTTATTAAATCTGTCAACCAGACCATTGGTCTGGGGGTGGTAAGAAGTGGAGAACTTGTAGGTTACCCCGCACTCTTTCCACATGGTTTTCACGTAACTAGACATGAAGTTGGATCCTCGGTCAGAGACAACCTCCTTGGGGAATCCAACACGGGTGAAAATGCCCAGGAGGGCCCGGGCAACCACCTTGGCAGTAACAGTCCGAAGGGGTATAGCCTCAGGGTACCTGGTGGCATGATCTACCAAAACCAGGATGAACCGATGTCCACCTGACGTGGGAGGGTCAAGGGGACCGACGATGTCGATGCCCACCCTCTCAAACGGTGTGCCAACCACTGGCAATGGCTGCAGTGGGGCAATGACACTGCCTCCAGTCTTGCCAGACAACTGACAAGTTGGGCAGGTCCTGCAGTGGGACTCCACTTCTACTCCCATTCGAGGCCAGTAGAAATGGGCAGAGAGCCTCTGCTTAGTCTTCTTGGTACCAAGATGACCAGCCAAGGGCACCTCATGCGCCAACTGCAGTAGGAAGGGCCGGTAAACCTGGGGTACCACCAACCTCTTGAGGGCACCAGGTTCAGGCTTAGTGGGCTCACTAACAAGGAGCTCACCCTCCCAATAAATCCGGAAAGTCCTAGGCACTTCTCTTTGTGCCGGGGACAGGGCCTGTTTCCTCAGACCCTCGAGAGAGGGACACTCTCTCTGTCCTTTACAGAAGTCTGCCCGGGAGGGTCCCCCTTCAGCTAACAAGCATTGAAGATCGGGATGGTCCTCCGGGTTGAGAACCTCTCCCACAGGAGAGTCTTCTGGCTCTTCTCCCTCAGGAGTTGAGACGGGGTTTACCACTGGACCCAGCCTGTCCAGAGCATGGATCCCAATATGTGCTGTAGGAACAGCAGGAAGAGAAGGAGCTCCCTCTACAGAGGTGGCCTTCTTGCTCTTCCTTCGTCGTGCCTTAGGCCGTGCCTTCGGCTTGGGTACCTGACTCACAGCCAGACCCGGTGTCACCTGTGATCTAGTGACCGCAGCAGCAGTCATGGGAAGACCATCCGCGATCAATCCCAACTCGAGTAGATCGTTACCTAACAGAATGTTAGCAGGGACGTTGTCCTGAACCAGGACAGGAAGCTTTGCTGTCTTGTCTCCAATTACGAGTGTGACTCGGGCTACAGGCGATAATTTGGGAGGCCCACCAGCTAACCTGGTGGTTCTCAGAGGAGCATCTACATAGTCCTCTGGCTTGAGCAGGGTCCTGTCCACCACTGTCATGCTTGCCCCAGTGTCTCTCAAACCAGTAGAAGGCTGGCCATTCAGGAGGGCACTTCTCAAAAATCTACGGGTGTTCTGTGGGATAGTCGCCAGTACTTCCGCGTACTGGTCCCAGGCCCCAAGGGACACTAAGGAAATCTCTACGGGAGCACCAAAAGTGATTCCGGTAGAGGAGGGGAGGACAGTGGCCTCCACCTCAGACATGGGGTAAGGGTAGGGCAGGCTGACAGCCTGTACTCCGAGTGCCTTACCTTTACACTTGGAGTCACCCCTTTTGTGATCCAGAGCCCCACAGTCCCAACAAGTGCCGGGAGTGCGGGGTACGGTACTGGAACCACCGGGAGCCTGCTTTGCAGCAGGTGGACCACTACTCTTATTCCCACCCACAGATGACTTATCTCCACTAGATCTTTGGGTTTTAGCAGAGGAGGGTTTAGGTTTATTCGACTGTGACTGCTTTTGGGACTCCTCAGCTTTCTGAGAGGCCCCCTTTTCTTTGTCCTTCCTACTGGAGTGCTTAGGGGACAACCGGTGGGAGACCCACTTGTCAGCCAGCCTAGCCAGCTTAAAGGGATCCAAAATGTTCTGGTCAGCAACATACTGACGCAGCTCTGGTGAACAGGCTTCCGAAAAATGCTCAAAAAACAACAGGTGGGACAATTCAACAAAAGTTTTCACCTTGTAACCATCAATCCACCCCATCATATTCATGTGCGCAGCACTCACCCAGTCAACCCAAGACACATTCTCTCTTTTCTTAAAATCCTTGAACCTTTTAAGGTATTGGGTAGGCGTCTTGCCAAAATTGGCAATCAAAGCAGATTTCATACACTCATACTGACCCCTTTCTTCCACACTCAGCTTCAGAATACAGTCATATCCAGTTTGATGCACTCTGCTTAGCAAACACTTAGCCCAATCTCTTTTGTCAACATCATGAATTGCACACGCCATTTCAAACGCTTCAATCCATATCAGAACCCTCCGAAAACAACCAATTCCTTCATAAATTTAGTTGCTGGGGACCTGACACTCTCACTGGGTTTCGCTGAAGTCTCCACTCAAGCTTTCTCTAGCTGGATTCTCTGACATTCAGTGTCCTTGTCTTTGAGTTCAAGATCCCTATTCTTGAGTTCAACTTGTTGAGCCAGCTCCTCTTTCTTAAGATCAGCATCTATTTCCAACTTGCGATATTCAAAGGCCAATTTCATCCTTAATAACTCAAGTTCCAAGGAATTGCTGGGGTTCGGAACAGAGGCCGCAGGAATGGCAGCATTCCCAGAAACAGATTCAGTAGAAACCCCAGGGACAGAGTCCTCATTGGTTGCATTCCCCCCTCATCAAGAGTTTCACCATCGGTCTGGTAGTCCACCAGGGCAGCTATCAGCTCAGCCCTAGACGTATCCACAAAGTCTAACTCCCTGGCTTCACAAGCACTCTGGAGAGCCTCTTAGCTCATCCGAGTCAATTTACCATTCGCAATAGACTCCATTGCTTGTAATGCGGTCATTTGGTACACACCCAAACCTTAATCTAATAAAGTGCAGATATTTTGTAAGTGGCACAGTTATACACTGATTCTTAAAACCATAAGCATCCCACCGCTGCCACCAGTGTAAAGACTGGTAGGGGATGTCTGTACTTCCACTCTCTATATGGTAGAGGAGAGGCACAGAGGACCCCAGCCAAGATTCTCTATTGTGGTAGCAATGGACGAGCAATCAAGGCCTAGCTTCTCAGGAGGTGATGCAGGCTGGTTCTTAAGTACAGTGTAGTCCCCGAACCCCCACAAAGGAATGTCCACACACTGTATTACTGAAAACACAGTCTTTATATAATTAATATTCAAAGGTAATTACACGATCACAATAACGCACTTTGTACTCGGAAGTCAATAATGATAAATATATACAATTCTAAAGTGGTACCACCAATGTTATCAAATCTCATTAAAGTGCATCAACTGTACAGTTAAAATGTCACACAGATTAATAACGAGGAAACCAGCAATAGAGATAGGCAGGAAAGTAGGATGGTTGAAACAATAGGCAGAATGCTGGCCCCATACCCTAGACACAGTTCTGTGTGGAGATCCCCCCCACCTGGGAAACCTGTAAATAAAGATATATAGCACAAGCCCAGTCCATATACTGTTCAATAGTCTTACTTCTTCCTATTAAGGTTTTACCCCCCCAATGTACCTGGTGGAGTAGAGTTCTCCGACGATGCGCCGACCGATCCTTCTGGAGTGCCTCCCTTTCAGGCGGGAGCCACGGATCGTCGAGAGGTGTCGGGGAACTTGGCGTTCGGTGTCGGGGAATCGACGGCCCTTCTTGAGTGCCATCCCTTTAAGGCAGGAGTCACGGACGTCGAACGTCCGACGGTGAACAGGGTGATCTACGGCAGGGAAGTGGCAGCTTCGTTCCTAGCGGTGCTCGTCGATGACAGAGCGTTGGCGTCCTGCAAGGAAGAGGCGTGCGGGGCACCTCGGTGACGATAGTTCTGGACCGCAAAGAGATTGATGAAGAACTGTGGCCCAGCAAGGGCGTCGATTCGTCGGCGTCTCTGCGGTCTTTAGGTGTCGGGAAACCCACCGGTGGATGCTCCTCGGCGCGTCGACGGTCGGGCCTTCTCCAGTGGGAGACAAGCGGATGACAATGCAGATGAGAGCGTCTGATGATCAATTAAAGTTCTTAGGCAAACAGGAGCACGGCGGCTCCGGTCGGCGATGGCGGTCGTCGACAGTGGCGGACAACAGTCCGGGTGCTTCTCCTTGGAGTTCCGCAGCAGTCCCCGTATCGGGTCGGCAGCCTGTCGAAGGTCTGTCTACCAGGGAGCGATGGCAAAGATCAGCTGTGCACGATGGTCCCTCGTAGCTCTGGAAGAGTGCGCCTTACCAGGTCCTCTCTGGGTCAGTCCTTGGAAACACAGCAGCCTTCAGATTGCGAGCGAGAGCCACAGCACTCCTTCTCGTCGAGCGGGGGTTTCAAGGTCAAGCGTCAGTTACTCCAGTTACTCGTCGTAGTGGACTTCAGCTTCTGAACACGATTCCTAGAAGTGAGAGGTCCCAAGATATACTGTTGATCTCCCATTCATTCCACTGGGTCACACTCAAGCATCCAATCATGACTACGGGCATTCATGCAGGCAGGCAGCCAATCAGGCACACGAGGTATTCAGGCCATTCACTTCTCTCCAGACACTCACAACAAGTTATGTGTATTGGGACAAGTACCGAGCCATTCAACACTCCAAGCTGCATTCATACCGGTTTCGGGCAGGGTTGTCTCAGTCATTGTGTCAACCACCAGATACTAGACACCCACAACACAGAATGGTATTCGTCACACACTCTATTCACCCAGGTCCCACCCACAGGAGGTACCCACAACATACATCACCGGGAAGGCTCCAGCTAGTCTGGCCGGGCCTTCACAACAACACCATATATGGCATTTCCACCCATCAGCTAGTCAGGGGGAAGGGACAGAGTCAGGGCTTCCAAGGACTTTGGGAAAACAAGGTATTGGGGAATAGAAAGCAAGAGGCCACAAGGGCCATCTTGTTTTCCATCAGGAATCAACGGATCCCAATGGCAGGGCCGGGGTATCCCAAAATGGAGGATACGCCGCGCACCTGTCACATTCAGCATGGAGCTGCCACCAGCCCATACCCTGCTCTGCCTGCCACCCACCGGTGCCCAAAAACATACACTAAGGGCACAGGGTTGTACCCCACCCATGGGTGCCATAAGGGTATCCCACGGGTCCTTTCACCAAACCAAAAGAAAGAGAGCTGCACCGCCAGGAGTCCCACATGAACTCCTGTGCGGAAAACATGACAGAACACACAATAAAAAGCAGTAAAGGACAAGGATACGGAGGCCCTGTCCCTCCGATGCATTTCCAGTATCACAGCCCCTCCCCCTCAGCGTTACTCTTAAGATGAGAAAGGGTATAAACAGGCTCAGCTGCTCTGTGAGCATAGGTGTGAGAAACTATACAATTTGACGAGGAGTATATAAAGGATAGGATTCCTCTACGTATTAGGACGTGGCTCTTCAGAGACACTAGTCCCAGCTCCAAATGGATATAAGAAATGGAGGTAGCCGGGGGCAGATTTAATAGCTTCCTCAAGAAGTGTTGCATGGCAAACTTGTTTATTACGGCTGTTAGCTGCCTGGCCTTTCTTTTCTTCCCCTCCATAACCGTGTTATAATCTCCATCCGCCCTCAACTCGAGTCCAAGGTAGGCATAGCTCAGAACATAACCTATGTTGTTGTCTATGTCTGCCTGTACGTTTACCGTGTTGATCTTTCCACCCGACACCACCATCATCTTAGTCTTTAAGTTATTAATTATTGTATCATTTTGTGTAGCATATTCACACAAGTCTTTAGATTTATTTTTGACTCCCTTATCATGCGGTCCATCAGGACCAAATCATCAGCACACAATAGACTCGCTATGTGTCAGGGGCCTAGTTTGATAGGACAGCCTTCAACCGACAAATATCGAAGAGGGAAGGTCAGCCAAGAAGAGGTTAAATAATAATGGTGCCAATGAGCACCCCTGTCCAACCCCCTTGTTTATCTCCACGGGGGACGTCACCAAGCCTGAATTCTTCAGATGCATTTGCACTTGTTATTGGGTCCCCATCCCCATAACCAGTAACCCTTCCGGGCATCTCCATGCACATAGTTTCTGCCATAAGTGTGTGCAGTTGCCAGTGTCAAATGCTGCTCTGAAATCCACCCATATCACTCTTTTCTCTTTTCTTCATCGCCTCCGTAATCTGAGCATCTAGGAGCCTAATGCTGTGTACCGTAGGCGAGCGTGGGCAAAAACCAGTTTCCGTAGGATGCATTATATTGCTTTCATCTGCCCATTGTTGCAGTGCCTTTAGTATGAAGTTAGCAAACAATTTGCCAGTTACTTCTAATAAGGACAACAGCCTATAATTCAAAGGGCTCCCTCTGTCGCCCTTTTTCTAAACTGGCACTAAAATGGCCTGCTGCCATGTATCAGGTATCCTTTTGTTCCTGCAGATCTTATCAAAATAAATGTTTAGTACTCCAGCCCATAATCCTGGATCAGCCTTCAATACTGCATTCGACAAACCATTAGGTCCAGCTGCTCGAGAACCCTTTAACCCGTCAATAGCAGTCTGAATCTCCCCCACACTGGGTGACTGCATCCAGTTCCCCTTGTATCTTTCACACCCAGTTTTCTTGACCTGCTGTGTTTGATCCATTTAAACTCAGGTATCGGGTTTACCATAGCATGCTTAGTATCCCCGTTTGCCTTACCCAAGATTTGCCATATTATCTCTATATTGCCACTGCAAAGTACAGAGAAAATATGCCGCCAATGCCCATTCTGTGCAGGGTAGCTCCATCCCCTCAGCCTGCACTTATATTCTGTTTTAATTCTCCTTATTTTTGCATCGCCAATGATATGTGGTCATTTCCTCTGTTTTTATTTTTCTTATCTGTCTACGCAGGTCGCGCTTGGCTTCTCTTATTTCTATATCGAAAATGAGTGTTTTTCCTCTGATATTATGCCCTGGTGAAACTTGACCTTCCCTGACTCATGTGCTAGCTTCTCCAACCTTTGGCGTGCACACTAAAGTACCCCTCGTTCACACTCATTACTCTAGAGCCTGTGATACTTTGCTTATATTTCTGGGCGTCAGGGTTATCCTATTGCCCCCTTGGTTCAGCTTTGTGTCCCTCAGCCTGACCAATTTCTCTGGCAATACTTGGAAATTCGATGTACGTATTAGCATATGATGGTCACTGTATACAGTTTTCCAAGACTCAAGTGACTGAACATCCTCCGAACAGCAGTTGGTTCAGAAAAAATAGTCTATTGTAGAGGCTTTATTCCCCATGGACCATGTGCATTGGTCTGGACAATCCCCTGGTGTCATTCCATTATACATCAGTAGGTCCCAGGCTCTTAGCACAGTAACCCAGGGGTTCCCTCTCAAATTTCCTTTAGTCTTTAACATCATACTATTTGGCATCACACATCTATACTGTGGGCATGTGTTGTAATCTCGACAGCCTGCATTTAGATCACCTCCCGGTAGCATACATTTGGCCCCTTCCACATCTACCCAGGATTCACATAATTGGTCAATGGCTGCATGGATCTCATCCAGTGTCTCAGAATCTGGTGACACATAGATGTTTATCAATAAGGTCCCTGTTAAGGCAGTCGCCCCCTTCACTACCACTTCCATGGCCAATATGGTTTTAGTACTCAGAGTCAGCTTAGCACTAATTACTGGGACAGTCTGCTTAATTCCTATGATTAATCCACCCTACGGTCACTCTCTTTCTCCCTTTTCAGACATTTGCTGGTATAGCGTAAAACCATCCATGTGACTCCTAGCAGTTAGCCAAGTTTCCTGCAAGCACACTACATCAAATTCCTCTAGAAGGGGACATGACCCAATGTTCCACAGCAAGTGTGAGTGGCCCCTGGTGTTCCAACTAACAATTTGTAATGATATTTTTTTTTTCTCCACCAGCTGCCTCACCAATAACTTTTTAAACCATTCCCAACCTATGGCATCTTCCAGTACTGACACCTTGGCCTGTCACTCCGTCATGGGGCTGACGTTGCTGACTACTGTGGACTTTGCCACCTGTATGCTCTCAATGTGTGTTCGACAGTCTACTACGTATCCTGCATTTTCGATAGACCTTAGATGGCTACGTATCAAAGTGGATACATCTCCAGTGGCACATGGCACATGTATGAAGTATCCACCACTGATATCAACAGGCTCCACAAAACTAAAGACTGCAGTAGACAACACTCGTAGAGCAGGTACGGTCTTACATAGGTTCAAGAGGTCTGATCTAGTAGTGTGTTTTTCCATAAAGGTTTTTGGTCCCCGTCCCATAGTAAACACTTTAGGTTAATTCACTGAATTGGTCGGCATCTGTATGGGGGTGAGGGCATAGGGGGGATTGTATCACCATCTGCTGAGTGTGGTCTGTGCCACTTTCCTTCAAAAGGCCCTGTTCTGCCAATAGGTCAGTTTGCCCCTCACCGCTGTCATTTTGGGCACCCTTATTCCCACTTCCTGCTGTGAGTCGTGAGGGCCTTCCCCTAGCAGCCAGCTAGTCAGTGTTCCCATTGGATTTAGGCGCTTGGCATTTCCATTTTGTGGATTTTTCTTAGACAAATCTCTGCATTCTTGAGGAGGAGCAATTGTCGTGGAGTTGAGGGGCTTTGCTGTTTGTGTTTTTTGTTTAGTACGTTGTTTTCTATTTGCTACGTGTCTCCTCAGCCGGGTACATTTTTCTAACCTTCTTTCTCTTCTTCTGTTATACAAGGTTAGATCCGGGCTATCTTCGTCCAGTTGTTCTCCAGTCATTTGGATCTCTATGACTTCATGCTTGGGGCATATCTTACCAACACCCTGATTTGTCTGGGAGATCCTGTCACACCACATCATTATTAGTCATCTCTGCCCCTTGTAAGTGATTCTCCTAGGAGCCAATCACTACTCCTTGCTTTTGTACTTCTTCCAGAATGACTCCACACAGTTTCAACAAAGATTTTACCAAAAACTGCAGAACTCCTTTGGTTATATTGGTGTTCTTTTTAGGGTCAGTCAAGTTACTATCACTGAGTCAATTCAGGGAATTCTCTAACTCTCCTCCAATGTCCTGATCACTGCTAGGGAAGAGATTTAGTGATGCTGACAGATGCTACTTATTAGGTAGAATTGCATGCAGTGCCCTCTGGAACCACCACATACAATTAGCACTACAGGTGTAAGCAAAACCAACCTTTGGTATAAATCTGTACTACACAGTTTTTGGTAGCGAGCTGAGCAGCCAGGCTTATCTCAAGAGGGAATTTGAGCAGTACAAGGATGTTACACAGAGGTCTTACAAACACAGTCGTTCAAGTAGACACTTACACTCAAGGTTTCTTGGTAAAACACATTAATTTATTACACAATCATTTAGAAAACATTCACTAGAAGGAGGCAACTTCCTATTATAGACAAACACCGTTCAGTACTGAACCAATATGTTTCTTAGAAAATTAGGGTCCCCTGAAATAGGAGCAAAATGGCATTTTAGCTACTTTAAATGGGGGTAAAAGGCACAAGTTAATAGAATAGATCACAAATACTTTCTTAGGCAAGTTCACTAGAGGACTCGATTCAGTTCAATAGGCCTAGGCCAAAGTCAATGGATCTAGTGTCTTGGATAGGAGACAGCAGTTCTTGTAGTAAACAGTAAAGTCTTTGCCAAAGTTCTCAGAAGTAGTTTGTACGAAAAAGAATCATATGTTGAGTCACAAGCTGATTAGGCCTGCAAGTTGGTAAAGTTCCACGAACGTTCACTGCGAGAGATACATTCTCTCAATTGGGTTGGCACAGTACCTTAATATGAAGAAAAGATGCAGCTGAAGACATTGGTTCCTGGCAGTTCCTGCCGATCTCCCTGTACCTGACCCTCAGTCGTGGGGACAAGAGGGAGGACATCGGGGGACTCCTGAACAGCACGGGATCATCGGAAAACGCTGACAAAATGGAGTTACTTCAGTTCGTGTAGCTGTAGTGAAGCACACAAGCTGGTGTCCTTCCACCTGGTTAAACCTCAGAAGCTCCAAGAATGGTATCAAGGTGGCTTACAAGTTGATTGGTCCCACCAACTCAAAGGAAGAAGTCATCCCTGAAGGGGCATATTTGTCGAGATGAACTTGGCAATTCGGACCTGCAGCAGGGCTTCACCAGGCAAACCAACAAACCAGGAGTTGCAGCAGCCGTCCTCTTCCAGATCTTCTTTGGTTCTTTCGTTCCAGTGGTCGATTCTTCTTTACAGTCCAAGAGACTCATCTTTTAAACAGTTTTCTCCCTTTCATTCCAGCCTAGCTGTCACTCACCCAGCAGAGTGGCTGTCCTTGCCGGACAGTCAGCCAGCCAATCACACAAGAGTGCCTTTGGGTCTCCTAGGAGACTGAGCACAGGGAGTTTCAGGCACCTCCCTCACTTCCTGCCCACCCCAGACACTCAGACGCCAGAGGCGGTTTTCGGTCCTGGTTTGGCATGCAGAGACAACCTCCAGAAGGACCTTTCCAAAAAGAAAAAGTGAAAAAAGAAGACCGGGACCTGTTTAAACAAAGGGGCTTAAGGCGCCATCTTGAAAAACAGGGCTCCCGTGATTTTTAGCTACCGGTGTTAGCGGTCAGGAAAAATCATGGTAGTTTGTTGTCAAAGACACAAGAGTAAAACACACATCAAAATACATGAAAGAGTGGGAATAAAAGGCCCACACTCTTTCCAGGTAAAAAATTCAAGTCCTCAAAATCCAGCAAAGTTGATGGGGTCTCTAAGGTGAAGGGAATTAGCAAATGTATGTTCACTGGTATGTATCACTGATTGGCTTGTATGCCTTTCTGCCATCACAGATTCGGATAGTAAAATGTCTCCTGGCTTGTTTGCTATATGGGCAGACATGTTTGCATGCACCATTGCGCTCACCTGCACTTGTTCCAATGTGACAGCAATCTGTTTGGCCATGTTTGTAACTGGCATGGCACTATAAGCAGTTGACTCATGTAGCTGATACCACAGAGCCAGTAAAGAGTTGTCGTCTATATCCCCATAGTCAGAGTTGGGGCTGCTTTGAGGCAACATATTTGTGAGCCCTACTTCCATCTGTTTCACTGTATTACCAGGGACCCTGCTGGTCGCTAGTAATTTGTGATTTTTCCTGCTTTCACCATATTGTCATTCTCATTAGTGGTACCTGTCACCACCAAGTTAATCTGTACTCATCTTGCTTGTCCGGCACTAGCCTCCATATCCTCCTCACTGGGGGCCTTCTTCCTATATGGCTTGCCTTTTCTTGGCTTCTGGATACGTGGCTTTCTTGCCATTTTCCCTGGCATCGCTAGTGGGTGACTTTTGTCCACCAGGCAGTAGTTAAACAGGGGGCGACAGTGCACAATGAGTCAGATAGCGTGTTTCTTGTTAGCCTTTAGGCCGGGCTATGCCGTGCCTAGATACTATCACACACCGCACACTCCACAAGCATTGTACCCACTGCCTTTACCTGTTAACCCTGGTATACCATGGTACACCACTTCCAGCCACTTCTTTATGCCGCGTTCCATGCGGACTGGTGTTTTTTAACAGTGTGTGATCCTTGTCGCACTGATTGACTCCTACTCCAAGGAAAGCAAGAGACAAAATCACTGCAACTTCTCTCCACCACGGTACACAACTTCCAGCCACTTCTCCACACAGCGCTCCACGTGGACAGTTTTTTTTTTCAACAGTGTGTGATTCTGGTCACACTGATAGACTCCTCCTCTAAGGAAAGCAACAGAAAAAATACTGCAAGTTCTCTCCACCACAGTACACCACTTCCCTGCGCCTTTTTATTTTAAAGTGTACTTTTAGCTATTTTATCATGTAGTTCTGATTGTGCATTAGGAGCATCAAGATCTCTTTGCTAATGGGACCGCTTAAGAACTAACCTAGCTGAATAAACACATTGCAATACATGGGAAACAGATCACCAGTTCCTGAGTTCTTTCTGCAGAGCTTTATTCTCAGACTTAATGCCCGATTCTAGACAAGTGTGCATAGTCCCTGCAAAGTTCATGCGGCAAGAACAACTTTGTGTTCCCCCTCATGCATGAGACACCTGTGTGTGATACATGGAATCATTCCCGTTAAATATCCCTAGGCACAGGTTGTGCCCAACACACCCTGCGCAAAGCAAATGCAGCCATTAATACTTACCTTTGCGCATCCCCGTGCACAAACTCATGCACCCCGGTAATCATGAATGGGGACCTCTACAACCAAAGCAACACCCCGACAACATGTGCACTATGTTTCCATAACTCGAGTAATTTCACCATCAATCTGCATGCGAACTCCCGTAAACCGTACCTGCCCCCTGCTACACTTCTTACGCACAACCCTAATTTGATTGGAACCCTGGCTGCTTACATGCAGCCCTTAATCCAACATGCAGTCTTACCTCTGTGTGGTGATTCCTATGTGCAAGTTTCTGTACGCCTGCCTTCGAGTGGCAGTTAGATCAGGAGCTTTGCGTGATGATTTCCCTGACATCAGGTTGCATGGTCAGATATGTGAATACGATTTGGTCTCGTAGTTGTGGGCGTGCAATCTCCTGAAGACAGGTCGTCCCTTGGCACGCCCACATTGTCCTATGCTCTGCCTCACTTTGCATGTGCCGCCACCTATTTTAGAATCTACGTAGGCCCATTCCACACTCAGCGAGGAGACTCGCGCAGGGTGCTCGACTGCTTGCAGAGTCATGCCAAGCCTGTGCAAAGTCCTGGAAAAGTCCAGCGCAGTCGATTCCATGAGTCCCGATTTTCCGTGCAGATTATTCTTTGAACAAAGGCCTTAGTATTGGAAGAGTGCAAAAACAAACAGATTGATTGTTTGTAATGATGTATTGGGCACACAGATTACCAGATAAAATAGCGGCCCAGAATCACGTTTGTAAGTATGCCCCACAGCCCGGTACCTGCAATACACACTGACGCAGGTCTGGTCACTAAGGAGTCCCGACCGCAACTGACGGGCATGGGCTCCCTTTATTGAATTGTGCATGTGCGGCCTCGTGGCGGCTCACGTATGCGTATACCACTATGTAACATCCCTCCTTTTTCATAACAAACAAACAGTCTCAAACAGCTTCAACACACAGAGAACTGTCAATGTGGAGATTGGACGTTTTTCTTTAGATCTTTGAGACTTCGTGCCTTTTTCAAAGAAAATAGTGGGCAAGAAAGTGAACCCTACATGGGTCTCCATTGACCATCGTCTTTCACCCCAACTGACAGTCAGGCACCACAAGATTTAATTACGTTGGAAAAATGTGTCCTAAGGGACATTAAGCAAATGAGCAAAAGGAACAACCCCACCCGCCAGAACCTGACGGTAGGCGAAACAATCGTTCTTAAACAACTGACTAACAATCGAGATGTAATAAATACTCCAGCGGATAAAGGACGTGGAATTGTCCTTATGAAAAATGAAAAATACTCCCGAATGGTCATGGACCTTTTAGATGACCAGACCAGTTACGGCCCACTCAAAAAGGACCCCACCAAGGAAATCAAAGCAGAAATTTCAGAAATAGTCATTTTTGATGCAGAACGGGATTGGATTTCAGAAAAAGAGCCAGCCTTTTTAACGACCTCTCAAGAACGTACCCCATGTCTGTATGCCCTCCCCAAGATTCACAAAGATGCGCAGAACCCACCAGGGAGACCCATAGTGTCGGGCTGTGGGTCAATATTAGAACCTGTCTGCAGATTCATAGACTTTGTCCTTAAACCTATAAGTACCAAGACTAAATCGTACCTACCAGACACCACACACAGAATCCAAATTTTCGAGGGACTCCCCTTCGACCCGAATTCTCAATACTTAGTAACCATGGATATAAAATCATTATATACATCCATCCCACAGGAAGCAGCAATAGACTGCATCTACGAACACCTCATCCTTAACAGCACACAATCTCGGGTTCCACCAGAATTCATTATAGAACTTATCACTGTGTCTCTCTGCAAGAACTTCTTCACTTTCAATAAACAGTTCTTCTTACAAATAAAGGGGACAGTGATGGGTGCCATGTTTGCCCCCAGTTTGGCCATCCTTTTTATGGAAACTTTCGAAGACAAATACATTTATAACCAGGCCAATCCCTGGCAAGCACACATTCAAGAATGGCGCAGGTACATCAACGATGTTATCTTTCTGTGGTCCGGGGATGAACCATCTCTCAAAACTTTTCAGGAATGGCTTAACACTTGCAACAGCAATATCCAATTTACTATGGAATATAACAAAAATACAATACACTTTCTGGACCTGTGCAGGAGGGAAACTCACTTGCAACTTATACAGAAAGCCCACTGATCGCAACACTCTCTTGCACTATAAGAGTGATCATCCTCGTCAAGTCAAACAAAACCCTCCGTAAGGACAATTTCTGCGGATTCGCAGAAACTGCACTTCAGTGACGGATTTTTATTCGGACTCTGACATTCTGGCTGATAGAATAAAATTGAGAGGTTATCCAAAAAAAACTAGTCTCAATTGCAAAGAAAAGAGCAAGATTCAGTAATCGAGACACTTTTTGAATCAGGACCATCACAAGACCAGGAGCAATTAGACAGGATCATATGTGTGACCACACACGGTCCCAACTCGTTCAAAGTCAAAAAGGTGATCCACAAGTATTGGCCGATAGTCAAGCTACAACTGCAAGATGAACCACCACCAAGATTTGCTTTTAAGAAAGCAAGGAATTTTAAGGAACATTTAGTCCATTCAATGTTTATACGCGATAACCCCCGCACCAGACTTTGGAATCTCTGCAAGGTAACAGGACACTACCCGTGTGGGTCCTGCTCTGTCTGCAGGTTCACAAAGAAAATACAAACGTTCCCCATTGGAGAAAAACAGTGGACCTTAAATCACCACTCAAATTACAAGAGCAGCCAGGTGGTGTACTGCATCCAATGCCCGTGTGGTCATTGTTACGTAGGCCAAACTATGCGGAAGGTAGGAGCCAGTATCTCTGAATATCGATCCAGGATACGATGCAAACACATGGTATCTCCCATGGTAGTTTACTATATAGAGACCCGACACACAGCTGATGATCTCATATGGTGGGTCCTGGAAAAAATCAATATTGGCCCCAACATTCAGACGAGACTGTCTAACTTGGAAAGTAGGTGGATCCACAGATTGGATACCTTTGAGCACGGACTCACCAAGCTTTATTGCCCTCAAGATCTAATTCATGTTGACGTACACTTCCATACATCCCCTACAAGAATTAGCCTTGTACCCACCATTGACAACCAGTTGGTTTTCTTTTTCCGTGGACAACTTGTCAATTGATGCTGCCCCAACAATTTTTTCCATCATCAATTTCCTGAGCGTATCAGCAATGCGCTCCTCCAGTACACTGTCATGGTACAGAGTGTAGAGACCACTAAAGAGGACACAGTAACGGGCTAAACCCAGGAGAATGCAAAGGTTATGTGGATAAACCACACAAAACATAGAATCCATCCTTATAGGAGACTCTTATACCCTATTTGCAGGAAAAAGGCCTCAAGAACTACATTACCCAGACTTCTCTGGGCCCAGAACTACAGGGACAAGCTCAAAAGGGGCGGGACTTGCGCGCGCGCGTGCGCACGAGACCAACCAAAGCACGGGGCTTGTGCTTAAGCTGCCGACCGGAGAAGACGTCTCCTGAAGAGCTCCATGTGCAGGGATCAGCACGAGGGGCCACGCCCCAACCAACCCCAATCCAGGCCCCTCGCCTTGAGAAGCTAAGTACCGCAAGCGTTAGACAGACTCCAGCTGCAAGGGGGAGGGCGCGCAAGGCCGCGACGCCACTTTGTGGGGCTAGCACGACCAGTGAAGGTTGCCTGGGGCATGCACAGGGGGGGCTCCGCCCACGATCCACTGTCCCTCTGCTACAGGACAGCTAATTCTTTTCACTGGGCATTGGAGCGAAACCCTGAGCTAACGCGCGCATAACGCTGCGCGAGTTCACGAGCGCAGAGCAGTGCATAAGATTTGCATGACAATTAGCCATGAGGAGGAACCACGTAGAACAGGGCGGTTAAGCCGCCACACGCCACGTGCGGCAGATCGCACATCCACAATTCGGATCACTCTAGGGTCCGGGACCCAGTGAATCCACCAGTACAGTGCGGGGCCACATGCGGCTTATTCCGCATGTGCCGATCATTAAGGGCGTTAACCCGCGTACTAACTCATAGTGCTCCGAACTGCTAGCACACGCAACAGTGTGAAGAATTAACCAATTGCATGCTGGCAAAGTATTGTTTAAGGTGTGTGCAGGAACACACCGTTTAGTAATTCCTTGCTCTCTTGCAGCGGTAATACGCTCCAGACAGATACCGGACCTGAGAGTACGCAGGCAGGAGGCCAGTGCTCAACCCAGAGATAAGTCTCTTTAAACTCACTATTGTGCATAGTGTAAAGTGTAATGTATGATTATTGTGTTCTATTTTGTCCCCTTCCATATCCACCACCCCTCTCCTAAACCTCTCACCGGTTACCCTACTGCTGAACCTATCCAACCAACGTGTTCCTAACCCTCTTTCCCCGCTGGAGTCTCAGCGCCTTGTGTAAGCTAAAACTTGCAGGCGTTCAGACTGCGGAGGGGATGGTTGGTTCGTGCCACTCCTGAGCCTGAAGACTGGAGCCCTGACATACGCTTAGTCAAATTCTTTTTTGACAACTGACACCACGCTTATCAAAATACCATGTGATTGCTTTAGACAAAGCTCGATGTGCACCCACACGAGCCCCCCCTTCCATCCCTCATGGACAAACACTGTACCCACATATAACGTGGCGTCTCATGATGCGCAAGGACCCGAGGGCCTTCCCCAGTTCATCAAGGAGCTCATATACATTACCTTAGGGATTCAGGTGTCCGACCAGCAATGCACAGCTCCCTTCGCTGGTTGCCCATGCCTACCAATACATGACACGACACAACACCAATAGAGGCACTGTATCCTTACCACACCTCTCTCCTCCTATGACTCAGCGGCCAGGGTTTGGCAGCTCCTCCCTCTCACCCCTGTGTCTACACAAGGAAAGAGTGATGCTGCATAACAGTAAGGAGCACCAATTGGTGCCTGGTATGGCATACGCCCCTCCCCCTCTATTACTTAACAACTACATACTGCTTGGTTGCATTTTTTCTGCAGCCACAATTTACCCTGACTCAGGACAAGCCCAGCGCGATCCGAGTCAGCCATTGTGCGCAGTACCTCTGCGTGGTAGCGTTCGCATGGTTGGGTATGTACATCACTAGCCAGGCATTTTCTCCCTCTGCTTTTTGCATTCAATGCAGCATTTCCTTTGACCTATGTTTTCGTTTGTTACCAGGTCGTGTCCCTCAATGACACACCGCCACGGCTCTGCAGCAACAAATCGAAGTGCAATTTAGTCTGCTCACTGGTCCAGGCTACTGTCTCGGCATCTCTCTGTCTCCGCATAACCTAACGAGAGACAAGGATACTCGTCCCCACAACACGCAAAGGTATTTATACAAAACAAAAACCCTCTCCACATCATTCTTTTGGTTCTATGCCTTTGTATCTACACGCCAAACGGCTCCTCCGATCTACTCTCTGGCAGAACTTCTAATTTTGTATCCATTGCTCAACACCACCTCCTTTTCGTCTGTAGCCATTTATGCCACAACTGCAGGCTTCCAGCGGCAATTTCAGAGATAACCTACGGCACCCGGAACTGAACCTCTGAAAAGCACTGTCCGGACCCAGCTACTTAGCACTTCCACAACAGCAGCGTCCACACATGTGGGGACGCCTCATAAGGCTCTCCTTCAGATGATTTTCTCTCCTACAGAGGTACCCACACTTTTCCCTGTATACTTCTCCTTAAGACTAATTTTCCAGTGTTTCTTCATGGCCAGGTGAATGGTGCACTCAGTGAGACTCTGATGCATGGGACATAGGATAGAAAACCCTCACTTCTTTTCTATCTCCTACACTGGTGGCTAGGCAGTCACAGTAGAAAGGATTTGACAACTAACATACCAACATAATTTCTGTGTAGAGTCTTCTTTCTCTCCCTCAAACAATCTATTTAAACCTCTGACAAGCTCACCAGATAGCAACAACTTTTGCATGTATTGCTTCCTTTCCTTTTTTGCACTGCAGGACTTCATAACTGCGGCCCTGATGAAGGTGGAATTATTTACTCTCCATACTTTTTTGGTTCTTACCGCCGAAACGCAATATCTGTGAGGGGTTTGCAGGTCTTTCTTGTATACAAGCACAAGAATTCCCACCCGTAATCAAGTTCCTCTGCTGCATTGGCAAACCTGATCCTCGGAAAACGAAGCTGTTCCCGTGATATACCGCCATTGTTTTTTCTGCATTTTTGGAACTCACCTCTAGATTTGAATTGGGACTGATAAAGTGATAATTACTATCATAAGCTACATAAGGATTGTCTAGCTTAGTGATTTTCTCACAGCATTATGTTAAGACAGGAATTACTGTCCTTTCCTTTTTACTATCACTTATTGTTTTTCCACACACTTGCTAAATTTCCCCTTTTCTATCCGCTTGTTTCCCCTTCTTCTCTCCTTCATTCTCAGATTAAAGTCTATACCTTTATGTTTATTGAACGTAAGTATATAGGTTTTTGTGTTACGTGTTCTTTTTTGATTCACAAGCTAATTGTTAATAACATATTTTTTAGTTCTTTGTATCTACCTATATGTAACGCTCACCTGATTCCCACGGAGGCGCAGGTCTGGCTTCAAGTGCTGATGCTTCTTCAATGGTGAAGTGCAGGACTCTGAAGATGGACAGGAAAGGCCCCTCTACTCTGGCTTCTCTGGCTCGCAGGAAGATTCCCCTGTGCGTGAAAAGGGAGTATTACCTACTAACTGAGTTATGCTCAAGCCTCCCACTCTCTTCCAACCCTCCACGATACCCTTCCACGATTCCCCGTGAAGTCTCACCTTAAGGTCAGGAAGGATGAGCTCTCCATGCTGCTTCTGATGCAGGGGCGCGTTGAAACCCAGTTACTTCACTGGATTGAGGATTGATGGGAGTTCAGGTAAGCTTGACTATTCAGGTAAGGCGCTGCAAAAGTTCTGCTGCAAGTTCAAAAGTCCAAGCTTAATAATAATGTTCATTGTCTTGTTGCAGCAAGCGCTAATGCTTATGTCTTTTTCCCCTTAGGGGCCGGGGTTCGGAATGCCGGAGATATGGCGCCGACCCGAAGTGAAACGTGCAGTTCCAGTAAATGACAGGTAAGTTCTGGATGAGCGCTCGGGTAATGTCTTTGCATTCACTCATTCAATGTATTTGTCTTTTTTCCCCATAGGGGCCGGGGTCCGGAAAATGCCTGGAAGCGGCAAGACACGAAATGAAATGGGAATGACCCAACAGGTAAGTCTTAGAAGGAAACTGAGCTTTTCCTATTCCTTTCCTTCTCTCACCTTGTTCTTGTCTTTTTCTCTCTAGGCTCTGGGAAGTGGCTGTGGATACGGATGATCGCTGCTGAAGATGGAGGCGTCCAGGATAGGTGAGTGAAAAGCAGCGCTGCAGCGATCGTAGCAAAATGCTTTTAAAAATGTTGTCTTCCTTTTCAGGATCGTCGGTGTGATGTCTCCGTAGTGCTGATTTAGCAGGTAAGGTCTTTTGTCTCCCTTTGCAGGTGACCCAGGATACTGACAGGCGTGGCTGAGGTCCAGATGCAGGAGCTGACACGGTGAGCGTCCAGCTGCGAGGAGTAGAACAACGCGAAGCGTGAGTTGTTGATCGGGTGTGGTTTAAATAGCTTTGGAAGAAGTTCCAAGTGTGTATCCTTCCACCGATCAGGTGTGTATCCTTCCACCGATCAGGTATGTATCCTTCCCCGACCAGACCCGGGTGGAAAGTAGTCCCACAGGTAAAGTAGTTCCATTCAGGCCTCAAGAGGGCCTGGATGTAGCAGCATGGTCTGCATCAGGTAAGTGCACATTAAAACACTTGAACACATGTCTAGCTTTATGAGCCTGGCGCCTAAGGCGCCAGGACAGGGGTCCAACATGAGCCTGGCGCCTAAGGCGCCAGGACTGCGTCCAAAGGGCCCCAGCTTGAGCCCGCTGGCACTCCCCTGGGGGAAATGATGCCTGCCTCTGGGGTTGCTGGGTCGGACCTGGCTCCTTGGAGGTAGGCATCATGACAGTACCCCCCTCAAGGCCCCTCCCAAGATTCTTTCCTTCGGGGGTTTTGGCTTGTTCGGAAATCTCCGGTGAAACCTTTGTACTAATCGAGGTGCGTGGACATGGTTACTTGGCTCCCACGATCTCTCCTGAGGTCAATATCCCTTCCAGTCAACAAGATAGAAGAGTTCCGACTTTACCACCTTGGAGTCTAAAATGTCTTTAACTTCGAATTCTAATTCCCCTTCAATTTGAACTGGATCTGGAGGCTTGGACAATCGGGTTCCTGGTTGTACTGGCTTCAAAAGTGATGCATGAAAAACTGGATGAATACGCATGTTGGACGGTAGATCCAGTTTAAAGGCCACTGCGTTGATTATAGCCTTGATGGGATAAGGTCCTATGAATCGGGGATTGAAGGTTTGCGGGCCCTTGAGGGGTAAATGTTTAGTTGCTAGCCATACCTGGTCTCCTACTTGGTAAGGAGGAGTTTTACTTCGGTGCAAATCAGCGTTTTCTTTATACTTTTTCTTGGCTTGCTGTAAATGACTTGCAGCTTCTTTGAAGGCTCGGGTTATTGTGGAATGCAGATGATTTACTGCGGGCATTTCCAGGGTCAGAGGTGGATCTAGGTCAAAGGTCCGAGGATGGTGACCATACAAAGTATAAAAAGGGGTTTGTCCGGTTCCAGAATGCACTGAGTTGTTGTATGCATATTCTGCGTTCCAAAGAATGTCTTTCCAATTCAACTCAGATTGGTGTAACATGCACCGAAGATATTGCTCGAGAGTCTGATTGGTTCTCTCGGTTTGTCCGTCGGTCTGGGGGTGGTGGCTGGTGGATAACCGCACATCTATTTGTGCTAATCGGCAACACTTCTTCCAAAAATGGGAGATAAATTGACTTCCACGATCCGAGACTAATACGGAAGGGAAACCATGTATGCGAACTATATTCTCCAGGAATTCCTTGGCCAAGGTGGAAGCTGAAGGCAAACCTTTTAAAGGGATAAAGTGAGCCATTTTGGAGAATAGGTCCACAATGACAAGGATTGTGTTGTAACCAGCACAAGGAGTCAGGTCGGTTATAAAGTCCATTGACAGGGTGTGCCATGGTGCCGGTGGAATATCCAAGGGTTGAAGTAGGCCGGCTGGCCTTTTCTTTTGAGCTTTGTTTTGGGCACAAATTCCGCAAGACAGAACAAAAGACTTTATGGGCCTCATTACGACCTTGGCGGTAAGTATCGGACATTACCGCCATGGCGTAAATAGCGTTTACGGCTTTGCCCGATGGCGTAAAGTGCGGCTCATTCCGACCCATCGGGCACGAGCATTACGCCATGGCGGTAATGTAAAGTACGCGATGGCGGAAATGACCCCAAAACGGCACTCACCGGCGTCGTCCGCCGCGCTAGGTACACTTCCGCCATCCATCTTAGCGGTCACCGTACTTAGCGGTGACCGTAATTAGCGGTCAGCGTACTTTACGGTCACTGTAAATAAGCGGAACCGGAAGTAGCGCCATCGCGCCGGAACGGGAAAGAGCACGGCGGCCATCTTGAAAAACACAATCCATCGGCATCCTCCGCAACCACTCGACATCTGACCCTGAGACCCTGCAAAAACCAATACCTACCCATTTCCCTGCTCGAAAATGCCCAAATCTGTCCGAAAAGCCTGTGACCGGCAGCGGCAAGACCGGTTCACAAGGGAGGAGCTCAACATACTTGCTGAGACCCTACAGGAGAATTCCGCTGTGGTCTTTTCCACACAGATGACCCGGCCGGCTATTGTGAAGAAGAAGGCCATATGGGCCTTAGTTGCCCAGCGGGTTAGTGCGGTAGGGACCGTCCCCCGCAACGCAAGGCAGTGCCGGAAGCGCTGGGACGATCTCCGGCTCCGCATCAGGAGCATCCTCTCGGCGAACCGCAACATGGGCATGGCGACCGGGGGAGGATCTGAGTCCCCAATCAAACTACAGCCCTGGGAAGAAATATGCGCCTCAACAATCGGGATGGAGTCCATTGAAGGGGTAGGAGGGATGGAGCGAGGAGCACCGGCATCAGGCGATGCAGGTAGGTGCCTCAAATGAAGCCATGCTAGAGTCACTGAAGTCCATTCATGTGAAGCCCAATGTTACCCTATAGTGTAAATGCAACACATCAGCAGGGCACTGCCTAGAGCCACATCTGACCTCCACCCAGTACGCATGCAGTATGCACACCCTAACTGCAGGCACCCACATACCTCCATGCTACTTCCACGCAAAAGTGAGACAACCTGTATGCCCCTGCCTCAAATGTGCCGCATCTAGTAACCCAAATGATGTCATCCATCACGATGCACGCGCAATGTACGCAGACCCATCAATAACACTCTTCCTCCTTTGCTCCACCACAGGCTCAAACTCAGAACCCGATGATGAGGACACACCTGACACCACACCTGTCAAGAGGGCCAGGACCACAGGGCCAACACTACAACCCTCCACCTCTGCTGCAGCTAAAAAAACACCACAGCAGCCAAAAGCCGGTGCCAGACAACAGGACAGGCCACTGACCGGCACCCCAGCAGGTAGCAAGGTAGCTGCAGCAGAAGCAGTAAACATCCCCCAAATGGTTCCCATAGAGGGGACAGGTTCAGCAGGAAGCAGCACTATGGGGGTAACTGCTGCCATACCAGCTTGCTCAGACAGTGATGCAGGGGATGCAGAGGATACTGATGTGGGACCCCCCACTGCCCACCTCCAATCCCCCACCCTGTCCCAAAGCAGCCCACATGAGGATGCCACACAGGTGCAAATCGATGATGACGATTGGCCATCCCCCCCAAGCCCTGTTGTATGTCTGCAGGAGGGGAGCAGCCCCATGGACACACCACAGGCAATAGGCATGGCACAGAGGGAACAACAGAGCCTGGAGGAGACCATAACTTGCCAGCAGCAACTCTCCTCGCTCCTTAATGAGCATGTCACGGAATGTGGGGGTGCAAGGGCATCAATGGAACACTGCACCGAGACCCTGAGGGCAGCGATGGTGCAAAGCACCGAGACCCTGAGGGCAGCGATGGTGCAAACCTCCGAGACCCTGAGGGCTGACATGCAGTCCTCCACAAAGGACATTTGTGCCGAACTTGCTGCCATGCGGCGCGTGCTGTCTGAGCTTGCACGCTCAATTCGGGACATGCATCCAACTGAGCAGCCAAGCACATCCTCCGCTGCCAGTTCCACCCCGAGCAGCCCCGTCCGCCGATCAAGCAGGACCCTGCGGAGCACAGGCAGGGGTGCCCCGGGGTCTGGGAGAGGGGGCTGCCAATAGTGCCTGCCCGGTGCAATAATACATCAGCCACTTGATCACAGAGAGGGGGGAGGGGGGAGTGGGTGTGTTGGGGTATTCAGGGGGGAGGGGGGAGTGGGTGTGTTGGGGTATTCAGGGGGGAGGGGGGAGGGGGGAGTGGGTGTGTTGGGGTATTCAGGGGGGAGGGGGGAGGGGGTGTGCCACGACATGTTATCTCCGAAATACACTTTTTGCTTCTCCAAAATGAATTGTGTCGACATTTTCATTGCATATGTGTGCTTTATTGGTGTACAGTCCACAGTGTGCATGTCCCAGGAACACACAGTGGCCCAAGTGCAGTCTCCATGTGGTACACACCAGCCGTGTGTGTTAGAAGCAGTGGTCGATGATAGTTTGGCGCATTGCACGCCCCTCCTGGGCATCGCCTCCTCCATAGGGTGCCGCCCCATCTGCACCCTCCTCATCCTCATCGTCAGGTGGTTTCAGTTCTGCGTCAGGGGGCAGGGGCACATTCCGTCTGACGCACATATTGTGTAGCATGACACATTACATGACGATCTTTGCCACCTTCTCATGGCGGTACAGGAGTGCACCACCAGACCTGCTGAGGCATCGGAACCGTGCCTTCAATAGGCCAAATGTTTGCTCTATGACCACATGGGTACGTGTATGTGCACGGTTGAAGTCCTCCTCGTGCTGGTTCTGCGGGTTCCGGACTGGTGTAAGGAGCCACCTCTTCAGGGGATAGCCTGCATCACCTGTATTTGGGCGAGATTGTATGTGTCAGTCATGACGTATGACAAAAAACATGATGTGCCACCATGGCTTGTATCCAACTGTTACTTTGGATCACTCCTACATGCACTGATCAATTCACACAATGCAACAAGTTTATGCTCATGTCTCCCATGGCCTGTCTTGCATGCCATCACCCAATGTATGCAGTGGGGTGGAGTGCATTGTGAGTGCCCATCCACTGTGTCCGTTCATGCCGTTTGGTTAGTTGGCCTGGCACATGTCCTGTAATGGCAATGCGCACATCATTGCAACATTTCTGTGCGCCTCATCATGGCCCCAGTGAGCGATGGTGATGTGGACAGGGCCATTTTGGGGGCCCTGCTGTCTGTGTAATGGTGTGTTGATGTTTCTGTCCGTCATGTGCCTCCTTCGTGGTCAGTTGTGGGGGACAGGCCTGTCGGTTGATGGTGTTTGGTGCATTTAGGTGTTCTTCATTGTTGGCAATGGGGTCTGATTTGGTAAAATGCACATGCAGATGGTTGTGTCATGGTTGGGGCACGACCTCATTCACAGGGGAGGGCTGCATACATTGGGTATTGGCTTTACTGGCGTTGGGTGGAGTCTGGGTTGCTCTAGGGTATCATCTATCTCCGTTCTCTCTGCTACTCACAGCCAGGTGGAGTATGCATCATTCCCCCCCCTTTCAGCCAGGTGGAGTATGCATCATTCCCCCCCCTTTCAGCCAGGTGGAGTATGCATCATTCCCCCCCCATTTCAGCCAGGTGGAGTATGCATCGGTACGTCATTCACCTACCCACTTCACATTTCCATGGTCATGACATTGGACTCACCTAGTAGCCAGGATCTTGGGCCTGCATGTCGCTCCATGTAGCGTGGTATTGTGGAGTTCCTCGGGTCCATTGCGTCATGGGTTGATCCGGGGAATCGGGCACAACAATGTGTGATGATCTTGTTGGAGTCACAGACCATTTGCACGTTAATTGAGTGGTACTGTTTCCGGTTGCGGTACGGTACCTCCATGGCACGTGGAACAACCAATTCCACATGGGTGCAGTCGATGGCACCAATGCAACCAGGTATGCCTGCTAGTGCATGGAATCCCACTTTGGTGTTTGCAATCTCCTGGGCAGTCCGTGGTAATGAGATGTGGTCATCTGTGTGCTTGAGGAGGGCATCGAGCACTTGGATGAGCGTACGTGAGAATAATGGTTGTGAGATTACATGCAAGTGCCCCACTGTGTGCTGATAGGTGCCTGTGGCCAGGAAGTGGAGTACAGACACTACCTTCAGTAGGGGTGGGATGGCGGTTGGACTTTCTATCATGCTGACGATGTTGTTGTGTGTCATGTCTACGATGGCGGTAATGGTGTCCCGGTCCAAACGGTACAGGGTATGGATCTGCTCTGCAGTGAGGTTGAATGGACTGGCTCTGATGCGTGGGATTGGGGGCTGCCTGCGTGGTGCCACTGGCTGTGCTGGTGGGGCTAGCTGGCCCTGCCTTGCCCTCCTTCTCCTCCTGCGTCTCCTCCGTGCAGCCTGTTGTTGTTGTTGTTGTTGTTGTTGTTGCTGCAGTTGTAGCACTCGCATTGCTATCAGGTCCTCCAGCCCCAACATTGCTAGTCGTATTGGTATCATTGTGGAGTGTGACTGGGTGTGGGAAGGGGTGGGGTGTGCACTTTTTGTACTTCCTGAGTCTGTATTGCCTTCACCTGTGCTGTTTCTGTGCACCTGTGGCAGCTGCATTCACTTTACATGTCCCTTTACGGTTGGTTCGCGATGTCGTAATTAGCACCATGGCGGTAAGGTACTTAACGGCCTGGGTGATGGCGTTAGGTGCATGTCCGCTCGGGTCGGCATTCGCGTACCTTACCGCCATGGCGCTAAGTACGGTGTGGGAGGTCGCGTGCGCGCTCCCTTGGTGCAGTTAGCGGCAGCGTTAACTACGATGGCGCTAATGGCATCGTAGTTAACAGTCACGGGTCATAATCGTCCCTGGCGGAAAACGATGGCGGTAACCATTTACCGCCATCGTTTTTCACTTAGCGCCAAGGTCGTAATGAGGCCCTATGTCTTTTCTCCAAGAAGGCCACCAGAAGTGGCGTTTGATTTTTTCCTCTGTTTTAGCGATACCAGGGTGTCCTTCCATTAAAGATTCATGATGATGGGCAATAACAAGTTCTTGCAATTCTTTACTTGGCAGAAACAACCGCTCCTGGATGTAGGGTAAATCATCCTTAACGGTGTAATGAGGACCCTTTTGACTCCATTCCCGTAAGGTTGAAGAGTCTAGAAGTTGTTTTACTTGCGTTTGGATGTCCTCAATAGTTTGCAATGAAGTTAAGCCTAAGATTCTTTGCTCAGGTATGATGGGCACAGGTTCTAAGCTCGAATTAGTTTCTTCCAGGCCAATCCGGGATAAGGCGTCCGCTTTTCCATTCTTGCAGCCAGGGCGATAGGTAATTACAAAATCAAATTCTGCAAAGAATAGAGCCCATCGGAGTTATCGTGAAGATTGAGATTTGGCCGTCTTTAAATACTGTAAGTTTCTGTGGTCCGTAATTACGGTGATGGTGTGTCTTGCTCCGAGAAGGTAGTGACGCCAAGCCTTGAAAGCAGATTTGATGGCCAGTAACTCTTTATCGGTAATTGCGTAGTTGATTTCAGGAGGAGAAAATTTTCTGGACCAAAAGGCCACTGGGTGTAGTTGGTTAGTTTTTGGGTCTCTTTGCGACAGGACAGCTCCCATGGCCGAACTGGATGCGTCGGTTTCCACAATGTACGGGAGATCTGGGTGCGGGTGCTTCAACACAGGTGCAGAGGTGAATTTGGTTTTCAGGTCCTGAAAGGCTTGTTCGGCCTCAAGAGTCCATTCGAAGCGTTTGTTTTTCTTTAGGAGAGCTGTGATGGGTTGGACTGTTCGGGAAAATTCCGGGATGAATCTTCGATAGAAATTGGCAAAGCCGAGCATGCTCTGAACTCCCTTCACCGAGCTAGGAGATGGCCATTTGAGGATGGCGTCCACCTTTCGCGAGTCCATTCGGGCTCCTTGGAGGTAGGCATCATGACACTATATTACTTCTATGCTGGTTTTTTATTGTATGTTTTGTTTGCTTATCATCATTTAGCAGTTTATTTATTTGTGTAACTTAATACAGAATTAATCTAGTATTTTTCTGTCTCTCTGGTTTTTCTTCCCCATGTCAAAGGAACAAATGCAATTTGCACAATTTATTTTTGTTAGATGGAGGTTTGGCAAGAAGAGGTTACCAAATTGTATTAACCCATCTGCTTCAAAATCCTGGGACCAACATGGGCAGTTACCGTCCCTTCTGGCCCTTAGGAACTTGGGTCCAGAATGTAGTCCTTGAAACAGGTCGGGCATCGTCTGCCTTCCCGGTGGGGATATCGTCCCTCCTCTCTGCTCACCTCCCGGGGAGGCTCCACCGGCACTGGCTCTCCATGGTCTTTTTCCAACCCAGGCCACGCACTGGAGGTGTAGGTGGACCTGCCACCATCACGAGGTTCGTCAGGATTTTCCCAGATGTCAACCTTCTTTAAAAAGCAAGAGTTTCTCGTAACTGTTCCTCTCCGATCGGACACCATAGAGCCTTGACATGCGTCACCCCCATGGCTTCGGGTTTGTAGTTGAGGGACAGCTTCCCCACTGGATGCCATTTGCGTACAAGGGCTGTGTTCCCTACTTCGATGTTCGCCTGTCTCAGATTCCTCTGGATGTTCTCACGTTCATTGTGCAATTTCCTTGCCTCCAGGGTCTCTTGGTTATCAATGACCCCAGGGGTCCCTCCTCCCAGCTCCGGTATGAGACCCGGGGGCACCGGCCAAACAGGGCTTTAGCGGGATTCACCCCTGTGGACTGGTGGTGTGTGGCTCGATACTCACGCAGGTATTGGTATAGGTTTCTCCGCAATTCCGCCCCTTGACCTTGAGTGATCCGGAACACCTTATTGAGGGTCCGCATAAACCGTTCCACCTCCCAGTTGGCCCGCGGTCACCCAGGGGTAAACTTCCAGTGTGTGACACCACATTCGTCCATGAATGCTGCAAACTGGTGGCCCTGGAATGGGGGACCATTGTCCGAGCACAGCTCTTGCGGAAAACCACGGGTGGCAAAGATTTTCTCTAGCGGCTATATGGTGTGATCGCTGGACGTGGACTCGACCAGTTCCACCTCCAGGTAGCGGGACCACTGATCCATGAGGACCAGGAAGTGCATGCCCCTCCTGCTCGCTCCTGTCCATCGACTCAATGCAGGGCTCCTTGGATACTGGGGCGGCTGCTTGACACCAGACACACAGATTACGTGTTCATCGACCCTCCTTTCCGGATCTGGGAACCAAACTTTCGTTCTCAGTCGTGCTTTGGTGAGCAAGTTCCAATACACGGGCCACAAGCACCCACGGAACCACTATCTGCCTTCCCCTCAACAACAGCTCTTCTTCTGATGCAGATAGTTTGTGACGCACTCGCCACAGCACCTGCAGGTCTCGCTGTGCCTCAGCTCCTTTTTGGGACAGGTCTGCGAGGACCATCTTCCAGTCCCCACTGCCCATGGCGGAAAGAACCGGCTGGAAACACTCGTTGGTTCCCGAGAATTCAGCCACCTCCTTCAGTGTCAAGGCAATTGGAAGTGTGGCCTCGACCACTTGCCGAATCACCTTGGCACAGTCCCCTCCTGACTGTCCAGCCTGTGCGCTGCTGCCCCTTGGATGGCAGGACAGATAGTCTTCAGCCCATATTCCATGAGGGTAAGCATCCACCTCTCAATCCTTGGAGGCGGTTTGGAGGATGCCCCTGTCATGATTGGAATCAGGGGCTTGTGGTCCGTGACAACTGAGACTAGTTTTCCAAGTACATATAAGTGAAAATGCTTGCAGCCCCACAAAATGGCCAGTGCTTCCCTCTCGATCTGAGAATACTGTTGCTCGGTATCTGTGAGGGCTTTGCTGGCATAGACTATGGGGTGCATCTGCCCTTGAGGGTCCAGCTGGAGCAGCACTGCCCCAAGTACCACCGGGCTGGCATCCACAACCAGTTCTGATTCTTTCTTGGGATCAAAGAATGCCATTGTTTCCTCACCGGTGAGCGCCGCCTTGATAGTGTCAAACGCATTCTGCTCTTCCACTGACCACGCCCAGGCAGCATCCTGCTTGGTGAGGGCACTGAGTGGTTCCGAGAGGGAGGCAAGGTTCTTGATAAACCTCCCGCAGTAGTTGACCATCCCCAGGAAGATGCACACCCCGGGGGGAGTGTCTGGGGCCCTGGCCTCTCGAATGTCCTTAACCTTTTGTTGGTCTGGTGATATACCCTCTGCGTGAAAAATGAACCCATAGAATTCAATGCTCTTCTTCAAGAATTCACATTTCTCACGATGCAAGGTTAGCCCCAGGTCACAAATCCTCCCCAGCGCCTTCATCATCCTGGCCAAATGTTCTCTCTCTGTGGAGGCATATACTAAGATGTCGCCACTCAGATTGATCACCCCTGCCAGTCCAGCAAGTACACCCCTGATCACATTTTGAAACACCTCTGCGGCCAAGGATATTCCAGAACTCAACCTCTTGTATTGATACAGGCCATTGTGGGTAGTGAAGGTGGTGATATACCGGGAGTCTGGATGTAGTTTGAGCTGGTGGTAACCTGAGCGCAGGTCTAGTTTTGAGAACACCTTGGCACCCTGCAGCTTCCCCACCACATCTCCCAGCATTGGCGTCAGGTGTCATTCCCTCTTGATGGCCAGGTTGGGCAGCCTCATGTCCACGCAAATGCGCACCGCCCCTGGCTGTTTGGGTTTCGTCGCCACGACTATGGGAGAAAACCACGGTGTAGGGCCCAACACCCACTCAATGATGTCCAGGTCTATGAGATTCTGAAGCTATTGTTCCACCTGCACCCTCAGATGAAATGGAATGCATCGGTGTTTCAGCGCCATTGGTCACACCAATTCATCGATATGCAGGCGCATCGGTTCTTCTTTTAGCCTGCCTACAACAGTTCTACGAGCCTCCCAGTGAGGCCATGGATGTACGACTGGTATATGGCTAGCGCAAAGTGTATTATATCCAGGGCTTCTGACGCTGTGCAGCTCAGCAGAGAGTGCGTGCTTACGTTGGTCACAAAGAATCTGGCCTTGATGGATCGGATGGCATGCTTAACAGACGATGTTAACACCCCTTGGAGGGGAAGTGGATGGTCTGCTCCAAAAGAGTGTATTTTGGCCTTGTTCTCGGCCAACGCTGGTGGTCCTGGCAGTGCCTCATAGTGTTTCAAGGCCATCACACACACTGATGCACCCTTGTCTATGAGAACTGCGGTAGGAGTCTCACAGATGTCGACCTCACACATGGGCTCTCAGCGCTTCTTCAAGATGGCATCAATGTTCGAGATGAAGAAAACCTCTTCCTCTTCTTCCTCAGCGATGTCCAGCTCTTTGAGATCCTGTTTGATGGTGGCCACGCTCTTCTGCTTACACGGGCCTGCACTGTTCGACCTACTTTAGCCCCTCGAGACAGCCACTGGGTTTGCCACCCAGCACATCCTGGCAAAAAGGCTGGGGGTGCTGCACCACCCTCATTTTTGCAGGGCACTCGCCGGAATGTGGGAGGTCATACCCACATTTCTGACACTGTTGTGGCATCTCGACCTTCTGTGGTGGCTCGGATTTCCTTTGGGTCCATCTTGGGCACTGTGGCCCAGAGTTCACAGTATGCCCAATGGGGTAGGCCTCCTTACTCCTCCTGGGCTTGACCGCTGCATCCATTCTGGAACCCCAACTGTCAGCCACTTCATACGCTCTCCCCATGTCCAAGATTTGTGTCAGAGTGAGCCCTGGTTCACAGAGCACTTGGCGTCATAGTTTGCCTGAACTGCAACCCTGAAAGAGCTGATTTCTGACCATCCCCTCCTCATTCTCCCACTGACACATGCTTGCCAGGTGTCGCAGTCTACCGCAGAAACTGTCCAACGACTCATCCTCATGCTGCTTCTCCCCATACATAACAAATCAGTCAAAGTCCTGGTTGGCCAGGGGAAGAAAATATTCTTTGAGTGCATCCTTGGCAGCCTGTTACGTGGCAGCAGGAGGGTTCAGCGACTCATAGATCCAATGAACTTCGGAACTGGCAGCATACAGTAGGGTTGCTACTTTCGCATCATCCTCCGTCTCACTGGTAGCCCTAAAGTACATCTCCAACTTCTTGACCCATGGGAGGCACTTCGGGCCCAGTTTCGATGGAGGGCAGACATGTCAAATTACGGCATGGGTGCCAGTGTGCCTTGTTGTCAGGGAACAGGTTTGACAGGGTGCTGTGCCCTGAGAGCAGGTGGAGATGCTGCTCCTTGAGCATCATCATTGTCACCCATGGCTGCAGACTGCACAAGCACCACTCACGTTTCCAGCGGCCGCAAGTGAACACCAGCAGCGTAGTTGTCCGCACAGGTCCAGTGTGAGGCGGGCTCACACTTCGACAAGATGCTCCAGGGCGATGGTGCCAGAAAATGACCAAAACACAAGAGTAACAAGGGATACCAGGGATATCTATGTACTGTGACCTGGCCTGGAATAAACATATAAAAGATTAACATAGAAGGTCAGAGTACTGTTGCGTTCTAATGACAGGTGCTAGTGTACTATCCATGTCTACAAGGTCAAGCTGATTTGTTGGTGCATAAACCTACTATCAAGCACCAGCGTCCACCAATGAACAAGAACCTGAGATGAAGCAATTGAATTCAACCCAGTGGACGCTCGAATATAATTAAATATTTTATATTGACATTATTAAACAAATCACTAAAAAACTGATTTTTCAATAATAAAAACATACAGCAATAATAGTATCAGAAATTATATTTGTATTGATCAACCCTATCAGTTCATCATTGGACTGACCTGATACAACATTGCCATCTAAAAACCACAACCAACCACACTACAACCACACCACATTCATACACGATCCATTCAAAAATTCATTTAATAATGACAAACATATCATCAATTAAAAATCAAACATTCTAAAAGACCTATTATACAATTTTGTACAATTGTTTTACAATTTTTTGATCCATTATTAATATGAACCATAAAATTTAGCACCACTGAGCCTATTCCTCATTAATGGCCTCTTCTGGCTCAGGCGGATATGGCTTCAAACTGTTCACAAATAACAATACACTCCCCAACCCGACATGTTTCTTTCTGTATAATATCCAGTAAACAGAAATTCTTCAGGGGCACTGTGGTCCAGCGAAGTGGGGTAGAAAGTAGATGGAAAAAATGAAAGACATGTAGAATACACCAGCAAAGCTCAGCTGCATAAGAACACAACATCAATCAGGCCGAATGCTTAAAATACAAGATTGATCATTACTACCACCGTGTAATCAATAAACGGGGCGTAGAAAAGGTGATTAATACCTTCCTTCTTCCTTAAACCAAAGAAACTGTCAGAGGACCGTGATCCACAAAACAAATAGAAGACACCATATAAGTTGGTACCTCTACAATGTATCCACCACCACCAACACCTCGTGAAACTCCTAGATATCCAGAATCAACAAGGAAAAACCTTACCAAAAGGAAAAGAATTCCTATGACCAAAACAGTTATATGAAAACACCAGAGGGTCAAGGAAAGTAAAAATAAAGGTAATTTCTAATGAGACACTCACGTTCAGTCTCCTATGACTCTCTTCAGTGAAAAAACACTCTTCGGTGAAAAAACACACAGATGAGGGTCATCACTGGGAGCACGCACCTGACAAAACAATAAAGCAGTGTGCAGTCCCTGATTTAGTAGGAGGAGCCTCCTCACAGATTCTGTGTGAAATAAATAGCAACTTGTCATCTATCTGTAAACACAAAGGCGAAAACATGATTGATAGCCAGACCAAATGTAGCTCTGAACAAACCACATATCTGAGGTACTAGAGTGACGTAATGAGGTGAGGGCAAATATGTATCACACTTGTCCCTGCGTGATAACATCCCATAACGTACATTCCGTTGCATGCACAAGCACTTATTAACCCAAAACTTACCTATTTGGAAACATTGAATGTTTAATAGCCTCTGTTTAAGTCTCAGCCATGTCCCGATGGGACTTGTCCCGTGAGATAACACCAACCACGAGAGTTAATTAAATTATGACCGTAGAAATGCCCAGTCCTAAAAAGGAAAGGAAAACCATGACGGGAAACAATCGGCACGTAAAAGTAAGACTTCACATCGCTCGATTTGTTAGCCTAAAAATAAACTCCATATGTTCAGCAGACTCCCTGAATGTTGGGGCTGCCATGCATCTATCAATGGACAATAACTAGCCCAGTCCCGTGTTCACGCCGAGTGCTAGACAATATTCATGAATGAACTCACAACACAAACAGGAAAAATAAAAGCAGGAAAAACAAAGGTCTCCCGTGCTTCTATTATGTCCACAAATTTCGTAAAACGGGGGAAGTAAGGATGATACATATAGCAACCCCGCCCGAACCTAAAATACCTACGTGCCGAGAAAGAAATTCGGACAGGAGCCATGACAGCGTACCTCCTTACCTACGTAGTTCTCCAAGCAGCAGTGTAAATGGCAGCGGGAAACAAGACTGCCGGCATATCCAAAAGTCAGTCTCCGGAGGACTCGTAGATAAACATACTCACGTAATCACGTGAATAGCACGTGATTAACACGTAACGTGAATCAGCTTAATGGGACACGCCCCTCGGACTGCGAGCCAGCTCACGAGATCAGGCGCAAGCCGGCCTGTCAGTCAGCTGAACCCTTACAATGTCAGCTGTGAAAGAGAAACGGATCAAGATAATTAACGGCGGGGATTGCTAAAATGGGACACCCGAATATTTAGGCACAATAGGCATAATTGTGCACCAAATACTGACACATGCAAACTCATGTGACAGTGAAAGCGGGTACACCACTACCCACTCCTACAAGTGCTAGAAATGCTAGAAAGTTGGAATAAACACTAGATCCCACGATCCGTTCACATAAGAGTGGAAGACACAGATCTCAACCCACAATGAGGAGATTCGAAAAAACTGAGGCAATGATCACAGTGAAACTCAGTCATAAAGAGAGTGAAAGATTAGAAATTCCAATCAATCGCCTCATTTAAGCCAACCATATGGCTTTTACTCAGAAAAATAAGTTTGGTCTCCTCCCTCGATAAAGAGCGTTTATCCGCAGCACTATTATTAGTAATCATAATCTTTTTTAGTACTGTCCATCTCAGATCTTCCCAGTTGTGATCCCGCATTATAAAGTGCCCTACCATAGGAGCTGTTAAATTCCTGAGTCTAATACAGCTTTTATGTTCGCTGATACGAATTTTAATTTTTCGTTCAGTTTTACACATATAAATCTTATTGCAAGGGCACCAAATGGCATATATGACAAAGCTCAAATTGAAATTTGTGAATGCTCTTTGTTCCCACGGTCTAGAGAGTCCTATATCCACCTCGGTAGTGCGTTTAGTAAGGGGACAACAAACACACTTACCACAAGGAGTATGTCCCCTTACTTCCGGTAACCAGCACTGTTGAGTAATGGTGGTTTGTTTGTCAAACTTATTACTGATGTCATTCCTGCACACCATCTCTTTAATATTGTGTCCCCTTTTAAAGGCGCACCGTGTGGTCACCACAGGTATTTTGGCGTGTGCTAAAAGATGCCAATGTTTTTTGACAATCTTAACCACATGGTTAGAAAGGTGGTTAAAGGTACTCACAAAGACCAGTGGACCAGACTCGTATGAACTGACTTTCGGTCTATATTCAAGTAAAGCTTCCCGGTGATTATTGGAGGCTCTCTTCAAAGACCTCTTCACAATTTTGTTAGGATATCCCCGCTGAATCAGATTATGACTCAAATCAAAGGCTTCCAACTCAAACCTCTCTTTCTCACTGCTGTTCCGTTTGAGTCGTAAAAACTGCCCGAAAGGTAAATTGTCCCTTAAGGACTTGGGATGAAAACTGTCATATCTGAGAAGGGAATTCCTATCCGTAGTTTTGTGAAAAGGTTTCAGTCCCAACAAATTACTAGAGGGATTAGAATAGATAGTTATATCTAAAAAATCTATCTGCTCCCTATTAAAGTTCAAAGTGAACTACAAAAAGGGATTAATCCCGTGAGGCGGGCTCACGCTTTGACAAGATGCTCCAAGGCGATGGTGCCAGAAAGTGACCCCCAAATAGGGTAAAAATAATTGTAGTCCTCGAGGCAAGTCCTGTATGAAGGTGGACAAGGGTACTAGCAGGAGACCGGAATGCGAGCACTGTCCAAACCCAGACCTTGCAACAGAAAGACAGCAAAACACAGCCTTCCACTTGCCTGCCCAGGCACTAGCATCCAAAAGGGGCCACCCAACAGCAGGACTGGCCACCAAATACAGGTTTCCACATGAAAAAGGCAATGGAAAGTGAAATAGGGTCCTCCAATCACTTCTCCAGTCTTTAAATGTCAGAAATGTTTACCAAAAGTGCAACACTGCACAAAAAACTACAGCCATATGGTAACACAGCTGTGATGGGTCCAAAGATTGTCTCTAATGGCGCACAAGCACCCTGTGAGGAGCCGCTACCATTCTGCACATAAAAAACAGCATGCGTGTGCCGCGCAGGTGACGGTGTCTAGTGAGCGCTGAGAAAAAGGCTCAGAGATCAAATGTTCGATCATGGAATTCTCTCCCCACTCAGGTGCATCCTCATCGCCAGTGTTAAATAGTAATAGCGCCCAGGATCACCTCTGTAAGTATGCCCCCGAGCCCGGTACCTGGAATAACACACTGACCCAGGTCTGGTCAATACAGAGTCTTGGCCGCAACTGACGGGCACAGGCTCCCTTTATTGAACTGTGCATGCGCGGCATCGTTTTGGCTCGCGCATGGGTATATCACTACGTAACACCCAGTACCTAACATATATTTAGTAAAAATAGAGCATTAACAATATCAAGTAATAAAGAGGCAGTTAGAAGACGGACATACTGATTGAACCTGAGAAACTGATGAATAAAGTCAACCATACAAAAACAAATATAAATTAGCTTGCTGATAAATTAAGTATACAATGTTTGTTGGTATATTCAAGCAGCAAAGAGTTCCGAATTCCAACACCCCATGCAGTTACACCCTTTCTGCCCCATTCCTTGGTGCAAACCATGAGTGAATTCAGCTTGTTGTCAAGTGTGAAGAGCAATGTCCCTCCAGGCTGTAATGGGCATGCCCAATTACAGAGATGTGTGGACCAATAGCCATCTGATGCCTCCTCAGAACAGCTGCAGCTGTTGATCTACTTCCCTAGGGATAGCCAAGCCAACATTAACATGTGTTTAGTGATCCAGTCACAGCTCATCAGTTCTAAAATGAGCCAGACAGCTTTGTTTTGGGCCATTCACATATTTTAGGTGACCCAGAATAAATACTGCTGCAATACACTATCCTGGAGAGGGCCAGAGCTTAGATTGGTGTAGCTCCATGGATTGGGCTGAGCAGACTACATATGTGGCCCATGAGGTTACGATGGTAGTAGGTGCCCTTCCCACAGTGCTCACTTGTTTTTCTAAAGAGAGGGTGGTATCAAAAAAAGGCAATCAAAGTTGTGACAACCCTCCCCAGCCTTGGGTGAAGAGTAAGAGTCCAAGGCCACATGACGGGCAAGCTACCCTGCTTGATCTGAGGTCCAGACAGGAGAACATTTGATTCACCTGCATTGAAGCACACCTTTTTATCTCCCAACCATTCCCAAAGGTTGACCCACAATTGAGTGTTATCGACATACATTTAAATCTCCATGACCAACACATAAATCAGCCCCACCACAGGATGCAGGTAATCATTGAAGAGAAGAGGCGTGGGTGCCAAGCCTTTAGGGATACCGCAGGTGACCTCCATATATCCCGACCAATACACTCCATGTCTTACCCACTTTGACCTCACAGTCAGGACAGGTCAGGTGCAGCTTAAAGCTGAGCTCATGACCCCAAATATAGTGGAGAGCCTGTCAAGGAAGGTTCCATGTTCAATGATGTCAAATGTAGCCAAAAAATGAAAAGCATCAGCACTGCAGCATTGCCCATGTCCATCAGATGTAATACTCCTCTGACACACCTCTGACATCAAGGATGCAGTTTTTGTCCCTCTCCTTGGATGAAAACCAGATTGTAAGGCCTGCAACTGGTTGAGGGTCCCAAAATGATCCTGTAGCTGGGTGGTCATTTGTTCAGTATCTATGTGTTAAGTAGTAGTTGGAAAATAGGCATGTAATTGTCACATCATCAAGTCCTCAAAGATTTATTTGTAAGAGACACATCATCATAAGCCTTTTACAACTCTCGGCCCAAGCCGCTAAATCTAGTTGCAATAGGTTTTTCGGAATAGTGCGCAAGATGCTTTTGAAGATATGGGTTCTCCACTCTTGATGCACTGGACATGCCTGTGACCAATGGGAATGATTCTATTATAGCTCTTTCGTAGAGAGAATATAATTGTGAAGAATAAGTAATTTTTACTAATTCTCTAATTTCAAACATTATTTAAAAGAATGTGTGCAACACTTCCTATTTCATCATGATTAGGGAAGAACAAAATCCCATTCATGCATTTCTCTAAATGTTATGTCAACAGCTTTCCAGCACCCCCCAACGTTTTATAAAGTAATCTAAAACTCTAGTCCATTCAACACCATGAAGCTCGGATGAGTACGTGCTTCAAGAGCCAGGTTGGGTTTGACCGCATGCAACCATGGTGACCCTCAAAAGGGTACACTTCCTTGTAAATTAATTGGATAAAGAGGGGCTTATTTTGGAAGGATCTTTCGGATCCACTTGTTGGGATCCTGCCTCTCCTGAATTTCTCTCATTAGCTCTGAGGCTCATCGTATTGCGATTCCCTTTTAAAAAATAAGAATGTCACATCCAAGTATTGTAATTTGTGGTATAGAGATCCTCTATCCTGTGCCCCATTTGCCTTCAAAATATGTCATGTTGAGTGTTGCACTGCTTCCACATCTGGATGTTTCCCCAAATGAATAAATTGTCATTCATTTGCCATACAAAGGCCCATTGTGCTCATGACAGAGATGGCTAAGCACACAGAGACACGCTTTTGGGATTTCCTACACACATGATTCCCCACTCTTCGCAGGGAAACTGAAATTATCTCTACCCGCATCAGATTTTTATGTGGGTGGAGTGACTAAGATGCCAATGGATCCCACCTTTTTTTAATGCCTTGAGAAAGCAGAGAAATTAATGGTGATCTTGTGTAACGGTGCCCACCATGACTTTAATAGGAGCCGCCATTACTGGCCCTCACTGTGCACGGCTGCACACAAGCAAACCTCTGTGCACAGTGATTGAGGGGCATTGTCTGCCTGTAGCGGATAAGTGAAAAGGAATCCATGGACTGCACTTCCTTTGGAAGTGATTTAGTTTGTTCCTCACCATCACTATTATTATTAGTATTATTATTATTATTATTATTATTATTATTATTATTATTATTACTATTACTATTATTATTATTATTATTGTATTTATTGATTGCGGACCTAGCTTAAGGAAGCAACTGAGTTTTTTTTACAATTATTGGGGGAAGAAAATGAGGAGGGAAGCATAAAAACAAGGTAGTGAGGAACTAACAAAAGGGAAGGTGAATGGAGAGCAATTCATCAGCAGAGAATCTACAAGCAACCAGGTGGAAACTGTGGGATCAGATCCCACTTTCTCAGGTAGGGTGTGAAGTGGAAGGTGTCCCGTAGTTGCCCGTTATTCTACCACTCCATTAACAGTGTCAATCTACTATGTTGGGCCTTTTGAGGCAGACTCTCCTCCCGAACAACTTTGTTTGTTTGAGGCATGCTTATTGCCCATGTATGTGCACTATGAGCTCAGATTAAACTCTAAGGAAAGTACTTTAAGTATATATAAAAAGGCCAATGTATAGATATACAGCACCTTTTAAATTTTGGAAATGTTCATTGTCAGTGAAAACAAAAACTATCCTAATCATGTCAGTAAACAAAAACAAGTGGCCCAGATATGCGATGTCATCAATGACATTTGTAATGTAATTTTCAAGTCCTGGGTGTTAGTCTTAGTAGTGCATGTTGTTGTGGGAGTTATGGTTGCTTAGCTTGGCATACCTGATGAATTTCTGGGGGGGGTTCAGTTTTACTTGTCACCATAACGTCCCATTAAAAAGATTTTTCATTGAATTTCATAGGCTTTTATTAGTGCAACTTAAACATAACATCCCTTTAACAAAGTTTTTTCAGTGAGTTTCATGGGTTTTTACCAGTGCACGCTAATTTCCTACGACTTAACAATATCATACTTATGCAATATAGCAACATTTTTGTCCAATTTACAAAGATTCACCTTAAAACTCCACCTTCTAGAATAATTTCTATACACTTTTTGCAACTTTCTCAACAGTGTTTGCGTTCATCATCGTCCATGAACATTTGGCGTCATTGCGGTCTTTCCGGAATGTATCACTTGACCGCGCATGCACGTGGCATGAAGACGTAACCTTAGGACCTTAGGACATGACCAGTACAATCTGGCCACTGCCCAAGGCCACATGCTATACCTCAGTCACCAAAGGTATATTGTCAAGACTGTAAGGGATGATAGGGGATCAACCCCCTCTCCCGAAACACAGAAGCCAAATAGATCGACCCTCCCACCGTGGTTGGAACGGGCGTCTGAATATAATATCACAGGGAACCACGTGGCAGCCAATGGGGGGAAGACAGAGTTAGGGAAAGGGGGTGGAATGACAAAGGAAAGATGGGGAAACAACATACAATACACAATTGTCTAACAGTATACACAACTACTACCACAAAATCTGTACTCCTAATCCTGATGCTGAATCCTCACCTATCCCAGACTTTACCTAGTATTCCCAAACCTTCTACCGAAACCTGATTTTGCATATCACATAGAACATAAATGGTTAGCACAGAAAGCAACAATGACATGAATCCACAATGACAGCAAGCTGAATGGCACAAACAAGGAAGCTGCTTCCATTATGAATTGGACGTGAACACATGGCCCATTGGGCTAGCAAGCAACATGAAACATAGCAGTGGCTGCGACAGGACTCTGCCCATCTGAACAGGCATGGAATAGAAACATAAATTCTTTTCACACGTTTTCTGGAATACAATAACTCATCACATATCGTGTGGTTTTTCCAGTGAATGTTCATTCATCCTCAAAAAGTGTTCATGCCCCTAAGGAGGGTTCTTCATAACACATTCACCAAAAATGCCCAGGTCAGACGAGCGCATGACTTGTGAAACTTAATACACGGGCTAGCTTAATGTCAGCCCAATCGTAACAGAACATAGACACCTCGTGTCATATTAAATGACTGTGAAGTAAGGAAACACTTATCTGTGTGTCCGGGTGGCTCGGAAGCACACCCGGACCTCCAGGAATGATGCTGTCAACCGCCGTGAGCTGGACGCGCACTGCCGCAGAAAGAAACGGAATGACCGCGGGCCCCGTTTTCAGGTAAGCAGGCAATGCCGAGGTCTGCATACGGAACGGAATTAGTTCCCCGCTCCGAGGATTTCAGGTTCCGCCTTCATGACTGCTCCGCTCCTGCTGGCTCCTGTAGAAACGCTGTGGCCGCCCGTGCTGCACAATCAACAATTATCAGCACCAGTGCACGGGCGGCCAACGGTTTAATAGATGTCTCAATTGCCAGCAGCTGGCGAATGGCGCGAGGAGTTTAGAACTACTCCAGCCCCCTCAGCCTACTGGGAAATGTAGTTTCATAGCTATTTCCTATGATACGGTCGCCGAGGCTTGCCCCAATTCAGTTTCCTGACATATATCACTATTTTTTGTACCTACATCATGACACATTAAAAAAAATAAAGCACTGACACATTTGCAAAACCATGATTTACGGTCCTTGCCAATTCTCCTTACACGAGTTTGCTGCAAATCTGCCCATGTTTTATTTTTTGAAAAGTGTCAAAATGTATGTAAATATAATAGTCATATGACTTGGCCCCCACTTGACAGAATCCATTCAGACTTTGCACAGACATTCAAAGTTGGGTTTATAATCTTTCTGGAAATCTTGGTCCACCATCGTCAAATGGAAAAAAGTTAGAAGCCATCTAGAAATGTTGAGACCCCCCTCTAATTTTGATTCAAACAAACACTTACTCAAGGATTCTTGGTAAAAGAATATACATATTTACACAGGCAGTTTGAAAACATTACACTAGCAAGAGCAGCTCAAGATCTTATACTAATATACTAGAAATACACAACCAATAAGTTACTGAACAAGTTCAGCTCCTCTGAAGTGGGAGCAAAATGGCATTTCAGACACTTTAAAAGGGGGTAAAAGGACAAGGTTATAAGAATCAACAGCACAAATACTTTCATAGGCAGGGCAAAGGATTTCAGTAAACAACAACCAGCAATTCAGTTCACAAGCCTGGGCCAAAGTCAATGGTTCAGAATCTTTGTATAGGATATTACAGTTCTGGAAATAAACGGTTAAGTCTTTGCCACGGATCTTAGAAGAATTTGGTCAGGCGAAAAGTTAGATGAGTGTTTAGGGATGGACAAGCCTTCGAAGTTGGGAAAGTTTCACAAACTTTCACTGTGGCCGAAAAGATTGCCGGACTGCGTTTGCACAGTACCTTTAAAGTCAAGAAGAGCTGTAGCTGAAGCAGTTGTTCCTGGCAGTTCGAGCAGATATCGCTGATCCTGAGCTTCAGTCGTGAGGACAAGGAGGACGTCGGGAGGTTCCTGCACTGCCCAGGGATGAGGCCACAAGCTTGGCAAAACGTTGGTTTAAGGTGTGACTGCCTTAAAGTCCACGAGCTGGTTTCCTTCCCACTGGCTATCCGGTTTTCAACAGCTCTCTGAAGAAAATTCAACCAGGATGGGGACAGAGTCCAGGTGGCTTGCGAGCTGGTTGTTCCCAACAAACTCAAGGGAAGAAGTTAACCTTGAAGGGCTCCTCTGTCTATGGAGTTTCAGGCAATCCGGACCTGCAGCAGGGCTTCACCGGTTGTCCAGGAGTTGCAGCAGTCTTCTTCCTTCAGCTCGTCTTCGGTTCTTTCGTTCCAGTGGTCGACTCTGCTTTCCAAGTCCCAGAGACCTGTTTCCCCCATTAATTCCAGCGTAGCTGTCACTCAGACAGCAGGGTGGCTGTCCTTACTGGACAGCCAGCCGTCCAATCCCGCCAGAGTGCATTCAGGTCTCCTAGGACACTAAGCACAGGGTGTTTCGGGCACCTCCCTCACATCCTGTCCACCACAGACACTGAGGCGCCAGAGGAGGGCTTCAGCACTGAAGCCTGCCAAAGGTCAATTAACAAGGGGACCAAACCTGGAAGGACCTTTCCTAAAAGAAATGGCACAAAAAGTTGACCGCAGTCTGTTTTTACAGTTAGGCCTTGGGCGCCATATTGAAAAACATGGCTGACCCGTTTTATAGCTACTGTTGTTAGCGGTCGGGAAAAATCATGGTAGTTTGATCTAAACCACCGCCATCAGCCATTTAAACTAAGAAAGGGTAACATTTGACTGTTACATGAGTGTTTTGACTCAGGGGATGCTAGGCAACCCCTCCAGCACTCTATAGGAAAATAGTGTGTGCTGGGTCTGTAATTTTAAAGAGACTAGTAAAGTCAATTTAACTTTACATGCTCTGGGAGACAGTAGTCAGTCCCAGAGAAGGTATTTAAACCTTGGGAAGTCTGAAGGACATCCCTGTGCCACTGCACTGAAGGTGCTGTGTGACACACAAAAAGATGATGCCTATGGAGTTGTCTTAAAACTCCATAACCAAAGAACAAAAAAGTAAAACACACATCAAAATACACTGAAAAGTGGGGAAAAAAGGCTCACACTCTTCCCAGGTAAAAAATCAAATCCTAGAAATCCAGCAAAGTTGCTGGGGGTCTCAAAAGGTTGTTAATTCTCCCTAACAACAAAACAGCACTACACTTTGCAGAACTAGTCAGGTCTAGAATGGAATTGCAAAATATCATACAGTTTCATTCAGTGGCACTAAAGTTATAAGCCATCAAAAAACCGCTTTTCACCAACGTTGTAATGCAGAAATAGGCTTAGATGTCCCCAAACATCTCAGATGTTCCCGAACATCACAGATCACAGGATTGCCATGGACATTTGTACTGTTTGCGGACACCAGAGTTGAAAAAACAACTATTTTGGGGGATTTTTAAGGCTATTTCCCATCCCATCCTCATCACCCCTCACCTCTCCAGAGATAGTTTGACAAGTGCAATGTGTTTTTTTATATGTTTTTTTATGATGTTTGAGGACAATGGGCGCTGTCCGTGTACCAACATGGCGTGTGTTTCCAAAAATCCGATGCACTTCATGCTTTTCACCATCCAATCAGCAGTTGTGTCCGATGTCCGCGGACATCACACCGTCCTCTGGGCCAATCGGAGCCCTGTGTGCGGACCAAACAGGTAAGTGAGTTCGCGGACCAAACCCAGATGTCACTAATTTATTTTACCTACTTTTTGGCTGTTTTTTTTAAAAAACTACTGGGCAGATTTACACCAAATTTACAAAACCATGCTTTCGGGACCAAGCCGCCACCCCTGCCACAAATTTGTTGAAAATCCGTCAAGCGGTTTGGGCTGTCGGAGTCAGCAAACTATTTTTTCCATTGCATCTTTAGGAAAAACCACAGATTTTGCAACTCCCTTATAACTTTGCTCTCCCTGTGCAAAACCTCACCAAACTTTGCAGAATCAATCTGACAGGGCCATATACTTTTCTTTGCAAAGTTTTGTGAGGATTTGTCCGGAAAGGGGGCGGAGGGTGGCAGTTATAAGCCGGCCAACACGTGCTCTTCCTATGGGTTGAGCAACTTAACCATAACTACAGGGCCGCTATCACAGTCCCTGTAATATGTTTATATTCTAAATACATTGTAAAATGTAGGAAATCTTTAAGGCACATCACCGGCCACACCCCATCTTTTTTTCACAGAGGATGCAAGGACTCATTTCTAAATTATGTTTCCCTACAAACTGGGTAAAAGCAATTGCACAGTAAAAAAAATCATTTTTACAAAATCTATATCACTTGATACAGGAAGTTTGAAGACACGGATCTTGTTCGGTTGCTTTTGCTGCAGGGATTACATGCCAACTCCCAGAAGGATACGGAATGTTCTGCTTTGCAGCGAGAATTCCATCCCCGGTGCCAACAGGCCAGGAGAGGGCACCGAGAGGAACTTGAAAGCACCAGATGAAAAATGCCGAACAGAGGTGTAAAAAGTTAGGCGCCTGCACGGACCGAAGCCACACTTTTCTTCCTTGTCCGTTAAGGGAATGCACGTGTTTTCTGGTGCAGATTTGAAGACAAAAGGTCCCATTAGCAAGGCGGCCGCGCTGTTACAAGAGCACATTCTTTAGGCGCCGTTATGATAAACTTGGAGATAATAAGCAAGTATAAAAGTAATTGCAGCCTGCTCAGGTGCAGCGCCAGGGTGTACCTCGTGTCTCCGCCCCATAGGAGTTGGTCTGCTTTTTCCAAGACGTGGCTACAACCTTGGAGCCGATAAGCCAGATATGGCTCGCTTTTGTAAACTGAATGACCGACCCCTATCTGCAGAAATAAATTACGGAATTAAGGATGAATATGGGGCTGCAGTTTAAATGATAAGATTCCATCAAGGCACTTCGCAGTCTCCCCTGTTAAAACTTTGGCCATACAAATGCGCTGCTATTGATTACTCTGAACACAAACAGGCAGACAGGAGACAATGCGTTATTTTGATGGGCAATGTCGCTGGCCTGATGTTTAAACCCTTTCTTTGCACGCACCGATGTTGCTTTTTATCGAGGGTCGATGTGCTGTAGTCAGTGGATCGGTGACTCATTTAGCTGGTGTGCAATGCTATTTTTACAAGCCACTTTATAAACACTCTTGCTTTTATTTGACACGTTTCCCATTACAGTGTTTACACTCTGGAAAGCCGTGATTTGACCCTGCCTGAGCAGAGGGACGTAATTTCATCAAAATGCCTGGGGTAGCCCTTGGTCTCTGATGACATCACAGGAAGTGATGTAATTTGAGCTCGCCCCAAGTGACACCACAGGAAGTGTGTTTCGAGGCACTCTAATTTCCTCCAGATATAAGACTGGATGTAAAATATGTCCACGATCACACACTTGGAAATGTAATTTACCAGATTCAACATAGAGCCTATATGTAAAACATACATAATGCAGTACTTCTAACAGGGAAGGCAAAATCTCTAATGCAGGCTACATCTAGTGTATGAAACATCTATAGACAGTGCTTTAAGTGGGCTTGGGCTGCCAGGGCCAGGCCCCGGCAGTCTCCAGAAATTGAGGCTCAGCCGGGGCCCTGCCGGGGGCCCCCCAGTCCCGCACAACATTGGCAGGATGCATTATCCCGCCATGGCCGCAGCCGCGACGGGAGATGCGCCTGCAAGCTGACAGAAGTGCAACCAGCCACAGTGACGCTGAGGCTGGCGGCACTTCTGTCAGTCAGTGTAACTTCCTCTGATGACCCCTCATCAGGGTCATCAGAGGAAGTTACTGTCCCTTTGTTTGCCCTCCCCAGGTCACTGACCCCCATGGGCTCTGTAATCTAATATGCAGATTAGATCACAGAGCCCGCGGGTTCACAGAGGGTGAAAGGCCCCTCAGGCTTAGTGATCTCTGCTCTGAGAAAAATAGATCAGAGCCCGAGGCGTCTATCTCCGTCGGCAAAGCTTTCTATGTTTATAAAAAATGGCTTGAAACGTACACAATTCAAGGCATCTTTTATAAAGGTTTGTCGACCGACAAAGCCACCTTGGGTTTTGTCCATCATCATGCCTTGAATTGTTTACGTGTCAAGCCATCTTTTAGAAACATAGAAATATGTTACAAATGTCTATGTTTTATAAAAGGTGGCTTAAAAAGTACACAAACCATAGTAAGGTAAGCACACACGTGTGCGTAATTTACTATGGTCTGTGCACGTTTCAAGCCACCTTTTATAATCATAGAAATATGTAACATTGCTACATTTATAAAAGATGGTAACGTAATTAAAGTACTACCGCTACGGTACTTATGTTATTACGTTTATTGTCCAGGTTCAGTTAGCACTCCAGGTTAACACTCCAGGTTAACACAAGACACGAAGGGAGGACAGAAAAACACCGGCTCCCCACACCTCTGCAGCCACCTCCGCTCACTCAAGCTCCAACTGTCACTCTGAGTATCGGGCTGCAGACCCATTCACGTCACAATCACCTCACACAGCCCCTATACGTCACCAAGACAGTTCCAGCAACAATGCTCTCCACCATCTCCAGGGCACCATCGGACTGAAAGTTTGCGATCCACACCACCATGGACCACCTCTCTAGTGCACAAACGCCTTCTCTCCAACCTGCTTTCCGAACCGTGCACAAGCCATTGAACATCCACACCACCATCGACCACCTCTACACTGCACAGACGCCTTCTCTCCGACCTGCTTCCCGAACCGTGCAAAGTCCATTGTGGAGTACTTCCATCGCCCGGACACCACTCCACCGTCATGGTGTCAGCACCTCGCGAAGACCAATTTCCACACACACCGTTGAGGTTGACAAAGCTCTCCATAGCTGGCAACATTTCCATAAGGCACCAGGCACTGTATACTCCTGCACAGTACCAACACATAAATGTGCGCCTCACTGGCACTATCCTTGGAACTGCAATTCCCAAGATTTGCTTAGGCAATCCAACTGCCGAAACAAACGGAGCCGCTCCTACCAATGCGGCCCCACTGTACGGCTTGACGGACTCCCTTACCACTGCCAATCAGAAGCCAATTGTATCGACCGTTGCCACCCCACCCCTTAGCAACATGGGCGGTACGCCGACAAGTAAACAAAGCCTCCTTGCGAGCTGGAAAAACTTAGTCATGCACTGGCCAGTTCCGTAAATTAATTCCGCTCCAGCTATAGGACAACCACTCTCGATATGGCCCGGTCTCAGTCACTTTCCCTTCGGGGCCTGGACTCGTAGAATGTTGGCTGCCGTCTTCTGCGAGCAACTACCAACGGCCTCAGCTGGCAGCGGTGTGGTATGTAGCTGCACCCAGCCGCCACTCAAACGCCTTGGGGTTTGGGGAATACTAACGGGGGGCGCTGTCCTGTCCCAGCTGCACCCCCCCACAGCAGCGATTGAGATGGTTTATGCACGTGTCTCCTTTCTCACTCCTCATTGCCAGTAACGAAATTAAAGTGCTACTGCTCTGGTACTTATGTTATTACGTTTATTGTCCAGGTTCAGTTAGCACTCCAGGTTAACAAAAGACACGAAGGGAGGACAGAAAAACACCGGCTCTCCACACCCCTGCAGCCACCTCCGCTCACTCAAGCTCCAACTGTCACTCTGAGTATCGCGCTGCAGACCCATTCACGTCACAATCCCCTGCACGCACATCACACACGCGCCCAACCCCATGCACGCGACTATGACAGATGGTTTGAAAAGTACACAAACCATAGTAGTACGAATACAAACATATAAATGCTCACATACATATATATATTTGTTTGCGCACCTTAGTATGATTTGTGCACTTTTAGGCCATGCCCACAATGAAAGCCAATCCCCAAACGAGGCCCCCGCCTCAATTTCTTACCCCACTTAAAGCACTGTCTATAGATCAATGACACAAAAATACTCGTTATCTGTGGCAATGATACCAAAAAAGCACTGACCTTGGGAGGCGTGCACTGTCAGTTGACCCAGGGGCAACACTCTGCACAAACAAGGCCTGAAACTTAAATCATTGACTAGGATTTAGTATCAACAAAATTCCCTGGTTATAAATGTATCTATGAATCAGCTACCACTACGATAGAAGAAACCTATTGTGCGGGTGTAAGGTGAAGCCATCTGTCTCTGTGTGCACTTATCTTTGAGTTAAGTGACAAGCAACCACACATTGTCCCCCACAACCCAGAGCAGAACATAACACCATAATGTCCTAGGCTTTGATACGTGACTCTTCTTCAATCTTTTTTAATGGGGTGAGGTGTGAGGGGGGCCTGCACTGCCTTCAAGGGTGGGCCTCAATGCATCTATGATTTTCAGAGCTCTATGTGAGAAGTGCATTACTCAAGGACCCTCTCAGGACTGGCCCATGAATTAAGCTTCCGCAAAGCCCTTTCCAAGAACGAGTTGGAGTGGGCAGGGTGGGTCACTACATGGCTCTCTCACTTCGGGGACTTTCTGACCAATGCTTATTATCTTCAACCGTGTTGCACAAGAGCCAGGTCCTCGTCGAGTTTGCGGCCCCTCTCAACCATTCACATCACACTTGAATGCATTCAAGGTGAACAGAGCCCAATCAGTGGCATAGCACACAATATGGAGGCCACACTGCAAGACATGCTGAAGGCCCTCCTCACCCGAGCTCCTTAACAAAGCGCAGTGTACGCCACGCCATGGGCCGGCACGAGCCACTTTGTGTGAGCAATGTCCATGATGATTATGCTGCTGCAGGGGCATGCACTACTCCAAGTGAAGAAGTAAATATGTGTTTTAATCAAAGCTTAAATGTTTCAAGTGTAGAAAAAAGGGGACTGTGCCTGGTCCCAAAATATACCAGCCACCAGTGGTGGCTGGTGAGTTCTTTTATTGGAGGGTGATAATATGTGCCACAAATATGCGATTCCGACTGAGCATAGCGAGGGTGCCCGAACTAATGAAAACAGATTTAGGGGGTGGAGTCTTCACCCTCCCATGAGAAAATATTTTGAATACTGTGTTAAAATTGTGCATTACATAGCACACGTTCTGTGAACATTTGGTAGAAGGCCAGACAGTTTGCAGTCATTTTTGCAGGGTGTAGGGAAAAATGTACAATAGAAGCAAGTCACCAAAAGTGCACAAGCGCATTTCCCAATGCATTGTCATGCCAGTCCCTTCAATATATGCCAGTATAACAAATGTTTTCCTGCTGGCTGTGCCCATACATTTCCTTACTCGCTCCAACAACATATGCTAGTATTCTCATATAAGAACATACTCATGTTCGCTTTGAGATTATTTTTATAGTATCATTACTGGCACTAAGCACACAGCTGGCTCTGCCAATATATGGCAGTACTCCTATGTAAGAAAAAACTCCCGTTGGTTTGGGCATTAAAAGTAACATGTCATAATAAGAAAACATGTGCAAACTGGTAAGCCTGTCTAGACCCATAAGAATATTTATCATCCTTGCTTCATCATAGATGCTCCGTTAATGAAAAGTCATGCTACAGTAAGAAATATACAGGCGGCTACACCAAATCTTCAGTCTAGCGAGGTAATACTTCTTATCATGCATGCTTTATCAAAGATGACGAGTAATACATGTCATGTCACAGTAGGCAATGGCTAGACTGGCTGTACCAAAAGGCCAATCTAGCCAGGTAATTACACACATGAACTTGGTTTTGCCCAAAAATACCAGAAAAACATGCAAAGTCAATAAAGGATGTGTCAAAAATGCTCTAGTGATCCCCAGTCTCCCAGGGCCTTAGACACACACACACACACGCACACACACACATGCACACAGGCATCCCCTTTCACCCACCCACCCACACATCTCCTCAAACATGCATTCACGCTGCATTCCCCACACAGGCATGAACAAATCCAACCACCCACCCAGAATATTCACACACACAATCACATTCATGCCATACACCCACCAGTCACTCATCCATATACTTTCTCCCACGTACATTTACAATGGTCCCCACCCAGAACATGTACCCCCCCACACACACACACATACATGCTCACAACACACACTATCACATTCCTACTCATTCACCCACCACTCACTGTCCCATACACCTTCTCTTGCGTCCACTCACGCTGCATTCTCCAGACAGTCATGTACCCATTCAGAACATTGAAACACACTACCACATTCATACTCATTCACCCACCGGTCATTCACTCATACATCTTCTCTTACATCCACTCTCACATGCATTATCTAAACAGGCATGCACCCACCTGTCCAGAACATTCAGACACACACACTATCATATTTCATCTCATTAACCAGGGTTTTATTGGGCCATCGGCCATTCGGCCTGTGGCCAGCCGATCACTAGTTGGATGGCAAGGCCCTGGGGGCCGGTCTATAAGTGGGCTGGTGTTGAGCCAGCCAGGTACATATTTACCTTGTCTTGCCTGTGGGCTGCTGGCTTCAGCTCGCTCAGCAGCCAGCTTGCAACTCGTTGCTGTGCGCACAGCGGATGCATTCATCAAGAAAGGTAACACAAAAGTGTTACCTTTCTTTGATGAATGCATCGTGCTGGCCCTGCAGTGCCCCTGAGCCCATCCACCTGCAATGGTGTGGTACCAGGAGCTGCTCCTTTTGTTGCGAATTACAACAACAAATTCTTTTGGGTGGGGAGTGCTCCTTTGTTCGTGCAAGTTCAAGTCGAGGAAGGGTTCCGGCGTATATGCGTGCCATGGTAACCTTTGAAAGTGTAATAGTTTTTTTAAAGGGTTTTAAAGGAGATGAAAGGGATTATTAGCACCCGACGAGCTCTAAGGTGGTTTCGGACACTGGTCTCTGGGAAGGGATGGGGGAGGCTAACCAGAAGGAATTCAGGGACATTGGCCACTGCCAATGTTTGCATAGCGTACAGTGCAGCATCTGCAGGCACTGTCTGGTAGGCACTCCGGGCACTTGGGTGGGGGGATGTCGGGAATAATGATTTGTGATGTTCAGTCAATGTACCACTACCAATTGTGGTGTCACGTGTCCCGAGACACAGGGTCACATGACACACGACGGAAAAGAGTAGAAATAAAGGTATCACCGGAACTGGCGTCTTAACGCCAGTCCGGGTTTACGCATCGGAGAGTGTGGTCCTGTTTTGTTGTACTGCGCCGCCCCCGCGCACTGCGACATCAGCGCGAGCACCGAGCGAGGCCTTCACCTCGCCTCGCACGTCTGCCGTGCCAGGCAGACCAACACCACACTGGCGACGAGGCGGTAAGTGGGTCGCGAGCCCCGACGACAACGGGAGCCGCTGCACCCACGGACCCGCGTCTGCAACATCGCGGAGCCGGCTGGCGTTGACGCCGGCCCCGCCCACCATCTGCAGGAACCACCCGCGGCGGCGGATAGTGGCCCCCAGTACCTCAAGGCCCCAACAGAAAAAAAAAACAAAAAAAAAAAAACAACCCCGGAAAGCAGCTTCATGAACCCTGGCAGCCACATCCAGTAGCAAACATCGCCCACAATACGGGTGCGAGGCAAACCACACAGACTACACGCGGCCTACCCTGCTGAAACACCGCACGTGGGACCACGCGCTGCACACTCACCAGGCCCAACTGCCACAACACGGTAAGCTGCAACACAGCGCCGCAACACCGCAAAGCACAACATGTCCGACCCGACGTTCAGCCCATCAGAGACCGGCGCCAGGTCCACGTCGAGGAGGAGCCTCACCGATGAACGCACTGACCCCTGGTTAACCACGTTCATGCCACCTTTTGACCCGTTCACCAACGGAGCAGCCATCAGGTGGGAAATATGGCTACAACAGTTTGAGATGCACCTAGATGCGAGAGACATTACTACGCCCAAAAAAATGCACACCTTTCTCCTCCTCAGCATAGGATCAGCCGCCCTGCGCCTATTCAACGCCACACCAAACAGAGGAAGCGATGCCAACTACGCTGCGGCAAAAGCCGCGCTTTCCAACATGTTTAAACCAGACCTCAACCCAGACTACGAGCGTTTCCACTTCTGCATGGCAAGACAACGAGAAAAAGAGACAGTGGACAAGTTTCATGCTCGCCTTCGCGAAATGGCCGTAGGCTGCGAGTTTCCAGACGAGGAATTCGCCATCCGCCTCCAAATCATCAATGGCATCTCCTCTGAGAAGCTGAGGAGGGCGATACTCTCGGAAAAGAACGTACGGCTATCACGCATCCTCGAGATGGCGCGACTCCGCGAACAAACAGAGGACCAAGTAGCAGTAATGGAAGCAGCCATTCAGAGGCTACCGCTAGATAACCCTGGACCAACAGAGGACGTAGCAGCTATCTCCCGACACCAAGGCACCCGCCCGAAACAGAACCCGAGAATGCAACCACCACAAAGACGCGACCAATTGTGCAAATGGTGCAGAGGCCCATGGCACAAAGGGGAATCCTGTCCGGCGTGGGGGTCCACATGCAGAAAATGCAACCGCCTGAACCACTATGCCGCAGTCTGCCTAAATCCACCGAACAAGAACGACAGAGACGCAGACCCGCGGCCATCACAAGAACCACGAAGGAGATTCGCGCCCAAGGAATCCCGCCAACCAACGCGGAGAGGGAAAGCCAGGGCAGTCGACGAATCACAAAGATCCCCAGCCACGAGCGACAGCGATGAGAGTGACAGTGACTCATCCCCCGAAAGGCAAGGCAAAGAAAGGAGAAAGAAAGGGAAGAGGCGTGTACACCGAGTGCACCTAATATCAGCAGTGGACCCACGGAAATCACGGCGGAAGAGGAGACCATCATGCACCATCCTCTCCAATGGAGACCCACTGAAAGTAATCATTGACACCGGTGCCACAGTAAATGTTATGCCCGTGACAGCGTTTAACAGACTCAACCCCAGACCAGAGCTCCTCAAGAAGAAAGTCAGGCTATACGCCTATGGATCAAAGAAACCCCTGCCTGTACGAGGATCGTTCAAATCCAACTTTGCTCACAGTAACGCCAGCTGCCGAGCCCGAATATACGTAGTAGACGCAGGGTGCGAAACCCTCCTAAGCTGCAAAACAGCCAAAAAGCTGGAGCTGATACACTTCGCATTCAGTGCGCAACACGATGAACTACACGACCTCTTAGGGCGACACAAGAAACTGTTCCGAGGCATCGGGCGCCTAAAAGGGAGAACGGTCAAGCTACACATAGACCCCACTATCGAACCCAAGGCAGTACGGCACAGGCGAATCCCCTTCCACCTGAGAGAGGCCGTAGAAAAGGAACTACTCAAGCTCGAAAACGCAGGAATCATCGAGAAAACATCAGGACCAACCCGTGGGTTTCGCCGATGGTAGTAGCCCAGAAACCGAAACAACCAGGCGCAGTAAGGATATGTATCGACATGCGGCTCCCCAACATAGCTATCGGCCGTGAACGCCACGTCACTCCCACCATCGACGAGCTCATCGTGGACCTCACGGGAGCGACGATCTTCAGCAAGCTCGACCTCCGGTCCGGCTATCACCAGCTGAAATTATCAAAAGAATCCAGATACATCACAACATTTTCGTCCCATCTTGGCCTGATGAGGTACAAGAGACTCAACTTCGGGATATCATCTGCGGCAGAAGTATTCCAGCATGAGATCCGGAAAGTCATCACAGGACTCGAGGGGACCACCAACATCAGTGACGACATCCTCGTATATGCATCGAACAAAGACGACCACCACCAACGCCTAGCAGCAGTCCTAAAGAGACTCGAAGATGCCGGACTGACCCTCAACGCAGAAAAATGCGAATTCAACAAAAAGGAACTATGTTTCTTCGGATACATATTCAGTGCAGCAGGAGTATCCCCAGACCCATCCAAGGTACAGGACATAAAGGATTTTGAACCACCACAATCGGCCTCGGAAGTGAGAAGTTTCATGGGAATGGCCACCTACTGCGCACGTTTCATCCCCGATCTTGCAAGCATCGCAAGCCCACTCAGACAGCTAACCAAGAAGGAACAAAAATGGGAGTGGACGGAGGTTCACCAACAGCCTTTCAACAAATAAAAGACTCCCTGTCCGCCTCCACCACCATGGCATTCTTCAACGTAGACCGACAGACCGAGCTTCTCGTCGACGCCAGCCCAGTTGGCCTAGGAGCCGTGCTGACCCAAACGGACAAAGATGGCACGATATTCCCGATCGCGTTTGCCAGCAGGGCCCTCACCAAGCCCGAACTGAACTACGCACATATCGAAAAGGAAGCCCTAGCCATTCTGTGGGGATGTCGCCATTTCAAAGTCTACCTGCTAGGAAAACAGGCAAAAGTCTTCACCGACCACAAGCCCCTAGTCCCGATATTCCGAGGCTCCGCCCCACATCCTCCAGCCCGCATTGAAAAGTGGATGTTGCAGCTGCAACCTTACAACATCGAAGTAGAATACCGCCCAGGATCAGACAACCCGGCAGACTACCTGTCCCGCCATCCGCGGCCAGCCACTGACAAAGAACAGCACCACGCAACAGAAACAGACGAACACGTCTGTCACGTGATAGCGCGCGCCCGACCACGAGCCTTGACACTGCAGGAAGTGGTACAAGAAACAGCAGACGACACTGTCCTAAAACATACGGCCGCGGCCATACAATCAGGAAACTGGAAGACGTACCTCATGTCAATGTCCCACCGAACAACCACAGCCCAAGCCAAACTCAGGGCCCTGTTCGGCATCAGACATGAACTCTCTGTAGCCCCTGAAGGGGTAATACTGAAAGGATACCGGATCATATTGTCAGAATCCCTCGAAGACAGAGCACTCAAGCTGGCCCACAGTGGACACCAAGGGATCGTCAAGTCGACCGCCTACCTAAAATCCCGGATGTGGATGCCAAACATGCACCAGAGGATAACTGCACAGCATGCCAAGCCTCACGGAGAACAGCAAACCCCGAACCGATCAGCTGCGCCCCCGAAGCCAAAAACGATGGGATGCCATCAGTATGGATCACTGCACCATCGCAGGAGAAGGGTACCTGCTAGTGGTAATAGATGAGTTTAGCAGATACCCTGAAGTAGAGCATGTCGCCTCAACAAACGCAGAAACCACCATCCTCACACTGGAGAAAATATTCGCCACACATGGCATTCCCAGGAAAATGAAAAGTGACAATGGCCCATCGTTTACCAGTCAAGAACTACCGGAATTTTTCAAAGAGGTCAACGTCAAACATCAACGCATCACCCCAAGATGGCCTCAAGCAAATGGTGACGCAGAGCGCTTCATGGGATCACTGAACAAGATCATCAGGATTGCCAAAGAACCAGGGCACCCCTGGTTGAATGCTGTATATCGATTTCTGAGGACATACCGACAAACCCCACACTCAGCCACAGGAGTCAGTCCAGCAGCTCTCATGTTTGGAGTACCCATCCAGGCAGAACTACCTGTACACCCCGACTGGACAGCGCCAGACCCGGACATCATCGAGATGGAAGCAAGACGGGAAAGACACAACGAGCGAGAAAGCATTGCTCGACGAGCACATCACAGAGAAATAAACCCGGGTGACACTGTCCTCGTGAGGAACCGGGCACCACCGAAGAAAATGTCCCTCAATTTCGAAGCACGCCCATGGACCGTCACGACCACCAACCACAGCATGATTACGGCAACCCGCGGAAAAGAGACTGTAACCAGGAACGTCTCCCATTTCAGAAAAGTGCCCCAAGAAATGTGGGAAGAACAACGGTCACCCCAGAGGGGAGAGGTAGCGCACTCACCCCAAAGACACACGCCACAGCAGACCACAGAAGCGCCCGAAGAAGCAAAGGTCGAAGTGGAGGCCGCCACGGAAAACGCGCCACAGGAAAGAAGCACCCGATACAGTCTGAGAGAGAAGCCCAGACCATCATCCCGCCTTCAAGGGTATGTAGTAGACGAAATATGCCAAAGAAGACTACAGCAGAGACAGAGACATTTACCCATTCAGAAGTAAGACTCAATATAAATGTTGTTGTTAGGCCGGGGGAATTTTGCCTCCAAGTTTGGGGAGGAATGTGGTGTCACGTGTCCCGAGACACAGGGTCACGTGACACACGACGGAAAAGAGTAGAAATAAAGGTATCACCGGAACTGGCGTCTTAACGCCAGTCCGGGTTTACGCATCGGAGAGTGTGGTCCTGTTTTGTTTTACTGCGCCGCCCCTGCGCACTGCGACATCAGCGCGAGCACCGAGCGAGGCCTTCACCTCGCCTCGCACGTCTGCCGTGCCAGGCAGACCAACACCACACCAATGACTTGGGATGTACGTCCGCTTTATTTCTTTTACCCGTAGCGTTGTGAACTTTTAACGTGAATACAATTCAAGGTATGCTAAAATCTGCAGCATCGGGCAAACCATTCTTGAATGTGCTTTCTTTCTGTGGCTCATTGAGAAGTGGCAAGCAGTTTCAGAGCCGAGTCTCCATGCGTTGTGCAAGGAAACACTATAATTTTGCTTCAAATCATAGACGGCTTTGGTGCGGGTATGTAGAGAACTCACATGTGGCAATGCATTGAGGTTACCGTGGGGGATCTAGGTGAACGCAATGCGGTCGTGAGAGTTTAATTTTCGAATTGAATGTATTCGGCAGTGTGTTTAAGTTGATTCACGAAAAGTAATGGAGCGGCCAGCACGACTGGTAATTTGGAATTATGTGGTCTAAGTACTGCGTTGGTTGAAGTATTGTATTTCATTAAAGTGGGGATCCAAGCATGCATTGTTGCGGGTAACGGTCAGGACAGATGTAGTGGCGTGGAATGAATATGCGCTTTCACCTTGGTCGGGTGGATATTGATCAGGTACTTGCCGGGTAGGTCACTGTTGCATCCTGGATGACGTAGTTCAGTTCGAAGAAGGGGAAACTTTTATTGCATTATTTAAACGCTTTGGGAGGGTTTCTTGGCGGGGGAGGATGAAATGTTTTAGTGGCTATGAATTATTTTGGATGGTGCCAGTGCAATGTTGGGAATTACTTTGTTTAGCGATATTCGGCGCACCGTTGATGGGGTGCCATGTCATGTGATATGCGTCACATGGGTGGTAGGCTAGTGAATGCAATGTATGCGGTCATCTCAGACCACCGAGTTGATCCTGCTCCCCCTCCCAGCATAGGAGAATGAGCTGCATCAATTGGTATGGATATTACACTATGCGTCGGTGTCCAGCATTTCGAAGGCCTTGCTAAGTTTAATTTAGTGTTAAGTCTTGAAAGGATCTAAAAAGTGCACCCATTTCAGAAGGAACAAGTGCTACCACGAGTTTGTGCAGCCATCTGTATGTGTGTAGATCAGTCATCTAGTACTTTGTATATGCTGTGAATGCAAGGAAGGGGGTGTTGTGCGGCCAGGTCGATTTGCGGGCTGCTTAGCCGTCCGGTGTTTCGCGTCCGAGATTCAGGGATCCCTTGCCGTGGCTGACGCCTGCAGTAGACGGTTATGGCGTTCTGCATCCAGTGTGGGGAGCAGTACATGTGCTGGTTAGTCCCATCGAGGCACAGGCTAAATTGCTGGTTGCGGAAGACACAGGTTTCAAAACTCGGTTTTCATGATAGTTTGGGAATGCACTCGAATTGCCCTGTATAAGTATTGCAAAGTTATGAAATAGGGGTAATATCATTGTTATTGCTCAAGAGAAGTGAATTTGAGGGCTGTGTTCATAGCACTGAGCTACTCAGCTCTTGGGTCATGGCAGGAAATACGGCGGTGGTGGAACTGTGTATGTTGTACTAAACCCCTGGTGTGGGTGAACGTGTGTTTATAAACTCGTATTCGCATGCGTATGTATTTCAGCCAGCCAAGTAGTTCAGCATATAAATGGGCTCAGAATAAGACAACCACCACAACTTTGCCTGCCTGGAAAGGCATGACATGGCATGCAAAACCAACAAATGTAAGTACCAACCCAGCCTTCATAATTACAATGAGTGTACCATGACCACATTGTGATTAAAGTTGCTCTGCTTTGCCTGCCCCTATACATTTCATGAAACAACACGTCACCAGGACCGCCCACACCATGGATCTCATCATTCCCCGGCACGTTCCGCCCTCCATTTATAGCATAACTAACGGATTTTGAACTGTCGTTATTAATTCCAAAACCCACAATCCATGCAGCACACACATGAACCCTCCATAAGTAGCATTTTCTGTAAAGTCGTGAATTGACACGATTCACGGATGATGGTTTGAGGGCCACTTTATTTAGGCGAGGAGTGGGCCACTTTTTTTGGGTGTCCCGGCCTATTTCATGTCCCAGTCTGACCCTGTTCACCCACCACTTACTGACCTATAGCAGATAAATAGAGCTGACACACACTTACACACATGCAAAATACACATCACATTCAGAAAACAAAAGCCTTCTTACCTGTGTTTCCAGCTTCGGTCCGTCACTCCATGCCACACTCGGCTCCTCCATTCTGCTCACAAACAGGAACCAGGAAGCTGGGAGAGCTTCCTGGTTCCTATATATGAGCCACAAGGAAGTCAGAAGAGAAGGTGTTGGAGCTGAATGTGACATGTAACACATGCCACATGCCAGAGCACCCCCAGACCTAGTCTGGCAGGGCCCCACACTGTGGGGATCCTGCTGTTCCAGGAGCTTCAGTTAAAAACATTTTTTTTTTACAGGGGTAGCAAGTGAGAATGCAGGCGTAGCAAGGAATAACACAAGCGTCGAATCCCTGGTGACCACCAAATGACATCCCTGCCTGAGCGAGAACGATATATTTTTATTTTCTCAGTCAGCTTTGCAAAGATATCCACACTTCGTTGAGGCTTGTCGTGCAGTGTCAGCTCTGTACTTTAGCGAGGTGTCAATGAGTGACTCTGAAATATTTGTACGATATATTTGTTATAAGAAAATGAGGAAATGATAAGTTCTGCGGTAATGACCATATCTGCTGAGATGTTCTGCTGAATTAACTCCACATTATAGGTTGACGGGCGCGTGCACAAAACATCGGCGGCAACAGTAATTACCTCCAGTGAAATTACCACAGGAAATCAAATTGGAACAGTAAATATGCCAGTTAATCTGCCAGTTTTTCGTTAGATTTACCGTTACCGTCGGATAAATTGGAGGAAATACCAAACCGTAGTTTCTCCAGTGGATTTACCGAGTGGAATTGCCGCTGATCGGAAATAGCATCATTTTGCAAATGGGAATCTCAGCATTAGACATTTTAAAAAGCAAAATCCATCTTTAATCCACCATTTCCCTCAGCCACCCAGCAATCAAACTCTGTGGAACCATGTGTGAGATCGCTGCAGTGCAGAAAACGCACAAAGTGGGAATCCAGCCACCGGCTATGTGAAGAGGAGGTTCCGTCTCACCGCCCGGGGCTTGGATTTCCTTCAGTTTCTTGTCAGTGCACGTAATGTGTTCTGATCTGAGACGGTTTATTTCACAGGACATTTTGACAGTGGCATGTGAAGGAGAACATCTGTCTGCCGCAAGAGGACAATATGGATAGACATAAGGGACAATGTAGTGGCAGGCAGAGGGCACTGTGCAGCAAGACGTGGAAGACTTCAGGAAGAAGTGGAATGACTTCAAGGCGTGTGTTTGCAGTCTCCTTGCCTCTCACCTCTGTGAGACTTCTGCCATTGGAGGAGGCACAGTGAAGCCACTGTACCTAACCCCATGGGAGGAGAAAGTGGCAAGCATCTTTCACATGGAAAGGATAGAGGGAATTGGAGCAGCAGAGGTCGGAGCAGGAAGCCATCCAGGACCTGGTGATTACAAAACCACAACATGGGGACAGGGACTTGTGAAGCCAGTGCATGTGTCCCAGCCAGCCTTAGGCTTGCACGTAGGTGACAATGTTGATCTTAAGTCCCTTGCTGGCACACCATCAACAATGCCACAGCATCAAATATGACAATCAATTCCACATGTACACTTGAAAGATGCACCATTTGCTAAAGAATAAATATAAATGGGATGACTGTAGATATCAACAGACTAGTCACTCCATGCACCCCTGAGAGCCAGAAATGCACAATGTCATGACCAGCAACCCAGAAATACCCCATGCCTGTGTTGCATTGTATTTTAATAATAGTATTGTATTTGCACCTCTTAGTATTATAAGCAGCACGTTTGGATTAGCCTAATACCAGTTATTTCTGTGCGATTTGAATCGGGAAGAAAAGCTTCAAGCACGCACAACTTTTTGAGAAACTACATTTCCCAGCAGCACCTGTAGTTCTTTTTGGCTCATTTCTTGCGGAACCCGGCACAAACGTGCTGGTGTGAAGGGGACAAGCCGGTCTGTGCCGATCCATGGCCATACGTGGTTACGTGGTATCCCTCTCCAGTTAGATGGGGCTTCAGGAGGTTCTGGAGGCAATTGCTGCAGCAAGACATATTTTCATCAATCCACCTGGAAGCAGGTCCTTGCCCATGATTCTAAGTACCTCCACCCTAACTAAGAATATGGAGTTTAACCCCCAGCATACTCAGGATGTTTCTTTTACACCACCAATACAGCCCCAAAGACAGAAACTCCTCCAAGTGGAGGGAGCATTCTGTCACAGCTCCCCTGAACGGCATGACTCAGACACGGCAGTCAGGAAACTGCGTGAGTGGCCCTTAGGTACAGTTTCATCAATACTGCCCTCATCTCAGGACACCCAAACTGAAAAAGTCACACCAAATCCAATACTGGCTAAAATCCTTATGAACAATCATAAACTACAGTGTGTTAACAGCACCACTAAGGCAGTTCATAACACGTTAGCTAGTAAAGGTTCTGTACCCTTGAAAGAAGAAAGTTTGGCCATCAAAAGATACCAAAAAAAGGTTGGCAGACTGAAACACAGTCCTGTCAACCAGTACCCAAAATACTACTATCTATTGCAGAGCTTAAAATCTGAATACTTAACACTAGATCTTTGAATAAGCATGCTCTTTGTATTCATGATAGGTTTGCAGAGGAGGATATTGACATATTCTGCATTTCAGAAACATGGTAAAAAGAACCAATAGGCCCTACACGTGATACTGCAGTCCATGTTGGATATGCAATAGATTTCACTAATCAATCAGGCCAAGGAGGAGGAGTGGCAGTCATTGCCAGGGATTCGATTCCCCCTGTTTCCAGGTAAATCCATATGTAAGGGTAGCAAAATCTTACATCTTTAAATACTTGCCGACCGGAATCAGCTGTCTCCACCTAATAGTCATATATAGACCTCCCTCTATCAATCCCGACTTTAATGAAGAGTTCTCCCACCTTCATAACCTTCTCAAAGGCTCTAATTGTGCCATGTTGGTAGTGCGTGATCTCAATAGATGGTACAGTGGCCCAGCAGATAAAGATGCCATCAACCTAGAGAGACTATTAAACAATCTTGACTTCCATGTCACCAATAGAGACCCCACAATGAAAAATGGACATCAATTAGACTGGGTAGTGACTAACAACTTAAAGACACACGACTATAAGACAGAACCATGTATTTGGTCAGATGACTTTAGTGTCACTTTTCAAATTACCACTCCATCCTCTGGAGATAAAATCCAAAACCCACACTGTAAAATAGCCCAAAGGGATTTTAAAAACATCAGAAGGGAACAGTTAGAATCTTGCATAAAAGAAGTTAATAACATCAAAGAGGAAGACTCCTGCGAAGGCATGATGACCAACCTACTAGAACACCTCAAGCAGTTGGTTGAAGAGAATGCTCCCCTACAGTCTAAAACTTGCATATCAATTGCTAAACCCCTTACTTGGTTTACTAAAGATTTGCTAGAACAAAAAAGGGAAAAAGGAAAGTTAGAAAATGTATGGAAAAAAGCCCTACAGTACAGAACAAGGAAAAATTGAAGAATATAGAGCAAAAATATAAGAAAGAGATAATTGAGGCAAAAAAAAACAGTACTACAATAACCAAATTACCTCCGCGGGTAATGCCACAGGCAAACTATTCAGTATCCTGAAGTCTATTGAAAAGCCTAAGGCCATTTCACCCCCTTCATCCCGTCCCAACAAGATTGTGAGAATACACAACAAGCATTTTTCACAAAAATTGATGCTGCTAGAGAGTTAATTTCTAAATCCCAATTAGATAAACCTAAAAACTCAAATCTACCTAGGGAAGAGGCCATTGACAAAGTTAACATTTTCAACTCCTCGAATATTACCCCAGAAGAGATGAAAAAAATTCTCGCTACCATGAAGCCAACTTCTTGTGCTGAAAATATTCTTCCAGCAAAAATGATCTTGGACAACTCTGATCTCTTCTCACCTATACTATCCAAAATTATTAATCTTATTTTAGGGACCAAATAGTCCCCTCGGACATAAAAAGGGTTACTGTTACTCCACTGGTAAAGAAACCAGGTCTGGATCCCAGAAACCCTAGTAATCTCAGGCCAATTACTAACTGTAATTTTCTTTTGAAAATTATGGATAGGATAGCCACTCAATGTAGAAGCATATGAATCTCTTCATCCCCAACAGTCGGGCTTTAGGCCGGCCCATAATACTCAGATGGGGATGTTCGACCGTCAGACAAAGATGCTCAGTATTATGGACAATGGGAAAGCAGACCTCCTGGTCTTATTGGATCTCAGCGTGGCCTTGGATCTTCTAGACCATGACCTTCTCGAAGTGGCACTGAGTAAAACAGCCAACTGCTCTAAGGCAGCTAAGGGGTGCATAATGTTATTTCTAAAGAATAGGACAACTCGGGTTCACTGGGGTGACATTTTCATTAGAAAGAGAAATCCTCTGTGGGGTTCCCCAGGGAGTCAGCATGTCTCCCCTGTTGTTTACCTTGTATCTTAGATTTCTCTGCCTTGCATTGGAGCAGTTAAATGTCTACTTTATGAACTACGCAGACGATACTCAGTTAGTGATTGAACTTTGTGGAGATCATAAGAAGGATAATGAAAATCGACTTAACATCTACTCCAGCATTGAGCAGTGGATGGATCTGAATTTAAACGGAAAGAAAACTGATTGATGGTCTTCGGTTCCCAGCAGGTCAGAAACTCTCTTTCCCCAGAATACAAATATTTTCAGATAGATAACACACCGATCAAGGTCCTTGATAAAGTTAAAACGCTCGGCATAATGATGGAAGCATCATTAGGAGCCGAAGCACAGGCGCAATACACACAAAAAACTTGCGGGTACTATCTTAGACTCCTTAAAATCATCAGGCCCTATCTCTCAGAGGATAATTGCACCAAAGTGGCTAGGCCAACCATCCTATCTCAGCTGGATTACGGAAATGCCCTGTTGGTAGGAGTAAACAATACATGCATTAAAGCCTTCCAGATTATACAAAACAACGCAGTCAGGATTATTAAGCGCAAATCCAAACACGATCATATTAGCAATTTCTGGAGAGAATTGCATTGGCTTAGGCTAGAGAATAGAATTCAATTCAAAGCCCTTACCATCGCACATCGCTGCATTTACGGCAAAGCTCCTGTGTACTTGAAAGCAAAAATTCACACATACGTACCCACTCACTCTCTTAGATCGGCCGACCAAAACAAAGTGGTGGTAGATAAGCATAATCGTAAGCTAGGCCTAGGCAAATCCTTCCCAACAGTTACTGGAGGTCTTTGGAACAACCTTCCCATTAATATAAGAAAAGAAGTGAATTATTTAAGCTTTAGGAAGCACGTGAAGACTCACATTTTTAGCTAATTGACCCTCATTTTACATCTAGCTGCATTCTTTGTTTTGTCCTGTGTCTTATGATGGTGTTACGTGTGTTCACGTTTCTGTTCCCCAAGACTTGTGAGTTACTGGCACAATATAAATGAAATAGAAATGCACCATGTCAGATGATAGTAATTACCAGGCCAACCCACAACAAACCTCTTCAATTCTAAGAAGACCCCTTACACATTCCATTTGTCCCAAAATGCCATTCTTAAACACTCCAACAATAAATTACACAAAGTTTCAAATGCATTTTCTTCAATTAGATAACACCACATCATTCTATTATTCTGCACAATTTCACATACAATACATTTTCAAATATAACACAAGAATGAGATTTAACACTTTTTCAAAAATACATCAAAATAATTTCCATTAGCATGTCAACTAACAAAATCATTATCAATACTTCTCAACCAATACATTATCTTGCATTTGCCCATTTACTTATATTTAATAAGGAGAATGTACAATTTCTTGTATGTTCCACAATTTTCCAATCTTGGCAATCCCCCAGACATAATTCCAGTTATCGTCAATAGAATATCTCTATGCGTTTCATGTACTAGCCCCTTCTTCAGGAGAGTCTGTGCTCTCTTACAAATGGGAATAAAATAAAAGAATGACTACTCTATCTGAATATGCAAGTCCTCCAAATTAGTTCTGAATCATATTTCTACAACCTGTCTCTACAATGACCCTTTCCCATGTGATTGTTGTTCTTCTCCACATGCTATTGCGAATTCCTACAAAAGTAATAGGGTTTTAGAAACACAAAGTTCTCAATAATATATCAGGTGAATTGACCCTAGAATCATATTACTTACTTCAATATAGTGTCACCGGTGTCTTTCCTTTTCAAAGGTCAAAGTTTTACTCCTTGTGCAGTTATCACTTTCTAACTGCAACTAGATGGTAAAAATATAAGTGTAGCCTCATCTCAACCCATCCAACAGCATTCCTTTCTCAATTTCTCTACACCAGAATTTGCTTACATTTTATTCCATACCTAGATAACCGCTTTCTTCTGAAGATCGTTGAATGAAGTCTGTGGGATTGTCAGGATTGAGAAATTGGGGAAGATCCAATAAATGGTACCCTCTCTTTATTAAATATTAGAAATAGGGTAAAAGCAAGATATTGCATTGGTCAAAAATCCCTCAATGGGTTTCAAAGTGAGATGAAATAGTAATCATTTGTGAATTTGTTAGTTGAAATGAAATTATTTTAATGTATTTTTGAAAAGGTGTTGCATCTCATTTTGTACTATATTTGAAACATTATTTTGTGTGAAATTGTGAAGGCTAATAGAATTATGTGTTGTTATTACATTGAAGAAAATACCCTGTGGTTGAGGAACATCATCCTAGCTGTCCTCAGGATTCTACGGACCCTAGCAGCCCAATACAGGGTCCCCTCCCCCCGTTGGGGTTTTTTCCTGGGGGCTCCTTTGCGTCCTGGCTCTTGGAGCTGGAGGTGAATGGATCCCTAGGAGGAACCTCATAGCCTTCAACAGAACAATTTCAAGCTCCAGGGAACAATCAAGTCTCGAGGTGGGTAATATCTTGTATGTTGACGCTTGAGTTTGATGAATAGTACAAGATTTGAAATTAGACATTACACAAGTACAATTAATTTAAAACTGCTTGAAATGTATTATTGGCGTGTTTAAGAAATGTCTTTTGGCCTGATTTGTGCGCGTAATAGGTCATCTTAGAATTTAAGAGGTTTGTTGTGGGTTGGCATATGTCTTGGTAGCTGGGTGACCTGGCTGGTACTCTCTGGACGCACCTGAAGCTAGTTTAAAATGTTCCCAAAAAACTGTGGTTTATATTTCTTTGAAAAAAGGTGTGCTCCCCTTCCACTGTCCTGTATGTGTAATTACCAGGCCCTCACACATGAACCAACACATACGCCATACAGCATCAAAAAAGGGACCCACTCCATGAGTAAGAGTACTATGGCAGGTCACATAGGACTAGTCAGACATCCTCAAAAAACGATTTCTAGAACTATAGCCACCTGCGCCAAAAACCCAGGGGACACACCTTAGCCATCACACCAGGACAATTACACACATGCACTCTGTATCAATCATAGACAAGCTAATTATTGTTGAAGCTGGACAAGTAACTCACACCACATTGCACTGTGTACAGGACAGGCATGAGATCTGTATAGATACTTGTAGCCAGGCCCATGGCCATTCCCCGAGTTCTGTGCATGTACCAGCCCCAGCATGTATGTCAATGGAATCCAGGTATTTCCTCACAATATAGGCACACAAGGCAGCCAGGGTGAAGGTACCAGTGGCAGTGCTGTAGTTCTCCACATGTTGTACCCATCAATGCAGCAGAAGATCCCACAACCCTAAGCACTTCTTCTGACACCCCTTCAGACATAGGGTAGTCACTGCAAGACACCAGCCAAAAAAAACAATAAAAAAGGTGTACCCAGAAGCAGCTGCGATCTATACCAACATTGCTACTGCTGCAGTAACCTCTACACCAGCAACTACCATCACGCTGCTTGCACTCACATCTTCTGCATCCATCACCACCTCTGCAGCAAATCCGGCAATTACATTGCCGGGATGTACCAAGCTCACCTCAAATCCCAGAATGGTTCCTGCTCAAACAATCAGGGTTACCAATGGCGACCACTGCCACCAGTCACCTTTTTCATCTCCAGCATGGGTTGTGGGGCTGGAGTTGACATGCCCTCATCCAGGACACCCTGTCAAGGAATTGTTTCTCCTGTAATCAGTCCTCCCCAATCCCCTGTTGCCGTTGCCCTACAGTCACTCACAGAGACTGATGATGCTGATGATGGTTCAGACAGGGTGTAATGCAGCATGTTTGAGAGTGATGTCACACCCACTCGCTCACCTGTTTGCCCACCTGCAACCCTGGCTGTTGATGCCTTATCTGGCCTCTGGGAGAGGCTCACAAGAACGAAGCCGGTGCAGCAGTGGTTGGATGAGCTCACATAGCTATAGCTGTAGCATGCACAGGTAATGCTGGATGCCATGCAAGGGACCTCAAGGAAAATAGCTAGGGAATGTGCATGTCAGTGCCAGCACCTAACTGAGGCCACAGTGGGGAATACTGTGTTGGGTCAGAGGTTGCAGGAGCTTACTGAGGCACTTAGTTCTGGCCAGGAGAACATGCAGGGAGCACTTGTCCTCATGATGCAACACATGCATGACCCTGCAATCTGTCAGCTCTCGCTCTGTTACCCCAATAGAATGCTCACAAACAGGGAGTTCAAGTAAGAGGGCGTTGTGCACCCCCACTCACACACCAAAGACGCCTTCTGGACAGGAGAAACACCATACAAATATAATCCCCCGAGTCCAAGATGACATTGGGGATTGAGGGAGGTAGGCGGTCATGGGCGTTTTGCAATGTACACAAAAAATCACATCCTAACATAAACACATGCAAGGACAATGCTTTCTGAGTGAGAATGCACTGTTTAGAACATGGCCATCTACAAATGAGTCATTGGTGCACATTTCTAAAAGTAATTGTCTGAGTTATTGACAGACCAGCCGATTCTCCCAGCATTCATAATACTCACTGCGTGACAGCACTTCATCAGCAGCATGAGTGTCATTTTCCTCTGTGGGAGACATGTCAACATCTAGGGGCAGAGAGAAAAGTCACCCGATGCACATGTTGTACAGCATGGCACAGACTACAGAGGTTTTCTACGCCTTCGCTGGCCCATACATCAAGTCCCCTCTAACAGGTGGAGTCACTGGAAATGTCCATTCAGTAGGCCAAATTTCCGCTCAATGCACAACCTGGTCCTGATGAGTGCCTTATTGTAGGCCAGGTACTGTGGTGTACTTGAATTGCACACAGATGTCATCAGCCACAGAAGCTGTGGGTATCCAGATCACCCACATGGGAAATGTCACAGGTGTCAGTAACAGAAACATGAGGAGTTGTGGCATTTTGATATGGGACGTTAATGTACGCTCTCTTGATGAAGTTAGGATGCTTTAGTGAACAACATCAGTATATCAATTGATGTGTCATGTACTACAGGCTGTATGTGGGATAGGTCACGCTCAATATTTTGTGTTATCAGGGGGAACGTGTTATAGTAGAGCAGAGACAATGTAGCAAACAGGTATGAAACACAAACTACTCCTATCTCTTGTTCTTTAACTCAGTACAAGCCTCCTTCACAAACATATTTTGTATTATATATAACAGACTATGTGACAGTATATTACCCAGACTTAGAACTCTTCACGTTGTGTCAGAAACACATAGTAACAAATGGATTTTTCTTTCACAATAAAAAACTTAGACATAGTAAAAATACAAAAATACACAAACACTTTTCACTGGTTATCTCTAAACTGGCTTTCCTGATGTGCCATCTGGTTGTACCATTGTTCTACTTTTTTTCATATATAACCGGAGAATGATTCCCCACAATTTTTTCAATGAATTATTGTTTAACAAAGATATGACATTTTGTCAGGATGGTATGTCAATGCATTTTGGCCTTTATTTATGAAATGAACCTCATCCTCCGGTAGGTTCTTCCATGTTGTTTTGAAGGCCTTCGTCAGGACAGGTGGTAAGATGATTTTGTGTTAGCTAAATAACCTTCTAGCCCATAATTTGTCGTGTTTCTACAAAGAATAATAACAATAAAACTAAGACAATGGGGTGATTACTCTAAGATGTCTGGTGACATAGGTCAAATTCGGCTTACTTCTACTAACCTTATTTAAAGTAGGCTCGAACAGGGACTATTTTTCTTCTTTTCTTCTCCAAAACTGAATATTTCGCTGTCAAATTAGCATACAGGGCAATTTGTTATAACCTAAATATCATTATTTTAACGATGATGTATCACTTTTTATTTCTGGGCATAAATCCCTACCTTACTTGAACAGTCGAGATGCACCCATAACGTGGGCCTTCATTGTTGAAAGGACTTCCCTTTGGGTGAAATACCTATAATGCAAACCAGCTATATTTACTTCTTGGTCATATAATGCATGATATTTTATTAGTTGATTAATTAGTTAATCCCATCTAGGTTCTCATTATGTTTCACTATGTATTTGAAAATATTAATATATACACGAAACACATTGTTTTCCCTTTCACATTTATTTAAAGGATTAATAATCCATGCGCATACTTATGCGCCTAAGACCATTTTTAATATTCATTTCGGCAACTTCATTGATCAAATAATGATCAAAAAAGTGATGCCGGTACATTGTGCGGCTAGGACCATTGTTAATATTCTTTTCGGCAACTTCATTGGTAAAGTAGTGAACAGAGATGTGCTGCCGGTACTTGGGTATGCAACGCTTTCCCTCACCGCACTGTGCGTTCCTCGCTAACGTTCTTCTGTGTTAATGCCGTACTTCTTTTTTCCTAAAAGCTCTTGTCAGCTGCTACCAGATTTACAGGCCGATTCATGTAATTCCTCTCAATAGTGTCGCACGCGGCTGGCGCACAGCGTGCCCGTGGGAATGTCTGCGCCAGCCGCGTGCGATAAAATCAATTCCCGCGCACAGCGTATTCATGGATTCTCGCCTCCAAAAGCAGACGTGGCGCAGAGTGGCGCAGCAACCCTGCAGCAGTGCCAGTTACGCCCCCAAGAACGCCCTCGCGCAAGGAAAAGCCATCAAGATCGCAAAACCATTGCAAAGGGCTGCGCCAACACTGTACCAGTTTACCGGACTGGCAAAAGCGGGGAACGCGTATTACGGGTGTCGGGAACATGCGTGCGCGAGAAGATTCACACGCGATCGGGCCAGGGGGAGCGTGTGCGTGTATTTCAGGGGTGCGCGAGAAGTTCTACACGCGAATGGCCTAGGTGCGTGTATTTCAGGGGTGCGCGAGAAGTTCTACACGCGAATGGCCTGGGTGCGTGTATTTCAGGGGTGCGCGGGAAGTTCCACACGCGATTGCCCTGGGCGCGTGTATTTCAGGGGTGCGCGGGAAGTTCCACACGCGATTGGCCTGGCCGCGTGTATTTCAGGGGTGCACGGGAAGTTCCACACGCGATTGCCCTGGGCGCGTGTATTTCAGGGGTGCGCGGGAAGTTCCACACGCGATTGCCCTGGGCGCGTGTATTTCAGGGGTGCGCGGGAAGTTCCACACGCGATTGCCCTGGGCGCGTGTATTTCAGGGGTGCGCGGGAAGTTCCACACGCGATTGGGCTGCGTGCGTGTATTTCAGGGGTGCGCGGGAAGTTTCACACGCGATTGGGCTGCGTGCGTGTATTTCAGGGGTGCGTGGGAAGTTTCACACTCGATTGGGCTGCGTGCGTGTATTCCAGGGGTGCGTGGGAAATTTCACACGCCATTGGGCTGTGTGCGTGTATTTCAGGGGTGCGCGGGAAGTTTCACACGCGATTGGGCTGCGTGCGCGTATTTCAGGGGTGCGCGGGAAGTTTCACACGCGATTGGGCTGCGTGCGTGTATTTCAGGGGTGCGCGGGAAGTTCCACACGCGATTGGCCTGGGCGCGTGTATTTCAGGGGTGCGCGGGAACTCCCACACGCGATTGCCCTGGGCGCGTGTATTTCAGGGGTGCGCGGGAAGTTTCACACGCGATTGCCCTGGGCGCGTGTATTACAGGGGTGCGCGGGAAGTTTCACACGCGATTGCCCTGGGGGCGTGTATTACAGGGGTGCGCGGGAAGTTTCACACGCGATTGTCCTGGGCGCGTGTATTACAGGGGTGCGTGCGAAGTTTCACACGCGATTGCCCTGGGCGCGTGTATTTCAGGGGTGCGCGGGAAGTTCCACATGCGATTGGTCTGCGTGCGTGTATTTCAGGGGTGCGCGGGAAGTTCCACACGCGATTGGGCTGCGTGCGTGTATTTCAGGGGTGCGCGGGAAGTTTCACACGCGATTGGGCTGCGTGCGTGTATTTCAGGGGTGCGCGGGAAGTTTCACACGCGATTGGGCTGCGTGCGTGTATTTCAGGGGTACGCGGGAAGTTTCACATGCGATTGGGCTGCGTGCGTGTATTTCAGTGGTGCGCGGGAAGTTTCACACGCGATTGTGCTGCGTGCGTGTATTTCAGGGGTGCGCGGGAAGTTTCACACGCGATTGGGCTGCGTGCGTGTATTTCAGGGGTGTGCAGGAAGGTCCACACGCGACTGGCCTGCGTGCGGGTATTTCAGGGGTGCGCGGGAAGTTCCACATGCAATTCCATCAGGGTACGTGTATTACAGGGGTGCGCGTGGAGCACCACACGCGATTTCATCAGGGTACGTGTATTACAGGGGTGCGCGGTGAGCACCACACGTGAATTGCACGTGTGGGTCCTCCCAGGTGTTCCCTCTACACCCTCCACGGCCCCTGCAGGTGGCTCACACTACAGGGGCCTACCCTGCACATGTCCTGCAGGCACCCCATCCACCATGGCCATGCCCCCCAGCCAACCCACATGTCAACTTGCACTACTGCCCACCAACGCATGTCCCCCTGCACCCCCAGCCACCAGGGGCACCCTCCACCAGGCCCCCACCCATGTCTCCCACCCCCCCACCCCCCAGCACTGCGGGGCACCTGCCAGCAGGCCCCCACCCATGTCCAACTCATGTTCCCCATCCCCCCACCCCCCAGCACTGTGGGGCACCTGCCAGCAGGCCCCCACCCATGTCCAACTCATGTTCCCCACCACCCCCACCCCCCAGCACTGCGGGGCACCTGCCAGCAGGCCCCCACCCATGTCCAACTCATGTTCCCCACCCCCCACCCCCCAGCACTGTGGGGCACCTGCCAGCAGGCCCCCACCCATGTCCAACTCATGTCTCCCACCCCCCCACCCGCCAGCACTGTGGGGCACCTGCCAGCAGGCCCCCACCCATGTCCAACTCATGTTCCCCACCCCCCCACCCCCCAGCAGTGCAGGGGCACCCTCCACCAGGCCCTCGCCCATGTCCCATCCATGGCCCCCTGCACCTGGGTCCCAACAATCCCCAATCATGTCCGTAATGGCCATCCTCCCCTGCCAAAAGGCCCAACCAACTATCACATCCACCCACATATCAAAGGCAATTACATGTTACACACCCAATGTAAATAATGCAAATGAACACATGCCTGTCACACACAATGGCTGCAAGTGAATGTTAAAACACCCAACATGACATGCATGAAAGCAATGAGATGATACGACACATTGAAGGATGAAAATAAAAAAGTATTGAAAATCAACTTGAATGGAAATGAAATGAGAAAAACCACAAAGCAAAACAACCAAAAGAAGATGAATGTCCATGAAAAAAATCAAAAACACACAGCACAATCACAATGAATGGTGTCCAAAGTCACAGTCAGAAAAGTAATCCAAGTGTAAATGATAAACAAAAACCATTGCTCCATGGCGATGAAAAAAATCCAAAAAATAAAAGAATCCATTGAAGAACTATTTACAAGATAATCCCGGGTCCATGAGCCCAACCAAATGAAACCTAACTATGACAACTAACAAAAAACTGAACTATATACAAAAATGTGGCGCATTGTCCAATCACAACCAAATAAAAAAAAAAATTAAAGGAAACCTAACACTAACTATATAACTATATACAAAGGCGGCGGGCAAGTCCAGCGGCTCACTCCGTGGTGTTCCTGGCCAGGGCATCATCGAACTCCTGTTCGATGTCCCGGAGGCGGTCCTGTTCCATGGCCCCGAGGGTCTGCAGGGACGACGCCGTCTCCTCCTCCAACCCCCTGCGGATTGCCTCGAGGCACTCGGCCCGCCTCAGGGCCCTCCGCATGGAGTTCTCCGCCCTGACCATTGTGAGCTGCGCCTCTTCCGGCCGCCGCCGCTCCGCACCTATATGCTGGCCCAACCGCTGCCACACGGAAGACACTTCCCGTCCTGGGTCCTCCTGCCCTCTGGCCGATGCCTGCCCCTCCGATGTTGATAGCCCCGAGCCATGATGCCTCCCACGTTGACTCCGCTGCTGCCTCCGACGCCACTGCCTCTGCCCGCACGACGGCATCCAGGCTGATGGAATCCACCGACGCTGTCGTGCACGTGCCCTGCCTGATGATGCCCGCACATCCTCCATCTGCTGGGGTACAGTTGCTGTGGTGTCCACCCCTGCTGGACCTCTGACTCCCGACTGTGGCAGGCGAGCTGGCTGCATTGGTCAGGGCAGGTCCACAGGGGGCCCTGGTGGCATCTGGGCCGGAAGACGGCAAGGAGAACGACTGGCGTATAGTCTCCACAGAGGAGGAGAGGGCCGCCAGATTGGCCAACACATGCAGGAAACCCCCGAACATGGACGATCCCAATTGGGCCATGTCGGCACGGTGCTCTTCGTGATGACGTGCGTGCTCCTCCTGGGAAGCACGCACGGCATCACGAATCACAGCCGTGCGCATCGTGACCCCAATCAGGACCTTCTCCATACGGCCAGGGGTCCCCTCATCCGCAGGTGGAGGGGAGTCAGATGACATGGACATCCCTTCTACCTGCGGACGGGCCTGGGACGGGGCATCCCTGCTGGTGCATGGTGGTGCACCCACAGGGTCAGGGACAGCGACATGCACAGGCCCCTCCACGGTGACCTGTGCTGCCTCCTGCCCCTGCCCCTGGACTGCACCACTTGCACCAGCAGGGAGGCCCCACCAAGCCCCATGTGCGCCTCAGTGGCAGCCTCCTCCTCTTCTGTGGAAACCACCAACCTGGATGGCTCCTCACCGTCTTCCGCCGTAGCAGGCCCCTGTGGGGGCTCACCCACCCCTTCCGCTGCAGCCGTGGGGGCATCCCCGCCACCTTGCTCCACAGCGCCGTCTCCGCCCTCTTCTTCACTAGCCGCTGTGTAGAGGGAGACATAGAACACAAGCATCAGGGTACTGTAAAATGGTCCCCTAGACAGGAAGCAATAGCAGATGAGTGCCACTGTCAAAGTACACTTCCATCATGTCCCTCCACAACACATGTGTCAGTCCAGGCAAAACACACACAGTGACAGTCATGGTGCATGCCATGGACATTTCCATACATGTCCAATGGACTCTCGAAACATACAATGTAATGGAACTCGCATGCATCATGGGTCATGCCTATCACATGCACACACTTCACCTCAGTCACATCCATCTGGCCCCGTACACCCCAATCACAGTGGATACAAGGATGACTAGGCTGCATCAGTGAATCTGTAAATTGTCACAGACATGTGTCATGCATCCATGGCATTCACAAGTCACAGACACGCAGTTCAGGCACACAGACATGGATACCATATATGTACCTGGCATCAGCACCCATCCCTCACCCCCACCCATGTCCAGGAACAGAGACTGCCATGCTCTCATGTGTACAATCTGCATAGGGCTCCCCATGTCGCATTTAAACACATGCAACAACCGTGCGGTTCACACATTACTGGTCGCACATGCATTACCATGATGTCCCTGCACACATACATGAGAACATGGCCTATGTCACACATACAGGCAAGTATCAGACAACCAGCACACTGCAACATGCCCTGTGTCACAAAGCAATGCTTGGCCACTTACCGCTCAACTCCAGACGGGTCTCCCTCTCAAGGACCTGGGCGTGGAGCGCTGGGTGTACGCGTTCCAGGACCCTCATCTGGATGGAACTCATGCGGCCCCGGCCCCCCTCCACGAGGCGCCGGGTCTTTATGACGGTCCTGGACCTCAAGTCCTCCCAGCGATTCTTGACCTTCTGGATGGTGCGGGTTGCCACCCCCTCCGCGTTGATGGCAACCACACAGTCGGCCCAGATCCTCTCCCGTCCTTCCTTGTTGGCGCGGGACGATCCGAAGAGGGCATCATACTGCCCCAGGAGTTGCTCCACCAGGACACCAACTTCGGTGGCAGTGAAGCTGGTGCCCCTCTGCCCCTCTGGCCGGGGGTTGCCACTGGTGCCAGATGTTGATGTGCCCGACATGGCAACCCCAGGGGCAGGAGTGGGTGTGCAACTGGGTCCTGGGGCTGGGCTGTGGAGTGATGTTATCCGAGTCGGGAGTCTTCTGTTCCAGCAGGGGTGGACACAGCAACTGGACCCCTGCAGATGGCTGATGTGCAGGCACCAAATGGCAGGGCACGGTGGCAGCAGGCAGGCAGGCAGCAGCAGATGGCACGTGGGAGGCTGCTCAGGGCACTGGGGGGCAGTAATTCGGCCTTCTGGGCTGGAGCGTGGTCTTCCATGTGTTTTCGCGTGGCCAGCTTGATACGGAGTGATTTGGCACGTGAAAATCCTGCACGTCAGCGTGAAATTCGAGGAAAGGGGCTTAGCGCGTAAGCGCGTCAGCACGCGTACGCGATTACATTGGACCAAAGGCCCTTACAGCGTAAGCGCGTCTGTGACGTTTCGCGCACGGGCGTTGCCCTGGCAGGGCTTGGAGATCCCGCGTGCCTTTACACTGCTCTGTACGTGCTTTTCGTGTGGTGCGTGTTTTCCATCCGTTGGGGTTCACACGCTATTACGTCACAGCGGGTGTTGGCTACGCGTTCTTCTACACGCAAAGCAGACGCAGACGGTGAGTGGGACCCCGCTCCCCCCCCCAGGCCCGATCGTGTGAAAAACTTCATGCGAACCCCTGTAATACACGTATCCCGCTCCCCCAGGCCCGATCGCTTGTGAAAACACCCGCGAGCCCCTGTAATACACGTATCCCGCTCCCCCAGGCCCGATCGCGTGTGAAAACACCCCCGAGCCCCTGAAATACACGTACCCCGCTCCCCCAGGCCAATCGCGTGTGGAACTTCACGCGCACCCCTGAAATAGACGCTCCCCCAGGCCAGATCGCGTGTAAACCTTCGCGCGCACCTCTGAAATACCCGCACGCAGCCCAATCGCGTGTGAAACTTCACGCGCACCCCTGAAATGCCCGCACGCAGCCCAATCGCGTGTGGAACTTCACGCGCACCCCTGAAATACACGGACACGCTCCCCCGGGCCCAATCGCGTGTGGGCCTTCTCGCGTGTGTAGGACTTTGGCGCACATTTTTTTCCTGCGCAGGGACGCTACCGCCTGCTTTCGTGTGGCGGACATGTATGGGCCTGTGCGCGTCTTTGGCCGTGCGCTGTTTTTTCCCTATTCGATTCCATGAATACGTGTTGTAGGCGAGCGTGTGGGCGTTCTGCGCACTTGCCCCCTGTACTTCCCCCGTGACGCCCACATTTTCACGAGTTGTTCCCCATTCTGCGTGTGACGCCCCGTGTTATGCCTACTTTTGTTATGTGTGCCGCGCTATGTGCGAATTCGCTGTGGCCTTATCGCACGGCGTTCGATGACCTGTGCGCCAGCGTGCGTCAGTGTGCGCCGCACACTTTTTCAGTGCACATCCCACATTTCGTGCGTGCACGGACTTCCATGAATTGATGTGCGATGTTTTCTGTGCGATAATCGCACTTGCACTGCGATTTTCACTATTTCTCTGCGAATCGCACGTTTTTCCGGCGCACATTAATTCCATGAATCGGCCTGTTAGTATCGCCTACTCACTAAGCCGCGCTCACTAAACCGTCCTATTTCCGGTCGTCTCTTTTAAAGGGACAACAACGTTCCTATACATGTGCAGGAGGACTTAGAAAGAGGACTAATTCGAAAACAGTGTCTTAAAGTGTGTGCCACCCAGTATCTAAAATAAAAGTTATGTTTATGTTTGTTTCCATGTTTTATCTGGCACAAATGTAATCACGTCCTACTAAGGTAGGTGTAATCTTCAGTGTTGATTTACACTTTTACATAGCTCTCAACCATTTGTGTTGCAAAGGCACGTGAAATCTCCCGATTTCGTTTTTGGCGGGTGAGATGCCCATTGGAATGAATGGGGGTGCAGGAGCCTTGGCGGGTGAGTCAGCCCTTTGCAAGGCGGTTGACACCGCCAAAAGCGTGTGAATTGAGAGCTATGCTTTTATCAACTATCAAAGTGTATAATGCACACCCTATATCAAATGGATTGCAATGTTTGAGCCGTCACATGGGGCATGGTGTATACTCTCCCATGTGCAACTCTGTTATTATCAAAGATTCAAATGTAAAAGCAGGCGTGATGCGTTATACTCTATGTATTACCATGGTGACAAATATATTTTACTCTTCCGCAATTCGCCATCATTCAGGAGGAAGATGTAATAATAAAGCACTGCTTCACGAGGGAGATATTATTCCTCTAATATTTATACAGACGTCTATTTATGCCCCCTAATTATGGATAGAACCATAAATATTCTGAAGAGTTTATTAGGTTATTGTTCCTTGACATAGCCAAGACCATGAATACAAGACTGCCTTATCTATATACTCCATCTTCACCCCATCTGTCATCCTTTTGTTTTCCTTGATGTGTTGTATGACATACCACTGACAAGCTAATGTGCAATATGCATTACTTCATTTGTTTGATTAGTACAGGGATGCTGATTTCGTGAATATATAGTGACATGTCCATGATCCATCAATCGTCTTGCATCATATCTTTAAATGACCATCCATTGATATTACAACACATTTTTGCAATTGTTACCTCACATATTTTGAGATGATCGAATGGTCCAGCAGACTGTGTGTAACAGTTTTCCAATATCTACTACTTTCATATATTTTACATAATGCCTTTCCATCTTTGGTGTAACACACTTATTGCTTACATGAGTGCAAACAACTTTTGTTATACAAAGTATTATTGATGTCACAATCACTTGTTATAAGGCACATGTAAAGTATGGCTTTTGTTCATTAACAATTACATTTTATTCTCTTTGCTTATACACAAATGCGAAAAAATTATATTGGAGAAACATACACATTGTTTTTCAAAACATTTCAAAGTTGTTTTAGAAAAGCAGACTGCACTCTATTGTTAGATTTAAACAATGTTTTACACTGTCCATTCAATGGATCCATTTCTGTTCCAACATTTTTAATTCAAGGTCTCTGTCGCCCCCTCGGATCTTATCTTTTATAGATTGGATCACATACCCGTTGAAATAAGTGTAAGGTGTTTTTTTTGCTGATAATGATCTACAAGAGGTTTATCTGGTACATTGTTCTTCAGACACGAGCGATGTCGAGCGATGTTCACATATGCGTTGTTGCACAGGTCTATTAGTCTTCCCTATGTACCAAAGATTACACAGACATCTAATGCCAAAAATCGCCCAATCGGTCTTACAGTTCGTAAACTCATTCAATTTCATTGTGATTGTATTCAATTCTATGCTCTTTACATTCGTTGTCAGATCACATACCGAACATTGGCCACATTTATAATGCCCTATTATGGGCAGCAGAGTCCACAAAGTGGTCGGGCACATCTTGGATTTACTTTCCTCTGTATATGTATGCACTAGCATTTGTTTAAGATTGTTAGTTTTCTTGAATGCAAACCTAGGTTTAGGAGGATGAAAATCGGGTGTGTTCACCAGTGGCCAATGTGTGAGTATGCTTTTTTTGATTGCAGAGTTTATTGGGCTATATGTGGTAACCCATGTTAGTTTTTCCTTCTGTTTCTTTGGTATGTTTGGTTAAGCAGATTTTTCGTCTGGTATTTCTTGCCCTTTTCTTGGAATTTCTAATATATTTATTTGGGTAACCTCGTTGCTTCAAAAGATTAGTCAGGTCATGTGCATGTTCATGGAATTGCTGGATGTTTGAACAATTTCTTCGAATTCGAAAATATTGACGTAAGCTTCAGAGGATTTGGATGGTAACTCTCAAAATGTAAAAGTGTATTCTTGACGGTCGGTTTCCGGAACAGCACCGTTTCTAATTTACCTAGGCTTGTTTTCTTGAACATTAAATCGAGAAATGGAAGTGTTTGATCATCTACTGCCATTGTGAAATTCAAGAAGGGATCTTGGATGTTAAAACATACTTTGAATTCATATAATGTATATCTAGTACCAGTCCAGATAGTGAAGGCATCGTCAGGCTACCTATGAAATGTCACATTGGGATTCCCTGTTCACAAATGTCTCAACCACCTGTTGTAAACATTCATGTCCTGTGACAGGATTAGCAATGTACATTATGTCTGTAGTGGTCCTGTACTTTGCTGTTATGCATGTGATATAAGGGGTGTGAAGTTGTTATTGTTGATTGTTATGGTTTTACCATTCCTGCTCTTATGGAATGTCATTCATGGTTTGCAGCATACATGCCATCACTGCCTGGTTGTGTTGCCTTATCAATGTGCAGAGGTAAACTGTACTATTGCCTGTGTAGGAATGGTTTCCCTATGCATTGTGTCACCTTCAGTCCTCCCATAGTTGATTACATACTGTGAAAATGCATCCATTCTGTGTTAGCCTAGGCACAGACATTGAAATGTGCTATTCCATTTGCTTCTGTGCTCACTTTTTGGGTTTTGATTATTCTGCATACAGAAAATGTTCACAGCCTGAGAGAATGGCAGATGTGTCTATGCGAGGAATGCTTAGCTAATCCAATTTATTAGCTCGAGCCTTGAACAGGCTGACACAGACAGTCAGAGATAAAGGTTAATTAAGTAAGTCTCATACGCTAAATGACGATCACCTAACGATCTCAGCACGCCATCGGCCCATACACTCGCCGATGCACCACAACTATTAATGCATCAAAGAACAGTATTGAATGCCCGAGCATCACTAATCCTTGTACGAGCTACTGAACCTTCCCTCCTCGAGTGTTCTGCGGATGATGCCATTATATTAACCTGCATTTAAGTTTGTGCTGTGCCCCATATCTGAAAGCAGCCTGCCTCATAATTATCTTCCCGTGCCTGTGGTAATGCATTCAACCCCCACCCCCATGATCTCGAACTATGGAGAACTATACTGCAGCATTATCTACTCGATCACTTGCCTTCTATTCCATCCCAGCTCGCAGCTCACGCCCCTACATGCCTCCTGCCATACTAGATTGTAACCATCAGTGCTCACAACGTCTGCACAGGTATACTGTAAACCGACCCATTTGATCTTTGCATCCTAATATATGATCACTATGTTATCATGTTAACCTGCGCCCTCACTGGTTACGCATACTTGCATTTTATCAGTTTATTAGCCCACCCTGCATATATTGACTGCCCTGCCATCTTTGAGAACTGCTTTGAATAAGCTTGGCTAAATGTTCCATTTAACATGTGCTGACTGCTCAGTGTTTGGTTGCCTGCGTTGCTTCTAATAAGTTTGGCTAGTGCCTCTTTATTGTTTGATTGTTGCTACATGCCCTGCCTTTGATAGCAGTATTAGCCTGCCCTGCCTCTGCTAGCGGCATTAGCCTATGTGTGCCCTCCCTTGTAATAACTGCATCTAGACTATGTGTGTCCTGCAAATTGTCATTGTGTGCCCTGCCTTTGATGGCTGTATTGCAATAGCTTGTAATAGCGGCATCTAGACTGTGTGTCCTGCAACTTGTCATTGTGTGTCCTGCCTTCGATAGTTTGATAGTAGCATTAGCCGATGTGCCTTGCCTTTACTAGTAGCATTAGCCTACGTGCCCTGCCTTGTGATAGCTGCATCTAGACTATCTGACTATCGCATTCAGCACACGTGTGCCCTACTTTTGACTATTGCTTTTAGCCCATTAGTGCCTCACTTACATTAGATAATTGTGCATTAGATTATTAGCATTAGATAACTGTGCCGGCCTAGATCATTCTCACTGCAATTTTGGCTGTATTTTGATTCTCAAATCTAGATGTGCCGACAGACTTAGTTTCTATGACCTGCTACTTAGTCTGCCCACCTAGAAAATTAGACTATATTAGCCCTTCACTTAGATGCAGGGTACCCTACACATTATATAATGCACCTTATATTGTCCAACCTCGTACACTTGGGCACCTTACTCATACTACTGGGACTACACATTATGTCACCCTTTACAGGAACAATACAACAACCTATAACACAATGTAATATAGCCGAGAGAAATGTAAGATTACGAGCACGACTACCTAGAATCTTTGATCCTCTTATCAAATATGAAACAAACAACAATCGAACCAAAATGGCCCCTGAACCCATTCCCAAACATAGCTCTCATAACTACAAAAGGCATAACAACCTTCAAATAAATAGAGAAACAAGCCGCACCCCCACAGCGTCAATAAACCTTATCTCACTCCCACCAACAAACTCCATACCCAAACTTAAAGGAGCCTTAATAAACGCTAGATCTCTAGTCGCCCATGCCACAGAAATATCTGAAGTCATCTCTACTGAAGACTACGACTTCCTAGCCATAACAGAAACATGGCTGCATGAGGCATCAGGCCAAGCACTATCCCTAGCTGTTCCTGACAACTACGCTATCCTCAGAAAGGAGAGATGTGGAGCTCGAGGTGGCGGACTAGCCATCATCGCCAAAACTAAGCTTGGTATGAGACTTGCTCCTTCACCAACCATTGAATCTTGTGAGATAATGTCTACTAAGACTCCCACAGCTAATTCTCAAACTCTTAACCTCCACTTGATATATAGACCTCCTGGTCCCATCAAGACCTTCATAGAAGACTTATCTACCATCCTTTCAGAAAACCTCAAAGACACCACCCAATCAATATTACTTGGTGACCTTAAAATTGGCTTCAATGATATCAATGACCCACAAGCCATAGCAGCATCCAACATTCTGACTGAACTGGGCTACACCCAAAGAGTGTTTGAGCCTACGCATATCAAAGGGAGAACCCTAGATTGGAATTCTGACCATAACTGCAAAATCTCCACCCCTACTATCTCACCTCAAATATGAACAGATCACCATCTAATTGCATTCTCCTTGGACACCACAACCCCTAAACTGCTACAACTTTGTGCATCACCTGCACTTACCAGAAGCAAAGAAATATGACACTATACAAACTATCATGCCCACTTTGAACGCTCTACCTAACAACCTAAACCCTAACGACTTAGTGGAAGAATTTAATAATATTATGAACAAAACCCTTGATGATATTGCTCCACTTAAGCTTAGAAACAGTAAACCACAGAGCCACCTGAATAACTGGTTCACCCTCTCCTAAAAAATCTTAGATTAGAAAAAAGGAAATGGGAAAATACGTGGAAAGCTCACCCCACTCCGGAAAATAAACTGAAATTAATTAACATTTCATGTCAATATAAAAAAGAAATCATCTCAGCTAAACAAGAGACCTACAACAACAGAATTACACAAGCCAATTCAAGCACAAAAGAATTGTTCTCCATACTCAGAGAACTGGAAAATCCCATAACGCCTCAAGATAACTGCCTTAAAGATAACAAATGGTGCTCTGAAATCCAGCATGCATTATCTAACAAAGTCCTAAACCTCCAAAAGAAAATAGAACTAAAACGAGAGACCTTAGCCTCTGCCACATTACCCTCTACTAAGACGCTCTCCAACCCTAAACCAACCACCCAATTCTACTTCTCCAAAGTCTCTATATAAGAGGTGGAGAAAGTAATACTTGGTCTAAAACTGTCCAACTGCAAAGGAGACCTTTGCCCAGCACAACTCATCAAAGATGCTGCACGAGACCTAGCACCGTTTATCACAAAGTTTATTAATACCTCCTTTACCACGGGCACCATCCCGAGTAACCTAAAAGAGTCCTGGGTGCACCCACTCCTTAAAAAGGCAACTTTAGACCCGGCTATACCCACTAATTATAGACCGATTACTACCGTACCGTTCCTCTTGGAGATTCTGGATAAGGTGGCATATATCCAAATCCAAAACTTCCTGGAACAAAACCAACGACTAGGCTCCCGTCAATCCGGCTTCCGTCCACTGCATGACACAGAAACTGCATTGATTGACCTAAAATCCCAAATAGATAAAGTACTACTTCTAATAGCACTTCTCTTGCTATTAGTCTTATCTGCCGCATTTGACTTAGTGGATCATAAAGTCTTGTGTAACCACTTAGATACAGCAGCACACTTCTCCACTGAGGCTATAGTGTGGATCCAATCATTCCTTAGTGACCGCACCATGAGGGTCTTCTCACCTACAGCAGCTGCAGTGCCCATCCCCATCACCGGCGGCATGCCACAGGGATCTTGCGATTCACCAACACTATATAACATTTTCACTAAGCCCCTGTTTGATGACCTGGACCATCTGGGTATCACGTATACTAATTACGCTGACGATACCCAGATCCTCCTCCCACTCACAGGGGATTACGAAAAAGATTTAGCACTGGTGAACAAAATTTACAGCATCGTTCAGGCATGGATGGCAATCCATGGCTTATGCCTGAACGATGATAAAACTGAGCTTCTTATCCTAGGTACCGCTTCCCTCATTAATAAACTAAGTACAAACTACTCCTCCTTCATCATCGATGAGAACTGCATACAGGTAGCCAAAGAAGTAAAAACGTTAGGTATTTACCTTCACTCAACCTTATCATTCTCCAAACAGGTAAATTCCCTAGCCTCATCAACAGCTTACACATTTAAACTAATCAGAGCAGGAAAACAAGCACAGTTGTCTAACATTAGCCAGAGCCCTAATCATCTCCAAACTAGACTACTGTAACGCATTGTACATAGGAGCCACTAGATCCACCATTAACAAAATTCAGATACAGCAAAACAATGCCCTCCAAGCTGCATTGAACATTCACAAGAGAGAACACATCTCAGAAACAAGAAGGAAACATAAATGGCTCTCCACCCACGAGAAAATCAGACTCAAAACCTCATCCCTCACATACAAATCACTTTATAATAAAGCCCCACAATACTTAAAGGACAGATTCACCAGAACACACTCCACAAGACTAGCCAACACTAATTGCCTCCAAGTACCCCGATTTTAAACTTGCCACCATGGGCGGAGCCAGCTTCCCAGTCAAAGCTGCTCAATTGTGGAATGAACTGCCCATCACTGTGAGGCTAGAACAAACTTTTACCAAATTCAGGCAAAATGTGATCAACTGGTTGACGACAACAAATGTTAAATGAATGCATGAACTTGCTCCCACCTGCCTGTTACCTGTCACATGTTTTACATGCCTGTAACCAATGACCTTTGTAACCTGCAACCTGTAACCGTGCTCTAAGCTGTACATCTTCTTACCTTTTGCGCCCTTATACTCCAGGGTCCGGTGCGCATAATAAATACTAAACAAACAAACAAACAATTATGTTCTTTGTTGCCTTCTGATTTCCAAAGCTAATTGCACGACTCATGTATAGAAAACATGATGTACCATAATGTAGCATGCACATTCTAGAGTGGAAATGTTAATTGAACTGCTGAGCCAAAATGCAATGTGCCCTTTTGGTGTAAAACAAACAGTGATGATGAAGTGCAAGGAATGTCTCCTTGCCTCCTTGGGATGAGAATGTGGTGAACTTCCTCTCTTTGAGGACAGTAAACTGTACACAGATGACGCAGAGCGAGGTACCATGTGTCGCCATGGCAAATGCCCACGTTACGTGGGTCAAAAACTATGTATTATTTCAGCAGCCAAAGCCGATTTGAAGTGTATTTAAGGCTGCCTGCCCCATGTACATTGCCCAATTTCTCTATGACAGTAGACAGACATAGCTGAACTTGTGTCTGCTTCAAGCAACAATAAACACCTGTTATATATTTTGTTTTCATGAGGGGTGTTCTTCATTTATTTGCAGTAACTCAGATTTGAGACTAACAATACTTGCTAGAGCAATAACCTTTGATGTAATGCTACTACATTGTCCATGGTCTGGGTGTTGATGGTTGTAATGTGTGGGGTGAGAGGGCAGGTCCTACTTGCACATGGCATTGAGAGGGCATGCATTGCTTAGTTATTGTAATGAGGTCCCTTCAGAAAACATTACACTTTTGATGCAAGTTTGTAATGTGTGATGCCACTTGAACTTACACAGAATCCATGTCCATTGCCCTCTGTGGCTCTCCATGTAGGTAGGCAGTGTGCTTGTCCGCCAGACCATTTCATCATGAGTGGAACCAGGAAAGTGGGAGAAGCAGTTTGTGATGATAAGTTCAGCACCACAAGTCACCTTTACATTCAGTGAATGGTGCTGCTTCCAATTTAGGCACCTTGTCTGTTGCCTGGGGGCCGCCAAGGCCACATGGGTGCAATCTAGGCCTGCTATTAGGAAGGCAGTTGGCAGTTGGGCTGCAGCATAACATCGTGCCTTTGAGGCATTTATCTATGTCGGAGTGCTGGGCAGGGAGATGTTATGGGGTACATGCTGTAAGAGTGCATCTGCACTTTCTTTTCCCAGGTTTGCAGTATTTGAAGAGTAAGTACGTTTACAATTACAGCAACATGGGCAAGTGCATAGTCCTTTTGTTATCTGCATCAAACTTTCTGTTTACCAGGACTCTTACAGTTCCTACCTCTACTGCCATGGAGAATCAGACCATCAAGATATTCATAATCAAGTCAATACCTATTGTTTCTGGCAATGTTCTTTTCTATCACTTAATGGGCTCAGCATAATAATGCACTCTGTGTCTCTCCATTCTCTCATTATGTTATCCTTTATGTCGGATATTAGGTGCAATTCAATCTTTGGAAGTGGTTGAACTGCCTGATTCTCAGACCCCAGAGGGATTGGGGTAATGCTGTCTACTGAACAACTATGCCCTCTGCCAACTGCACCAAACTCTTAAAAGCTCCTCCATGTGAAGAATGTTCCCTTTGGGTTTTGTGAGAAACCTGATGATATTCTCCAACCTACTCCCCTGAGATCTTGCATTCATGTGGCCAGAGAAGGGCCATCGCTTTTGGATCCTGACCATTAGGGTGGACAAGCGAGTAAGGATCACCTGAGTGCAGGGTCACAGGGGATTTGGAGAAGAATACCAGAGGGCGAGACATGGTATTCCCAATTTCCTACTTGTACACCAGTGCACTCTCCCTCGGCCTTTATGGGGTATTTCCACTCTCAGTGCTACTGTTTATGAGTATTGGAAAGAGAGAGAAAAAACTCAGTAGCATGCAGGTTGCTGGAGCTGGAGCAGCAGTGCTGTGAAAAGAAGAGCCTGTGAGCGAAAAGAAAGCAAAGCGCGAAAAAGTAATGCAAAGTGCAGCATGCGAAAGCTGGAAAGCAGTAAGAGAAATAAAACAGAATGTCAGAAAATGTTTGCTAGAGGCACAGACGTAAACACAGAGCGAGTGCGCTGGCGGCGCAAACACAGCTAAGAGGGGTTGCCAGTGACTCAAAAATAAGGAGAGGGGCACAAGTGACCCAAAATAGAGAGCGACAGCAAGGAGATAGTGAGAAGGGAAATGGACAATAAAGAGAGGGTGAAAGCATCCCAAATATGAGAAAAGGGTTCAAGTGACAAGTAGAAAACAAGAGTGTGCATGAGAGCATAGTGAGAAAAAGAGAGGGAGGAAGAGAGCACAGTGAAAAGTACAGAGAGTGTGCAAGAAACACTAAAAGGTGGAAAGAAGGTGCAAGTGTGCATGCCAGGAAAAGGAAGTGTGCGGGGTACACAATAAAGTAATGAAAGGACAGAGAGAAAGAGGCACAGAAGAGAAAAAGGTGCCAGAGAATAAGGGGATGAGAGGTCAGATGGATTGCGATTGGGTGGAGCTGTGTCTTTTTGTTGTGAACGTTATTGATTTGCTGCATGAACCCTAGATTAACACCTATTGGTAAGACTACCTGAAACCAACTGAGGTTTACATTTTCTTTTTGAATCACCATTTTTCCTTTAAGATGACCCCCTGTCACATTTGGTTTAAGAGTGGGGACAAACACATATTTGGACACAGACAAACTTTGTTTTTGGACTTATGGACTTCGACAGCCCTTAGAAACATCAGTTGAGGGAACAATCCCCTTAGAGTTATGGCTAGATAGGCATTGCACCACCCCACAAGGTTTGATAATAAAGGTTTTCAAACTGTTACTTTTGAGTCAGTGGGCCTCATTACAAGGTTGGAGGTAGTCATGGAGCTATTAGCTCCATGGCTGCCTCCAAAACCCTACCGACTCCGCCCTGGTGAATGGCGGTTGGCGCGACCAGTAATTCCCCATTCACCAGGGCCCTTCCCTATTCCCATTTGACCCCCCATAGGGCTCAATCGGAAAGGGGAAGGCGCTAATAACGGTACCGCAAGTTGCGGTACCGTTATTAGCTCCAGAGTCCCTTTGCGGGTCCCGTCCTTAACGCCTGGAAAAACTGGGCGTTAAGGGAGGACCCGCAAAGGGAACTCGTAGTAGGGCGGTAAAGAATTACTGGCACCGGTGCATTTACCGGTGCCGGTAATCCCTTACCGCCCACCTCATAATGAGGCCCAGTGTCTCTCTTGATACCATGCCTGTCTCACAGTTCAGTTAGCTAATTTCTTGGGAAGACTCATTGCTCTGAGATGAGGATGAATCTGAGGTTGGTAAGAACGAGGACAGCAACCTCTTTTGGTCTTCCTTTCTCTTGCATATGTCTACTCTCCCTGTTGATTTACACCTTGCATTGCCTGTGTGTTGATAGGATGTTCAACAACAGGTTCAGGGGAATTTCCCACCCACCATAAACGAGGCGGGCACAAATGTATTCATTGTGCAAAGTTCATTTTAAGGATCTGGGCTATGCCAATTGAAAAATATTGACTCCCTACGGTTTTCATCCCCTTCCAGGACAATAAACACACAGATTTGCACATAAGCTCTATTTATTGCAAATCAAAACAATTAAATCAATCTGAATATCAACACATTTTACATATGAAATCCTAATGTCAATGGCCACTACAATTAAAAAAGATCAATACACTAATCAACACAATTGCTACTGTTTTATTAATGTGAATGTAGACTTTTTAAAACACGCACATCACTATATGTACATTTGGTTTACCCTGAGCACACATCCACCATTCTTTGAAAAAGGTATGAGGGCTTGGGATAAAGCTGTCATTTGATAAAAGCTACATTAAATCAGAACATCCCTACCTATCAAAGCTGTCTTCTCATTAATTTCTCATGAACACCTCCTCCTTTACTCAAGACATGTGAGCATTGCAAACTGCTTTCTAATAAATTCAGTATAAAAACAGGCTACTTGACATTACCCCATGTAAATCGTTTGCAAACAGAAATTGCATGTTTAACATGTATGCTTGATAGATGTCCTTCTTCTTGCCATGTTCAATGGGCTACCTAAGGAAGGGAAAATTCACTTAGCCGGGTCTGCCGTGTTGAGAGGTAGAGCCAGTGCCTGGTGCTCTGGGTCTCATGATCAGTATGGTGCTAACTGAAGAGCAGAGTTGCCAACTTACGCTGTAGGAGCGGAACAAAGTGTGCAGAGGAGTCGTTTTAAGCCAGGAGTAGAATGAGACGCAGGGTTGAATAAGGCCTGCTGTTGATAAAGTGAAGGAAGACCTATGGTTGCTGGACTGAGAGGAGCTCAGAAGCCGTTTTCAAGGGTTGAACGCAGTTCAGCATGAGGACGGCTCTGCTTGCGGGGACTGTTGGGGCTGAGAGCTCTGTTTTCATCAGTGTCTCACCTACACTGATGACGTCGAGGAGGATGCCTGGGAAGATGGCGATCGCAATGGTGTAGTGAGGACATCACCACAGGAACGTTCGCTAGTCAGATCGATGGAGGAGGTAGAACTGATCAAAGAACCCGGCAATGTTCTTATAATGTCGCAATGTTGCCGTGCCGTGAGGAGGAACTGGGGGCCGTTAGTCAAGGAAGTGCTGTCTATGTACTAGCAAGTTTGTGTGCTGCCGTTGGTATCTGGTCATTTCATCTAAAACATTAACATCGAATGCCATTCCATCGTCAAAATTGCATCGAAAAAATATGCATCGAATGAATGTTTTTTCAAGGTAAAGGGTTTAGTGTTATTTATAATGGGTTTTAAAGGGTAAAAAACAGGAGGGTATGGGGACCCCCTTTTTTAAAAAAATGAAAAAATATGCATTCAATGGTAATTTTTTTATGCCATTTTTTTTTTTTTTTTTTACATGGAATGGTCATTCGATGATAAAGATTCGATGGAATGACCATAAACCGCTGCCGTTCCCCATACATGGGGATGTGGCGACAAAGTGGGGATGTGGGGCTGCCTTTGTCCGTGAAGCAGTTCGCCGATGGACGCACTGCTGATATGTTCCGTTTTATGATTCCAATGGGAGCAATACTGTCATAGTATTGGTATTGTAACTCTATAGTACGTTGCAGATTAGATCTGTTTTGGGAGTAATTTCAAGTTAGCTTGTGTCTTTGGAATCATTGTTGATCCTGTTTTAGGAGTAAGGATATTAGGTTGATCATGTCATGTGAGGCCTATTGAATGTAACGGCAGATTGTACACTTTCTGATGTTTGGAGGTGTTTGTTGTGTTTTGAATGGTCTGGATGGATGTAGTGGCACTGAATGGACCGGATGGATGTCGTGGCCTCTGTATAATATGAGTTATAGTGCTTTACGATAATGATTCTCCTGAGGTTTAAGGTGCATTAAAGTTAGCTAGGTTTTAACACTTTTCTTACAGCGTGGACTTTACAAGATTAACAGTTAGAAATAAAGTAATAAGAAATAGACTTCCTAATGAGTTGGCATGCACAGAATTTAGCTGCGTATTTACGTCTTTCATTCACAGGTTGAACTTTTTGAACAAAATGAGAGGAGAATAAAATGTTAAAATGCACAGTTTAGTGCATTACTCATATAAAAAGTAGGACATTTTTAGTTAGGAAATATGTGTAGCCTATGTCTTAACTGTATGATTTAGATGTGTGTGGTGTTGCTTCGCTCCCTGATTTTGAGGTGTTGTAGTGTGGAATGGGTTCTTTTTGCACAGGCGTCTTGTGGGGTGTCGACACTGTGGCACTTAGAGTTCTTTTCAGTTATGGTGTCGGTCACTGGGGTATTTGAATTACCCTGCCATGTTGAAATGGGGCACATGTGGGGTGCACATCCAGTGCGCGTTGAGGAATGGTTGACGTGTTTTTAAGGCGGCCTAGTATATGGTGACAGTGTGGTGTACTGCGTGTTTGGGCAGGTGTTGTGTGGGGCTGGAAGCCTGATGTTTCTGAGAGATATGTTGTGGTAGCCTTTTTTAAGTTGTTGGTATATATTGTCCTTCTAGGTGAGGACGGTTACAGGGTTTGTGTGGCTGCTTTGTTGAGAGGTTTAGTCCTCAAGTTGAGGGATGTACATGTGTTTGGACCTTGTGTGTTTGTAGGTGTGTATGCCATTTGCTTTGTGGGCATTGTCTTGTTGTTGTTGAGGGGGATGATATGTTGTGCTTGAGATTTCCAGGAACCCTGTTTTGCATGCACAGAATGTTGTGAGTGATTGACGTGGAATGCCGTGTGAGAGAATGTTATGTTATGAGTGGTTCTGTGAATGTCAGTTGAGAAGATAGGGTGTCTGAGAGAGGATGCTGGTGGAAGTTTCTGTACCTATGTACTTACCTGATGTACCTTTTACCATGTACCTGGAGCATGAACATAGTAAATATGTTACCTGTTCCTACAACGATGTCAGAGTCATTCTTGGCCAGGGACCAGCTACAACATTGGGCTAGTGTGGAGGAGAAAGGGAGGGTGGTGAGAAGATGGCGTTGCAGGATTGGTGAAGCAACCTGCTGGTTCCTTGGAACGCAGGCTGAGATTAGCGGTTTCAGCCCGCAATCCACAGAACCTGATTGGCTATGTCCACGTCCCTGGGAGCGAACAAGATTTAGATATTTTTGATCAACTTTATATTTATTTTGTAGGGATATTTTTTCATTCTTAGTGTAGGAATATGTTTGCAATATGGTTTACTCTTGATACATTTTGTGCATTTAATTATTGAATTGGGATTTATGGAATGCCATAAAAAATAATCATTTCAGAGAACAACGTGCCAACAGAAAAGTGCCAGTCTGTCGCAATATGCTAAAACAAGTGATGTCACTCCAGTTGATGAAGTTGTCCTCAGTCAGATGTGAATATCGCATCAAGTGCTACTTTTTTCTTCGAATTCTCGAAATGTTATCCTTGAATTAGTTTTTTACAAATGTAAGTGCTGGACGGACTTTAGATTATTCCAAACAGGATGCTCACGCAAATCAAGCTTCGATTGATCACCTATGAAGAGTACAGAGGCGTTTTTAAATCACCCTAACTAGCCGGTTAATTGAAAAAAATAATGCATTTTAAAACGGGAGGAATCTAATGTGTTGAAGAATAACTTGACACCCTGCAATGCAAAGTTCATAACGTCATACATGGTATCAGAAATTGTGCAATGCCACTTTCATATTGTGACCAGCATGCCCTCTATCCCAAATCAGAACCAACCATTTTGGCAATCGATCTCAAAACGGTAGTTACAGGTGTAAAACCCAGTGTTCTAGAATCAGTTTGAAGCTGAAATGTGCTGGATACATGCTAACCTGATGGCCTGCAGTATCTCCAGGAAGGTCCACAGTGGAATATAGCAGAAGTATAAAAGAAAGCTCTGTGATGGGAACAACCAAGAGAGAGAGAGAGAAAGAGTGAGAGAAAACAGGAGGCAGTTACTGACTTACCCACCACCCCTGTAGAGACCAGTTGTTCCAAGCGGGAAAAAGGGAGACACAGAAGGTTGTCCCACTAAGAGAGCCATTCCAGCTAACTAGAAAAATAAGCCATTCAATTTAAGGAAACCAAATTGTTAGGTTTTATAGTAAATTCTATACAAAGACACATTTTCTTCCACTGATACCATGGGAAATCCTCTGTATTGTTAGCCATATATGCACAGTCTGAGGGGGCACAGTAGATAGAATCGTGAGCACAGACAAAGCAAAAATGGCTTTTGCTTTACACACGAGGAGAGCAAACAAAGCCCAATCTCCCACTGAAGTGAAGGTTGCAGGATTTATAATATTGCAGCTTTCCTATGATGGAGATCCAACGATACTAGATATCTGTATAGGCTTACCACTGGATTTTCTAACTTGTAATTCACATACTAAGAAAGCCAATGCATACAGAGTCAAGCAGGCAATGGAACAAGCGTCCAAAAGGTAGAGAATGACACCTCACACATGTCCAGTGTAATTTTAGAATCTGAAATCATAGAAGGCCGTAATATTAGTGTATGCCAACCATTTTGCAGTCATGAACATTTCCCAATCACAGAGCAGATCAGCCCAACAGGTGTTCCTAAGCACCACCCAGGAAGCAGGAAAGTCATCCCATGAAAAGCAACCAGTTTAGTCTGGAAGGTAGTGGCATTTGAGAAGGAGCTGAATAAAGGGTTTTAAAGGAAGGTGGTACAGAACAGGAATGGATGTCCCAAAATATCGAATTACAAAATTACGAACACCACGTGTATGAATTTTGTAATTCAAACTTTTGGTGTTTTTAGTTCCTCCATGCAATACATGTAGTATATGCGGGGGGCACCCACGTGACCCCCACTGCCCTAGTTCGGTATTTTGGTAGTAGGTATTTTCTACTAGATTGAATGTACACTATTTGTGCATTTGGTCTTTTTTATTCGATATGTTCATCAAATCCCAAGAGGAATGTTAAGAGGACACTCGGAGGAGAGGTTTGGAAGTCGGAGTGAAGAGTACCCAGGAGATTGGAAGAGGTCTTCATATCATCTGAGAGAGACAGAGATTGTTGGAGGTTTTAAGGGGAGTATTGAGGAGGCTGTCAGAGGATAGTAGACTGAAGGAGAGAGTTTTAGGTCATAAGAAGAAAAGCTTATAAATTTGACCATCAGTAGAAGAGTGTCCCAGGGATTCGGAACACCAAGCAGGGATGTGCACAGGTGAGAGAAGTGCCATTCAGAGGAAGGTCCATTGACATCTTGGACTACTGAAGTAGGCCTAACAACTACTAGCCTGCTGGGATGGGTGGGCTTTGGATAGCCTACATCTAGGGCACAGAGGAAGAGGGCCCCAGATCCCCAATAACCCACAATCTGAAGAAAAAAACTAGGGTCAAAAACTGGATCTTTGAGCAGGGCTAAGATGTGTCCAGATTCTGGGGGACACTTTGTCTTTTGATCACAATGCTTTGGAGCATTGTCCTGACATGTATGTTTTGTGAACAAACCATTGGCATTTAAAAACCACATCCTTGACTGTTTTTGCTCTCAATTGTGCAATGTTGTGAACCCATATCTTGCAAACTACCACATTTTACACATTAAGACTGCCACTCCTTCAAAACCTCTACACAGTGCATATATCTCCATCCTCATCACTGTCATCTACAGACCTCATAAGAGATTCTTCTCTTTATCTACTTCGACAACTCCTATGGATCCCTCACTAAACCCCTGTTATGTTGCCAAGTAGACTGCTGACACTTGGTACTTTATCATAAAGACCTTTTATTGAAAGGTACAGTTACATACATAAGACGACCCCCAGCAGGAGGATTACAACCGTCCTCCTTCAGTCAACCTTCTCATCTCCCTCAGCACCCTAGAACTCTCACCATGCAATACAGTTCTAATGTAACTACGGGTGACAGAAGGCAATATGATGCATATACTAAACACTTTAAAGGCTGACAGGCATGACATGTACATATCAAGCGCCTGCTGTAAGTGTGTAATGTAATGATGAATGACTATCCTAACACCTCCTCTCCTTAAACATGAACAAGTAACTGTTGTGGGTAACTGCCCAATAAATTGAAACCTGTAAAGAAACATACAGATACACATGCAACCAAAAATAACTTTATCAGAAATCAATAAATACAATTGGCTGTGAGAGACGCTGTGAGAGATATTATTGATGAGCTGCAGGTGAAAACCTTCACCTCATCCCGTGATCCTCCTCTCACCTCTCCTTGGTTGACTGAAAAGAGCCACCCTTTCTTTATTCCAAATACCTCCTCCCTTGACTAATACTGACGAACCCAAATCCTTCATGACTTGTTTGGGTTCAGAAAACAAAGAAGCTCCCTTGCGAACTTTGGTGGGAAGCTTGACTTTAATCCAGTCACCCTCTTCAATTTTGAGTTCCCTACAACAATTTTTCTGATAATACCTCTCCTTGGATTTAACCCCAGAATCAAGAATATTCCTTTTCACACTCTCTAGATCCACACCAACCATTTTGGATTTACCCATCCACCCTGGACACAAGTGTGAATTTGGCTTCCTAACTTTCAACATCTCAAATGGACTCACACCTGTGACACTGTGGGGAGTTAACCTATACTGGAAAGTTCGTCCTATTACCGTCCTTACCCAATCCCCTCCAGTAGCTACCGCAATTCTGATAGCTTCCATTAGAGTCCTGTTAAACCTTTCTACACACCCATTACTCTGGGGATGATATAAGGATGTATTCACTTTTTCTATTCCATGTCTATCCAAAAATTCTCTGAATTCTTTAGAAACAAGTTGAGATCCATTGTCAGACAAGCACTTCCTTGGAAACCCTTCTCTCCAGGACAGCTGTTCCATAAATGTCATTATGCTACTGCTGGAAATGTCCTTAAGTACACAAACCTCTGGCCATTTCGACAATAAATCCCTTCCAACACCAATGTAAATGGACCTAGGAGGTCCAAAGCAATTTCATCCCAAGGAACACGCGGACAATCCCTCACTACCATGGGAACCTTCTGTACTTTCAGTCCTTTGTTCCCTTCAACACATTCCACACAATCTTTGACTTGTTCCTCAGTGTCTTTGTCAATACCAGGCCACCAGAATTCAGATCTTACCAAACCCTTTATTCTAGCAAGACCTAAATGCCCAACATGAGCCAAATCTAATACTAGTTTCCTCATTCCAACTGGAACAACCATCTGATGTCCTTTGCACAAATAGCCATCCTGACCCCATAGATCTTCCTTTACCTTGGCAAAACACTCATCTCACCTTTTGTAATTCCTTATTTTACCTTCCACAACCAGTGTCAGTAAACTTTGATAAACATCGTCTTCACTGCAGGAAATGTTCCTCTTTATAGCCTCAATGGCCTCCTCTTTGGGCTTGACCCCCTCGCCTGTGATCTCGTGGCCCAAGTAAACCACTTTGCTATCCTTGAAAGTGCACTTTTCCATGGCAACAGTAAGTCCTGCTTCCTTCAATATGTCTAGCACTCTCTTCAAGCGATGATCATGTTCACTCTCGTCACTCCCACACACAAGAACATCATCCTGATAACACATCAGCCCTTTCTCTCCCCCAAGTAACCTGTGCATTATGCTCTGAAACACACTTGCCGCTGAGACTAGCCCAAACGGCATACACACACACCTGAATAAACCAATTGGCATGATAAAGGTAGTAAGATCCCTGGAGTCAGGGTGCAACTCAACCTGATGGTAGGCCGACTTCAAATCTAATATAGAAAATACCTTAGAGCCAGATACCCCCACCATCAGGTCATCTATTCTGGGCATAGGGAACCTGTCTGCCACACCATACTATTTAAATGTCTAAGATTAATGCAAAGTTTCAAAGATCCATTATTCTTTCTGACCACCACTATGGGGCTAACCCAATCTGATGCATCTATCCTTTCAATAACTCCATCACTTTCCATTCTCTTGAGTTCTTCATCTACATCTTGTCTAAGGGCAAGAGAAATGGTTCGCAGATTTGCAATTTTTGGTACCGCACCACTCTTCAGATGAATCACATGAACAAACCCTTTAAAACACCCCAATTTTCCAGATGAATTTGCTTGCACCTCTGTAGCATTTCCACCCATCACAGACAGTACCTGCTCAGGATGACTTGCCTCAAGCCTTATTTTCAATTCGGCCTGATCACTCCATGATAGCAACTCTCCCCCTTTATTGGTAACATATACAATCCCTGTGGACTTTCTATCCTTAAATTGTAATTCAGCATCAAAGCATCCTATAATGTCTATGGGCACATCACCGTATGCATTTGCTCTGACAGTGTTCTCTCACAAAGTACAACACACTTATTAATGTGTAATCAGCTCCACTATCCATAAGCATACGTATGGGTACTCCTTGAATTACAACAACAGCATAAGGCTTTTGCTTCTTCACCCTGCCATCAATAGCATTCACTGTAAACACAACCTCTCTACCATCCTCACAATAGGATTCATCTTCATAGCTCACACTTATTTCATGCACTTGATTTGACCCAGAATTGAAGTTTCTACAACACCGGGCAATGTGCCCTCTTACACCACACTCATTACATTTAATATGTATAGCAAAACATTCCTTATCAGACGCTATGTGCGATAAACTTCCACATCCTCCCTGGAAAACCCCTTGGAGTCCCAGAATCCTTAACCGTCTTAAAGGAATTAAATTCTCTAGACATTCCTCTACTATATTTTGTTGGAACCCATTGTCAATTCCAACCTCTGCCAGTTGCCGGCTCATTTCCTTGGCGATCCTCACATCTCTTCCCATACTGTGTGGAACGCCTTGGGTTCCCTGTAATCTGTCTCTGAACGACTTTTGACACCTTTTATACTGCCCCTTCACTCTCTTACAACTTGGGTCTTCCATTGTTAATAGTATCTGTTTGAAGCACTTTAATGCACTTGTCGGTATGTTCTACCATTTTCGCTATCTCAATCGCTCGATCTAAGGTGGGGTTCCTCTCTTTCCATAGTTCTTTCGTGATACTGTCACTGGAACATTTGATCATTTGATCATCAATTGATCTCTTAAGTGCTCATCCTGACAGTGAGTAAACCTGCATTTCACTGCCAAACCCCTCAAAGCCATAACAAAATCTTCAATACTTTCACCACTCTTCTGGTCCCTCGTGGCAAACTTGTACCTTTCCAGTATGATATTCTCCTCAACTCCATAGTGCCTATCCAATTTTGCTAATGTTTTCTCATAAGGACCTCCATCCAGTATATCAATGCGTTCTGGTAATGTTTTTAAAACTTCTTGCCCTGCAGTTCCTAAACAATGGAACAGTAACGCCTCCTTACGCTCATTGGAGTAGTTGGCACCAAATACTGCTAGTGCATACTTGTTGAAACCCTCCTTCCAGTCCACCCATCGCACCCTGGGCTCACCTGGAGCAGAAAGGAAAAGCACAGGCGCAGGCACATTCACCAGGTCTCACTCAATATATGTAATGTTGCAGGTGTGCAAGAAATGTATTCGAGTGCCCAGTAATTTCGAATGCCCAGTAATGTCTCCTAAACACTCACCATCAGTCTCTTCAGAGTGAGTGGTCAATTGCAGTGCTAGAGATCCAACATAGACCTAATCGCGGCCGCCACTCTCTTTTCTTCCACAGCGTACAATTGGATCGTAGCTTCTTTCACACTACGAACCGAAGATCAGCTGATTCCCGACTCCCGACTGTGGCTCCAATTACCATGGAAACAATTTCAAACCAAAATGGCTGCTACGTCCTTGGATCCTTTCCTCTAGGACATGAGGACGTCACTCGGAAGACACCGGGCTGCGCGGAAGCTGGTCGTGCAGGGAGTTCTCAGCGGTGACGTGAGGATATGACGGCGTCCCTCCACCAGCGGGGTAAGCGAACGCGAGAACCATTTAAAAGTACATCAAATTGCAATGGCGCTAGTGGACCATCTGCCGCCGCCCAATCACCCCAAATACACAGTCTCTGGGAGGGATTTGGCAATAGAGAGAGTGTACCTCCCGTAATATCCGAGGATCCTGCTTCCTACGCCTTGCAAGCACTTCCCTCCACACTGCCGGGCTTCCGTTCGGCTGCCTCGCCGAAAAAGTCCTCACTGGCAATGAGCACTCACAACTGCCTGTGGCACCGCTCCACAGCTACAACAACAGCAGGATCCTCCAAGCGTGCCGGGGGTCGCCTCCATGAGTCCGCTCCTCTTAGACCTCGTCGCCAAATGTTATGTTACCAAGTAGACTGCTGACACTTGGTACTTTATCATAAAGACCTTTTATTGAAAGGTACAGTTGCATACATAAGACGACTCCCAGCAGGAGGCTTACAACCGTCCTCCTTCAGTCAACCTTCTCATCTCCCTCAGCACCCTAGAACTCTCACCATGCAATACAGTTCTAATGTAACTACGGGTGACAGAAGGCAATATGATGCATATACTAAACACTTTAAAGGCTGACAGGCATGACATGTAAATATCAAGCGCAGGCTGTAAGTGTGTAATGTAATGATGAATGCCTATCCTAACAACCCCTGCCTAATGTCTCCTCCCAGGTGGCAAGGGAAAGGCAGACTCTTCCTGATTCTGACCTTGGTGGTGGTGCTCTGCAGGAGGATCACCTGGGAGGAGTAAAGACCAAGGGAAGTGAGAAGAATCCATGGGATGAGGCACAGCATTTGCCTTCTCCTGAAAGAGGCATTATTCCTCTGCCACATTCTGTAATGTCTTGTGTCCAAGAACCAATCTGTTTCATGGGTTAACCATCTAAGTGTAGGTGGAATTAGTCAAAAACCCTGTAAGAATACAATGGATGGACATCTTTCTCAAACTCAGGAAACTCAGACAACATCTCCCTAACTCCCAATGGTGCAATTGAAGGACGTTTATAAATGTCAAGAGCATTCCATCTAAAGACCTGTATTCCTCTTTTCCAAAAAGTCTAAAGATTAACCCCTGTAATGTTCCTTTATGAAAAGTTGGAAAAGCTAACTTTGTAGCTGGGGACTTCAAGTCCCATTATTCTCTCTGTACTGAGACACAAAAGATGGATGTAAAGGGACAGCACTGTAGGAGTGGTCAGCTAATTAACGTGGATGACCCACACCTGAGGGAGACTGAGAGGCTTAAATGGTGCGCTCAGGTGCAGGTTGCAGAGAAGAAGCAGGAGGAGAAGCAGGAGAAGCAGGAGAAGCAGGAGAAGCAGTGCAGACTGTATTTGCAGTTGGAGGCCGGAATTGGAGGAGCGACAAGATGCCGGGACCTCTGTAGATGCCGAGAGGGACTATGCCTCAAATTATCCCCATCGCAAAGGTTGCACAGCGGGAAGCGTGAAAGGGAAATGCTTACCTATTCCCAAAGCACTGTGCAGAGATTTTGCAGCAGGAAGCAGATGAGGTGAAGGAGGCTGGGAGATCTCTGGTGGCAGGGTTGCACCAGAGACTCCTAGGAGCATCGAAGGCTCTGACCAAAGTGGTAGCAGCAAAGGTGGACCAACCTTGTTGGAAAGTTTTGTTTGCCGTGCCGAGATAAGTCATAGGCCCTCATTACGACCCTGGCGTTAAGGGATTAACGGCGCCGTAAAAGGTGCCGGCGCCGTTAAACCCTTAACGCCTGATTACGAGGTCCCTTTGCGGCTCCCGGCCTTAACGGCTGGTCTGGACCAGCCGTTAAAGTAGGGACCCGCAAAGGGACTTTCGAGGTAATTACGGTATCGCAATTTGCGGTACCATAATTACTGCCTTCCCCAGTCCCATTGAGCCCTATGGGGCAAAAATGGGAATGGGAATGGGAAGTGCCAATGGTAAATGGGGAATTACCGCCTCGCCAACCTTGGAATGGGGTGGTAATTCCCCATTTACCATTGGCGGAATCGGTAAGTTACCGGCATTCACCATGGTGCTATTAGCGCCATTGGTTAACGCCGGAGTCGTAATGAGGGCCACAGTCGCTGAAGTCCAGCGAGCATCAAGCAGAAAGGACGAAAGTGACTTACCGGGTGAGTCCACTGTCTACGAGTGACCCCAGAGTGTTTTGCTGTTGTCCACGTGTTCCCAGCAGCCAAATTCATTAACGTATGCATAAAAGAGGTATTGTTGAATATTGAACTATCAGAAAGCAATGAAATTGGCTTGTAGGGAAACAAAGTAATAATAAAAGCCAGTTTGTTAGGTTATGGCAAGCACACCAGCCTGGTGGGGGCCTCCTGCTAAAAACCGAATAGTGCAACCAATGGCCAAGCCAAAAGAGGGTGAAATCTAAGCAATAACACTCCAACAAGTATTGCCAAAAGCCACAGGGGATTGTTAAACAGCATGCAGATTGTAAGATCAGCTACCTACGTTTTGAGAAATCTAAAACTCTGGCTGATCTAAGCTCACAGTACTAAAAACAAGGCAGAAGTAGAATACAACTTTGTCCTTAGCACTATTTGACTGTTGTCAAAAAAGAAGAAAGACAAGTGGCAAATAGGCTGCCCTTCTTGGGGGGATTACCCAGAGGGAGAGGAGCAGAATTGCCCAGGAATCCGAAAGAGTACTAATGTGTTTCCTTGTTTTCCCATAACCTCTCTCTAAAGTCTGTAGGTGACCAGTGTAGTTGTTGTTCTAAGTTGGAAGTTACCATTTAAGTACTTGTATGTTCTTGGTGTTGAAAAAGTAGATGGCAGGTGAGTATACACATAGGGCAAGAGTTTATTGTCCAAAAGAACCTGGGATAAGCCAGGTAGTAGAAGATGAAAGTGCTGAAGGGTGGTAATAATGGAAAACAACATATGTTGAGTTGTGACATTTGGAGAAGAATTGTGAAAGCTGGTTGGAAAAAGTTACACCCCTTTCTGAAGCTAAAATTGTGGTAAACCATCCTGACCAAGATGTTTGTTGTTACTACAAATGTGAGACAGTTCTTATTCCAAAGGGAGCAAGAAGTTATGACTTTATTGAAACACTGTATTGAAGCAACAGAACTTTGCAAACTTAAGTATAAGAACTTAAAAACTGCATTGGAACTTTGTGTTTAACCGGATGTATTTGTTTCCTTTGAACTGTGGAGAAAACACTTATTTGGATCTGGGGAAGGGAAGTTCACCCAGGGTCACAAGAGACATTGATAATATTATAAATCAGTCATATATTTTACATTGATGTTGAATTGAATTTTCATATATTTCCGTGTTGCTTTGCTTGTTATATAGGTTTCTGGTTTAGATATCCCTTTGTTAGAGTGTTTCCGTTTATTCAACCTGTTCATTTAATAAAATGACTAAACTTGAAAACTCTTTACTAAATTGTCTGCTCACACTTCTGACCCCTCACACTACTGACATGTATGACCATGTCAAAGAAATCTCCCAATGTGGTAATATGATTGGCATTCTAAGCAAAGCTAACCTGTGGGTGGGAGTCCCTCAAAATGGTTTATATGACAAAAGCTGGACATCCATGCCAAGGAGTGCTTCAGTTAAGTTATGTGTTGATGTTTTTACATCCCTTATGAATATCTGACTTCCAATTGGGGAATGTAAGAAGAATTCTTACACATGGTGATGGTGTATTTATTTTCCTTCAACTTGTACAAAGGTTTCTCCTACTATAGTCTCTGCTCATTTTGGGATTTTACCCAATTCAATTCACCCAATATCTTCCAATATTGTAATCTCAGAATTGAAATACAGAAGGAAGTGTAATTCTACGTGTCATTTTAACTTGCTTTTTTATGTATGTTATGACTTACTCTTCCAAAAAGCTAATGGAAGCACTGCCAAGAACCTCAATTTCCCCCACAAACTGCAATGAGCCACTCATTCTAAGTGCCATTTTCTTAACCACATCTTCACTTTCAGTCTCCAAACCAGTACTATCTCAACTACACTGGTCCGATCACATCATTGTTTACTTCTCTGTGTTTTTATTACTCTGCAGTCACTGAGCCCACACTGTGTACAACAATAACATTTCACCTCTTTTGAAACATCACCTCCAAAAAATGTATTGCCAATTTCAAACCCCTCATTCTTTCAATGACTGATCATCATTCTGACATTCATCTGGATGAGTATCACACATAATTATAATTATTCTTTTATATTTTCACATCAATGGATCCCGTGTTTCCTTTGAGCTAGCCTAGATCTTATGGAAAGGGCTGAGACAGACAAGGTGCTGCAGGAAATCCAATTCACAAGCTGACATACTTCTTTGCTTGATCTGTCACAAATGAATTCATTGAACAATTTCCATAGACACACTTTTTGACGTACCACAAACTAATGAAACCTGCACAAAGTACCCCAATAAGCTCTCTCTCCTAAAATCCCCAACACAAAACTCAACATTGCTGTGTCACCATTCTTGATTTTCCTTTGTACTGTTCTTCAATAATGGTATATTGAAAGCCATCGAAATCACCTGCATTCTTGCTATATTTCTCAATCCTACTGGTCAAATATCTAACAGCAGGCATGTATGTGAACATCAACAAATTGTTCCCGGATGGATCTTTCCCTACAAAACTGAAGCAATGAATTGTAAGACCAGTCCCCAGTATCTCTACCCACATGTGAGCACAACCTAATAGCCAATTTGAAACCTCTCTTATATCCGTAAGACAATTGAGCAACTATCCATCTTCCATCTCCTGGGTTGCATTTTGAATAACCGATCACTGCGATTAAGCCCGTAAATCTTGCCATATTTTTCACGTAATTAATTATTTGATTTTCCCTAAATGCTTCAAGACCTACTTCACTAAAATAACCTCTTCCAGAGTCTGGCAGAAATCTTTCCTATGAAATAGATCACAAAATGTCAAAGGGAAAATTCCTTCTACCAAATCTAGCACTGGACATTGGAGTCCCAAAGAAGATCCTCATTACCCTCTCTCTCCCTTATTCCCTCTTCTCATTAATGATTGCATCTACTCGTTGGCAGCCATTATGTAATTTGGCAACCTTGAGATCCAAATGATACCCAGCATGTGGTGTTGACTAGCCATCACATGCAGGAACAAGCTCAAACCACTGTGGCCTGCTACAATCTCCTCCTAGTTGTCTGAAAGCAATACAAATATAGATGACGTTTAGCAAAGTTAGTTTTAATGGTCTCATACCTGGCCCCCTCTATCCTACTTCAACCATTCACTTTACATGGCCCTGAGAGCTGCGGCGGATACCTGTTCCTGCTAAACCATCTATATTCTCTGTATTCTCTTCAATGACATAAAACACATATTATCAATAATGTCAAAACATGCAGCAACCGCATAGAAGTAATCTGGAAGCTTGAATCCTACATCTCAGCCTCTACAAAAGACTGCTTGCTCTGAACCATAATTCTGCCAAGATATGTGTAAACCAATTCAATCCATATCAATGTCTCGGAGCTCTATATTGGCTTCTCACAGTTATCAATTGCATACCTCAGACTATCCAAAATAGAAATGGCAGGCTAATTTCTAAACAAAACAACACTAGCATAATTCTACCAATCTGTTTCACTTTCATTGGTGCCCCGTCTCTTCCAGAGTAAACAAAAGCCCATGGGCCTCATCAGAAGTTTGGCAGTATCCCAGTGGTAAATCTGGCGGGATACCGCCAACCCAAATAGCATTACCACAACTCGGTCTGGTGTTATTAGCACTGGATCCTGAGTTGTGGTAAGGCTGTACATCCCCATTTTGTTAAGAGTCTATAAGACTTTATGGGTCATTTTTGGTGCTATTACCACTAGCGGAAATAGTGCCGGTAATAGCTCTGCGGTAATAGCACTGAATGTGAGCGGAAAGTAGAAGAGCTTGAGATAAACTTGTGCATGGGCGGAGCAATAAAGCGCCGGAAATTATATTACCGTTGCATTTTTACTGCTCCACCCAACCCCTGATGAGACCCCATATGTTAACCACAAGGCACTACATGGCCATGGTCTAACCTCCTTTGTTAAATTTACAGAGCTTATTGTTCAGAAAATACCCCTACAGCAATTGAGCTCTTTAATTCACACAGTCTCAAAATGTGTGAGAATGTGTAAGTCATGCCATGTGACGAAATGATTTCTACTCTGCAGTAGTAGAATGATAAGTGGTGGTGAAACCGTCTACTCCCCACACTTCTACAAACCAACAGTGATCCCAATCATGAAGGTAAAACATGCCCAGCCTAGAGATTTGGCACTTTGCCTTTTGCGAAAACCTGTACAAAAGTAAGGCTATACACTCAGATAGGGTGTAAATGCCAGCCATTAGCAACCCAACCAGCCATAATGCAACGGTTTCAAAGTAAAAGAATGTCCCGCCAAAATGCTCTGAAAATATATATTTAATTTACCAAAATAAACTATACACTTAACTACCAAGAACACCGTCAAAAATTCACCACTGTAAAAGAAGACATAACATGCAGAACATAAATGCATAGGTACTCTGAATACTTTGTCAGGAAGTAAAACCTGACAAGAAGTGCAACAAGAAGTTCAAAAAGATATGTCTTGCACAAAAAGCTGCAATAGGGACCTAACCAGTCTCTATGACCCCAAAATGTGAACCAAGGAACAGGGTCACTTCAAAGTAACTGATTTTAATGTTTTCTGGTTTGAATGCGTTGAGCCAGGTTCCAAAGGTTGTGCTTGTGACTCACACCAGGCTCGAATGTGGCACTACACATTGATCCCAGGCAGTGAATTGGCATTGATTTGGATTTAAATGGGTGCTCCATGTGCTCTGAGGTCATGTCGTGAATGCAAGCTGAATGGATCACCAAAAGCATATGATAAGTTATTTATAACACGGTTAATACCCAGAGGTTTATAAGCACGGATCGCACCGGTGTTGCTTCATATTGTCTTGCTTCCGAGGAGAGTACATTGCTGCTGAGCTATCCTCCCGGGATGACAATAGAGCACGGTTCAAAGTGATCTATACTGCTGGTTCTGGTTGACGAGTTACCTGATGTTTCATGGGTTCAAGTCGAGCTGCAGAGTCCTGGTGGTTTGATGCTTGGTTCTATGAGGCAGTTGAAACGGTTCTGTGTCATAATTTCCCTTCTTGTAGCTCGCCTAAAAGAGAACAAAATTTCGGCAGATTTTTGGCGGCCTACACAAAATGAAAAAAAGACATCCAACCGCCAACCCCCAGCCACATCTCCAAGACCCTTACCAGCCCCCCATTCAGGCACAATTAATTCAAAAGTCGAACCCCCAACCCTCAGCCCTCCACCTCCTGCCCCACCCAAGACTGCCCAACTCAAACACACACAAACATACAACACACACACAAACACACACTTAACCGGTTTCCCTCGATGGCGCTTCAGGGTCCTGGTGTGGCTGTCAGCCCCTGCACATTGTGCAGCATGGGTCTGACAGTTCGATTTAGAAAGACTGCTCCCTGCATTCAGGGAGCGGTCTTTCTAAATCATATTTTAAAAATCGATTTTTTAAAAAAGGTCTCTTAATCTAATTGTCTTCATAGTGCACTGGCACGTAAGCCAGACAGGTGAAGAGACTCTCCTGGGATGATGTGGTATCGTGCCAGTTTGATGATGCGTGCACAGCGGTTCAAAGTTCAAAAGAGTACCAAAAACAGCACCAGTGGCTGCCTTTGGTTTAAATGCTGTGAACATGGCTCAAAGGCAGTTCGATCGGTTCATTGCAGTAAAACAGGGGGACTGGCTGTTATGGCTTCTACAATGCTGTGAGACCCACTGCAGGGGGCTCTAGGACAAGGTGAGTCCATTCAGTTTCTGCTCTCCCAGTCTTTGGAAGATTGAAAGAACAGTGGTAGGCTTTGGTCCTTAGAAAGAGGCACCCCCACTGTGCCCTGGTAGTAGGTAGGGAACAGAGGATGCCTCTGCCTTGGAACACTTCTTCTTCACCTCAATGACAGAGGAAATTTATAAAAAGAAATGACTCCACCAAAAGAGGTACGCATGAATGGGAGACCCCATCATTCATAGGCAAATTGTTAGGTTATTTGTAACATGCTTAATACCCAGAGGTTTCTAAGCATGGACCCATGGATCGAACCTGTGGTGCTCCATGTCATCTTGCTCCCAAGCTGTGCACGTTGCCCCTGAGCAATCCTCTCAAGACAAACTTTACAAATGACCACCAGGGATTGGAGGAAAGCAAGACTGCTTTAAGAGGTCCAATCCCTGTCCTTCTGACAAGTGGTCTTTGCAAGTTTCATTATACCCAAAGTGCTTTGTGCTAAAGAAAGTGTAGGAAACATAAAGGAAGGAGAGATGCTGGGAAAAGGAAGTTTGTGGAATCATTCTCCAACTATGCTGAGCTCCCTGTGGCTGCTCTAACCCTGCCCCCAACTCAAGCCTGCTGCAACACAGTCCGTTTGATGTCTAACACCCTGGTGCGAGGCTAGTCCTTTTGTTTAGGTTGGGCCCTCTGAAGCCTGCTTCCATGGTTGCTCCTGCCCTTACAAAAGATCGAAGAGAGTCAGCTACCACTGGCTAGTGACTTGTTGGTTGAAGCAGAGATAGCCATGCTAGGGGGAATACATAGAACCTGTCTATGTCTGGCCTGGGCTTTGAGAGTTGACATGTGTATGATTCAGATCAGATGTGGCATTAATAGTTATGTGAATTAGCAGCTACTATACCCCAAACTCAGGTTTGGGTTATGTTTTAAAATAAAATTAAACTGCGTACATCATAATGATATGGTTTTGAAACAGAGGGACGGATTGTGACAGATTTTAAATGCAGCCTCTGTGTTGTAGCGACCGACTTTATTGTTACTGCATCTGTCAGGCAGGGATCCTGTGACATCTGATCATGCTCTGTGCCACTGGAGAGCAGGTGCAGCAGATCAGGACACTGACGCCGCAGGTAACTACTGAAAGGGAGGGGTCTGTTCAGCAGACCACCCTTTCTTAGACGGATTACCCCCATCATTTTATTATGACTAAAAAGCAAAAAAGTAAGGGCGTTTACACCCTTGGCAGGTTCCACTCGTTCACAAAACTACAACTTTTTAAACTCACTCTATCCATCTGCGTCTAGTACCTATTCTTCCGTACAATCTATCCAAATGTTTTGACCATTTCCTCTGCTATGTTATGTCTCCTATGAAGCAACAAGCTGGCCTCAGGAGCAGTCTACAACAGTTTTATGACAGCCCATGGATCATCTGGTAGAGATGGTGTTCTCAAAAATGTAATGAAACTGAGAAATCAAGAACAATACAATTATAACCATTTGAAAGCACATCCCAAACCAGTAGTTTTGAATGACATGGGTTTGCACATATGGGTTTCAAGGCATTTACGGATAACACGTGGGACAATAGACAGTACATGCTTTAGTTCAGTGCAACAACAACATTGCACATCAGATTCGAGGACAATTACCTTCATTTCAATGTGCCTAATAAAATCCTTTCCTTACAAGTCAGAGAGGTAGATTCATTTGGGGAAAGAGTGGAACAGTGCAAGCAGGACTTTACACATGTGGTATCTGTAACACCAGCTACAGCCAATGGCAAGAAGAAGCAATGTCTGTAGCAGCTCACAGAAAGGTTTGATGTTCTGTAATCAGGTGTGTCAAGATATTCCATCAACTGCATACAACTCACTGGCCTCTTACACAATCAGGCTTGTTAATTACAACCACACACTGTGCACCTCACTGGCGTGCCATTACAACATGCCCCCAGCACAGACCCAGCCTGTTGCCATATTATCCATTAAATGCGCTGCAAAACATTGTTTGGCTCCAGAATATGACTTAAAAACATACTACCACTATAAAGCCATTCACACTGATTTCGCTGAGAGCTGCTACACCACCATTAGTATCAGCTCTACATAGACATCACCCAAGAAATTGTTAAAATGAGGATTAATGGAACGGCATATAATGGGTCACTAGAAGTAAAGAGCGCCATTTGTGCAAACTCATATCCACTCTGCCTGCAATTTCTCACCTGAATACCTTCTTCACTAGAGGAGCTGTGGTGGTCCCACCAATATCTGTAACCATGCCCAGTTTTGGTTAAAAATGTTCTCAATAGGGATATTTGTGATTTTCGTGCTGTAACAGTGCATGGAACCTCTCCAAAAAACTATCTGGAGGAACTCTTGTGGTTGCCTTGGCAAAGGACTGCCAGAATGGTTGAAAGAAATAACATAGTCCAACTAATCCCCATGTGCAAGGAGCCTTTCATAAGCTCGTGCAGTAAACAACTTTAGAGGAAGTTGTTTCAAATGAGCGAGAACCACCTGTTCTTTCTCGATGAATTGCGTCACAACACCCCTTCCAGTCGGGCCGCTGCAGAAAAGTAAGATGAACAAAGGCCTTTTGTCAGATTTATATAACTACCTAGGTGTTCAGAAACTCCATGAAAGGTTCCAGTTTGAACTTGTACATTTCTGTGAGACTGGGCTGGAGTTTCATGGTAGCTTTAGAGTTCATCTTGGTTCTTCAATTGAAATAATGTCATGCAAACATGGGGCTATTATTGTTAATCAAGCAAAACCAAAAGGTGATGGCTGGAATGTTTTGAATCAATCATAACAATGAGCACAGCACTGGGCAACCCGCCAGACCATTATCAGCCTACCATTATCAGCCCACCAAGCCATTACAGAAGGGAAAATTCTATATGCAAATCATGCTTGGTCTCACACCAAAAGAGGCATTACAGGGACGTTTTTATGGGAGGGCAAAAGGGGCACTTGCCCAGGGCCCCCATCTTGGAGGGGGCCCCACAATGCTGCCTGATCTAAAGAAGTAAGATTCCATTTACACCCGACTTAAATAGCACACACAATGATATTGTATTGCATGGTGCTGAGGCTCTAAACCTATTGCCTGTCTGTTTTGGAAAGTACATTTTACCTCAATCAATTCATCATGTTATGCTTTCTGTGTTTACTGTGGTATATATAGTTTGTGTGTTCTTTGCAACACAACTCTTGTAGCATTCTTTCCTTCCTGTGGGAATTATGTTGATCATGTGTAATAGCCACATTTGAAATGCATACTGGTAAATTGAGTGCCACAATGGTTCAGAAGTTATCTCAGTGTGTTAAGCACTCATTGCAGTGATATGTCTTCCTATGCAAGATTAGAATAGCACATTCCTGTAAGGCTGGCTGAACCTTTCCTATGTCTGAAGTTTATAAACCTTCCTGCATATGTACTTGGTCTTGCAGCACAGCCGGTGCTATTATCAGCAATATACCTGCACCAGATAGGGGTTACTATAAAAACTAATATGTTATCCTTATGGTGAAGGTCTAGTAATTGTTGTGCTCAGATGGGGTCTTGTAACATGTAGGCAATTGCCTCCAACGTTGAGCATAAACTGTTAGTCCAAAAGATGAATAAGTATCAGAATTTGGAACCAAAGCATTCATGCTTGTATCCTGGCTTTGCCAGCAGACAATGCAGTGATCCTATCAATCATCTTATATCTCGTACATTATTGTACTGTCTTCTGTGAAGTTTCCCTCCTTGCTTGCTGGTGGCATCGGTTAGCCCATTACTTGATCGTTCTTCTTATGCAGGCCATTTGAGTGGAAGGGGTGTTACACAGAAGGGATTTCCTTCTCAGGGTATGATCTTAAAGCAGCGTCACTCATGGTTTCACTGGCTCTAGTGTTGCTTCCACTATAATAGTGAGCACTGATATATTACACACCACAGGAACTTGTTCCTTTGATCTCTAATGGCAACACTATTTGAAAACGATGTCCCATTTATAATCTCAGTCTGTCTGGATACAAACATCTTCCTGGTAGCTTCTAATCTGCATCCACTATCCATGCTATGGTACGTGTAGCTTTCTCTTTCCTACCAATTGGTCTGCTCTATCCATGCTTGAGCACGTTTGCATCCTGTGAGGCAGCAAATGTGAGATCTCTGTCAATTCTGGGTTACATGTACCTTTTACATAAAGTCCTGCATTAATACTACAGGCTGCTTAACTTCCTGGATTCTATTGATATAAAGTCTCCTGTATCTATGCTAGAACAGAAGTAACCTCTTCGTAGACTGATAAACAAGTAGCATTTGAAGGCTGATTAGAACAAGAAGAAAGAGGTTTAGTGGACTTAAAGGAAGTAAACATCCTTATTTTTAATGCTGTGATGCAGCACATTAGCCTATGGGTTGTGATTGCGACAGGGGCGGGAGGGGTGTCTCAGATATTCTTGATCACCTAATTCCTTTGTTTTGGTGGAGGGGGCCCCAAAGAGGTCCATGCCCAGAGCCCCAAAAGTGCTTAAAATGGCCCTGAGAGGCAATCCAACCAAAACTGCTAGGTCACATCTCTTCTGCACGAGACAACACGCATTCGAGACCACAAGCATCCCAAGACATTTTCTTTTTATCACAGTTTCCACTTCACCATCTCACTCCACACGTAATCTATATCAGCATCAGGAGTGCAGACTCTGGACGTAGCTGCAATCGATCCTGACCACATTGCTTTCCCCAGCTGGGTCGCTGTGTTTCTCACTTCCTAGGCTGGCCCTCTCCTCATCAGGATCAGAAATGAGGCCTTAATGCTTAACTTCACTAGTGACCCACTGCCTCCAACTCTTCCTCTGTCTCTCTCTCTCTGCTATCCCCTTCGTCAGAATCAAGAATTGGCCATATTTCCTCGATGCTTTGAAGTGATCAAGATTCGAAGCTAGCACGTTATTAAAAAGAAAAGACAAAAAATCAATTAAAAAAAAAACTAATCACATAAATATATTTTAGCTTCCTGACTTCTTAAACTTTAGGTGCACAAATAATCTTGTTCATAGTACATACATATTATAGTTAAATTATTGACAGAACATATTGTCCCCTTTAATTAAGTTATAAATATAAACCTACACATTTGAAAGATGTTATTTTTTATGAACAATAAATACTCCATACATTGAAATTACTGTAACTCTGAGCCCTTACCCAAATATAACCCATTAATTCAAAAGTCAAACTAACTGCTCCCCCATTTTAGTGAAACAGTCTGCCCAATTAAAGCTTTGTTCGTAATGCATGCATATTGTTAATTCCCATCCAAATAAACCTTTTCTGCGGCCTGGCTGCAATCCAGATTTCTTTTCTAGTATGGGATTTATGCATTTTACTGCTCTGCTCACCACTTCCGTATCTTTGGAATCCGTACTGTCCTTGCCCTTGTCAGTCCAGAGTGCGTGCATTGTTAATAACATTGTCCTCGCGGGCATGACTGTGTTATATATTACCTCTCTCCATTTAAATGTTATATATATTTTTTTTTTTATCTTTGTGGCTCCCCTTTCCTCCACTCACAAGCCAGAGAAGGTAACGGGGCATGATAAAGGGTCCATTTTGTAATTTTTAATGGCGTTGGCAGTGCATTCCATTAGGAAGAAAGCAATGTTCTCAATGCATCATCGAAACACGCATTGTCAAAGCCGATATATCTGACTTAGTAAGTATAAATGATGAGATATTTTTTGTAACCACTCCACAAGGATGAACAGAAATGCACTCTATACATGAAAGCCTTAAGCAGTGCTCCAGCCTCTTTTCCTTTGCAGTTGGTGAACAGGTGCAAGTGGATCTCAGTCACATGGCATAAGCCCCACCCACCTGTCAATCACTGCTAAACTGTTGGTGCCTTCCTTTTTTGCCACCCTTGTTCCCAACTTAATCAGCTTTTCAGCCTCTTTTCCTTTGCACTTGCTCAGCAGGTGCAAGTGAATCTAGGTCATGTGGCCTGAGCCCCATCCACATTCTTAGCCCTGCCTCTTCCTTTTGGCTCTTAACTCTTAGATCAAGGGCATCTTTCACGCGGGGATCTGAAGTGTCATTAGTATCTGAAGTGAGCAAGGCGATAAATAATTTCACAGCCAAGAACAAACGTAGGCTGAAATATAGGTTTCTAAGAAGGCGTAACACGACAAACCTGAGGTCCAGTACCTAATGCTTCTAGATTGGCTATTAATAAACCTATTTTAAATCAATAAACCTATTTTAAAGCAATAACTATCTTGTCTTGAGTTTCTATAACCGTGGTGCAGTACTAACCTAACTACTTTGTATTAACAAGTTAGCAACTTTGCCCATTGTATAAACCAAACTAATTACATTTCCAGAAGGAAGATTTAATCAAGCAGAAAACGGCAATGAAACAATATTGAGAGCATGGACATTATTCATCCATTATTCACCAAACCATCTACTTTCGTACCGAAAAGTGCCTGCAAATAGACATCGTGGTATAATGGTCAATGGTCTAAGGCTAAACAAAACCTGCATATACATAATCTAGACAGATCCCCTATGCATGAGGCCAGACTCGATTACAACAATCTGTTGAGAAAGAAGAAGGTGGACTCTGCAGATTCTATCTGTAATGCCCTGCTGGAGGAACTAAATCATACTGATGGTGCAGTGTTCTGGTCCATCATAGGCACTGGCCAAGCAGAGACAAAGACTGTGCAACGCAGTGCCATCCCAGAATCAAAACGGTATGAGGATTTTAAAGACGTATACTGTGAATCGAGATCCCACCTTCAATCGATGGGGTAGCTCGAAATATCTCAGGGATACAGCCCACCGGCCTCTAGTTTGTACAAGAGAAGAGATCAGTGTGGCCCTGGAAGTGCAGAAATCCAACAAGGCACTGGGGACAGACAAGAACCATATGGATTTATTCAAATCCAAATCCTACATATAGGCCCCTTATCTGGCATGATTATTTAAGGGCACTCTGGCTATTCATTCAGCCCCAAAATCGTGGACAAGGGTGGAAATGATTCTGCTGTGTAAGAAGGGTGGACGAGAAAATCCTGCTAATTATCCACCGATTTCCATATTGCTTCCGGCAGGTAGGATTATCTCCAGAGCTGTTCTAGTCCATCTTGAAAACTGGACTGAGGAAAGAGGCCTAATTAACCATCGTCAAGTAGGCTTCCAGGTAGGGACTAGTTTGATTGATCAATTTACGAGATTACATCTATTAGTAGAGAAATATGTGACCTGTAAAAATCCCTTGACAGCTAAACTGTGGGGTTCTCTAATTAACTGACATATCCGGCCTGACTTACTGCAGCAATATTGATGCTATACACAGGTAGTGGAGCTATGGGGAGGTATAATATTGGAGGGGGAGTGATGAGGCTAGTCAGGATCCAAAAAGATGTCTGTCAAGCAGGGTTGGACTGGGCCATAAAATTGTCTTGGGCACCAGTGAAAAGTGGCTCACAGTTGCAAATGCCTATTCATTCCTTTTGTGATGTTCTTTGAATAGTACCCAAGGGGAAGTGATGCAAATCGGGCATTTTAAAGAATATTGATTCAGCAACACTGGTCAAAACTACTAGCTGCAAAGTGAAGTAACCCATCAATTTGGTCCACATTGGCCAAAAAAGTGGGCCACTTTGACCAAAAAAACGGTCCCACACCAGCATTTTGCGTTTTTGCTTCAACCACTGGCCTATTGCCCTATAGGCCAGTCCGAGCATGCTGACAAGGTTGCATACTCACACGAAATCATTTTTGTATATTCATCAATAGTGTAACATAATCAGTTTTGTCCACCCCACAGATGCACTGACTTATGAAGGAACAGATAGCTGATGTTAATTTTTGCAGCGGATAAAGTACTTACATCAATTACATATGTCGGATTAGAAAAACAGCTTAATGTGTTTAATTGTTTCTGCCAAGATCAAGGCTAAAAAGTAATTGAGCAAAAACGTGCATGGTCTTTTCAGACAAGAGATAAAAGCTGCCTAAACTCTCTTTAATGTTAGGTGGGGAAAAGATAGAGGAAACAAGGACATATGACTACCATGGTATGAGAGTCACAGAAAAGGGCAACCGGAAAAGTCTAGTTGAGGAAGAAGTGCTAGCACTCAGCCGATGTAGTGGGGCAATTGTTGGCAATGGAGCGGTAAGGGCTCCCATGGAAGCATATATGTGACAAGTGAAACAGACTACATTGTATGGCTCTGAACTGTGGGGTCCTCTGGATTGCAAGGTCCCTTCTATGATGGGTTTATAAATAAGATATTAGGCTTACCTTGCAGTTCTCTGACAAACCCCTTAAAGTTGAAATTTGGTTTACAGACCATTAACACTAACATGGATTTTATCTCACTTAGCAAAGTGTTGGGAAGCTATATAAGACCTGCTTTTACAGGAGAGGGGAGTCTCAACCATGTGGTGTACTCACATAAAAAATCCCTGAGTAAAATTGGACACAGTGACCCTTGGTCGAACCCAGATACAAGGAATCCTAATTCTAAATTACTAAACAAAAAAGATTACCAGCATGCAAAATGCAGCACGACTCACCAATTCCAGCACGTCACCCCGACCCACATTGAACTTCACTGGCTCCTGCAGCAATCAAGTATCATCTCCAAATCCTACTGCATCATCTAAAACCTGAAGTCCCTAGGCTACCTCACTCAGACACCCAGCATCTCTGGAAGCCTAACATCCACCAGAAGGAAGGACATGTGCAGACTTGAACTTTACCAGCGCAGGATGGAAAAAAACAGAAAACAGACCTTCTATGTCTATGCCCCAAGATTCTGGAATCTCCTCCCCATTAACACCCGACTCACCCCTTTGCTTCTACAGCTCAGGATGAACTCAAAACGTTCCTCTTCGAGGAATGGCCCCTCCCTAATACCTCTGCCCATACCCCATCCACTCCCCATCATATCTGAGAATATGTGATCTGAACTCCATTGTTTCTTTCCTGGTTACTTTTAAACCCTTTGCTAACATTTGTTTCTCACCTCCATAACCTTGTCTTTCCCCCTATGATTATAAAGTGATCTGTTGCTTCCCAATAATAGGTCGACCCTCAATAAATACCCTAATAAAATAATATAATAAATTGTTACCAGTTGCTTGCATGAATAAGTCATCTGCTACTTCTCTCTGCACATATTGGAACAGGGCATCATCAGTAGGATATGAGTGCTATCTGGATAAACTGAAAAAAAGTTTCAAAGAGCTTTGTACATCAAGTTTAGAATAGGAATTCTCCGGCTCTGTGAACGTTTGAACAAGTGAGATGCTAAGGTTTCAGAGAAATGTGGCTAATGATATGATATGATATGATAGTTTATTTAGATAGCGCCTATACAGAATGTGTTTCAAAGCGCTTCAAGGCAAGGGAGGGAACAAGGGAAAATACAATGACATTCTTACAGGCCATGAACAGTAAGGATGTGAAATTAACTATCATACTCAGCCTGACGACATTTCAGATAGCGCAAGAGCTAAGACATTGATAAGGAAGGGAGGGGGAGTGTTGGAAGGAAATGGAAACAGACAGGTGACTACCGTACTAGGCCTGACGACAATTCTGGTAGAGCCGGAGAAAAACAAAAGGTGAGGGAGAGGGGTGCAGAAAGGTAGGGGAGGAACAAAACGAGCAACTATCATAGTAGGCCTGATGACATTTCAGATAGTACTGGAGGGCGGGTGGGGAGGAAAAACCTGTAAGGGGAGGGCGGAGGGGAGAGGAGACAGACGAGGTTGCTATCATACTAGGTTCAGGGACAATACTGATAGAGTAAGTGCATATAAGAAAGTAAGGGGAGGAGATAGGAAAAGGGAGAGGGGAAAGGAGGAGAGAACAGAGAGTTAGCAGTCAAAAGAGTGGAGAAGCAAGAGGGGAGAGTGAAAACAATTGTAGAAGTCAGTAGTAACACATAATGTTGCAAGCCAGGATACAAGATGAAGATGGGAACAGCTTGAGGCAGGGCCACCAGTACAAGATGCAAAGGAAGTTCAGCATGAGAGTTGTAAATCCTTAGTAGAAAGTTATGCTAATATGCTCTTTACTTGGGATTCTCTGGAAATGTTATCTAAAACCATGATTCCTGGCTATTGTGTTAGAAACCTGGTGCACGCCATGGCACTATGTTTCACTTTAGATATAGAGCTTGTAGCCTGCTCGGTGGAAAGGCATGTACACAGAGAACTGGCTAGAGAGATAGGATTACACTTAAAGTTGTCATTTTGTTTGTGAATCTTGCTTTGGTATTGTTCAAATTTGTACAAGTACAACATCTGGGAAATTATTAAATGTATTTTGTGACAAAATGTGGATTATGTGTGCCCTTTATTCTCGGAGAAACAAAGCATGTACTATTATAATAAGACTGTTAATTTTTTATTTGAACATTGTGCACTTTGATAAATAGATGGAATCTCTGTCTTTTCAGATTTTAAGGTTGATTACTATTTTGTACATAATGTTTTTTTTTTAATTGGCAATGAAATGTGATTAATAAACCTGATTTGGACAGAATGCCTTCAAGCTCCCAATTGCAAGCTGAGAACGCTGCCACTTTGATGATCAACCACACGTGTTCTCAATATGGTCTTTATCAAAGGATGGAGTCTGACTGGTGTAGCCATTTCACCAAAAAGGGTGATGACTAAGATGTGAGAAGTTCAAGATATGTGATGAATGTTCCACAAAGATTTTCACCGCACATCTAGTTAAGGAGGGGATCTGTATAACTAAACCCTGAACAATACATCCGCTAACCGCTCATTTGTAAAGCTTGGAAGAAACACCCAGAACATGCATTTGATCATGCCCCTGAGGAATCTTGAGATGTCTTCTGCAAATATGAAGCTTTGCTATGACCTCAAAACTACAAATAGGGAGCATGGGTGGGCAATAGATTTACCTCTATGCCTTCTAAAGAAACCAGGCTTCTGAGAAGGTGGTTCTCTTCCTTCTAAGAGTGGGTCCTTTGTAGTTATAGACAAGTCCACCCCAATACTGTATGCAACAACAATCCAGATGGGGTAACAGGCAACCACACACTGAGTTAATATAAATCCACTGACACACAGGTTAACAAAACCTCTCAATCTGTGATAGAGGTGGCCTCTAAATATGGTCAAAAGAGATATTTGATGGAAGAATGGATCAGAACAGTGTCTCAAGAGTAAGTAATAATGTTTACATGGGGTGAATGTCTTAGTAATAACTATAACACATACATTGGACATACATAGGAGATACACAAGGTAGAAGAATTCATAAAGATTCTGTATCTATCCCATATACTTAACAATTTTGGGTATCCCGCACCAAAAAGCATATTAACTATATTGTTTCAACATTTTGGAAGATGTCCCAGACATTAAGAGGATGTTGCATCTTGAATATAGAACCTTAGGGACACTAACAGTGGCTAGAATGAATTGGATGTGGCCTGTTCTGTGCTCTGATCTCTGCAACTATGGGTGCAGCTTGATGCAGGCATGAGCGTGTGCATACCATGCTACACCTTTTCCTCTAAGCAAGAGCAGAGCCCGACCGAGAGGAAGAGCCTGGGGAGCTGCAGGCTAGACGCTCGAGCCGAGAGGTGTGGAAACAAGTCATACCCCTGCTGTATGTTGGTGAGGTGACTGTTTATATCAGTTTATATCGGAGTGACACCCATCTTGATACCCATTGAACTATGTTGAGTTATGGAGTTCTGTGAAAGCTCTGTGAAAAACCACTAGCGAAATGGGCATAGGCCAGCGACTCACACTGCTATGCTAACTTTGCTTATCCCCCTGGTGTGTGCTTGATGATTTTGTGGTTCGGGGTGACAGAATTCAGTGTTTCCCATTTTCCCCCTAGCTGAGGGGCCCACTGTTCCCTACCGTCCCCCTGCTTCTTGCTCTCCTGTTCAGTAACTAATTATAGCGGGAGACTGGAGTTTTGAGAGATATAAAATGGTTGCTGTGACAATTGGATTGCAGTCCTCCAAAGATGTTTCACATTAACTGACACTATTTGGTCTTGTTTTGACATACTGTACCTCACCCGGCGGCACACTGCTTCATTCAGTGTCTGGTGGCTCCTGGTAGCTCCAGTGATGCTCTTGCAGCTAGCTGTGGGGCAAGATGTCTGTGTGATACATGTGTTTTGCTTAAGGAGCATCCAGATTTTCAAAGCGAGGTGGGAGGTCCACTTTCCTCTGCTTTAGCTCGTCTTTCAACCCAGAAATGTTTTTTGGGTGATACTCTCTGGTGGTGTGGCGGAGGGCCATGGTGGCCAAACTTTGTGCTTGCAAGGTGTTGAAGAAGGTTCTGCAAAAACTATCTCGATGGGATGCAAGGTTTCTGGGCTCTGTAAGCTATCTGGGCAGCCCAGGCAGACCACTATTTACTGCCTAGCTCTCAGACATTGTGCCATAGGTGCCTCTCCAGGTCCCATTGTGGAAGAAAGAGATTAAATCTGGGTGATAGCAGCAAAATATCCTCAGGAGATGATGTTGCCAGTCTGGGCCCAGCTGATGAAGTAAGTGGATTGGAGTGCTTTTTTCCGAAGACATGGATGTTTTAGTGGACTCTGCGATCAGGCAGCAGCAGGGAGAGGCACAGTTGAGTGCTGGTGTCGTCTGACCCGGGAGTTGCCCCAGATGATTGGGAGCTCATTCAACTCACTAGTTCCTCCACTCCTGGTCTGATAATCATCTGTAGTGGCTCCCAGGAGCATCCTGGTCCCAATGTCACAATTGACAAGGGTCAGACCATTGTCCTGGGCATTGTTGTTGACCTTTCATCTAGGGCGTCTTTGGAGGCACTCTATTGACTGCTACTACACAGAGACTTGTATGCCCGAACAGTCAGACTCTGGTCAAGTTGCAGGAGAATCATGAGAGGCAAATGTTTATATGCCCTTGACCACTTTAGAGGCGGTTTCGTCTAGCCAGGTGGCCTCAGGGCGGGTTGTGGATTGCAACTCCCCACAGGGCCTTAGCCACTCAACTCTGTCTGGGTGCACGGCAGGGTCCATTAATGTGGGCTCTCAGGGGGATAGCCGGTTTAGAGAACTTCTGTGGATTTCATCAGTTATAAGGGACCACGGAAGCCCCCAGCCCGAGTGCTCTGAACATTCACAGGCTGGCCTGCAGTTTTCAACACTACTTCTTTAAATCTCAGGGTCTCTGGGGTATCTGGGACACTGGCTGCAGATCTCCTACATGGCTCAAATACAGGTCAAATAGCATTTTTTGTTCAGCACCTTAACAGACTTGTTGCTGCCTTTTTGGAACCGAAGGAGGCTTTAAGGATTCTTACAGATCAGTGTGATAAAGATGCAGGATGACTGGACTCTTCCTTAGGGGTGATCAACATGTTCGCGAAATCTTTGACCGACTATGTTACAGCACCCAGATCCCCTGAAGCTTTGAACTTTGCTCCAGGACATTTTGACCAGGTTTCTGTCGGCAAGGCGAATTGGAAATGCACTGGGACAGGCTTAGTGCACACGGCTTAGAGGCAGAGGCACACTGTAGGGCTTGCGTTGGAGGCGCTATTCCCTTCGCAGCCCTGAGGCTCATTAGGAGGCTAAAATCCACTTCAACTCAGACTGATGGCCCGGTGGTGAGCCAGGTCCCCTTGTTCTATTTTCCCAGATTGGGCATCTGACAATGTTGTTATGGGGGCCTTAGTAATGTCAAATAGAACTCTGCCAGGCCCTAGAAGTATTAGCACTTTGACTCCTGCTGTCCCTCAAGCTCCTCGGGCTGCCCCTGTGATGATATGGGTCAAATCCTATGCAAAGGAAGATCCCCTGAGAGGTTATTTCAAAGGACTCACACATGGCAACAAAAATAATAATTTGACTAGATCTGACCTGGAGGTGAGGCTGAGCCAGCCCTCCTCACCGCCCTTCCAGATTTCAGAGCAGGCCCAGGATAGGGTGTATGCCTCTGCTGTTCAGTCCCCCTAATAAGCAACTTTAGGGACTTCATGACCCTAGCAGTGAGGGAGGCTCAGTATTGTCCCCAGCAGGACCTGTTGATGGGCCCCCCCTTTCTGATGTGAAGTATGATGGGGCGTTGTAATGGACTGTTTTGTATTTTCTTTATTTGCTATTGGTGAGCGATCCTTTTCATCTAGAGCCCTCCTTCCCTTTTTTGCAGGCAGTAAGAATTCGCCGAGTAGCTGGCTTCAATGGTAGTTAATGTTTACAATAGCCCCCATCCCCAATTTGGTAAGAGGTGCCTTTCAAATTTAGCCTCCGTGATGGAGGGTCTGGTCAGATGAATGGCTGTAAATGAGGCATCAATAATTTTAGGGGTGAGGGTATTTTAATGTCAAGCTGGTGACACTTTGTTCGAACCTACTGAAGTTGACTTGGCTAGCATTATCACCCCTATTATGAGGGATGTTAGAACCTGTAGAGAGGGGCTGAGGCTTTGGAAGTTTCTATATGGATAGGGTTGTGCGCAGCTTACTGGTCACTTCCCGGAAGAGATTCCAGGGAATTTGACTCTTTTTCAATGCTGGGGTGCTCCACCGTTAATTATTTCTGTGTGCCTGTATATTCTGGGATTGTGTCAGGTGGTTTAGGGTGTTGGATAACCTAGGCAGCGACCACTTCTCAATTCAGAAGAAACCTAGACTTCCGGGAAGGCCATTTCCAGCAGGCTCTTTTAGTTCCTGGGGGGGGGGGGGTGTCCCAGGGAGTTCTGTAGTGTCAGCGGAAATGGACCATGAAAGTATGTTGAGGGATTTTGTAAGAACGAGTTGGCAGATTTGGGAATTTTTCTTTTCTGGCAAAACAGACCAGGTTGCTATTCGGTCTGATTTCGTACTTATTTAGTGCAACCTGTCGGCTACATTTAATTGAAGTGTGGACAAAAGGAAGAGCAGCCAACATAGAGCGCGCGCAAAATTGAAGTATTTCTTGATGAGAACTTTGAAGATCCCCCTGACTACAAAGCTCAATGTAGTTATGGCCTGAACTTTGTATAAAGAAGCCATTGCGCACAGAAAATTTGAAATCAAAGCAAAGACATGGGAGGAATTAATACAATCCACTGACACCAATAATGTCAATATTTTTGGGGAAATTGTCAACAAGGGGCCTTTTATGAGTTCAGATAGCATGATCTCCCGGCGATGGTCTCAGAACAGCAATGGGTAGCCCATTACTCGTTGTTATTTTGTATTGGTATAATAGATATAAACAGGAAGAGACCTTCTGGGTTGGGCTTCAAACAGCCATTCCTTTGCTTGGTATACATTAATATTGATTTCAAAATAGAGGAGGTTCTGTCAGCCATTAACAACCAGGGCAGGAATGAGGAATCAGGCCTGGATAATGTTCCTGCAGATTTGTTTTTGGAGGACTCGAAAATGTGGTTGCCCATATTGACCTTGGGGTTTAATGCGATTTGTGCAGGAGGCCCTATTTCTGCATCCCGGTATCGTGTGACAATCTGTTCAATATTTTTTAAAAAAGGACGGCAAGGGTGCTTGCAGCATCGTATAGACAGGTTTTCCTTTTAGATTCTGTTTTTAAGATTCTGGGGAGGACCATCTTAGGGAGACTGGAGTTGTGGCTGAGAATTCAAATGTTTTTTCACCCATTCACTTGGGCTTCAGACCAGGTTTAGGGACAGCAGAGTAGGGTCTGAACCTTTACTTAGTGGTGGTACATTCATTATTTATTAAGGAGGAGCCTATTATTTTGGCTTTCATGAATTTGAGCACTGCATTTGACAAGGTTCATTATGTTGGGTTGTGGAGGTTGCTCAGATTTGTGAATTGCTCTGGTTCTTTGATGGATCTCTAGGAGAGACTAAACCAGTCTACGTTAGCTCAATTTAGGTATGGAGTGGCCGGAGAATGTACGCCTGTTTTTCAGGTGGAATGTGAAGTCCCCCAAGGCTGTGTGTTGGCCCCTCTGCTTTTCTGTCTTCACCAATGGCTTACATGAATTGAACAGGCCTCGGCGGCGCGTGGTAAAATGCATGAAAATCCTGAAACACGTACGCCACGCGATAGCTGGCAGGTACGTCAAAGAGCACAAAAACGAATGCATAAAAGGCCTGTGCGATCAACAAACTTGTGTCAAAAGCAACAATGAATGTACCATTTGTCGCAGCAGTGATCATTGGACACCGCAGGAGGAGGAGGAGATTTTCTACCTAGGAACAGCCTTTTTGGGATGCCTGATGACCAGGTCTATTGCAGGTATAGGTTTCCACCTCATATCAAATTAGACCTGGTCACAGAGTGGGAGGATGACCTTACATCACCCACCGTGTGCTCCCAAGCACTGAGCCCCTTGGAAAAGGTGCTCAATGTTCTGAATTTTTTGGCCATTGGGTCATTTCAGCAGACGACTGCCATCACCAGGTGTTGGCAATAATGACTGCATGCCCCTCAGTCTGAAGGCACAGCTACATGCCCAGAACACCTGCAGAAAGGCAGGCCGAGGTCCAGGGGTTTAATGGGGTGGAGCACTTCCTTAGAGTGCTTGGTGCCATCGATTGCACCCATGTGGCTCTACGCCCACCTAGGGCAACAGAGCACATATATCGCAATCGCAAGCAATGGCATTCCATCAACGTGCAGGTTATACGTGATGCCAAGGGTATCATTACTTCTGTACATGCAAACTATCCAGGGTCCACCCATGATTGTTTCATGTCCAGAATGTCACCCCTACACCGGGTCCTGGGAAGCATGGCAACACATGGCTCATTGGGGAGTATAACTGCTTGGGCACCTACATGCATGTCACAAACACACAAATACACACCAATGGCAACAATGTTTTCCTCTACAGGGGACAGGGCCTACCCTCTGAGCACCTACATGGTGATGCCAATACGGAACCCTGCCACACCACCCCATGTAAGATACAACACAGCCCATATTGCAACTCGGGGCATAGTGGAGCACACATTCGGAGAGCTGAAGTCACATTTCCACTCCCTTGACCACTCTGGTGGTAAGTTGCTATATGCACCACCACTAGTGTGCAGGATCATTGTGGCAGCATGTGTCCTGAACAATGTTGCAATACGGTGTGGCGTACCGGTGGACATGGTGGTGCCCCAACACCCGAAACCACATGTACGCCGCTGGCGCATGACAGGTCAAAGGGCACATGGCAAGGCTGCCATTACCCAGCTTGTGGTTACATTTTTCACCTCAAATCTAACACCTGTGGAGTGCACACAGCCATGACACATTCCAGGTTCCATTCAATGATGACAAAGGGCCAATCATCTGTGCCCACCAAACCACCCTGAGAATGTGTCCTTGGAGGTGCAACCTTGTGTGCATCCCTTAGAACTAAAACTAATTTAATTTTGGGTTTCCAAAAGAAACACATAGAAGAGGGACAATTTGATTTATTTTATTTATATGCATTTTTAAAGCGCTCACACAGACCATGGGCATCGAGGCGCTGTTACAGGAATTGTTTTGTTTCTTGGTTGCGTAATTGTTTTTCTTTTTTTTTTGTCTTAGTTGCGTGTTTATAACGCGCTTAAATACCCAGAGGTTTCTAAGTGCAGACCCGGAAATCGAACCTGTTGTTTTGTGTCGTCTTGCTTCCAAGGCAAACACATTGCAGCTGAGCTGGGACTATGCCACATACCACCATGCCACCTCCAGTCACCACAGCAGAAGCAAGGGCCCCCAGCTTGTGTTTGGTTTGACGGCAGAGGTCATTCCACCGCTTCATGACTTCACGAGCGGTGAGCCTCTCATTCTCCAAGGCGTTGATGCCATCTGTGACTCGCTGCAAGTGGACCATAGGCTGAGAAGGTGTATGCGTGCTCCCTGGCTGCATGCACATGTCACAGTGGTGTTCGTGCACATAGTCCACGAGGAGCTGGAGTTCTTCATCATTGAATCTCCTCTTCCTCGACATGGCGGTCCCCTTTGCTGTGCTTTGGGATTGAGCCTTTCCCGGTTCTGCACGCTTCTGCCTCTTGGAAGGTGGTGCAGACCCTGTGTGGCTGGGACCACTCAGAGCATTAGGGGCTGGACCACTAGTGGCCTGGGCCATGCCATCACCCACTGATGTTGGGTCAGTTACTGACCCTGCAGTCCCTCAACATGGGAGCCTGATCCAGGGCCTTTAACTTTATGTCCCTTCTGCCTGGACACATGAACAACAGCTGCACCTGCGTGTACGTGTCCCTGGGGGGGATGACAACAGATACTGCTGTTTGTCCCTGACCCTGGTTGTTGGGGACAGGAGCTGCCCCTGCAGTTGCCTCAACCTAGGTGCAGGGGAGTGCATATGACCCTGCAGATCCCTGACTCAGGGTGCTGGGTACAGCAGCATCACCTGCAGTCCCTGACCCCACTGTGATGTTAACAATGGGGGTACGTGATGAGTACGCGACTCACTGTTAGCCTCAGAAACAAGAAAAAACACTCACGTGTGTGAGGAGGAAAATCCCCCACCAAAATAAGAAGTTTGCACTGTCACAGTAGTGAACAAAATGCGTGGCACTCCAAAAATCACCGAAGTCCACACGTCCGTCCGCTCCAACTCGCACGTATGGTGTAATGTTCTCCTACGCACTCGTTTATCCCGAACTGAATGCCAATGCCCAATGGCCCGGGTGTGTCAAGTAACTTAAGTGATTAGGCCCTTTGCTCTAATTTCACGTGTGCCCGCTAATTGTGCATGCACAGAGTAACCGTAACTCTGTTTCCAGCTGCCCACGTGAGAAACACAGAATACCCACGCTCCTGCCTGCGAGCCTTTTTACCTGCCTCCTGCTGCCCTGAGCTGCCTCCTACGAGCCATCTGCTGCTGCCTGCCCACTGTGTGTGCCTGCTGCCCACCTGCTCTGCAATTTGAGTGCCTGCTACCAAGCCGTTGCCAGTGCTCCTGTTCTTTGCCCTGTGACCACCTCAGCTGATCCCAAAGACTCCCAACATGCCATTCCATCACCACCGCTCCCCAGCCCAGCCCCAGGACCACCTTGCCCACCCACACCTGCCTCGAGGATTGCCATGTCCGAAACAACATCTTCAGAGGTTAGTGGCAACCCCACGGCAAAGAGGCAGAGGGCTGTCAAGTTCACAGCAAGGGAAGTTGACATCCAGGTGGAGCATGTCCTGGGGCATTATGATACCCTCTTCGACGGACCGTCGCAAGTCGACAAGGAAGGACGGAAGCAGATTGTGGACCAGATCATGGGTGCCAGCCATTGACTACCACCACATGCACAATCCAGGACCCACAGCAATTAACACCACCGACATGTTGGTCCAGGACAAATTCGACCCGGTGCTGCACACCCAGATCAGCGATTTACAGCTCCGTCTGTAGTCGTTAGGTGAGTGTCCATGTGTTGCAGGCCTCCACAGTGCATGTGCATGCTAATGTATGGTGGGAGTGTGCAACTTGGCCTTACAGCAAGTATGCCTCTTGTACGGATATCTGTGTGCATGTCCCAGACAGTCCTCTACATGTGTTCTATGAACCATGTGTAATTTCAATGGTCTTACTTTTGCGTTGTGTGTTGTACTGCAGCATTTCACGACGTGCATGTGGTTTGTCACAGGTATCTGATACATGCCCATGTGAGAGGTGTGACAGATGTGTGGTGTTGTCAACATCATGAACATGCATGGTGTTCATGTGTATGTGTCTAAGATGTGACTGTGTGACTGGCCATCCCTCCTGGATGGATGTGACAGGTACATGTGACCTAGTCTTGTTGCAGGATTGCTGTTGAGGGGACTCTGATGTGGTAGCTCAGTGCACTGCTTGAGAACTGTCAGGTGATGTGTGTGCATGACATGTGCATGGCCTATGACGCATGTGTTTGTAGGATGAGCAATTGATAGGTTGTGACAATGCCATGTCCATGGATATGATTGTCTGTTGTGAAGGACAGACATGTATGTATGCACATTGCATGTACATGTGTGTTGTTGAGGGTGATGATGGTTGTACCCTGTAGCAGTTCACTTCATGAAAATATTTATGTGGCGAAGCACACATTGGTGCAGTACCCTGATGTTTGTTTTCTTTGTCTCTTTATCTGCAGTTGCATTGGATGAAGAGGGCAGAGACAGTGCTGTGGAGCAAGGCAGCAGGGATGCCTCCACCGGGCAGAGACGCAATCCACAGTCATCCCTCCTGGACACAACATCTTTAGGGAGTGAGGAGACTGGTGCTGTGTCTCAAACTTCAGCCATAGCTGCTGAGGGGAGGTCCAAGAGGGCGAAGCTGGATGCGGACTCCTCGGCAACAGGGGAGGGGGACAGGTGAGTACACACAGGGGCAATCCATTGCGGAAGACGTTGGGGAGGCATCCAAGTTGGTGGGGGAGGAGGCGGAGGGGGCCGTATTAGCCCAGTCCATGGTGCCCGCTGGGGTGATGAGGTGGGTGTGACTGGTGCAGTCCTAACTCAGGGGCATGAGGCAGTGCAGGTCACCATGGAGGGGCCTGTGCCAAATCCTGTCCCTGGGCTAGCGCCTGCACCAGTATTCACCTGTCAGCATGCCACAGGCCGGACCCAACTGCAGGTGTCAGATGTTTCCACCAAGACAGACAACCCACTGCCTGCGGCTGTTGCCATTCGAGGTAGAGTGGAACCCCTGATAGCCGGTATTGAGAGACATACAGTCGTCATTCGTGATGATGTGCAGGCTTGCACTTGTGTGCTTGCACATCATCATAATGAGGTTTGGTGTCTCCTGAACTGGCTAGCAGCATTCCTGGTCTCGAATTGGATGCATGGGCTGGCCACTTATACAACTCCCTCCTCGTCTTCCATGTCTGTGTGCCAGACGTCCTCCCCAGCACCTTCCAGCCCAGATACCACCAGGGTCCCCTATGTACCAGTCACACTTGCGTCGGCCAGTCTGGTGGAGCTACCATCCATGCATGAGTTGGGAGTCGGCAGTGGATCAGATGAGGTGGTCACCATGCCGAACCAGGCTACAACAGGAACAATGGCAGACCTGTACAAGTGAATTTACACTTTTGCATAAATAAATTGAGTTGAATGTTTTTTCTTTTTTATATATATTTTTTGTTCTTATTTAAATGTTAAACTATGGTAAATTCGTTAATGTACACCCAGGTATATATGTATGGAATGTCTATTTCTCACTGTAAATTTCATGTCAGTTTGATAGCATAATTTTCCTTTTCTGCTTTTGTGAAATAAACTTTTTGAAAATGTCTTTTCAATTTGGTTTTATATTGTGCTAGATTTCTAAATGATTATCTTAGTTTGTTTTAAGGAAGAATAATTAGGATATCTTTCTTTGGATACCATGTAAATTAGGACTATAGTCAATTAATTTATTTTTTACAGCGTTTGAATTTCTTTGTGTGACAATTTGAGGCCCCCTCAATAGCTGTACCACTTTGTTGGGGCAATCCCCTATTTTGAAATTACGACAGGAATAATGGCAATGGAAGGAGAGCAGGCACCCAGAAGCAGGGCACAGGCCCAACACCCCTGGGTGATGACATCAGCCCGGAGGGTGTCCACACAAATCAGGCACTGGGCGATTTGGCAGCAGCAGGCTCGAAGTAGGAGGCTATTGTACTCAGAGCATCCCATCTCAAGGAGGCAGGTATCCAGCAACAGGCAGGAGTCAATGTGGACCTCTAAACTAGGATGTCTTCTGTGTTCATGTGATACAGGCAGCAAATCAAGGCAGAGAGGCAGCAGCCTATGGAGGCGAGAGTCACCATGGCCAGGGCGGAGATTGACTCCGTTGGGCAGAGAGGCGGGCTGACATGCTCGAGGATACTTGCAGGGAGTTGGAGGGGATGGAGAGTTCCATGCTGGAGTCCCTGCAAGCCCTCGCGGAGAGAGCAAAGGCCTGTCTAGGGGAAGTGGACAAAGTCTTCGATGATGCCCTGGCCGAGTCATTGACTAACATTGGTGACAAGGAGACTAGCCCGCTGCCTGTGTAAATAGTTTTGTAGATATAAGTTTCCTTCCATTTTTCCTTATTATTTGAAGCTTGGCTCAAGGACATTAGTCCATTTATTTGGACTCTGTTCTGTAGGTGTAAGTTTTCTTAATTTTTTTGTTTTGTTGTGAAGTAGACTCTGGACTATCCTCCATGTTTTCTTTTACATCGTTTTTTGGTGTGTTTGAGGTGTTTGAGGTACTTGTAATTTTATGGGGTTTTTTGTGTAAATATTTTTTATACACAATATTTTTACATGGACATCTTTTAAGATAATGATTTGTGATTTATGATTTAATTTACAGTATGTATGTTTAAATACAACTATTTTATATATTTATTTTGTACTCTCACAGTTATTTTTTCAGTGTGCCTGTTTGATAGTCCTTTTAGTAGTCTTGATCCTGCACATTGCCAGTCATGTGTGTGGTTGCTTACTTGCATGTGATATGTGTTTATTTGCGGGATGAGTATACACAATAGATGGCAGACTGCTGGTGTTGTGTGAAGTGGGATTTTGTGTGTGCACAGGCAAATGGCATTTCCTTTCACATGTGCAGCATCACTGTGTATTTGCCCTCACTGTGTTTGTGAGTGAGGTGGGTGGAGTGACTGTGGGAGTGTTACATGTTCAGGACATGTATATGATTTGCTTGATGCTGTGTAACACACAGGTGGTGCTTTCCCCTTTGACGGCATGTGTTTTTACAGTTATCATCATCTCTGGTGTTGGTTAACCTCTTGCATTGGGATACACTATTGGCATTTCAATGTAGTTACACATTGGCTGCCCATTGCAGCTGTCTGATTACCATGTCCTTCACACATGGGCAAACCAGTGATGTGTTCATTAGGGATTATCTTCTAGGAATGGCAGCTGAATGTAGCTCAGGCTTTGAGACACCTTGCAGGTGTTTTTTTCATGTGGCAAACATTGAGGGTGGTTTGGAATCTGTCATTGGTGAACAATTTGTCCATGGGGATTGATGCCATGGTAATGTAACATAGCCAGCAGGCCCTCACGTTTGCATTCACATGTTACATGTGTATGTTGGGAGATGGTTGGGGACAGCTGTTCTGTTTACCCAGCTGCCGCACTCATGGATGTGGCCTGGGTGAATTGATACATTTTTGTTAGCAGGATACATGTTCCAGTGTATATCCAGGCTGGTGTCACTACACGGCAGTCAAGGTGCACGACACACAATTGATGGAGTGATGATGTGTCTGTATGTCAGGGTTCATCATGCAGGTGATGTCCCATGTGGTGGTGGCTGCCTGCAGGGTGGGGACACGGGTAATGGTGCTGGGGTATCCCATGTGGAGAGGGCTGCCTGCAGGTTGGGGTCACAGGGGATGGGTTGGCGGTAACCCATGTGGGGGGGGCTGCCTGCCGGGTGGGGTCGTGTGTGATGGGGGTTGGGGTATCCCATGTTGAGGGGACCGCCTGCAGGGAGGGGTCAGGGGTGATGGGGGCTGGGGTATCCCATGTGGAGGGGGCTGCCTGCAGGGTGAGGGAATGGGTGATGGGGCTGGGGTATCTCATATGAAGGGGCTGCCTGCAGGGTGTGGACATGGGTGATGGTGTGGGTGTATCCCATGTGGAGGGGGCTGCCTGCAGGGTGGGGTCACGGGTGATGGGGACTGGGGTATCCGATGTGGAGGGGGCTGCTTGCAGGGTGAGGTCACTGGTGATGGGGTTGGGGTATCCCATGTGGAGGGGGCTGGCTGCAGGGTGGGGTTACAGGTGATGGGGACTGGGGTATCCGATGTGGAGGGGGCTGCCTGCAGGGTGAGGTCACTGGTGATGGGGTTGGGGTATCCCATGTGGAGGGGGCTGGCTGCAGGGTGGGGTCACGGGTGATGGGGGCTGGGGTATCCCATGTGGAGGGGGCTGCCTGAAGGGTGGGAGCATGAGTGATGGGGCTGTGCTATCCCATGTGGAGGGGGCTGCCTGCAGGGTGGGGCACGGGTGATGGGGGCTGGGGTCAGGGTATCCCATGTGGAGGGGGATGCCTGCAGGGTAGGGACTCAGGTGATGGGGGTTGGGGTATCCCATGTAGAGGGGGCTGACTGCAGGGTGGTGGCACAGATGATGGGGGCTGTGGTATCCCATGTGGAGGGGGCTGCCTGCAGGGTGGGGGCACGGGTGATGGGGGTTGGGGTATCCCATGTGGAGGGAACTGCCTGCAGGGTGGGGGCACGGGTGATGGGGCGGGGGGACGTATCCCATGTGTAGGGGGATGTCTGCAGGGTGGGGGCACTGGTGAAGGGGGCTGGTGTATGCTATGTGGAGGGGGCTACCTGCAGGGTGGGGTCACGGGTGATGGGTGCTGGTGTATCCAATGGGGAGGGGGCTGCCTGTAAGGTGGGGGCACATGTGACAGGGGCTGGGTTGGGGGTATACCATGTGGATGGGGCTGCCTGCAGGGTGGGGGCTCGGGTGATGGGGGCTGGGGTATCCCATGTGGAGGGGGCTGCCTGCAGGGTGGGGTCATGGGTGATGGGGGCTGAGGTGGGGGTATCCCATGTGGATGGGTCTGCCTTCAGGGTGGAGTCATGGTTGATGGCAGCTGGTGTATCCCATGTGGAGGGGGCTGATGCAGGGTGGGGTCACAGGTGATGGGGGCTGGGGCATGGGTATCCCATGTGGAGGGGGCTAATTGCATGGTGGGGGCACATCTGATGGGGTTGGGGGACCCAATGTGGAGGGGGCTGCCTGCAGGGTGGGGAAATGGGTTATGGGGGCTGGGGTGGGGGTATCCCATGTGGAGGGGGCTGCCTGCAGGGTGGGGGCACGGATGATGGGGCTGAGGTGGGAGTATCCCATGTGGAGGGGGCTGCCTGCAGTGTGGGGGCATGGGTGATGGGGGCTGCGGTGGGGGTATCCCATGTGGAGGGGGCTGCCTGCAAGGTGGGGGCACGGGTGATGGGGGCTGAGGTATCCCGTGTGGACGGGGCTGCCTGAAGGGTGGGGGCACAGTTGATGGGGGCTGGAGTATCCCATGTGGATGGGGCTGCCTGCAGGTTGGAGTCATGGGTGATGGCAGCTGGTGTATCCCATGTGGAGGGGGCTGCCTGCAGGGTGGGGGCATAGGTGATGGGGCTGGGGTGGAGGTATCCCATGTGGAGGGGGCTGCCTGCAGGGTGGGCAGGGTGGGGTCACAGGTGATGGGGGCTGGGGTGTGGGTATCCCATTTGGAGGGGGCTAACTGCATGGTGGGGGCACATCTGATGGGGCTGGGGTGTGGATATCCTATGTGGAGGAGGCTGCCTGCAGGGTGGGGTAACCGGTTATGGGGGCTGGGGTGGGGTATCCCATGTGTAGGGGGCTACCTGCAGGGTGGGGGCATGGGTAATGGGGCCTGGGGTATGCCATGTGGAGGGGGCTGCCTGCAGGGTGGGGGCACAGGTGATTGGGGCTGGGGTGGGGGTATCCCATGTGGAGTGGGCTGCCTGCAGGGTGGGGTCATGGGTGATGTGGGCTGGGGTGGGGGTATCCCATGTGGAGGGGACTGCCTTCAGGGTGGGGTGATGGTTGATGGAGGCTGGGATATCCCATGTGGAGGGGGCTGCCTTCAGGGTGGGGTCACAGGTAATGGTTGGCTGGAGTGGGGAATCACATGTGGAGGGGGCTGCCTGCAAGGTGGGTCACGGATGATGGGGGCTGGGGTATCCCATGTTGAGAGGGCTGCCTGCAGGGTGGAAGCAGCAGTAATAGGGGCTGCAGTGGGGGTATCCCCGGTGCAAGGGGCTCCCTGCAGGGTGGGGGCACAGGTGATGTGGGCTGTGGTGGGGGTATCCCATGTGGAGGGAGCTGCCTGCAAGGTGGGGGCATGGAGGATGGGAGCTGGGGTATCCCATCTGGAGGGGGCTGCCTGCAGGGTTGGGGCATAGGTGATGGGGGCTGGGGTATCCCATCAGGAGGGGGCTGCTTTCCGCAGATTGCAAGTGGCAGCCGCACAATTTGGCTGGTGTGCGGTCAGGGACTGCAAGGTGTTTTCGCTCGATTTGGCTGAGGTACGGCCTGGGATTGTAATGTCTTTTCACGTTATTACGCTGGGGTGTGGCTGGGGATCGCAGGGTGTTTTCCTGTGATTACGCTGGGGTGCGTCTGAGAATTACGAGGTGTTTTCGTGCGATTTCGCCGTGGTGAGCCGGGGATCGCAGGGTGTTTTTGCACAATTATACTGCGGTGTGGCCCAGAATTACAAGGTGTTTACCCACGATTCCACTGGGGTGCAACCGGGGATCGCAGGGTGTTTTCATGCGATTTCGCTGGGGTGCGACCAGGGATTGCAGTGTGTTTTCGAGTGATTACGCTGGGGTACGGGCCGGAATTGTGAGGTGTTTACATGCTATTATGCTGGGGTGCAACCAGGGATCGCCGGGTGTTTTCATGCGATTTCAGTGGGGTGCGACCAGGGATCGCAGAGTGTTTTCGAGTGATTACGCTGGGGTGCGGGCCGGAATTGCAAGGTGTTTATGTGCTATTACACTGGGGTGCAACTAGGGATAGCCGGGTGTTTTCACATGATCACGCTGGGGTGCGGCCAGGGATGGCGGGGTGTTTTTGCGTGCATATGCTGCGGTACGGCTGGGAATTGCAAGGTGTTTACGCATGATTACGCTGGGGTGCAACCGGGGATCGCGGGGTGTTTTCATGCAATTACGCTGGGGTGCGGCCGGGGATTGTGAGGTGTTTTCACACGATTTGGCTTGGGTGCGGCCAGGGATTGGGAGGTGTTTACGCACGAATATGCTGGGCTGTGACCGTGGATCGCGGGGTGTTTTCACGCGATCACACTGGGGTGCTGCCTGGAATTGTGAGGTGTTTACACACAATTACTCTGGGGTGCGACTGGAGATCATGGGGTGTTTTCACAGGATTAGTCTGGGGTGCGGCCAGGGATCACAAGGTGTTTTCACGTGATTACGCTGAGTTGTGACCAGGAATTGCGAGCTGTTTATGTGCGATTATGCTGGGGTGCAACCGTGGATCGCGGTGTGTTTTCAAACCATTACGCTGGGGTGCGGCCGGGGAATGCAATGTGTTTTCGCATGATTTGGCTAGGGTGCAGCCGGGGATTGTGAGGGGTTTTCACACGATTTGACTGAGGTGCCTCCAGGGATTGCAAGGTGTTTTAGCGCGATTTGGCTCGGGTGCGGCAAGGGATTGCGAGGTGTTTTCACGCGATTTCACTAGGGGGTGTGTATGCTGGCCCAGGGATGGTATGGAAGCTTGCACTGTGTTAAGCATTTCACTTGCTTTTTACTGTGCGTGGGGGCATGTTGGGGGTATTACTCGCACAGCTTGCTGTTACTTGCGCCACGGCTATTGATGCCTCCGGAAATCCATGAATACGCGTGCCACGCAAAGACTTCTCTGCCTGGCCCTTGCGCCTTTTATGTGCCTGATTCTATGAATCAGGCCCAAAATCTCTAGCGGATACGCATTCCTTAATAAACAAGACAATATTGGCCATGAATCAACAAGCATAGTTAATTTCCCATTCTACAAATTCATCTAAAAATAATATCAAGGCGCATCTAGAGTCATGTACATTTCAAAATCCCATCATGATCCAAACTCAGAACTATGTCTGAGAGGTACTGGATGGGATTAATAATCGTATGCATTTTAGAACCCTGCTGTACATGGTATCCATAAAAGTAACAGAATGAATATTTTGCAAACAATACCCACAAGAAGTAGAGAAGATGAAGTTTCAGTATGCCTTCGAAATAGTATTTCCATTTATATAAATGTTGAAACGATGGAGGTCACATTTCTCTTCCTTTTATTAACCCACCCCCTCCCAAGATGATCTTTCATACTGAGCCAGTACACAATATGAGTACTATTAATATCCCTTAGGTAGATTGCTTATCAGTCATTGTAAAGACTGGAGGTGGGTATTTGTATATCTGCCTACTATATAGTTAGGGTAGAGGCACAGAGCACCGCAGCCAAGGTTCTCTAATAGTAGCTATGGACCAAGGCTGAGTCTCAAAGGAGGTCATTCAGGCTGGTTCGTAGGTAGAACGAATCCCCAAGCTTCGTATAATGGACTATCCGCACACTATGTTAGTACTTTTATTAAAAGATACAAAATCAACAGGTAGATATACAGAAATAAATAACTAGGTCACTTTGTACTAGAACTCTAAACAGGTAACTTACCTTAATATATACAGTTCTATGTGGCACCACTGTTACCTTTAATTTCAATTGAAATGCACCAACGGCTGACAGTTATTAAACACATTTACATTATTAGGCAGGGTTAACTTCATAAAATATCACTGTAGATAGGCAGGTAATAATTTGAATATAGTCAGAATGCTTTCTTTAGTGTACAAATACAATACTGTGTGAGGATCCACCCACCTAGGCAACCTGTAAGGAAATGTTAAGGTGTGCTTTATGTTGTGTATTACAGCCCAATCCAAATATTTTCATTAATAGTCTTTCTACAGATCCCACTACCCACAAAGTACCTGACAGGCAAATAGAACGCAAGACAAATCTGGGACCCCTGGATGAATCCTTAGGATGGAAGATGCTCTTCCTCCGTGGGTGCCTTGGAAGGCAAAGTGACGGAGTTTCTAAGATTCACTCAACAATGACCCTCAAGGATGACCCCCGTCCCTTGGAAGAAGGAACCACTGGGATTTTGGGGTTGAGAAGGATAAGGGAACCAAGCAGTGTCGGAAAGGTAGCAATTAAGTTATGCACAGTGTTCTCCGATGTCAAATGGTTCAGCCAGCTGTGGCTGTCCCACGAAAATGAAACTTTCTGTGGACCCCGACAAGGACTGGATGAAGAAGGTAAAACCTTTGGTGGTCATCAATGACTTTTGGTGGCAATGAGTGCAGTGGCAGAACTAGGTGTCAGAGTAACAGTCAAGAGGGTCAGTTATACCACAGAGGGGCCCGAGACCCAGAGACCCAAATGGTTGGGGAATGGTGGAGTCAGGAGATGGCTAATCCTGGAGAAAAACAGACAGAAAAATATAATGTGGAGCTCCAAGACAGGGACACGAGAGTAGGAACGTCGCGTTTAAGCGAGACGGCGAGATGCCAGCGTTCGACTCTGGCAGTCGTCAGGAAGACATGGAACCTCCGGGCGGACACACTCGAGGCGCAATGCCGTGCTCATGCGAAGTAGCAGAGCAGTCATCGTTCGACTCCGGCAGCAGTCAAAGGACCGCAAGCCATGAGAAGCGGGGCTGCCGCGGCATGGGGAGCCGCGGGTGCTCAACAGTTGTAGCCCACATAAGTGCCGCAGAGCCGCAGAATATAAAAAAACAACTTCGTAACACAATAACAATACAGCCCAAAAGCACAGGTCTCACAGAGACACACACAACCCTTCCAGGGAGAAATTAAGCACTTACCTGGGCAGAGGAGACTGGGACAGGGAGCGGATGGAGGTCAAGGACGAAGACAGGTTGCAATGCATCAAGTGAAAAAGGGGCGGGGCCTGGAGTAAGTTTATATAGACTAGAGGAGGAAGTGAATACTGATTGGCCTGTTAAGTTCTGGCTAGAGGGAGTGGCAGCGACGGGATCTCCACTACCATTGGAAGGCAAGAGTGTGTTCCATTCCCATTAGACGAAGAAGATGAAAGGCCTGCACCAAGATGGCAGGGGAGGTTAAGGCAAAGAGTAGGAAACATGCTGGTAAGTAAAACAAGGAAGGGAATGGTAAGTAAGAAAGGGGGAAAAACAAAGCTGCAAATGTCCCTAATACACAAAGGAACAGGGAGGCCACACTACATACCGTGGGCACAAATGGATAAAAATAACCTGTTGAAACTTCTCCCTCCACTTTCGGGTGGGGTGGGGAAATGGATACATGCATTTGAAAAGAACACAACAGGGGTACCATTGGCCATAGGGGATGTGAAAAGTTTGCTGGTGTCCGCTGTTGGTGATCAAGCAGACGCAGTGTAGGTGAAGGCGGGGTTCCCCGGAATGACAATGAGTTGTGACCACCATGACGGCTCCCCATTTAACAACGTTAGACCACAAGTATGGGATCCATTGCGGAGAACGTTTCCAGATATTCCAGATTTACACCAAGTGATGTAGTGCACTATGGGAGAGGAGGAGGAGCCTACGCAATTCATCCTCTGGGTGCAAGACCTGTGGAGAAGTGAAACAGGTATGGCATGGGACCAATCTACCACCTTGTTCTACTTTATAATCAAAAAAGGGCTCCCAAAGGAGGTACAGAAGGCTTTGGATAAAATAGCTGGAATAGAAGCCAAGTGCTGGCCCGAGATTCAGAGCATAATTGTGCACCATTGTAGGAGGATCAAAGAAAGAGAAAAAGAGATAGCACAGCAAAGGTTGCCAGACAAAGCGAAGCTAGTACAAAATAAATCAGTGAAGGTTGCAGCACTGAATGCCACAACATCAACTGACAGTAATGGTGAAGGAGAAGAGGGAGCAGGAAACGCACCAGCCAGAATGGCCGCAACATGGGCTGCAAGCGGACAGGAGCAGTGGGATGGAGAGCAACAGCACGGAGGGCCCCAATGGCAAGGGAGGCCAGCAAGAGGATGAGGTGGGTACAGAGGACCAAGAGTGGGATTCGGAGGAATGGGAAATAGAGGATTTGGAGGGCCTGGGATGAGGGGAGGACCACAAGGGTCATGTTGGAACTACGGAAGGTGGGGGCATTATTCAAGGGAATGCCGGATGCGACCTATGGGTTATTTTCAAGGACAGCCCCCTATGGGAAATGAACAACAGTGTGGCCACCCACACCCAGGCAGTCCCTATGGGTTACCAATGGGAGGGGGTGAGCAGAACGAGCAATATAATAATGAGCAACAAAGGCGACATACCAGCAACAACCACAGCAGAGGGGTATGCAACAACAAATGGCAAGACAAAATACTGTAGGAAATGCAAACAATAACATTTTTGCCACATCCGCTAATGGCTCACTGGCACTTTTTCACAGTGCAGCAATGGTGGGAGATAACGTCTTCTTGGTTCCAGGAACGGAGACATATGCCGATTAGGACAGCCCACAGAAAGCACTTGTTTGTCCAGTCCTATTCCCTACCCTACATGCAGAAGAGGAACCACTATTGGGAGCAGAGATAGGCAACCAACAGTTCATCTTTATGGTAGACTCGGGAGCAGAAAAATCATGCCTCATGGAAGGCCGGTTCCCGCTCTCGGGAGAAATTTGGAAATGCAAGGGTTCTCTGGGGCTATTTTAAAAGTTCCTTACACAAAAGATCTTGATATATCAGTGGGGGGAAAAACAGTGTGCCCACCTCTACTGTACCAGGAAGATGCGCCAATAAATTTGCTGGGAAGAGACCTTCTGAGTAAGTTAAACATGACTATCTCCTTTACTGAACGGGGGATAGTTTGTTCCACCCCAGGAGTGTGTCCTGTACGGGCGATGCTGATGATCAGCACAATATCAAATGAAGTTGCGGTAAGAGGGGTGCCCATTGACATGGATTTGTTCATTTATGGTATCAAGGTGTTAGCACAGGTGGTGCCAGAGATAACAAGAAAAGAGTGGAAGGTATCCTCAGATTTTGTCTTCCGCCCAATTGTGAATACAGATATTGTACGACGAACAATTTTGTCTATTGACCTAGAGGGGGTACAGGTCTCGAGCAAAGGTATTGCAGTAATAGGACTGGACACACATGGGTGCGAGTGGAGAACAGTACTGTGCATGGACCCAAACATAATGTTGCGCGACCTAACTGATGAAGAATTGTTCACTGACAGTGAGAGTGATGGGGAAATTAATGGAGATAAGTATACCATGCGATATCATGATCCAGCACAGGGAAATACACAATCCTCTTATGACTAGTGTTAAATAGCCACCCACCATAGTTGAGAAAGACATGGAGAAGGTGCTGCCAAAAATATGGACCACAGGCCCCCATGATGTAGGGTTATTACACAAAGTTACACACAGCAAAATAAAATTAAAACCAGAAGCCATACTGCCCAGAGTAAAATAGTACCCACTTTCCAAGGAAGCAGAGGAAGGAATACAAGAAACAATAAACACCCTGTTACAACAAGGGATAATAGTACCATACAATTCACCATGTAATATGGCAATTTCTCCAATCAAAAAAGCGAATGGCGGGGCTTGGAGGATGATCCAGGACTTACGCCCACTTAATGATGTCATACAGAAAGAATTCCAATTAGTTCCTAATGCAGCATCAATATTGTGTAGCATACCTAAAGATGCCACATGTTTCACAGTAGTGGATTTGAAGAACGCTTTCTTCTCAATTCCGATTGACCCAAGCTCTCAGTACCTCACAGCGTTCATGCTAGGGGGGAGTAGATATGAACATTGCAGACTACCACAGGGATATTGTGAAAGCCCCAGCATTTTTAGTAGGATTTTGCATGAAGATCTCAGAAACATTGATGTACAAAGCACAATAATACAATACGTAGACGATTTACTTGTCTGCAGCAAGAATGAAGAACAGTGCAGGGCCGATTCCATAACATTGTTGAATTTGTTGGCCACGAAAGGGTACAAGGTAGAGGTGCTCTACTTAGGACAGCTAATTTCAAAAGATGGCAAAAGGATATTGCCCGACAGGGTGGCAGCCATACACCGTATGATAATATCAAAAACAGTAAAAGACATGCAAAAGTTTCTCAGCATCTGTAATAACTGCAGCGCATGGATACTCAATTACACAGCATACATACGCCCACTGCTACAAGCACTGAAGGAAGCACAAAAGAATAATGTCCCAATAAAAAGGAAAAATTAGATGATGACACAGTATTTCAAACTGCAAGATCTCATTGCACACGCGGCAGTTCTGGCGAACCCAGATTACAACCGGGAATTTTACTTATTTTCACACTGCAATGGCACTCTAATGACTGCAGGGCTGACACAGAAAACATTGCTAGGGGCCTCATTACGACCCAGGCGGTAAGGGGTTAACGGCAGCGTAAACAGCGCCGACCCTTACCGCCTGAGTACGAGGTCCCTTAGCGCCATGGCGCTTTTAACACCTGCTTTTAGCAGGTGTTAAAATCCATGGCGCTAAGGGACCATGGAGTTAATTACGCCACCGTAATTTACGGTGGCGTAATTAACGCCTTCCCCACTCCCATTATGCCCTATGGGGCAAAAATGGGAATGGGGAAGGGTAAATGGGGATTGGGGACTTACCGCCCCGCCAAGGTCGGAATGGGGCGGTAAGTCCGCCAACCACCATGGCGTAAACGTAGTTTACGCCGTAGTTAAACGTAGTTTACGCCATCCTTCCGAGGTCGATAAATGAGCACCACACACCGTGGGTAATAATAAGCATCGCTCAGATACCTGAGGGTTCGTAGGGCTATATAAATGCCATATAGTTTACGCCATGGTGGTAAAGTCACGGCCCAGGCAGTAACTTACCGCCTGGGTCGTAATGAGGCCCTAGGTCACAAGCCATTGGCCTATTACAGTGGAACATGAGATTCAGTTATGCAAGGGCACTTTGCATGCGAACAAGCTCTTGCTGCAGCGGCCTTCGCAATCGAAAAAAGCACCACCATCGTGATGGGATACTCAGTGACCTTATACGCTGAACACTCACTCTTTGCTATCCTAGAACGATCCAAATCAACATTAACGACACAAAGGGCAACAGCCTACGAGATAATAATATCCAAATGTCCATGTGGTCAGGTGTAAAACAGTAAACCCAGCCAAATTCATTACTGAACCATGCATGGTAGGAGACATGCAGGAACACGATTGTGCTACATATGAGGGAGAAGAAGATGATATTCCCAAAGCGAGTCAAAATGCACTACAGGAAGGAGAGATATACTTCATAGATGGATCAGCATCAATAGATAGAGAAACAGGAGACAAACACATGGGAGTGGCGGTTGTAAGAATGGAGGAAGAAGGATATGAGGTAATTGTACAAAAGCGCCTCCCCTCTCATTACTCTGCACAAGCAGCAGAATTAACTGCACTAATTGAGGCATTGCACACTGCTAAAGGATGTGCAGTAACGATGTAAATTCAGATTTGGCATATGCCACCACAACAACAGTACACTCAGGGCTGTCAAGATGGCGACAGAGAGGATTCCGGAGGGCAGATGGGTTGCCAATGCAGCATGCTGCGTTACTAAATGAGTTGATAGAAGCACTAGCAGAACCGGTCAAGTTGCACAGCGAGTAGAACGCTCGCTTTGACATCTGTGCAGAGCCTGATAACGCAGGTTCGAATCTCGGCAGGGTCAAACCCAGCCTTTCATCCTTCCGAGGTCGATAAATGAGCACCACACACCGTGGGTAATAATAAGCATCGCTCAGATACCTGAGGGTTCGTAGGGCTATATAAATGCCAAATTATTATTATTATTATTATCAGTAGTGGCAGTGGTGAAATGTCAAGCGCATACCAATAACACAGACGCAATATCATTGGGAAACACGGCAGCAGACGCAGCAGCGAAAGACACCGCGTATTTCAATGTCCCACCAGCAATTGAATGTATTATCAAAACGCTGAGTACAGACACATTAGAAGAGGGATAAAACCATAGACCAATATCCCAAATAATAGAGCTTCAAAGACGCGCACCGGTAGAAGAGCAAGAACTATGGGCCAAGAGAGGGTGCAAACAGTCATCAACAGATTTAATATGGAGACAGGAATTAACAGGGAAAGTGATGATGCCAGTGGAGTTGCTGGAAATAGCGTTCCAACAGCTACACTTTCTGACGCATGTATCTAAACAACATATTGCAATATTGCAGCAGATATACAGGAACATTGGTTTGTTCCTAACTTACAGGAACATCTGTCAAAATGTACTATAGAGTGCACCACATGCCAAACATACAGTTCAGCAATGACACTGAGGACATTGCAAGGAACATTACACATCCTGTGGGCCCATTCAGAGAGCTCCACATTGACTATGCAGACATGGGAGAAAGATGTAATGGAGCAAGATACTTAATTGTGATAGTTTGTCCCTTCTCATGGTGGGTGGTAGCTGGACCATGCCCTCACCCAGATGTGAAGTGTGCCGCAAAGTTCTTAGTATGAGAGGTGTTCTTGAGGTGGGGCATACGTGATATAATAAGATCAGATAATAGCACACACTTTGTGAATGACCTCTTAAAGGAAGTAACATCTTTACTGAGGTCAATCACAAACTGTGTTCGATTTATCACCCAATGGCTAACGGTGTGGTGGAAAAAATCAACGGCCTGCTCAAAAGTAAGTTATCAAAGTTGTGCAACACGCTTAAAAAGAATTGGGTGTATTGCTTGCCTCTAGCACTGTTTCAACTCAGAACACACCAAGTAAAGACCACCATTTGAGTCTGCACGAAATAGTGACGGGCAGGCGCATTCATAGCCACTCTCCCGTAAGAAAAGCTTCAGATGCTTACAGGGCTGCCACAGTGCTGGGGGAAGAATTTAAGGAATACCTCACGCAGTTAACACCCACAGTGCGTAGCATAGCACGACAAGTTGCACCACCATTTACTGAAAATGCTGCGACAGACACTGCAATACCAGCCCAAGACAGTCCAAAGGGTCAGTTGATGCCAGGAGAAAATGTGTATGTACAGAGTTGTGTTCGGAGGTGGCACTCCCCAAGATTTCATGGCCCTTACAAAGTAATATACTGCACACCTACCACTGTAAAGGTTAAGGGATTGAAATATTGGGTGCATCTGTCAGATGTGAGAAGAGCATGTGATAGTGCAATCCCTCAATGCGAACAAACTAACAGCAACAAAGTTGCTAGTGGGTAAGAGAAGAACTATGAAAAGAACTATGAAAAGGCTCAAAGTGACAGTAATGAAAAGTTGAAAAGCATTGAGTAAAATTAGTTAGGACTCTCTCTCTCTAGAGAGTATCATTTAGCAGTAGTAGATAGGTCAACAAGAAAATGACAACGTAATGAAATAAATAATGTCTGCATGTCACTTAACAATTTTATGTCGCCCCTCCAGGTAACAAAATGGCCGAAAGAAGTACACTCACAGATGACAACACAGTTTTAGTTAGTGATAGGGTAGTTAATAGAGTTAATAAATACTATAATTTAGAGTGTGGCGTGAAATATTCTGCAATATTGTTTTCGATTATGCTATTTTTCATTGCATGGTACTATACTGTGTTTTTCATTGTTGATGACATGAAAAAGGGGGGGAGCGGGGCAAAGCTAATACGAGAAAGATCAATACTTGTATGGGCAGGTGTGAAAACCATGTGGAAGCATCATTATTCTGTTAATAATTATTCTGTTAATACAAACCTCACTACGTTGTACATAAATCGCACAGCGACAGCCCTCCCCCTTCCACTTGCTGCTATAAGCCCGAGTTATGACAATGAGACCAACCAGTATGATGGTGATTACTTTTGGGAGAATACACCTAAACTGATAAATATTGATGTACGGACAACTACAGAACCTACCTCACAAGGAACTATAATGCACTTTTATGTTGCGGCTACCCAAAAGACCCCAGAACTACAGGCTGGGTACACTGTGAATGAATTCAATGACACAAAATGGGTTTTTACCATAATTTATCTAAAAGTAAAAACAATGAATAACCAGGAAGGGAGGAGGAGGAGACGGAAAAGGGGGGTGGGAGGTAAAAGATATGATTTCTACCATGGCTTGGGATAAGATGAAATTGAAGACCCCCGCCACCCAGACCGGTCAAATAAATGGTACTCAGACATGAGTGCTACAGCAAAACAAGCTACAAACAAGATCTGCTATGTCTGCTCTCTCCTGCTGCATGCATCAGGCACACCCAAAATACTAGTACCACAAGACGTACCCTTGTCAGACGCACAGTGTTTAATTCATCTCGTATTATGCAGAATTCGCAGCACCTTCCAGGTACACACGGTTACAATAGAACTGCTGTAGAACGAGAAAACATGCACAAGCTGGTGCCAAGGAGTAATCTGCATTAACAAACCATTTTTCATCATAAAAGGAACAAGATTCACAGAAAACAAGTGGCATGATGAAACGATCAAGTGCAAAGCTGAAGCAATTAGGGGACTAACTGAAGAAAACTTTCATTGGATCAAAGAAATGTGATACCACATGAGCTTTGGTTCCACGGAGATGGGAAGGTACAAATGGTTGCCAACAAGCAGTGCAACAAAACAATCATTATTCCGGATATGAAAAAAGGTACAGCTGCATTGATGGACATGTATTGGGTCTGTGGCAAACAAGCTTACCTGCATCTACCGGCATCATGGAGGGGTACTTGCGCGCTGACCACCCTGCATTCAGCTCTGATGGTAATCCCAGAAAGCCATATCCGAGGAGGAAAAGGTTTGGCTGGCATATCGGCAGCAGGGCAATCGGCTGACACATTGGCAGCACCCTAACTAGCAATAACAGAACCTCCTTCATACGACATCTTGTCGGAAAGCGACCTAAAGGACAGACTCTCCCGCAAAGAACAGTCATCAAACTACATTTCCAGAGAATCATCCATGCTTCTTGCTGAGATCCCAACAAAGTACAAACTCTTCAATTCTGCAGAGACATTCTTTGCTTCCCTCCTCACGCCAGGACTCCAGGCATGGACAAACGCCAAATGGTTACAGATCATCCGCTGGGAGCTGATTCAACTGGCCAACGACACTGAAGAGGGATTCAATGTAATTAAGGTGGAACTTCGCGCCTTGCGCCTAATGACAATACGGAACCGGTGCGTCCTATACCTTCTCACAGCAATGGACGGCAGTATTTGCAGAAAAATTGGGAGCACATGCTGTACATTCGCACCCTCTGAAGATGCAAATAATGGGACTCTCTCCCACGTAATCTCAGCAGTGCACAGCCTGGGGGAGAGGATGTCAAAAGAAGGAGGAATAGAGCCAAGCAACTGGTTTGAAAATATGTTCAACTGGATACCGTCCTGGTTCAACACCGTGAAGAAAATATTTGTTCCTGTCATCATTTTTATTTTACTATTTTTCTTTGTGTGTCAACTAGGTATCCAATGCTTTGCAAAGTATAAGTCTGTGCCTAACTCAACAATGATGATGGTAACAGTGGGCCAACAGACAATGGTGGCCACTATGATAGATGCACAGATGCAAACTGGAGAGCCAAACCCACCAAAGTATTGCATGAAAGCTGTTTATCGTCAGAATGGGGACAGGGTAGATAATCTATATCACACCACCATAAAAGAACCAAGGGAGCTGCAATGATACAGGGAAGTGTGGGTGGACCTGGATGGGGATGGAGGAATATACATGACATGCACCCCAGATGAATATGCAAGAAAGGGCCATAGCTTAAGAAACGTATGTAGGGCTTAGATGCCAATAAAAGGAGCACCTGCTTGGGATGAAGTGGTTGCGGAAGCGGAGTATTATCTAAATGAGAATAAGAATAGTAAATAGTTTGTTACTTTAGATGTAATGAAAGGGGGGAATGTGCGGGAGTGAGGGTTTGTTTGGGCCCCCCGCCATATATTCAGTACAGCCTAGACCACTTGCTCTTCCAATGGTGGGGGACGCCTCGATTGCCCTTATGTTAACATCAGCCTTATGCTGACATTGGCATAGATGGGGCTGTTGTGAGAGACACTTGGCATCCATTTTGTACGCCCTCGACCCCTCGACTCTATCTTTTTGGACTAGGCCTCACTGCGATAATACAAAAAGGCTCCTCTCCCCTGTGCAGTGCCATGCGTACTGCGCACATAGCCCCCACCCTTTGTCACTGTGTCTGAAAGCTTTGCAGCTCCATTCTCACGCTCAAGCCTGAGGCAATTGCAACAAAAACAAATGTAACATCTCACTCTTCCTCTGAGATCACTGTCCCGTGTGTGAACCGGCCTGAGCCAGGCCTTGTAGCTCATCCATCTCCACAAACCTGCCCGTGCCCTCTCACCCTCGCTGTCGAAATATTACTGCCAGTGTAACCCTGTGTCCCTGCAAGGTATTCTCTTGATGTAGCAGATACGTGATCCTGCCATGAAGCCCACCCCAGCGTGCCCTTAGCTAAAATCAGATCTCTGTTACAGTGTCTCGCTTTCTATAACTAACAAACGTCAACTCGCCCCCACCCTCTTTGATAAGTCCAGACCCACCCTGCAATTTGAAGTTATCATACTGGTCAAGCCCCTTAACCTGGTAAACCATATAAGTCACAATAAGTAATGGTGCGATTACATGAATACAATTTATAGGTTTACGATGATTTGCTGAAAGGAGTTGTAATGACTATTGTTTAGTGCATGTTTAATGGTAGTGCATTATGTTAACTTAGTTAGCGGCCACCTTGCCTCACAGCGACCTGACCCTCACCCCGCCTGTACACAGACAGATGGACCTTGTGACGCTCACTCTCCTGTCAACCCAGCAGCCAACCACAGAGGAACAGCACCTATATGCGCCTATACAATGCAAGCTTGTGTCCAATCATAATGTACTTTGCAACATTCATGTCTGACATCATTTATGACGCTTTCTGCCCTTATAATCAATTGTAAGTGCATTGTTTGCCAGAACGTTCTCGGGCAGCAGAGTTCTCTGGATGCCAATTCTTTATAAAGAAAGACTAAATCTCGCAGCCTCTCCTCTTGGTCTCATTCCCCGTTGGGGTGTGTCTATTTTATTTGTATTGCATGTGCTAAGATAGGGATGGGCCTTTACACCTGTTAAACTCTTTATAACTAACACTGAGCTTGGGCTATGTGGAACCAAGTTTCAAGAACAAGGAAGAGTCATGTGAGATGACCGTGATGAGGCTTGACACAGACATGACATCAATGTCATTGTAGTGTAGCAAAACATAAAGTGCTTGATCAGCCAACAAATTATAAACTGCATTTGTTCCTATCTTGAAAACAGAACTGTGCTAACCATGGCCCTAGCGTCTGCTGTAGTGTTCTCCTCTCTACATAAAGACTTAGCGATCACTGCCGGAGAGTGTTATTGCTCTGCGTGGACACCGGAATGCTTGAAGTGGATGTAGAGATAACTGACCACTTCCAAAAATGGGCCAGTACCCATCGACAATGATGTAACTTTTGCATTACAGCAGAAAAGAACATCATGTGCTTAGCACGATCAAAAAGCCTGGACTTCTCACATAAAAGGTTTTCACATTTTCAGCAAAGGGGAATGCTTGGCAGTGAGAAAAATATGTGAAGAACCCATGTTTATTGTGTTACCATCAATTACAATGAATTTATAGCATGGATTTTAAATATATATATGAATATTTATAAAAGTTACCAATTTATGAAATCAGGGAGGAATGGCAAATGTTATGGAGCATTGAGAAGTCGGGTTGATTAAAATAGTGTAACTGTACCTTTTAACAACCGCTTCACTAAACTTAGGGACAAATTGGTTTATTGGTAGAAACTGTATATAAATGAATAGTAAATATTCAATGCACAAACCTATATAAGTGCAAAAGGCTATATACGCATGGGTGGGACAGTTTGAGCAAAACTCAAGCGTGTAATATTTCCAGGGGCTACAACCTGATCGAAGTAAACCAGGTTTTCTCTGCGGTTCAAGATATGTTTGTTTGTTTGTTTATTTATTTAGTATGGTGTGCAAAACCCAGAGGTAACAGAGCGCAACAGAGAACAGGAAGGTAAGATTACATAAAAACTTAGTTACAGGATAAGGCACACATGAGTAAGAAGCATAGCATTACATTGCGTGGAATGTACATATATACATATAGTTAATAAGTTGCTTACATATTTACATATTTACATATTTAATGCTGTGCATAGAAGCAATCAGGTTGAACTTACATATTTACATATTTAATGATGTACATAGAAGCAGTCAGGTTGAACAATGGCATGAGCATGTGAGAGGGCAAGGTTAGTCATGGGGATCATTGGACCGTAACCAGGTGAGGGTGTTTCGCCTGAAGCTGTAGTAGGATTGGTCTGTCCTGATGTTGAGTGGGAGGGCGTTCCAGTGTTGGGCTGCCAAGACAGGGAAGCTACTGCCGCCGGTTTTCTTTTATCTGAATTTGGGTACCTGTAGGCAGTAAGAGTTAATCAATCTGGTGGGGAAGGTGGAGGTTTTTTTGCTATTCTGGCTGCGAGATAGGGGGGGGCTGCATTGTTTAAGCATTTGAAAGTGAGTGATGCCGTTTTGAGAGAGATGCGGTCGGAGATTTTGAGCCATTTGTGTTCTCTCCTTTTGTTGGAGATGTGTTCCTTGGAAGGTACGTTAAGGGCTGTTCTGAGTGTGTTATTTTGTAGTGTGTGTATTTTGTCAGTTATGTATTTGTTGGCTCCGAGGTACATGGCATTACAATAGTCAAGTCTGGAGAGTATTAGGGCATTGGCGATGATGATGCAGCTAGCTTGGGTGAGGAAGGCTCTGCTTGCCCTGATTAGCTTGCATGTGTAGGAGGTAGAGGATGCTAGTGAGTTAACTTGTTTTTTTAGTGACAGGGCTGCATCTATGTGAAAGTCTAGCGTTTTCACTGTTTTGGCCACTGTGATGGTGTTGCCATCAATGATGAAAGCCTTATAGTTGGAGCTGAGTTTTTTAGATTGGTGTTGGATCCGAGGAGCAGGATTTCGGTTTTCTCATCATTCAGGCATAAGCCGTGTGTGGCCATCCATGCCTGAATGATGAGATATATTTTGTTTACCAGGGCCAAATCTGACACGAAGTTGCCCGAAAGGGGTATGAGGATCTGGGTGTCGTCTGCATAATTAGTATATGAGGCACCCAGTCTGTCCAACTTGTCAAATTGGGGCTTGGTAAAGATGTTGTAGAGGGTGGGGGAGACGCAGGAGTCCTGGGGTACCCCGCAGGTTATTTTGATGGGGTCTGCTGAGGCTAGAGTGGAGAAGACCTTCATAGTTCGATTGTCCAAAAATGATTGGACCCAGGTGTGGCCTATTTCGAGAAGTGGGCAGCTGAGGCCAGGTGTTCGCACAGGACTGTGTGATCCACCAGGTCGAACGCTGCAGACAGGTCAAGGAGGAGTAGCATGGCAGTGTTCCCTTTGTCGTTAATCTCATTGATCTGGGTTTTAAGATCGATTAGGGCTGTCTCAGTACCGTGCTGTGGTCTGAAACCCGATTGGCGGGCACCTAGTAGTTTGTGAGTTTCAAGATATTGCTGGATTTGCAGGTATGCTACTCTGTCTATTATCTTTAACAGGAACGGCACAGTGGTGATGGGCCTGTAGTTGGTGGGAATAGCAGGGTCTAGGGTTTGCTTCTTGAGGAGAGGCAGGACCCAGGATTCTTTGATGTTGCTTGGTATGGTGTTGGAAGAGAAGGATGCGTTGATCAGTTTGGTTATAAAGGGAGCTAGGTCCCTGGCAGCATCCTTGATTATCTGGGGAGGGCAGTTGTCGCCTTTGCAGTTGGATGGTTTAAGTGTGGCTATAACTCTTTCGGTTTCTGGGATAGATATTTTGGTGAACCTGAAGAGATTCTGGCCTGGTGGGTTGGTTATTTTAGCATGGTTACTGGGAGACGATTCATTTGTGGTGAGGGAGTCTTTTTTTAGTGCGATTTTAGTTTGGAGAGTTTTGATTTTTTTAGTTAGGGCGTTTTGGACGCTGGTGCACCATGCTTTGTCCTTAATTATGTTGTCTGGTGGGGTATGGGGGAATTCTAGTTCCCTTAGTATAGCAAATAGTTCCCTGGTGTTGGAGCTAGATTTTTTGATTATTTCATTGAAGAGGTTCTTTTTTGTGAGTAGGATTTCTTTTTTGTAGTTGTTCGCAAAAAGTTTAAGTTGTGATTTGTTCTCTTCTGTAGGGGATTTGCGCCATTGAGTTTCTAGTTTCCTTTTACGCATTCTAAGTTCTTTCAGATGGGGGGTGAACCAGGCATTCAGGTGGGCTTGTTGTTTGCAGTTTAAGAGGGGCAATGATGTCTAGTCCTTTCTTTATGGCATTGTTGTAGCTTTCTACTAGACACTCTGGATTTAGGTTGTCGGGAAGAGCATTGAGGGTTGGCAGTAGTAGTGGTGGGAGGTTGTCGGGGGTTATATTTTTTTTGCTCTAGTGGGCAGTGGTAGTGCCATGATGTTTTCTTTGTGGACTTCTTTGTTGAGTGATAATGTGAACTCAATGAGGTGATGGTCTGTCCAGTGTTGGGTAGAGGTTTTGGTGATGAAGGTGTCGCAGTTCAGGGTGGCGATCTAGTCCAAGGTCCTACCTTTATTGTGGGTAGGGGTAAGCACTCTTTGGATTAGACCGTGTTCATCTAGCATGTTGGCTATGGCTTGTGCTGATTTGTCATCGGGGTCATTTGACCCAAGGTTCAAGTCGCCCATCAATAATATTTGGGAGGTGTCTTTTATGCTGTTGGCTAGGAGGCTGGATAGGTCTGCCTCGAATGAGCCAATGGGGCCAGGTGGCCTATACATTAGATAAATGGTAAGGTGCGGCAGTTGGAGATGAGCAATTTGGCTGTGAGGAGCTTGCAAGATTTGAGAGGTGCTTGAGGCAGTGGTCTTAGCTCGAGGTTTGTTTTAGCTATGATGGCCAGGCCACCTCCTCTGTTTTTGGGCCTGTCCATTCTGATTATTTGGTAGTTTTCTGGGATGGATATTGAAAGTGCTGGGCCTGCTGCTTCGTGCAGCCATGATTCAGTGATTGCTAGTAGATCGAGGTTGTTTGTGGATAATGTGTCTGCTATTTCTGTGGCATGGGCCACTAGCAATCTAGCGTTGGTCAAGGCTCTGGATAGAGTGGTAGTGTTGGCTGTGTCCTGGATTGTTATAGGGATAAGTTTGGGTTGGGTGGAGTTATAGCAGGGTGTAGTTTGGTTAGGGCAGGTTTTAGGGTGTTGCGAGGTGGGTCTCTTGTTATGGCAGATGGGCTTGTAGAGGCAGGGTAGTTTGGCTCGAAGCCTGATGTTTCTTTCTGTGGTCGGACAAGGTGCATTTTCTGCAGGGTACATAGTTATGGCAGCAGTATAAATGGCAAGGTGTAATAAAGGTATGAGGAGGTACAGTAGGGTGGCTGTTTGCCTCTTACTAAGGCACATTGTATGATTTTGATCTGGGATCAGCAACAGTAGTGTGGTGCGACTATTGTATAGCAGGGCTATTCTGGCTTCAGCAATAGTAGAAGGGTGCAGCGACTAGCATCAGGTAAAGTCTAGAGGCTAGTATAGGCAGGGCTAGTGTAGCAGCAGCAAAAGTAGTCTGGTGCAACTAGAGTAAGGCAGCATCGGGTAAGGCACAGCAATTGGTGTAATGCAGGGCTAAAGCAGCAGCAGCAATAATAGTCTGGTGCAAACTTATATAAGGCAACATCAGGTAAGGCACAGCAATTGGTGTAATGCAGGGCTAAAGCAGCAGCAGCAATAATAGTCTGGTGCAAACTAGTATAAGGCAACATCAGGTTAGGCACAGCAATTGGTGTAATGCAGGGCTAAAGCAGCAGCAATAATAGTCTGGTGCAAGCTAGTATAAGGCAGCATCAGGTAAGGCACATCAATTGGTGTAATGCAGGGCTAAAGCAGCAGCAGCAATAATAGTCTGGTGCAAGCTAGTATAAGGCAGCATCAGGTAAGGCACAGCAATTGGTGTAATGCAGGGCTAAAGCAGCAGCAGCAGCAGCAATAATAATCTGGTGCAAACTAGTATAAGGCAGCACCAGGTAAAGCACAGCAATTGGTATAATGCAGGGCTAATGTATCAGCAGCAGTAGTAGTGTGGTGCAGCTAGTGTAGTGCAGGGCTGTTATGGCATCAGTGGTAGAATGTTGCAGTGGCTAGCATCTAGTGTAGGCATGATAGGCATAGCAGCTAGTGTTAGCATCATGCGAGGTGCATCAATTATCAAGGGACATGGCTGGAGTGTGGCAGCACATACATATCAGTAGCAGTGGTATGACATAGCGAATTGCCATTTCAGTAAGATACAGCAGCAAACGACTAGTGTAAGGCAGGACTAGTGTAGTAGTAGCCCCAATAATGAGGCACAGCAATTTAGAAGATTAGTTTAGCAAGGTGGAGGCTAATGCTGTGGCACTAGTGTAAGGCAGTGCTGGTATGGTGATAGCCGAAGTCGTGCAGCATGTTTAGCTTGAGGAGCGTCTGGTCTGGTGAGGTAAATTGCAAGAGAATACAAAGTGAGCAGCGTTTAAGTGTTCACAGTTTCAGAGTTGGCAGGTGTGCTTACCGGAGTGCCCACAATGGAGTTTGTGAGGGCAGCGGCGAGCGGAGAGTTGCGCATCAGTAGTTGTAGATCTTGCACGTGGGGGGCTGGAGGATGGGTAGGGTGTAGGGCAAGTGGCCCTTGGCACGAAAGGCACCAGACAGGCGCACGACAGGCTTCGTGCCTTGGAAGTTGTTCCTTTGCTGGTGGGCCGACGTTCACCTGCCGGCTTGCGATAGGCTCCCAAGAAGGGTAGGTTGCCCAATCACGACGATCTACCAGGCAGAGGTAGGGAAGTTATGCTGAGTTTAGAATAGGTTGCAGGGGTCGGCCATTTTGGAGTGCCAGGTCCTCATGGCAGGCAATGGCGGCCGTAGGTAAAAGATAGGTAAAAATTCGGTTTTCGCTTTTTCGAATCTGCCTAGTGCTACAAGCGCACTTGTGGATATTTACACTGCAGAATGGCGATTTTTTTCAGGCTCCGTGGTAAAAGGCTGCAAATGTGGGTAGGCAGCTGGGAAAGCCTCACAGCCTACCTTAAGACTGGGTGTTGCTCCCCAGGACTCATCCGGGTATCAGGCACTGCTCCTGCAGTGTGGGAGGGCTCCAGCACCTCCAGGGGGAATGAGGTTTAAACTTGCATCAGTATAATGACTGGAGAGTAGAAACTAGGTAAAGTCAGTGTTTGGGGTTCTAGGGGGCAGAAGCAGCACAGGAATGTTAGACAACTAATTTGTAGAATAGTTGAGTGAGTGGCAATTTGAGGTGTGAGTGGACGGGCAGTGCAACCCACGAGCATTCTACAGGAGATGGCCAAAGGAGTGAGAACCACACATGCATGTATGAGACCAAAGCACTGAGAACCGTACAAGCAGTTACTAGGTGTAGGTCAAGGTCTAAGCACTAAGAACCCCATGTCCAATTAGTAGGTGAAGGCGACGGTCAAAGCACTGAAAACCAAACATGAATGTATTAGGCATAGGAGAAGGCCAGAGGACTGAAAACATAATATGCACGTTGGTGGTGGAGAAGGCATAGCAGTGAGAACACTGTGTGCATTCACACAGCATATGAGAAGACTAAAGCAATGAGAACCCACTGTATGTTTAGTTGGAATATGAGAAGGCCAAAGTACTGACAACACAACATGCATTTAGTCAGCATAGGAGAAGGACAAAGCACTGAGAACCACACATTAATTTACTGGGCATAGGAGAAGGTCGGTGCACTGAAAACCTCATGTACACCGAGGTAGTGGAGAAGACCAGAGCACTGGGAACACCGTATGCATTCACTAGGCATAGGAGAAGCCAAAACAATGCGAACACACCATGCCTTTACTAGACATACGAGAAGATCCAAGCACTGTGAACCCCACATGCACTTATTGAAGGAAATGGTACATTAAATTATTACTATTGTAGTACCCGAATATGGTAGGGGAGTGGTGTAAGGCTCAGTTGAGGAATGTAGAAGTTGGGCATTTTTCACTTGCTACAGCAACAATTGCTTGAATTGGAGAAGCCCAGATAATATGAGGATCTCTGTGCCAGCTATGCTGGGCACTTAGTGACCGTATATCTCTTCTTCTTCAGAAAATAAAGGCATCTTTCTCAACAGAATCTGGTGCATTCGGGAAGAAATGTAATAGTGCATGACCCACCTTTCCGCATACATCAGGTGCCAGAGGGTGGAGTTCAGGAGGAGAAATCGGAGGCAGTTAAGCCACCACCAATTGAGGTACAGAGATGTAGAAAATATTACATCAGCTCAGCAACTAAGAGAAGCATCCATTGATGAGAGAGACGAGGGGATTCCCGAAAAATGTCCACTCCAATTTCTTTGGAAATAGATGACAATAAAGAACAAGACAAATATTATGCCCCATCCCTTGGTTCTTTTACAACATCACCAATAGTGAGGGAGACCAGACAGATGAAGAGGGCCAAAGGAATGATGAATTCATACAAATGTCAAGTGCAAGCACCGAACAAAGGCAACGATATTCAGCCACTCCCTGTTTGCCATTGTAAAATATTTTCCAAAATAGTTGCAGTCATTTACATCAACAGCACCGTACCAATGGTCAGCATCACCCAAACAGCATCTACCCCAAAGTACTGTAAGCAGACCTCAATAAGAAGGAGATGTAAGCACCATCTCAATAAGAATTATGATTGTCAAGTTATTTTACATCAGAAAAGAGGCTAATTTTACTAGCCATAGAAGCAGGAAATGTGTCTAGCAAGGGAAGACGATAATCAATGTGGGCACCACTCGCCTTTGGCCCCACATGAGATGACATCATCTGCATGCTTGGCAAAAGGAAAGGGGAACAGGGCAGCCTCCCACCTCCCCTCAACTGCAGGCAATGGGCACCTGTAGACCACCAGACAGCAGCACTGCACAAAAGAATCTTGCTAATGTACAGATTCGAAAGTCATCTCACAACAACACCTTTGCCTACATATCCCACGGCACACAGACAACTTATTTACGCTCACTGTGCCAGCCCACCATTGACTTTTGAGCATGCCAAAATGCCAAAACAGACATGAAAAGCTGTGTTTATTCAATGAAAACTCTGCTTCAAAGTTGGCCATGTATGTACTGCCCTCTTCCTTTGTACATATGTGATATGATAGGTATTTTATAACACGCTTAATACCCAGAGGTTTCTAAGCGCGGACCCGGGGATCAAACCTGTGTTGCTCCATGTTGTCCTGCTTCTAAGGCGAGCATGTTGCCCCTGAGCTATCCTCCTGAGAATGTGTGCAATCAGATGGCTCTTTAGCCTTGTAGAACCCCTCTGGGAAATTATGAGCCAGTGCTAATACACATACATTTCAGTACCATACCTAAAAAAACATCTCCTGAAAGCAGTCAGAATGCCACCGGACCACTGTGAGGCTACTGAATGCTCAAGGCATGGATTTCATGGCCATCACTGGGCAAAGAGTCACTTTGGCCCATAGCTCTCTTCAACAAAACCCAGGACAGCATTCAGCATTTGTTAATCACCAGCAGGCCACCCTGTATATGGAAGGGTTTAACCGAAGGTCCTACAGGGAGGTTGTGGCACATGCACTCACTCCTTGTGCTTTACCAGTGGGCTTTGTGTTGGCCAACAATGGGTCTAATATTGTAACTTCCCTGAAGGTAGGTGACACTATGAACATGACTTGATTTGCCCATGTCCTCCATCTTGTGGTAAGCCACTTCATAATCCAGTAATGCCATTAGTGGGCATCATCACAAGTCTGGCGATAACCCTTATAAGTTTCAGTAACAGAATTAGCGCCGCCAATACCACTACGCCGGACCAAGAGCCCATGTAAAATACCGCAGACTGAAAAAGCTGCTGGTGCAATTACAGCTGGCACTGTTACAGCCAACACTATTATAGCCTGAGCTGTTATAGCCGGCCATACGAGGCACAAACACAGCTGCATCACAAGTCCATGTTCTGCAGTATTAGCACCGAAAACTGGAGCTAATACCGCTGAAAACCTGGGACAGTTACCTCCAGTCTGCAGCTGGAGGTAAATGAACACAGGTGCCTGAAATGAAATCACAGGTGATCCCAGTCCAGCACTGCCACCAGAAGCGTTGGGAAGGTCAAAAGGCAACCCAGCATGCCACATGCATGGGAACAATACACAGCCACAAGACACCTACCAGGAACACCTGTTACCGACAGACACATCACAAAATATTTGCTGGAGCATAAAAGGGCGCATGTGATGCCAAAACAATGCATGATACCAGTGACACAGCATGCATATGATGATCATTGCCTTGATACTGTGTAAGTCCACCCCCACACATTTTGCAGTGACTAATGTCTGTGCCACTCCTCATGCAGGTGACTCCAGATACCCAGAGCTGGTTTGGCTAATGACCCATGTCCATGATCCACAAACACTTCACGACATATCCTACAACCACGCAAACAGCAGGAACTCTGTGTGCATTGAGCGCACCTTTGGACTCCTGAAGGCATGTTTTCGCTGCCTAGATCATACAGGTGGAGCACTTACATGTGCTCCGGAGATAGCAGGGAAAATAGTGCTTGTCTGTGCCATGCTACACAACATCTGCATAAGGAAGAATGTACCTAACCCCCTGATGTGGACATACCATCCTCAGATTATGAAGACGAAGTTCCTGAGGCAGGGGCCACAGCAGGAAACATCAGAGATGAAGATAGCGTGAGGGATGGGAGACTGGCTCGCCAGGCGCTGACTGACAATGGGGGTCATTACGAGTTGGACGGTAAGGGTTAACGGTCACCGGTAATGATGCCGGTGCCGGTAAACCCTTACTGCCCTATTCCGAGGTCCCTTAGCGGGTCCGAGCAGGAATGGCTGGTCCGACCAGCCGTTCTCTACGGGTCCTGTTAAGGGACCTTGGAGCTAATAACGGGCCCGCAATTTGCAGGCCCGCTATTAGCACCTTCCCCATTCCCATTGAGCCCTGTGGGGGCTCAAATGAGAATGGGGAATGGTCAACTGAATGGGGACTTACCGGGTCCGCATAGGTTGGAATGTCTCGGTAAGTACCCATTCAGCCATACCGGGCCCGGGTTTGGAGGCAGCCATGGCGCTAAAAGCGCCATGGCTACCTCCAAACTCGTAATGACCACCAATGTCTTCTAAGTAATTTCCCTGGCAGAAGCCATGCACCACTGTGTGACCATCCCTTCTGTAAATAAACTCCACAATGATGCCATCAAGAATGTCCTTTCAGTGATGCAGTTCAACTATTTTATTCTAACTATGTGCCCTAACTAGCCCCCCAAACCTCTTCCACCACCAACTCCCCAGCACACTATCTCCCCAACCTCCTCCCACCAGCAACTCCCCAACACACTCTCCCCACTCCCCTCCCACCACTGACTCCACAGCACACTTTTCCCCACTCTTCTCTCACCACCAACTCCCCAGCACACAATCCCCCACCCTCCTCCCACCACCAAGTCCCCAGCACACTATACCCCACGCTCGTCCCACCACCAACTCCCCAGCACACTATCCCCCCACTCTCCTCCCACCACCAACTCCTCAGAACACTATCCCCCCATCCTCCTCCCACCACCAACTCCCCAGCATGAACACAGGGCAAAAAGTGTCTACATGTCCTCTACAACCATGGCCTCTTCCCCCCTGCCACCCCCTGATGATCTTGGGCAGAGATGGCACTGGGACTAATGCCTCAGTGTGCCCTGCTGAGACTCCTATGTGGGAGTTGTAGAAGTGGAAGGGATGGTGCCTGTCCCCTGGAGCTGTTGCAGTGTCTATTCATTGCTCTTGTGGATGGTCTCGGACTTGGAAAGTGCTCAGACACTTTTGGCCATCTCTCTGACCCTATGCCCATGTACTGTTAGGGCAGCCATAGTGGCAGCTGCCTCCACCCGGCTCTTCGTCATGTTCTGTACAATCCTGCGGGTGGCCCCTTGTAGGCTGTCGCAGATTGCCTACAGAGTGTGTGCGCCCTATTGAGTCCATCTCTTCCAGCCTCTGCAGAACAGTGCTGCTTGATGTTGTGTGGCGTATGGGAGAGGGCCTGTGAAGTTGCCCTGGGCCTTATTCAGGGGAGCCATAAGGTGGTGTGCCAATGTCAATCTCTGGTGTATTAGCACACCAGCGGTGGGGAGGGCTCTCCAGGGTCTGTTGAGTATGGCGTAAGGGAGGCATCTCCAGGGTCTGTTGACGCGGGTGGCGGGGAGGGCGCTCCAGGGTTTGTGGACGCTCTGTAGGTGGTGACACCGGGCTTGTGTCCTCCAGTGCCTCCACAGTCATCCTGCCAGCAGGTGTGGCATCGGTGTTTGACCATCCAGCTGCAGGTGTGGGTGCAGTGTGTCTTGCACTGGTTGTGGTGGGTTGTGTAGTGGACATTGGCTTGGCTCTGCTGTGTTACATTGTCTCATGCAGGGACATCCGCATTGGCATAGCCTGACTGGGCCTTTGTGGAGTGGTGGTGGCAGACCGCGAGGGCCTGGGTATGCCACTCCCAGATGGGCCTGTAACCTCCTCCTCCTCTGATGGCTCTGGTGATGCGTGAATGCCTGTAGAGGACCTAGAAAATGTTGTCTGGTATGGTTCCCCCACATGTGTTGGCATGCAAGACACATTTGCCATGGTACAGAGTGGGACCACACATTTGGGCAAATGGGCATGGTTTGTCAGATGAGACTGCATGTGGAACCAGCATCATGGGGTTGATTGCAGCAATGAGTGTGTGACACATGGCCAGTTTATCTTTGGCCTGTGTGTGTGCAGGGGAGGGTGTCCATGCTGGGGCAGCTGATATATGGCATGCACGATTGTGGTTCTTCATGCACCACATCCCCTCCCCAGGTGGCACTCACATGTTTGGGGTGGGGGTGGTGGTTTACTCCATTTCACTGTCAAGGCTCTATGGGCCACTGCTGTGCAGCAATTGGCAAGCTGAGCACATGTCAGTGTAGGGGGATGTGTATTTCACTGTGGCTTGTCTGTCATGCCAACATGGGGCAGGCCATCTGGTCCCTCTCCATGGTGGTGTGACCGCTGCATGGTGTCTGGTGGCTCACGTTCCACAATCTCGCTGGCACAAGGTGCACCAGCAAGGGTGTGGTGCGCCTGGCATTTGGATAGGTCACTTGCTGGATCAAGTCGAACAGCTCACCAACCCAACACTGAATCCAAAACTCAGGAAGCTTGTAGAGGCCTGGTTCAATTCTGTTGAGCATCCAGAACAAGAACTAAACATATTTGAGGTGTTCCTATCTCCCCGGCCTGTGACATGTAAGATCCCACTCTACCTTTAATAAGACATCTTCATTGAACTTGAACATTTGCTGCTGAAATTCAAGCCTGTCTGTGCCCTGCCTTCAAACCCAGAGTAGCTCTTTATGCCATAGTTTCAATTATCTGTGCTTCCCTTTATACAAGTGGGGTTTTCATATTTGTAAGAGTTGTGTGAATTTTGAGTGTAAAGTTGTGTATTTTTGTAGAACCTTGATTAGGTAATTCTGCTATTTTGGCCAAATATTATAATTGCTGTTTTGGATGCTTCTGTGGTAGCTCACAGTCCAACTGAAGAGTGTACCCTGCCCTCAGCTTGTGCTAACATAAGAAGCAATAAAGGTATGCCATTCAAGCTTTGCATTGCTTCACCATTGTGATTAAAAAGGCTGCTGGTTTAGTAGTAGTGTGTGGCTGGGTACGCACTTGTATAACTACTCATCCCTTTACTCCAGCAGAGCAGTAGTCACTTCATTATTTCATCACACTTCTGACCTGACGTCACCCTCTTGAGGAAGGCCTGAGCCTGCCTTGCCACCTGTGCATGGGCAGGCGATTCTTTAGTGACTCCAGTTTCCTCTTCTGCTGAGGAACCATCTCTGATTCCTCCACTTCATGCTTTTTGAGTTTATGCAACACTGCCAACTCCTTTCTATGCTTCTTCCCCATGCACCTCAGAGGCTACCTCTCCCTGCTGTTCCTAGAATACCACCACAAAGCTCTCTCCCACCTTCTGCAGATACTCGTCATGTGACCCTTCCAGTACCACAAACTCTTCCATATTGTCATATTGGTGGATACATCCTCCTCCTCATGCACAGTCCTCCCCATTCATGCTCCAACTACTCATGCCCCACCTCGCCCTCCTAAACGGCAACCTCACTGTCCTCAACCATCTCCCCCTCTTCACCCACCTTCTCCCCTTCCTCAACCACAGTTTCCCCTCATTTAACAAAAATCTTCCCCTTGTCAATCACTGTCTCACCCACCTCACATTTTGTATCAACCTCTATCTGTCCCCCCACTCTACTTCGGCTCTGTCTCCCCCTGCTGCCTGAAATCCGCAACCTCTACCATCTTCTCCTTCTACCACTCCCTCCAAATAAAAGGACATGTTGCCTAAGGTCCCAATGTGCAACAAAACAAATGTGCCCAGTGTGCCTAAGTTGTCAATGTGCAACACTCAAAATAAGTAGCAAAGACAAAGGCATTCTTGCATACTCATTTGATTGCAAAGGGGGTATCACACCATAATGTCATGTAGTAATACAAAAAAACACAAACATGCAGAATTTCGAAGTTCACATATCCATTAAGTTATATGTGGGCGAGGGTGCGTTGGGGTTATAGAAAATCTAAGCGGAGTATGAGGGGGAGCTGCACGGTGTCTCCCCATGCATATAATTGCGGTGCATGTGCAGAAAAGAAAATCGTCATTTTCGTGTTCGACTTTTTTATCGGAGTAATCACATAGATCTGCAAACGGTTCTTGAAACTCACAAACAGTACGGAAGGTGACAGAGCACATCGCTGAATGACTTCTTGGTCATCCAAGAAATGTATCCCTACAAATACAGACAAGCAAATGTATTAGTAAACTGATTTTTTATTTTGATCTGTGTGGTGGCACAACGGGAATAGGGAAAATCTACAAAAGGAACTGTTTTGTTATTTTTTCCTCAATTGAGAGTTATGTTAAAGAAAGACGATTACAGCAGGAGGCTAAACAGGCAAATAAACACACAAAACCAAATAAAACAGGGATCAATAAACACTCAAAACATAGTATGATACTTCCCCAAAACACTAAAAAACTTTAATGAACTCACCAAAAGCACTCGGAACTGCTTCCAAATACGCCTAATTGTGAGCCTGTCCTCTCCATTCCTAGCTTGACAGCTAAACAAAACAGAAAAGGTAACAGGTGGCAAGTTGGTACTTTTAAAGGTGCTTGAACCTGTAGCTCAGGGCATACTATTGGCTAATCAAATTCTCCTCTTGAGTCTCACACTGTGCAATTGGGCGTTAGATCTCCAACGCCACTGTAAATTCCCACTGTGGTTCAACTACTCTTTTTCGTTTGTGAAAACCACATATACTTTGTTAAACAGCAAACGCGTTTTATCACATTATCCACAACTCAAGGAACAGAAGCCATATTGTGGACAATGGCTCATGATCGCTGATCCTTTGGTGTGCCTGATCCTTTATGGAGGATGTTTACTATTCACCCTGTAGTTTCAGTACCTCCATTGGATATGGCGAATTCCGCCTGAGTTATAAGTGAAGTGTAATTAGGGTTCGTATGAATTGGAAGGCATCATGGAGATCTCATGCCTAAAAGATCTTACTGACACGTGTTACTGAGCTCAAGTTTAAGCATTTTTGGTCATGACAATTGGACAAAACATGCTGTAGATCATTATTTCACTGCACAAATGTGCACTAGCTCATAGAAAATTAAATATTGGTATAGTGATAGCCTACCACTTTTCCTTTCTTCAAGACCCAGATGGAAATATGGCTCTTTAAATGTGGTTTCTCTGTTGCGCTTCCAAATTCCCTCTCTCCCACTTGCTTCTCTGCATTCACATTTGTACACAGCCAAGGCTCGGCCTTCCTAGGCTATATCCATCGGGTATGCTTAGTGTGAAAAAAACATGCTACCTGACAGTGGTGACTTCCACACTTCAATAGTTTCTTGAGCACAGCTTGGGCTATCAAAGAACCACACTTCCATTAATTCTAGAGCTGCCATCGCTGAAACATGTATGTTAGCATGAGATTATTTGCTAGAGCAGTATTCTACTCTGATCCGCTGGCTACCGTAGTACGCGTACCCCTACATTTCCCCTCTAGATCTACCTCCTCATATGTTACCACATTCTTCTGTACTTCCCTGTCCAACTTTCCCTGTCCAACTTCCCCTCACTTCTGTGTATTTTCTTTTTTCCTCCACATGTTATTGTCTGGGTACCCCTGGCGGTGCACAATACACCCATTTCTGAACAATGTACTGGTGCCTTAGGACCACTATGGTAGTGATTGGAGCAGTATAAAAGCTTAATAATAACATAAAACCAGCTCACCAGTTGCAATACAGCTCTGTACAGCTCTGTACAGCGCAGTCTAAACCTAAAACTATTGCAATCAACAAGTGATGGGAATAGCATTGATTAGGTTGGACGGTCAACAGGAAAAGGAATCAAGACAATAGAAAGGAAAGCTAAAGGAGGAGCCAAAGCAATACACTGGAAGATATATAAAGTGGCGCCCGGAAGCACTCGCTTTGCATCAACTTTATTGGAGATGACTTCTAACTCAAAAACATCAAATACATGAGCATCTTTGCCTTTGTGCTCAATTTGAGTTGAGCGATGGGTAAGAAATAAAGAGATTTTGAACGCAACCTCAATGCAGTTACATGCACCCTAATTACACAACCTAAACTATCCACTTTCTATCCACTATCTAAACTTCCACTATCCTTCTATCCACTTTCCCCCTTCCTATCTCCCCGTCTCCACCTCGGCTCGCAACCTTGGCATCCACCTAGACTCCTCCCTTTTCTTCTCACATCACATTTCTCTCACCTCTCGTTCCTGTCGTCACCTCCTCTGCAACATCCGCAAGATCAAGTCCTCCCTCACTTTCCACACTTCTAAACTCTTAATCTCTTCACTCATCTTCTCCCGACTCTTCTACTGTTCCTCGCTCCTCTTTGGACTCCCTGCCTCTAATCTGACCCCCCTCGAGTCCATCTACAACTCCTCTAGTCGTACTCTCTGCCTCTTCGGCCCTCGTGACTCTATTTCCTCCTCACTTTCTCAACTCGGCTGGCTTCCCTTCCCCTCCCAACTTAAATTTCAATTTCTCTGCTTGGTCTTCAAATCTCTACATGACCTTGCTCCCCCCTATCTCTCTTCTCTCCTCTCCTTTTACACTCCCTCTCGCTCTCTCCGCTCCGCTGACCTTTTTCTACTTACTGTACCCCCGTTTCCTTATGCTGCTTCTCGCTTCCGCTCCTTTCAGCTTCTGGCCCCCCTACATTGAAACGTCTTACCTCTCTCTATCCGCTCCACCCCCACATACACCTCCTTCCGCACTTCCTTGAAAGCCCTTCTTCTCCACTCCCCCCTTGACCTCCTACCTTCTCTCCTCCCTCCGCCCCCGTCCCCATACCTCCCCTTCCCTTCCTCTCACAGCCACTCGACATTATATCACATAACTGAACTTTGTCCCCTTCCCTTCTCTCCCTTCCTTCTCACTTTTCCCTCATCTCCAATATCCAAGGAAATTGTTCTACATATTGTTACGCTGGTTTGTCTCTGGTTTGTTAACTTGCTTCTCCATTATTGTATCTTGTTGTTTTATTGTAAAGCGCTTTGGAGTAAAGCGCTATATAAAATTAATAAACATAAACCTAAACATTGAGGGTCTGATTCATGGAAGTGTGTTATAATGGCACAATCCCATAGGAAAACGTTCTGTGAATCAGGGCCATAATGACATAAAATAAAACTCAAATGTTGTGCATGTCTTTGTATATAACGTGAGCAACCAGTAAGCAATTGCCATGCCACACTATAATTTAATTTACAGTACAGCAACAATAGGAAAGCTGTGTTACTCTTTAGTTACTTTTGGACCAAATTAACACTGCTGCATAGGTTATTCATGCTGTGACAACCACGTTAAACTTAAATACAAATATTTACTTCATAGGCTTTCCGCATTAACTGAACAAGAGAATGGAATACTTTCCACTATTATGATTGGTTTTGTTATTGAAATGCAAGCGCGGCCACCTGTGGTTAAACCCTGGCAGCTTTCCTTTGCAATGCAGCCAGATGATTGGCTCATGGAAGGCCAGCATCCTTCCCGCGGCACAACTGATGAGCGAATGGGAAGAAACTGCAGACTGTGCAACTTGGCATCAGCAGTGCACTTCTCTGCTGCACGGTGCTTAATTAGAAAGCTGTCAGACACCTAACGAAAGCAGCTGGCTGCAAACCAACGCGTTTCCCACAAAGGAAACCGAACAAAACAGCCAGTTCTTAACCCGAAAGCCGTCACTGGCCCATTGTTTACCAAGGCACACAGCACACTAATATTTGTTGGAGAGACAGCACGAGGGGTAGACGTTTACGTTTTACTAACACTGAAAGCCGCATTCTTCAGTCTAGAATACTTGAGTTACAGAAAGCATAATGACTTCCAACCCTTTAAAAGATTTCTGTTCAAATGAAAGCACAACAGCACAGCTATGTAAGAAAATGCATGTGTTAAACTAACAACTTTTTCCTGGAATGGCGACAGAAAACTTCATATTTTACACATATGCAACATGCAAGCGACTCAAACGAGTTGACTACCATTGGCCAAATTCACAAAGGTGGGTTACTTTGAAAAAGTGCATTGGAGGTGCTCTTTCAGCTGGTCAAACCTGAAAATGTGCAGGCCAATCGTTTGTACCAGTTGCCTGTGTATTTCCTGCTTCCATGTTCCTGCACAAAAGATAGATTAGCTGGCTCCTCCCTTGGCGACTATCACTGGCTGTTTGTGGCTTGGTGAATGGCCCACAGGGGCCCAAAATCCTGAGAGCTGGGGGTGACCTTCCTAATAAGCTACATAGCATATTACATGTCATGCATGCTGGGGGTGGGTGGGAGGGAATACAGCTTCCCAGTAAATAAGGCATTCTTGGAGAAGATGGTCTTCAAGATTAAGGTGTGAAATGGTGTCACACCCACCCACAGATAGGATTGTCTTTGGTGGGACGATGTGTTAGGCCAGGGGCCAAAGCTGCTTACAAGCCGGGGCATGCAAGTACAAGAGGCTGTGATTCATAGGCCTGCAACAGGAGCAGAAAGTTCATTGCGAAATAGGTTTAGCATTTAAATGTTAGTTTACTTTTATAAAGTGAACTCTTAAAACTAAACTCAAACACTAAACTAAATGCTGACTCTAAACTCTTTAATCTCTAACTCTATACTCCGTTTAAACTCTAAACTGTACTATGTACCAAATAAATCTAAATACCAAATTCAATACACTATATAGTAAACATGATATCTTCCTTTTCTCTGATGAAAACCGAGAGCCATAGCCAGGAACCTCCAACAGTGCATCAACGTCACTGCACCAAAATACGTTTTCACAGGTGCAGGAGCTGCAGCTTAAGAACAGACTGCAGCATACACTGACAACTATCAATAATCCTGCAGGCCTGCCACAACTGCCACATCTTTCAGGGACTGTGGAACACAATAAATGGTAAATTACTGCCACTCCAAAATAAGCGGTACCATATTGAGGTCAGGATTCAGCATTTTGCTGAAAGACTTCCTCGGGGCTGGGCATGTATACTTTCCATTTCCCTTACTCCATGTTTTCCCTTTTTAATGGTTATTTAATTGTGACATGACAGTTTGACTCTCTTCATATCCTTTTTTGTTTAACTATTGTGTTGCTGCTGTGTTTATATATATTATCGTTTTACTGTAAATGTTTGTGCACCCTTTTGAAACGTTTGTCATGTTATGCTAGACTATTGGAGTACTGGCAGGATGTATGGGCCACACAATGCCTAGGTAACTTGGGCTAATGGGCTGTAGTAGTGGTGCATGTGGGTCTCTTCTTTTAAAGCTCTTTAAGGCTGGCAATTACCGTTTGTGAGGTGAGGGCTTTCATTACATTCCCATTGCCACAGAAGGTCACTGAGTACAATATTTGAAATTCTAACAGGGAGAAAATCTCAGTATGCATTCAAAAGTAATTATATACATAAATAAAGAGGCACATGATTCAAATATAGCACATAGCTTACCAGAGCACGGTATAGTATGGTATTGTTTATTTATAAAGCGCCTATACACAGGGAGTGTTTCAAAGCGCTCAAGGAGGGTAGGAACATGGCAAAAAAACAACAGGCGCTCAGAGCCCTTGAAATTTTGAGACGATAATAGTCTGCACAGGCAGAGTAAGTGCGTAAAATACCTTTAACATTTTGCGATACAGCATCTAGGCCTGACGGCGATTCTGCAGTTTTACCAGTGAAATCTGGGGGTGAAGACAAGGGAGAACAAACAGGTGAAATTCAGGCACGGTATGTATGAATCGTGCAAGTGCACAGATGGTCACAGGGAGGGGGAGGACCAAGTGCACCCAGTCGGTGGAGACTGCAAAGAGAGCCACTCTCTTGGGTTGTTTATCAAAATGCAGTGAGTGTGGGTGCGGATTAGGGCCCTGAGGCAAGTGCGAAAGAGAACTGGCGGGGGATGCCAGGGACCTGTGAGTCTCTGAGGTACACCAGGCAGCCAGTCAGCACAATGTAAGGAAGAGGAGGGAGAGGGGGGAAGAGCAGAGAACTAGGTTAGCAGGGTAGAGGGAGAAAGAAGGAAGAGGAGAAGAGTAAGGTCTTGAAGAGTTTCCAAAACTTAAAAAGATCTGGCTCAGGATTGAGGGCAGCAGGGAGACTATTCCAGAGGGAGTCACCTGCTGAGGATAAAGATCTCCCTCCAAATCTCTGCTTGGTGAACCGGCTCACTTTCAGAAGGTTGGAGGTAGAAGAGCGGAGGGCTTGTGAGGGACTTTATTTAGGTAGACAGCGTTGCAGATAGGTAGGTCCCAGGCCCCAAAAAGCCCTGTGATCAATGCAGAAGGTCTAGAACTTGATTCTTGCATTCATGGGGAGCCAGTGAAGAGATTTCAGCGCAAGGGAGATGTGGTCCCTGGGCTTGAGACCAAGGATAAGCCTCTCTGTTTTCTTCTGGATGAGTTGCAGAGGGCGCAGTGCAGAGGAGGGAAGGTTGAGGAAGAGGCTGTTGCAATAGTTCAACCTAGAGGAACCAGGGCTCTGGAGACAGTGAGCTGATGGGGGAAAGTGAGAATAGGCAGAGTACCTCTGAAGAGGTGTAGCTGTTAGTTAGACGTTTTAGAGATGTCCGACATTTGAGAGTAGAAGGAGAGAGTGGAGTCAAAAATGACCCCATGGTTTCTTGCCTCACAGGTGGGTGAGGGCGCAGGGCCAAGGGAAGCAGGCTAGAGTGAAAGTGGCAACGTAGGAGCAGGGGTCCCAATGCAAACAATCTCAGTGTTACTGGCATTGAGGCAGGGGTAGTTTGCAGCACATCATGAATGAATAGCGGACAGACAGTCTGGTATGAGCGAGGAGTAGGAGGTGGCTGGGGGGAGCCTGAAAGATAGTTGCGTGTCATCCGAGTGATATTGGAAGTTAGAGGTGAAAGTGGCAATCACACGTGACAGGGCAGCCATATAGAAGTTGAAGAACCAGGGGGATAGGTTAGATCCCCGGGGGAACGCCACGGGTAGATAGAACTGTATTTGAGAGAAATGCTTTATGTTCCACCTTGGATGGACCGTTGGAGAGAAAGGAGGTTAACCACGCCGAATCCTGACCTGTGATTCCCAGGGGGTTGTGCCACTAAGATGTTGTAGTTAACCGTGTCAAAGGCAGAAGAGAGGTCAAGGAGAATGAGGACAGAGGGAGTGTTAGTGTCTAGATTTGAAAGAAGGTCTTCACAGGTGTTCAGAAGAGCAGTTTCCGTGACTCTGGATGCTCCAAAGCCGACTGATGGTCATGGAAGCAACTAATACATTCAGTGTGGTGGGTCATCTGATAGATAGCCAACTTCTCCAGGAGTTTTCCCAGGAAAAGAGTGATGGCGATAGGGCAGTAGTTTGCCCAAATGGAGGGGTCAGCAGAGGGTTTTTTGAGCAGAGGGTGCACAAGGGAATGCTTAAGGGCAGTTGGGAAAACTCAAGTGGAAAAGGAGAGATTGCAAAGATCAGCCAAGACTTGGGCGAGGGAGTCAATATTGTCTTTAATGGTTTTAGAGGGGCAGGGTTCCACCAGTTTGGATGAAGCTTTCATAGATCGGACTTGTCTGTTGACCTCATCAGGTGTGATGGGAGAAAAAGAAGAGAGGGTAAATGGAGGGGGGGACAAGGGAGGCTCTGGTTTTGGTGTATGCTATGGTGAGGAGGAGAGAATGGAAAGGATGTCTTGGGTTTTTGTGGTGAAGTGGTCAGCCAGAACCGAGCAAACGTCCTGAGAGGGTGTGACAGAAGAAGAGGCTGCTGTAGAATTGGCCAGTTCCTGCAGAGTCGATACTGCCTTTGAAGGAGGCAGCAGGCCAATTTGTCAGATGGTTGCCCAATGCATTTCCTTTCCGCTCAGCTGCCCTACACGTGTGTTTAAGAGCAGCCAGGTCAGTGTTGTACCAAGAGTTCTACTTTTTGGAAGGCTTCAGTCAGACCCTAATGACAGGGGCAAGAGTGTCAAGTGTGTTGGAGATAGAGAGATTGAGGTTAGCGAGGGCTGTGTCAGGATGGGAGCCAGCCGACGGGATGGGTGGATGAGAGCAGGTGGAGGCAAAGGCAGCCATTGTCACTTTTTCATGTTTCTGGTGACTTTGAAGCTAAGTGACTGTGCAGGGTGTGTTGCTGCAAGAGGAGAGGAGAGCTTCAGGTGTGTTGAGAGAAGAGAGTGGTCAATCCAAGAGAGGGAGGTAGTCAGAGGGATAGAGAGAGGGGTATCAGTAGAGATGAGGGCATCCAAGGTGTGGCCCGTGGTCTGCGTGGATCCAGAAGGTAGGATAGAGAGGGATAGAGAGTCGCAAAGGTTGCAGAAAGGACCTGAATAGTTAAGATAGTCCAGATGGATGTTCAGGTCATCCATAAGAATAAGTCGAGAGGAGGAGGAGAGTAGGGAGGAGGCCAGGTCAGCCCATTCCAAGAGGAAGAGAGTGGACTGACCTGGTCTGAGTAATGGAATGGGGAATTGTTTGTATGGCATGAAGATTGCCAAGAAAAGTTATGTTTTACATCATTTTCAAAATAATTACTGCATTAGAAAATGTTTACGACAGTGTCGAATGGGGCATACAGTGTCTGAGTAAGAGCAGGTCACTGTGAGACTAGCCCGCCTATGAATTTGGGATCTAACTGGAACACTATAAAGCCCACTTTTGTGAGGCCTCACACCCGTTCGCACACTACTCATGTCTCAGTCAGCCCTAAATCCAAAACAAAACATCACTGGCAAAGGCCTTACTATAAGATATTATAAGAACAAAAGTGTCAACCCAAGAATATTTCTATCTTGATATCTTCCCTCTCTGACCTCCCTGGTCCTCATGTCAGCAAGTATAATGAAACATGCTCCTCATCCATGTGCCTGACTCCTACTTTAATTGTCCACTAGATCATGGCAAAGGATGCCTACCCTGGGGTTTCCCCAGTGCCAGTACTTCCCCAAAGGTGGGGTGTGGAAGTGGGGCAGGGCACCGTCTTGCTCCCTTCTTCCTGTGCCTGTCTAACAGAACTAAGTACCAATTTGTCTGGCCCTAGATCTGTGCTGCGTAATTCTGGCAAGTCCTTTTGTGTTTTCACCATATAACTACCTTAGACAGAGCGTCTGGTGGTGGCAGAAAAGAGCTAGCAATCCAACTGAGAAAGAGCCGGCGAAGAATTGCAATATTGCAGAGCAATCTACAGATGAGACAGGCAGTTCAGACTTTCTACATGACTTGAACTGTAAACCCATATTATACCATAAGCAGGGCTATGGAACAGTCCTCAGATTAAACCATCAATCAACATGCTTTTTGTAATCCTGAAACAAACCATGAATGTTATAGGTTGCACATAGTGACACTATCTCTTGCTCCTTTCAGATTCAGGTCGGGTCACCAAGAGCGATCCATCTTCCACTGCCCTGCTGCCTGGACATTGTTGTTCTTCCCATGGAGGCTGGTGGCAGTCTCACGCTGCGTGCTTCTGTAGAGATTCTAATCTCAGCCCCTGTCCGACAACCGTCGGAACCGAGCTGACTGAGCAGCCAAACCCGATCAACACAATGGCTCCCAACTCTAGTGCATGTACTGAGGATGAGGCACATGCAGTCAGGCCAGGCCAGGCCTGGACCCGGGAACTGATAAGCAACAAATATTGCTTTTAAGTCCTGGTATCCGGGTCTTGCAGAGACCCCAGGAGATGCTAGCCTGGATTTCCCTGCACCGCAGTGTGCAGACAGCAGGCATGCTGCTCTGACTGAATGAGAATCTGAATATGATTTCATAGATGGCATTTTGTTTTTAATGTGCATACTTTATTCCAATAATTAAATGATGCATCATGCTGCATGACAGTGGTGTTGTTGGAGTCTGACTGGCTCCCCCTAGAGGCTTGCTCCTCAGGCAGTCGCCTGCACTGCCTGATGCAAAGACCGGCCCGTCAGTAACCTGCTCTGAACGGTAACAGAGGTCAACTTTGCAAGTGCAAATGTTCAGTTTGCGGTTCGGGTGGGTGGGATTCAGACACTGCCTCAGTTTAGAGACCAATGGACGTCAGTGGGAGGGGGGCCAAAGGACAAGGCTATGGGTACATTCAAAATGTACTTTGTGAACCACATGGTAGGGCGAGGTTTACACTTATTTCCATGCACTTTGAGTGACAGTACTCCTATCTATAACACAAGCAGGTGGGTTGAACTAGTCAGTAACCTTTCTCAGTTGAAACACCAGGCCGTTGGGTAACCCAATTAAAGGCCGGAGGATTATACTGTACGCCAATGAAAGGGCGCTAAGATTTATTCTTACAGACTAGTATTAGTCTTTCACCAGGTAGGATTAGTTAGACAATCACCCTATCCTGTGTATTCAGCTATGCCCTTGACAAAGGACAGGGGTAACATCAGTAGGAAGCCATTTTACTTCTCCTACAACTTTGCATGGAAGTGGAATGTGTTGCATTGAGTTTTGATCAGGAGAGTTTGCCCTCTTTGTGATAACAAATTACTGTCGGGGATGACCCTGCTTACTTGAATATAGGCCACCTATTCTGTTAATCTGGCCATCATTGTGCTCCCACTTTTCGGTGCAGCCTGCCTGTAATTGCCAGAGGGGGGACCCAGTCTGTCTGCCTACAGAGCCCATCCACACCAGGTCTGTTGACTTCTTGGTCCAAAACTGTGACCTTGCCTGTGGTCTCCCACATGCCATTCTCCATTCCGGCATGCCTCCCACTTCCACAGTTTTCTGGTGCATGTGACTCGATTCCAGAACGGTGTTGAGGTCGCTGATCAAAAGAAGAGCACCTTAACATCTGCTCCTTGTCTGACTAAACTCAAATCTGTTCTGTAGCCTGCACTCCTCTTCTCTGTCCCTTTCCTGCCCTTAGCAACAGCCCTTTCTAGCCATGTGGATTCTAAATTTCACATTTTTTAGAATCTGTGGACCAATGCCTGCCACTACCAGAGAAAATCTGAACCTGCCCTCTACACTGCCTGCTGTACCTGTGTCTAGCTGCCTATCTGCCGGCACAAGTAGTAATGTAAGAACTGAAACATCAATCACATGCACTGACATTGCCAGCTTGTAGTTTATAGGGAGGGCTCCTAGTCTCTGAGGGGTTTGGTAAACCTGAGGATATATCAGTGTAACCATCCAGGCAGACCAGGACCCACTACCACAGTGGTGAGTGTGTAGTGCCTTGCCACTGGCAGAGGAAGAGCTACGCAGCCACACAACAACACTTTAACTGGCAAATTGTAGGGTGTACCTTTCTGGATAATCTACCAAAATAGTCATAGCCTCCAGATCTCAACCTCTAAACGTATCTGGTGTTCGACTTTGACCCCGAGAATTCCCCAGGAGAGGGGGTCACCTAACCCGTAACAAACTCACCTTCTAGGTCCATACTGGAGCGTAAACAAGGAGAGCTGTGGCTATTCTCAACTTAGGGACCAGTCCTCTTGAAGCCTAATTTTAGAGTGTGTAGTCCATTGGTTAATCCCGTTTATTAGTAACAGGGCCACCTAGAGTCTACCCAACTCAGTTCGTAGACACTCACTAGTAGTGAACATGGCTAGTATAGGGCCCAACGTCACCCACTTATCCATTTTGATTGCGTCCATATCTTGGTCATGAGAGCTGTGTATTTCTTTGGGACCATGAGAGTGGCCTCTAGAGGTCATCTTTGCTGGGGCAATACCCGTTCCGCCAAATCTGTGATCCGAAGCTAATAGCGCCGGTGGGTTTGGCGGTAGGGCTAATAACACCAGCGCTTTTAGCGCCGGCGTTACCGCCCAACTCATGATGAGGCCCTTAGTATTTGTCAAGAAATCCTAAATGTGTACAACATCTTTTTGCCTGTCAGAATGGGAAATTCTGCAAGTCAGAGAGTGAGCCTTTGCCCTGATTCCCCTGTTGGCCAAGACATTTTCAGATGAATGCCATTATGGAATACACAGACCAAGTGTCCGAACCCACTGGTATGGCCCCTAAAAGACTCCTTTTATGAGACTCACCTTGTTGCAGTGTGTGGGGTGCAGATGAAGAAGAGGAATCATTCACCACTCCCAGATGCCCTCTCTGAACCCTCAGCGCTGATGCTATCACAATACTAGGTACATGCCTCAGCATTTCCCAAGCCAGTATGACACTCAGCCCGGTGCACATTCCAATTAGGTCACCATGTGCATCAGGACCAGTGTGCCTGTTGAAAGGAATGGTACCACTGGAAGTACAACTGTCCTCAGTGGATTCAGCATCAGCAGAACTAGATCGCAGCCCGTCAAGTACCATGCTTGTCTGATCCCTTTCAGCTCCCTGCTCAGCCTAGACCCCCAGAACACAAAACTGGTTCTGGCTCAGCACCCCAGACTGGACAAACCTAGGCCGGATCCCAGACCAATGCATCTCATCTCACAGCTCATAGTAAAAACAGCCAGAGTGCCTCTGCTGACATTGCTTTTGAGCCCCAGCAGCCAGGCCAAAGGTTTATTGATTTATTTATGTATTCATTGATAAAGCACGCAAAACCCATTAGGCATCAAGGTGCTTTTACAGATAATAAGCTTTACATACAGGCATCAGAGAGCACATAGGATAATATACACATCCAGCTTACATGAGGCTCCTGACTAGAGATTGCAGACAATTTAGACAAACATTATTAGGCAAATAGCCACGTTTTGAGAGCTCTTCTGAAAGTCCAGAATGATTCCTCAGCCCTTAGTGCAGGAGGGAAGGAGTCCCAGTGTTTAGCTGCAATCAATGGAATTGATGGAAACTAGACCCAGGCAAAGTACCCCTGGCACCCCAACTCCTCACCCTATCCATCCCAATCCCATCCAGTGGCCTCTAGGGGACAGAATACGTAAGTAACAAGCATGCCAGGATGCAGGAGGACACGGGAGCCGCTTTCAGCACACTGAGGCTGGGGGAGATACCGGATGCTCCAGTGTCTGGACCAAATGAAACAGCTGTAGGAAGAGAAGGCATCCCACTTAAGGTGCCTGTATAATTGTGGTGCACTACCTCCTCTGGCCTCCTACAGCACTCTGCTTGAACCTGCCAATGCACTAACCTCTTGTCTGTGCACTGTTGCAAGTTCTGTGTCCCTGGTCCATTCTCCCCAATTTACCAGTCCAAAATACAGTGACAGAACTGACAAGATTGCTACACAAAACTGCAGGCTACCCTCTGAACGAAATCGACCGCAAAGGGGAAAACAGAAAAGAAGAATGAGGAGCTGCAAGGAAAGATGTCCGCATAGACAGGACTATGTTGGCTAGACATGTTGACCGTTGCCCTCATGTACATGTGAGGTATGCCCAGCGGCTTTGCTGGACTCTCTCCATTTGAGATCATGATTGCAAGAAATATACCACTGCCAGCTGCAGCTCCTCCCTCTGTGAACACTTTGCGTTTGGCATATTTCAGACACCTTACAGTCTAACAGATATGTTCTTGGACCGTGGTCCCTTGAACTGTAATTTTATTGGACATTATTAATTTTACAGTGAACAGTTTGGATTATTTGTATTTTAATAATTAAAAATGTTAATATTTTATATTATAATTTTTATGTTATGTTAATTTTGGATTTTGTTTCTGAATTTTATTTAAATTTTAATATTGCCATTTTCCATATTATATATCGATGTTTGTATTTTCATAATTTAACATTCTAATATTGTATACTAAAATGTGTGTCTCTATGTTTTTATTATTTTATTTTGTTTCAAGCTTTCTCTCTTTTCAAAGCACTTTTTTTTTGCATTTGTGAGTGGCGACATTTGGGGTTATTATATGTTTGGAGTTCGACCTGCGTTTGAGAAGTAACAGTTCCGCTTTTGAATCCCTAGTATGTCAATGTAACTATCATTTGGCTACAGTGTACTAGACTCACTTTGCTGTAAGTGTGTTTTACTTTACATTTTCTGTTCCAGTATACCAGCCTTGCCTTTCATCTTTCATTTTTGTACTATGCCATTTTCCTGTCTTCGTGTGCCAGCTTTAATTTCTTTTCAGCTTGCTTTCTTGTGAGATCTCTGCTTCCCCCCTGAATTTTGTGAACTTTTCATCTGCTCCCTGAAGGACTTGGAGGTCAGAAATATTGACTCATCTGCACATGTCCCGCTCCAATCAGGTGCTCTCGCTCCCCATGGGTCCCCAAACCCAATCTATAATGTCTGCCATCAGCCAGTTAATCAAACTTGCTCTGCTTCGTTTACTCCTCCCTCCAGATCTGCTTTTTGGCAGCGCGCAAGCTCTTTCAGACCACCTTTGGGATCTGTGCCTATATGCCTCCCTATCATGGCACAGAGTTCCTGCTCCAGTGTTGCTCCGCAATCCCAGGAAGCCCATTGAACACCTGGCAAAAGCGGCTACAAGGGCACCTTCCCTGTATGCTTTAAGTGGAAAAGAGAAGAAGGGGCTGAAAATGTGGGCACCATCACCAGATGCCAGTCCATAGGGCTCTCCTTACACTACCGCCCCTGGCTATGCATGAGACCGCAGTCTCCTGCCAAGTATAGAAAATACCCATGCCTGAGTACCAACCAACAGACACCTGGTTGGCACCTGAAGAACTCTTTGAAATCTGCAGTAGCAAGGCCTAAAAGCAGCTTCCTAAAGTCTGGAACAGTTGATCTGCCCTCAGCCACGTGATGCCCACCATCAGGGTCACCAAAGAAAGACATCCTGGCAGGATTTGAAATGCAAGTGTCCGACAACAAGCCCATGACATGGTGTGTACCTGCACTCCTGTAAGGGACACAAATATGTATGGCACCACATTAATACCACAGATGGTTACCTTGAGAGTAGGTTGGGCTGTACATCAGTTGCAGGCAATCCTGTAAGTGGTGGCAAATGAAACTGCTGGCTCACTGCGAACATTGGCATGTGAGAATAGTGAGTTGAGAAAACTGTCTCTCAAAAACACAACATGATTTGGCTTCCCATGGTGGTGTCTGTGTGCCCCTATTGGATCAGAGCAATGTGTATGTTGTTCCAGACTCCTCTGATGAAATACCTCACCATTGAGCTCAGACACTTCCTTAGGGCCACTCCCAAGGATATATCCAAAGACATTCTGGGTGGGATAAGAGACTGGTTCAGCTCCTTCTGGCTTGTATATGACACAAATACTGTTGGGGGATTGCCTGCACTAATTGTCATCTACAAAGTACTCTTGATGTCTCATATCAAACTGTTGCCAAACCCCTGGACCCTACTTGACCATGGCTCATATCCCCCTCAAATCCTGGAATCAGGACTCTCTAAACCAAGAACTTTACAGATGTGCCTGTATTGAAGTTTGTGTAACGCTCACCTGATTCCCGCAGAGGCGCCGGTCTTGACTGGGTGAATGCCGTATCTTCAAAGGTGATGTGTAACACACGATTGGCTCTTTGGGCTGGACCTCTGTGCACTGTATGTCTGACTCGAAGAGTAAGATGTCTGCAGATAGAAAATATGGGATTAATGAACTGGGGTTATTGGGTGCCTCTCTCCTCTTCCCTTTCTCTTCTCCTGTAGAACCCCAAAGGTTAACACCCTCACCTTAGGTAAGTGAACGCCGGGCTCTCCATCTGCCTCGGGGCAGGGTGCGGTAACCAGTTTCTTCACTGGATAAGGGTGCAGGCCTCTTGACCTCAGAGGAATGCTGTCCGTCGTTAACTGCACGAACGGTAAGTTCTGGGCACTTCAAATGTCTTAAAAGTCTTTTGTAATGATATCTCTTGTTTTGCAGGGTTCCGGCGATGGCGGATGGCGGGCTGATGAGAGTTGAGGATCGAACCCGCGTGAGGAATAGAAGCGCCTGGAAGCACGTAAGTAAGCGCTTGTAGCCTGCTTCACGATGCGCACTAACTGTCCCTTTTATCTTGCAGGTACAAGTTCTGAGCTTTAGAGAAGCTGAAGGGTGCTGGAATACCCACTGGATTCGGCGTGGGAAGGAGTAATGGCACGTGAATAATAAAGTTGCCCAATGTCTTTAAACGCACCTTCTTTTGTCTTTCAGATGCGGGATGCAGCGCCGAAGGCCTCCGGAGCGTGCGAAGAGCTGGTAAGCTTTTGTCTTTCAGATGCCGGAATGCAGTGCGAAGACCTCCGGAGCATGCGAAGAGTAGGTAAGCCTTTGTCTTTCAGATGCCGGAATGCAGCGCGAGGCGTTGGTGACAGCCGATGGACCAGGTAAGAGATGCGCTGCCACTGAAGACCGTAGTGCTAACCTGTTCTTTCTTTGTCTTTACAGGTGCTGCTGAAGACTGGATTCCAGGATGGTACGCCTTTGTTCCCTTAGGCCCAGGATCAGAAGCAGAAGACACGATGAGCGTTCTGCTGCAGAATAACGCAAAGCAAGATTCATCCATCGGGTGTGGTTTAAATAGCATCCTGTAGTGCTTAGGTGTCTCCTTCCACAGCCACGCCTAGGTAAGAAAAGAGTTCCTGCTTTCCAGAAGAGTTCCAGTGTTCTGAACCTAGGGAGTGGCTCCTGCCCCACCCAACAGGAAAAGTAGTCCCAAACAGAAGAGGATCAGGGGTTCAACTGGCAGGTAAGTAAGCAGCATGGTCTGCTGCAGGTAAGTCCACCCAAGCATTATGAGCCCGGCGCTTCCAGCACTGGGACTGGGCATCTTTATGAGCCTGGTGCCACTGGCGCCAGGACAGGGTCCAAAAGGTCCCAATTGGGACTGGCTGGCACTCGGAACCGGGGTTATGGGTCTGCTTCCAAGGGAGTCGGGCAAGTCCTGATCTTTTGGAAGCAGAGATCATGGCAGTGTGACAACGGTCCCCAGCCAGGTTTATGCGGTCCCTCTCAGGACCAGAGGCGGGCTGTGGAAATGACAGTCTCCAGTGGACCCCTGACAGCACTTCTTGTTTACTGGAGTGTGGGAGGGTCATTTATTGAATAACTTATTTTTCCCAGATGTATTTTTCATGGTTTATTTCTGCCAAGTGCTTATGTGTTCCCCTGTTAGTGTATGTTGTCCTCTATTTAATTATTTATTGCACTTGGTTCCAACATTGCCTAATTACTGTTTTTTGTACCTTTATGATCTCTATGGTTGATTGTTTCGGGCCCACCGTGGGCAATCCACTCCATCCCAAAATAAACAGCCTAGCTAAATAGCTTACAGCCAGTGACAAAGGCATCACATTCCTTCCAAAGTCCAGGCCAACTACCCTTGACAAAAAACCTGTTTAGCCAGAAGCCAATTCCAGTGTACTCTTGGTATTTACTGCATGTTTTGTGCCAGGTTATCTGCATCCGGTATTTTCTGTTACCGCATGCTTTGGATTTCACAATGCTATTCCCATTTTTGTCCGGGTGTTGGATATTCTGTACTTTTGTTTTCTGTCCATTATATGCCCATTATAGAAACACCACTATTATACAGTTATAAAAACACGCTGGTACAGGAAATTTAGATAAACATTACTACGGATAAACATATTGCTGATTTTACAAAGTGCTATGCAGTAACTACTGCTATTTCTCCATATTTAATGGGACCAATACCTGAAGAATGCTTGACAAATGTCTTGCTCTAACTCTATGGACCCTGCTCCCACAGAGGTAGGTCATGACAGAGTGAGGGTGGGGAATCGCTCAGCCTACCAGCCAACATGCTAAGGAAGGTACCATGGGTGACTACTGTCCTCAAATTTCAAGCTGCCCTTCCACTGAAAAATAAAGATCTTGCCTCACATAACCCTTGGCAGGTAGCTCATGGTAATGTCTGACTTTTCTGACTGCTCCGTTGTATAATCTGCCAACTCACAGTTGCTTTTAAGGTCACCTGTGGGATAAAATGTGCCTATTTGAGACAGAGGCAGAGAGAGAACGCAAGAGACATATAGCGGGATTGGCATGTGTTATTGTGAGCTGGATAAATGGGACCTGTCTGCAAATGCCAGGGGTAGAAGTGCCACGTTCCAGTTTGTTTTGCTTTGTAAGGCCAATTCCTACCCTTTTCCTGACTAACTGACTGCCCTCTTAGTTCTTCTAACCCCTTACATACACCCCAACACATACACACATATGGCCACCACAGGCGTAGACATCAGCATATCAATATTAACTGAGCAATGACTAAGGTCCCCTCTTTAGCCCTGTTGCACACCCCCCAGGTCAACAGCTAACCAAACCAAAAGCTCTGTAGTCTATCAGATCTTAGGCTCTTAACTATGGCTAAGATATCCACTAAGGAACCCCACCTCCCTTTTTCTTACAGAGCTGCACGCTATTAGGTCATCAACTGTGGCAGAGTAGATCTTTCATTAGACCACTTACATGACATTATATTACATTTAACTAACACAAAGAACATCATGCAAAGTGACCACGTATTCAAGGTCCAACTGAGTATTGTTTTTGTTATTTCTTTGTCTCTGTAGCCAATAATCTAATGATATGAAAATCCCCTGCAATACTGTGCAACTTATTTTATTTGTATTATCTTTTATTCTTTAACCCCAGTGAGAATTAGTAATATTTATTTTTTATATATTGCTGTTTATGATTATATTTCTTTTATAATTGGCTAGCAAAAAGTGCCTGTACTTTGCTCGGGTTCTGTAGACTAACATGAAAATACTCTCATAAATTGTTAACATACACAGTGCAGAAATGGAGGGCAGGTGAGAATTGGCATGCTGCAGCATAATGGAAACTTCTGTGCACTGTGCCCACCTGTAGCCTCACCATGGTGCGGTGCAGTATGCTTCAGTGCATTGTAGTGCAGATATCTTGGAAGTCGGTGTGTCCTACGGCCTTGAAGAATGGTGTTCAAGGTTCCATAGTGTTAGGCGGAAACCTGTGCAGTTCCCTCTGGGACCACTGCAAAAGATTTAGGACTACAGGTGTTTGGCAGTAAACCCACTTGGTAGCAGTCTGCACCACACAGATTCACTGTTGGTAGCTGTGGCTGAGCAGTCAGACTTCTCTCAAGAAGAGTTAAGCAGTATGTGGAGTATACAATATAGGACGATTCTTCACAGTAAGACAAGCAAACACGCAACAAGGCTTCAGTGTAAAGATATTAGGGTATTTATTTATAACGAAACATCTATCAAAAAACACTATGGCAATCACGGCAAACAAATCAAACAGAATTACTCTACGAAGAAGAAACCCCCCTAGCAATATTTTGACAAGTCTAGGTTTTACCGGCACCACTTATTTACAGACAGAGGTGTATGCCTCAACCTAGATGGCACTCTAATATTAGTTAGGATGGGAGAGAAAAATAGGCAGGTTACGAAAGCAACACAGTTCAATACTTCACAGGAAAAATGCAAGGCAAGAAGGCAAGAATCACAATAGATCATAAAGTTCAGAGGCCAGGCCCACTCGGAGAGAGGCAAGGTGATATGTCCCAAAAGTCTCTAGTGGAAATGCGTTTGAGTCTTTGTAGCAAATTGTTATTGGCAGATTGAACCAGTTCAGAACAATACGTGAGAAAGCTTGGAGGCAACCCAACGGAAAGGAGAGGATTAAGACACCTCACTCGAACCGATCGAAAGGGAAGCCAGGCGGACACGGTACCTTGTTTGTGGGGAGACAGCTCCGGCGGGGGCAGTTGTTCCTGGTGGTGGATGCACGTCGGGTCTTTGCCAAGAGTAGAGATGTTCTCGTCGTCGAAGGAAAGTGGAGTCTGGTGCACCACCAGGGAAGAGACCAGCCGCGGAGTGCTCCATCACAAGGCACCACCTTTTGGTCGCGGTTCAGGGGTAGTGGCTATCCGGTTGCCGAGGTGCTCTGCACGGGCAATTCGACCACTGCGTCCTGAGGCGAATAAAAAGCAAAGTGGACTGGTTGTTCCCACCAGCCAGGGGAAGAGACTCTTCGGCAGGGAGATCTCCTCTGTCGTCGGGAAGTGGTGAGTCGGTTCTGCAGGGCTTCACCGGAGGTGTCATCATGCAGGTCGGCTCAGCGTTACCCTCGTCGGATTCTTAGGTCCTGTGGCGACTTCTGAAGATCCAATCCCAAAAGCCGTGCTTTTATGCAGAAACCCCATTCTTTCAGCCTAGCTGTCAATCAACACATGCTAAGTGGTGAGCGGAGAGGCTCACCACTTGGGCCAATCACTCCAGAGTGCGACCGGAGTTGGCAAGGCAACTCGGTCCAGGGTGCCTAAACCCCCTCCTACACCCCTGTGGTAACCCAGACAGAATGGCACCACTTTGGAGGGTCTCTGTACAGAGCCCGCCAAAAGTGGAACAAAGGGCTCAACCTTTGGTTTAGGAGTCACAGAGACGAAACACAGACTCCATTTTAAAAACTGAGTTCTGGCAGAAAATACCATCCGATAAACTTATTTACGATAAGTAGACCGGTGGTACGTTAGAGATTAACGAGGAAAAGTATCAACCTCCAACAATGGGACGAATCCCATAGGGTTATGTTCGGGGTCGAACATAACAAGTAGTTTCCACTGCCACCAGCCAAAACTCGACGAGGGGGGACGGGACAGTGCCCCCTCGAGTAACATATCCAGGAGTAATCAAATTACCCCTACTAGTACGTCCACAATAAGATGGTTTGTACTAGTTCTGTTAGTAAATTTAGGTCTAGTAAAGCCAATGGTGACTTTACATGCCCGGGGAGACAGTAGTCAGTCCCCGGGTATGGAGTCTATGGTGGAGGTCCGCTAGGACGCCCCAGTGTTACGGCACGTAGGGTGCGGTGTAACACACATAGAAAAACATATGAGACCCTATGGAGTAAAAGACCCCATAGCCCATAGAACACATTGATATTCAAAGAAATTACACACATTGATGTCCAAGAGTGGGAGGAAAAGAGTCTCACTCTTGGCAGGATGAAAAAAAACAAACTCCAGAAATCCAGCAAAGGTGCTGGGGGACTCACCAGGTTAGGAAATTCAGCCTAAACAGAGAATTCTCCCTAACACATAGGGATGTTGAAATTCAGTTCTTCATGGCCAGATGCTTAAAACTATCTCTCCCTGGTCCATCTATGACCACCTTGATGTTTCACTGCTTCCATGCAACCTTCTCATGCATTCAGGGGCTGCAATCTGGGGAACAGGATGAGGTGCCCACATGTAATGTAACCAGTGACATCCAGAGGTACCCAACAGGTAATTGTGCACAATTTGGTGCAGATTGGTGTAACAGCATGGAATTGTATGATCAATAAGCAAACAAACAAACAAACTACTAGATGTTCAGTGTACATAGATTGTTTGCTTTTATGGAATTGATTACATTTTGAAATAAATATGACATTGTTTGATACATTGTGGGGAAATATAATTGAAGTGATTTACAGTGGAAACACTGTCATATATTGCAGGTTTACCGTCATTTTCCGGATTTACATTGACAATGCAAGCATACATTGTGGGTGAAGCATCATCAAAGTGATGTACAGTGGCAATGCCTTCATATATTAAGCGGACAGCAGGATCAAAGCTATATATATAGTGGCTATAGCTGCATATATTTTTGAAATCAGAATCATGAAAGTGATTTTCATTGGGAATGCATCCATACATGATGAATGCAACTTCAATATAGTGCTTTAAAGTGACAATGCTCGCATACATTGTGGACACACATCATGAAAGTGATACAGAGTGCCAATTGTGTGCCATGCATTATAATCTATTACGGGCATGCCATCATGAAAGAAATTTCCTATGTTAATACTGGCTCAGTTGTGGGTGCACCAACACCAAAGGGATTTACAATGTGAGTGTTGACATGTGTTGAGTGCACATAATCATTCAAATGATTTCCAATGACAATTGTGGCATACATTGTGAGCACAGCATCATAAGAGTGAATTTGATTGCAAATGTTGTCATACTGTATAATGTGGTTCAGCATCATGAACAAGATTTGCAGTCAAAATGCTGCCTTATATTGGGGTTACAGCATTATCAAATTGATGTATAGTGTACTGACTACATATAATGTGCACACATCATCATGAATATGATTACAGTTGCAATGCTGGCAGATATTAATATATATTTTTGCCACAACATCATCAAAGTGATTTACAGTGTCAATGTCTACATATATTGAGGGTGCAGCATGATCAAGATGATTAACAGTGTCAATGTTGACATATATTATGGGTGCAGCATCATGAAAGTGATTTACAATAATAATGGTGTCATATATTATGAGCACAAAGTCATTAAATGGATTTATCCTCTCAACATGACCATATATTGAGGGTGACTTGTGCCCCTGAACTTCCCTTGTATTTTATTGCAGTAGTCATTTATATAGTACCTTTACCAATTTGTATGGACTCAAAGAGCATTGTGGTAGGAACACCCTCTGTACCCAAGTCCAGGTATAGGAATGTTCTCAGAGGAGGCTTAAAATGTGTGTGTGCATTTGGCCAATATTAGGATTTAGGAGGGCTGGCTAGGCTCCAGTAAGCAAGATGGTCAGCAACATGGTCAGGCATGTGGATGGGTGCTGAGTGTAAGTGGTTTCAATCTGACACACGCCCAAGTAACGCCCAGCGCATAGTGCCCAAATGAAACCCTTATTTATTTTATCTATAAATTCAATATTCTGAACGATATACCACTCGTATCACACCCTTCTCCTGGAACCCCCCAGTCACACTGAATCAGGAATCAGGCTTGTTTGCAAAGGTAAATATTTATTATGTATTTAGAATTTAATCACAATATATTTTAATAGGTAAACAACAATCACCAATGGGGTGATGGAACACTGAATGATATCTTTAATACACCAGGAGTCAAAATAATGAGCACAAAAACAAATGCAGCACAGAAAAGACGATTTTTGAATTGGTTTAGAACAGAGGGCACTATGGTTAGAGGTTCGCCCTGCAATACCCCTCAACCCCCCAATTTGCAATGAATAGATGTGAGGAGAGAGCTGGTATTCAGGAATAGCACAAATCAAACAGAATATCACTCCAACCTTCCCCCTTCAAAGACAAGAGAAACACAGAATTGACTTTTCAGCTGTCAGATGGCTTTGAAATTGTCTTTAGAATTGACTGTGCAAAAACACCAAATGTGGTCAAAAATACTTAAATTATTATCAATTTCAATGGGAGCTCCTTTGTACAGTTGCACAGAATCACAAACAATGATTTAGTAAAAAAATTAAACATGGAAATCTCAAAGTCCAAGTTGAAAGCAGTTTAAATCTAATTCACACGTGTAAAAACCTTTCAGAATTTCAATTTGCAGCAAACTTTTCCTTGCGCGATATTCGCTATTCGCTATAATTTCGCTTCTATCATAAGAACTGAGGGAGTTATGGAGGTTTTAGTAACGGTTGTTTTTGTAAAATAGGTGTGAGAATGGAAAACAGAAATTTGGGTTTAGAATTGACAGATAGAATCTCTTATGCTATATTAAAGACTACAAAAAGTAGAATGCCACACAGGAAGGTAATTCACGGGCGCTCATAACAGTTCATGTGTGATATTCTAGTTTTCATTTGGTTTGGGAATTACTTTTCTTAATCAATCAATAAGAAGTTAGGGTTTAATAACACAGATGAAAGAAGAGTCAGCGCAAAGATAGTTCTAGCAATACTATGATTTAAAGATGGGATGGGTTTGAGATAGGGATAAAGAAATGCAGATATATCAGGGTCCCTTTTCTTCCTATTAATACTCACAGAATAAGTTATTAAATTGGGCCGTCAGTTCTAGTCATGGATTGGATCTGGTCTAGGAAGAACAGCACATCAGGCACGGGATCGGGTCAACTAGGCCGGTCACCGGATTTGCACGGAATCTGCCCTCCTTGTTTGTGGATATTTCAATCAGCTGGATAGCGAGTTCCTCAGGCAGGCCTTGTGATAGCAAGCCAGAGAATTTCAGGATAATAGTTCAAAAGGCCTTCTCACTACACAGCGCTTCACTGGGTTGCAAGAATAAGTTTGAAGATTAGGCCTTGCGGAAAGTCAATAGTTCTCTAATGCTTGCAAGAGTCTTGGCATCTGGATCTGGAAGGATGTTAAAGCTGGATGTAGAGTGCTGGATCAGAGTGCTTCGCGGGAATCAAGAAAGTGAGTGAATCAGTGAGTCCCTATGTGTTGTCAGCTGTCTCTATTTATCCTTTAAAATGACATCACAAAATGGGTGTATGGGCTGGCTTAACTAAGCCTGCCCCTGTGAGCTGGGATTGGATCAAAATCTCATCTCCGCCTTGCAACTGAGTGATTGCATCAAGGCCGGATGATGTCACATTTTATGGTTTGCTTTACAGTCCTAAGAAACCTCCCTTTAGATACTGGTCTCAAAATCGGATTTCATCCTAAATACATATTTCTGTATTGGTCACCTTTACAGAAATCACACACAAAGATGCCATATTTTATGTAGTAGCTGTTCATCAAAATCCCGCCACTGTGGGATCTTGCTTCACCTTTCTACAGAATTTTGACCTTTTCACCATGAACACATTTTCCACATTTTCTGCAAGTTACTACAAATGTGCGCGTTCAACATGGGGATGTGGGTTTAAATTTTCACATTTCTAGTATTAATACATTTCACATAAAACTAAATATATTGCCATTCCTGTCCAGAACATGTTACACGGTTCTGCCGCCTATTAAAATGTGCAGCCAAAAAAATGTTCTTTGTTCATGCTTAACAGCAAATGGTCCTGCCCATTTTATCTCCCCGCAGTCCAAGAACAGTCCCTCCTTTGAGAGCCCCTTCCAGGAGCAGTTTACAACTCTCTTCACACCTCCGTTTCCTGGGCTGAAGCTCTGCCATTGCTACTTCTCTTTCTGTAGACAAAAGTCTGGGGTAACCCACCATTAGAATTTCCCAGTGAGTTTCTGCTGAGAGGCCTGGGAGAAACCTGCTTTTCCAGTTCTTGCAGCTCAGCCAGGTTAATTTATTCTTAATTAAAATCCAGCAAAACCAAACTTATTGCATCAAATCACATAAATACATTACTTTCTTAGCCTTCAATCTGTGGGATCAAAAACACGACTAAGATCTGTATTCGTCTTAGCAACACTCCTTTTTATGTTTGCTAAACCAGCAGACTTTTAGTTAAATACTTTGCAGTTTCATCAGGGGTCCTTCTAACAGCTGGCATCCACAGGTAGCCCAAGGTACTGCACACCAATTTTGACAGGGGCTGTCAGTTTACAGAAAATCCGGTTTTTCTGAAGAAATGTTTTGCTCTTCACATTTAGGACTTGAAATGTTCGCAATACTTCATAAGATTACATGAATTTTAGCGGTGAGCAAGATTTTTGATGTTGAGAAGTGTTGTGTTATAGGCATTTTGGAGTTTTTAGCACCAAAGGAAATACAATTTGTAGGCACATTTTTTAGTTTCAAATGCAAAGTGCTGCTTCTCCCTCTGCACTCTGATTGCTGGTCACAGAGGCCACTGGCACATTTTCTGCAGTGTGTGCTCTATCCCACCAGAAATGCTCCATGGGTGGCAGGTTATGCATCCATTTTTTTGTGTGTTGCAGGATGCGGTATTTGTAGGTTTTTGGCACACACAAGGGTTCTGCCGCCATTGTTGCTGCTTCTTGCACCATAACTATCATAGTGATGCTGCATAGCACAGCAAAGTGGGTCAATACATCCCACATGAGGAAAGTCACAACAGTGCGCTAGTGCAGGAGACTTGATATGTACCCAGCTAAACTGGAATGTGTGGTAGGTTGTCACTGTATTCTGATGGCAGAGGTGTTGAGCAAGTCTGGTGTTTCAGTGCAGAGCAGTTATATGACCATCTAGACCGAATTTGTTGTAGTCGTATCAGCATTGTAATGTACATGGATGGATAGCCATGCCAGCGGCATGATACATACCTTAAGCTCAGATGGAGATTATCTTTGATGTCATTGCGTCATCCCGGCCCTCTGTGGGGAAGAAAAGCCTGCTACCTTTGTAGAATTTTCTAGGCACTATGGAAAGGCTACCCTCAAGTCTATAGATTGGCTGTCCTAGGACTTCTTCTAGGTGCGACAATGAGGCTACCATAGAAACTAGGATAATGGGGTTCTCTATGCACAATGGACAGGTTACCTCTATACTCTTACTACATATCTTCCAAGTTCCACAAATGCTAACCAAAGGTTTCTACTAAGTGTGATATCAAGCATACCTGCATATAAGCACTGTGAGTTACACTGACTAACCTAAGAAGTTTTAAGTACAATGGAGGGTTTCCAACATATATATTTTTTTTGTGGGCTAAATATTATAAGGTGTAAATGCTCTAATTGTAACACATGTCTTAACCTGCATGTGCTTTCTTCTATTTGCAATGCCAGGTTACAAGCATATCTAGGTAAAATCATTGCAATTGTGTTGGAAAAATTGTGACTTGTGCATTGCCAAAAAATATGTTGGTGAAATGATTCAAAACAAATACTGAAATTTCAGATGCATTTATTTTAATTCCACAAATATATTTATTCGTATTCTGATCAGCCGACACGTGTTTTGACCTCACAGGTCATCCTCAAGTCTGTCTAGTACAAGCGTGGTACACAGAGTATTATTAACATTTGGAAATAAACTAAAGACCAAATATGCGTGGATATAAGGGATATAAAGAGACAAAAAACAAAAGAGCATATTGCCATCATATGATTAAGAAACCAGTTAAACAGATTGCAAAACATCATCATGAATTGGTTTGAGAGGAATATATCCAAGACTTATTTGGTCAAAAACATGGAAAATAATGTTCAAGAAGGATATTGCCCATATAACACAATATGTTGAGTATTTGGAAGTAAAAAAAAGGGGGTACTATACCAAACACCAGTTAGTGGATTCAGGGTTAGGCGGAGAACGGACAAAAAAAACAAAACGAGAATACATTCACTGTCATTCAAAAAACTCCATTGCTTATTCCAAATGTGTAATGATATGAGTGTCTCACCACATTTGCCCCAGTGCCTCTATAGTGATTTGCTGTCTTAAGCACGAGTAAGCAAGCATTGTATTCCATCAGATGACTAAAGTGTCCTATTATGAGTGTTTATAAAACCATATTGGATTAAGTAGAAGTGAAGTAAAAGTGTCCAAGCCCGTCCAAATAGTTTGATATTAGTAATGCCTCGGTTTGAGAGCAAAGGGGTAACAGGCACCCAACCTTGGAATTGCAAGCCCACCCTGAAATCTTAGAAAAGATGAATGATGACGATTAGGACATTCTCACAAAGGTAATAGTACAACTATAAGTTCCTAAATTTAAGCAAATAAAGAATCATATCAAGAATGTGTGATGTCACGCCAGTACTTGGCTCAAGGTAATGTTGTGGATATAATGTCGTAGTTCAACAAATCAGCATGTAACTAGCACATTTAGGAAAATGGGGAAACAAGTAAGAAGAAACTCATTTGCCATCTGGATAGTGGTTCTAAACAAATAACCAGTTCAGACGATATGTTAGAAATAAATGAAAGTGTTCCTCACCTATTGTCGTAGTTTGGAGAGAAGACTCCTAATTCAGAATTAGACAAGATTCTGTGGCTAGTTCAGCCTGATCATAGGTTGCGCAAAAGAAGTTTGCGCCTGCTGGGTGTAAGAAAATGAATGTGAGGTGTAAAACTAATACTATATTGGCACTAACTCTTTAGCTAAGATTCCTGCTATATTGTGTTTGAAGATTGTACAAAGATGCATCAGACAGGTAATAAATATTAGTAAAAAGACAATAGCCTAGTTTGTAAGATTGCTAAAAGGTAAATGAATAGGTGTGCTACTTGCGTGCACATATATTGCAAATTGCAAAGTAATATCCGAAAAGCAAAGAGATACAGTCGCCAAATTGATATGTAAAGAGTTCACCTCATGGTGTAGTTCTGAATCCTGCAAGAGAAACGGGGTTAGATCCCCTCATAAGGCTTGTTCAGCGTGAAAGAGCAAACTGATGTACGTCCCGTAATGAGGATGGCCCGAGGAACACTTCACAAGGAATGACGTGTTGCCATGATGAGGTCATGCCCAAGTATGCACGTGATGTTATTGGTAAACAAAAACACCAAAATGTCACACAGGACAATGTAAAGATAACATTGTACGTGGTCCTAGAAAACACAGTTGAAAACCATGATAAGCCTGGTAAAACATCATAAGGTAATAAGATTCTGACATTAGATATAATAAGCAGAGAAAATCATCAATGAACCTGGTAGTTTTAACAGGGTAGCAAATACAATGGTTAAATACCAATTGTAAAAGCCAAGTACAACATCAAATGAGAGTGACCAAGGCCATCTAGTGCCTTGTATGGTCAAGGCAGATGTTCATGAAACACTAGCCAAAGCAATGTCTGTTCAGCGAGTTTGAAAGACATACATCTTTTAGCTTTTAGCACAAATTGATGTGTAAACAGTAAGTGAACAGGATGGAAGCCAAATTTTGCCATATTTTTATGATGCGTTAAATAGAGCAATATATACAGTTGAATCCACAAATGGACAGTGACTCATGGTGAAGTGCATAATACTGGATCTAGTAAGATCTAGAACTATAAAGGTTTGAACGTAGGAGTAATGAACAAATGCATAAGTACGCCAGGCTGGTTGTGCAAAATAGTGGAGACTTAAGATTCTCTTGTATGAAAACCTAAGTATTTAGAAAGTAAGTTATTGGACTGACAATCTAGATGCCCATTCCATTCATAAAAGGTCAAGGGGTTAAAGAAAATAATTAAGCATTAAAATTATATATAAGCATCCTGACTTGTGAAACAGGATTCTGATGTTTCACAAGTAGTAGTGGTAAAAGGTGGAAGCACTAAAGTCCTCACCTTAGGTTTAGGTATAAATGAGTGTTTATACTAGCCTGTTGTGACATGTTGTTGTACCCATAATAGTCTGAAATCCAACATTCCAGAAAGACTGGAGGCAAATGAGGTACCTAACATAAACATAGTACATAGCATTGATTAAATTGTGAACACAGATTTGCTTTGCTCCGAAAAGCTATTCCTTCTAATGTCCTTAAGACATATCATAACATACAATGCTTCACAGAAAAACATTCATTTTGTGACCTGTGTTCAGACCATTGACGGTGGATCGTAAAAAGCAGATTAGTCTACATTCCATTGGTCTGAGTTTCAACAGCAAATCACCTCCTCTTTTTCCCTTTTTTTCTTGCATTAGTCCTACAATCCTCAAATCTGATTAATCAGCCAAGTGGTGGTTATGTTGCCAATGCATGGCGAGAGGTAATCTAGGGTTGATAGGGAGAATTCTCCAGAATGGCTAATTTCCCTTACCGATGAGTCCCTCAGCAGCTTTGCTGGAATTCTAGGATTAATTTTTTTCACCTGGTAAGATTGTGAGCCTTTTTTACCACTCTTACATGTGGTTTGATGTGTGTTTTACATGTTTGTGTTCATATACTGTGGAGTCTCACCTACTCCATAGGCATCATCTTTTTACTGTGTGTCACACAGATTTTTTGCAGAGACATAGGGTTGTCTTTTAGACTTCCCACTTTAAACTCCATTTTCTGGGACTGACTACTGTCTCCCAGAACATGTAAAGCTGCCATTGCCTTTACTAGTCTTTTTAAATTTACAGACCCAGTACAAATTATCTTACTGGAAGGGTTAATAGTTATCCCTTTTTGTCTGTTTCTCATGAAACATTATTTTGTTCCCCTTTCTCTAAGATTTGGCTGTTGGCAGTGGTATCTACCATTTTTTTCCTACCGCGGACTATGAAAATAGCCTTGGTACTGTTAGAGGCTATGGTGGTAGCCTCGAACTTTAATCCGCTGGACCCCTTTTAATTTTATTTGGTTCCGGCTGGGTTTATTCATCATTTCTTTTTGTAAAGGTATTTCTCATGTTTTACTCTGCGCGTCAAACCAGGTTTGGTTCCTTTGTTCGCTGTCCATTGGCGGGCTTCTGCACAGAAGCCCTCCTTGGGCGCCTGAGTGTCTGGGTGGACAGGACGCGAGGGAGGGGTTTGAAGCCCCCTGCACAGGGGCTCCTTGTAGACCCAAGTCGCACTCTAGTTTGATTGGCTAGGTGGCTGTCCTGCCAGGACAGCCACCCTGCTGTGTGATTGACAGCCAGGCTGTGTGAATAGGGGAAAACTGCTTAAAAGCAGGTATCTGGGACTTGGAAGGCAGAGTCGCCACTGGATAGAGAGAACCGAAGAGAAGCTGAAGGAAGAGGACTACTGCAACTACTGAACCTCCTGGTGAAGCCCTGCTAGGGGTCCGAATCGCCTGAAACTTCAATGACAGGGAAGATCTGCAAGGAATCTTCTCCCCTTGACCTGGTGGGACCAACCAGTTCGCCAAACACCAAGCAAGGACTTCTTCTCATGGTCACATTTGCTGTGCATTGCTGCAGTAAACCGGATAGCCAGGAGGACCGGACCCTGTTTGGGTTTTAAGGAGCACACCTTTTATACGTCACTTTGCTCTGCTGCTGGTTTCTTCCCTGGACAGTGCAGGACCCTCCAGTCTTCCTCCTCCTTGTCAGTCCAACAGTCGCTTCAGGAACCGTGAGCCTGCAGGACCTGCCAGGAACTTCTGCCTCAGCTACAGCATTCTTCTTCTACTAAGGTACTGTTCAAATCTGGTTGTTCGTTCCGTCCGACCGCAGTGAAAGTGTTTTAAATCTTTCGCTAATCCGAGGGCTTGTTCTTCTCTACTCTTTTAAATAACTTTTCTTCTGACCAACTTCATCTCAAACTCATGGCAAAGACTTAACCGCAAACTACTCTGAACTGTGTGATCCTCTGCAAAGACTCTGAACCAATTACATTGGCCAAGGCCTATTGATTTGAATCCTAGTTGCAGTAAGCCTTTTCTAGATTGCCCTGCCTATTACTTTTTGGTGCTGCTTGATTTTGAAAAACCTTGTCTTTCCCCCCCTTCTTTTTAAATTGCTGGGGTGCCATTTTGCTCACACTTCATTTTGTGCTTAACCTGTCCAGAATTGATTGGGTGGTGTGTAGTCTATTAAGATTGTGATTTTTCTGCTGCTTTATATTAGTGAGCTGTTTTATAACTGATGGTATACATAAATGTATATTCTTTTACTCAGAAACCCTGATTCAGTGTTTGCTTGAACCATAGTAATTACTGTCCTTTGTGTAAGTTCTGACACTGCTCACTTTACTCTTGAGATAAGTCTGGCTGCTCAGCCATCGCTACCACTTTATTGTGTAGTACAGGCTTGTACCAAAGGTGAATTTGTACTTGCACTTGTAGTTTTAATTGTGTGTGGTGTTCCCAAAGGCTACTGCATGTGATTCTGCCTAACAAGGGTCTGTACTCTTGAGACTGGCCAAATGTTCTCTTATTCGTACCCGTAGTTGTCTATTGGTACTGCCTACATACAGTTTACCGCATACACATATAAGGGCAAAAACGACAAACATAGTTTTGCAGTTGATAAAATCTTTGATTTTTTATCAATGTTCCTGTTCCATCATTGAATTCTTGACAGTCACTATGTGCATATTTACATATGCTACAGTTGCCACACTTATGAATTGAACGAAAGAAGAAATTGTTGCTGTGCCAGAAGATTTAGACTAGGTTAAATTATTTGGATAACCACTCTATGTCAACCTCTATCTATCCAGAAAGTAAAAATGTTTATTCTGAAATTGAATTATTTTCTATTTCATTGAAACCAATCTCATTCAAACCTCTTGACAAGGAGAACAAAACAACACAAGGAAGAGAATTCTAAATCATTCTGTATTCAATCTAATAAGCAAAATAAATGAACACGTGTATAGCTAGAAGACGATAGCAGTAAATCAAAAACAGCATCAGATATTCAAAGACATTTTTATAAAAAAAATATATTTTTAACATACAGCTGATGTGTGTTAATGAAAAAGATCATGGGCCTCATTCCGAGTATGGCGGTAAGGGATAGCGGCCACCGCTAACGAGAGCGGTGGCGGTAATCCCTTACCGCCATACTCCGAGTTCCCTTAGCGCCATGGTGCTTTTAACACCTGCTTTTAGCAGGCGTTAAATACCATGGCGCTAAGGGACCTTGATGTTAATTACGCCACCGTAATTTACGGTGGCGTAATTGACGCCTTCCCCACTCCCATTATGCCCTATGGGGCAAGAATGGGAATGGGGAAGGGTAAATGGGGATTGGGGAATTACCGCCCCGTCAACCTTGGAATGGGGCGGTAATTCCGCCAACCACCAAGGCGCTGCCGGTCTGGGTACGGCGTCAACCAAGGCGTTAATAGCGCCATTGGTTAGCGCCGTACTCGGAATGAGGCCCCATGAATTGATTCAAAAACAAACAGATCTTAATATCTCTGGTACAAAAAAATCATCATGAAACATTGGCCCAAAAGTAAACACACAAGGGGGAAAGAAAGAGGAGGAGGGGGGGAGGGTACACACAGATGAGAGAAACAAAAATTGTCAATCATGTAAACCAAAGAAAAACTGAAATTTGGATAACACTAGGGTTGGTGGGGGAAAGGGCAGGCATATTCAATCCTTGCCGCCTAGTGGAATAACAACCAGAACTAAACGAAACACTTGAAATAAGTACTTGAAGTGTGGCTCATCTTGATGGTTGCCACTTAACAACCGTGGGCCTTGGGGTCAACTCTGTTTACCGAGGTTCAATTTGCCACACTTATGAAAACAATTAGTGAAATGAATATGCCCAATATGGTTGTTAATCTGTCTGATAGAACTTTGAATTAAACTGAAATTAGAGTTCTTAATAAAGGATTATCGTTGGTATCAACGTCAATACTGATTTTGTGAATTTCCAATTCGATGTGTAAAAATTAGTCAGAAAACTGAAATTGAAAAAATTCTTTGCAACCCACGTTCAAACGTATGTTCCTAAAACCATACCTGATGCCTTGAGTGTATACACTATGAGAGACATTGCAAACACAGAAACTCTATAATCATTGGAACAAGACTCTGACAAAAACAGAGGTGACTTATGCAGGGAAATTGGCATTAGGGTGAGACATCTAGACATAGCTGAACGTGAACCAAGTTCTAAATTTACCCCACAATTGGGGACAGAAAATGTAATTGAGACCTTCCATAAGGCTCCGATTGAAGACATATACACTTACCTTGATAATTCACATGAACGAAAGAGAAAAAACAATCAAATCTAGATAGTCAAGAACTAAAAGCTTTGGATGAGCTAGCTAAAGACTGTAGAATCACTATCAAAGAGAGGGACAAAGGAGGGAATATTGTTATCCTCAACACTCATGACTATATCACCATGGGCATCAACCGTTTCGCCACCCTGGTTGCTATAAACAACTCAACACTAATCCGACCAAGAGAGTCGTGCAAAACTTACAGGCTCTTATTCCAGAATGGTACTCATTGGGTTACCTAAGTGAAGATGAGAAAAGATTTCTGTCCATTAAAGAACTAACAATGCCAACTCTGTATGTTTTGCCAAAAATACATAAACAGTTTGAAATGCTTCCAGAGGTAAGACCTGTCATGGGTGGCATTGGTTGGGCAACAGAAGGCATCTCCCAATACTTGGACGAAATTCTTAAGCTACATGTACTAAAAATGTGAACACATTAAGATACAGCACACAATCTGAAATCTTTTGAATAGCAGACTGATTACCTTGTATCGACTCTTGATGTCACTGCCCTGTAGACAAGCATTGACTGTGACTTAGCAATCAAGGCAGTTGAATACACTTTTCATAATTCTTCTGCTTCTTACTATAGCCATATTGAGATGCTTAAGTGTTTTTTAAGATTTGCGCTGACCAACAATATGTGTATCTTTATTGACACCTATTATATGCAATCAAAGCGGGTGGCTATGGGAGCCACATTTGCACCAACTTTGGCCAATCTCTTTATGGCCCTCTATGAGGAGACACATGTACTATATAATGAGGCCTTTTCTTGTGATCTAATTGCTTGGAAACGCTAAATAGACAATGTTTTAATCATTTAGCAGGGATCACAGGATTCGTTTGATGACTTTGTAACATACACCAATGCTAATGATTTTGGAATTACCCTATCTGGACATGCTAGTATGACACACATTAATTTCTTGGACTTACACATTTTTATTGAGAATGGGAAAGTTGAAACTAAAACCTACAGAAAACCTACAAAGGTTAACTCTGTTCTACATGCTAAAAGTTGTCATCAGCAAGCTACCATTGACAACATACCTGGAGTGCAGCTCTACAGTGCTAGGCGTAATTGCAGCAAATCTACTGATTTTGTGGAAGAACGTGTGGTGGTCACACTACGATTTGCAGAAAAAGGGTATAAATCAAATACGATAAGGAAAGCATGTGACAAATACCAGTTGGTTCAACAATCAGATCTATTAGTACAAAAGGTTCAAGATACTAATGGTGTGAGAAATGTAGCCATCATCACTCAGTTTTCGAAAGATTCTCCTACCCTGTACAAACTTGTCTCCATACATTGGCACCTCCTCCACCTAATACTGACCTTCTGCCTTTTCTCTCTGAAAAAATGAAATTTATTTACACAAGAGCCAACCCCATGAAGAAAAAATTGAGTCCTTATTTTCTCAATACTAGCGTTATGAATCCATCCCCAAAGAGTAATTGGCTCAAACCTTCTGCAGGTTTTCATAAGTATGGCAACTGTAGCATATGTAAAAATGCACATAGAGAATGTCAAGAATTTAATGATGGAACAGGAACAATGGTAAAAATGGGTTATGCCCTTATATGTGTATGCAGTGGACTGTATATAGGCAGTACCATTAGATAACTATGGGTACTAATAAGAAAACATTTGGCCAGTCTCAAGAGTACTGACCCTAGGTTACCTCTCGCCATGCTTTGGCAACTTGACCACCAATGGGCTGATGAATCAGATTTGAGATTTGTAAGACTAATGCGAGTGAAAAAGCGAAAAAGAGGTGGTGATTTACTGTTGAAACTCAGACAAATAGAATGTAAACTAATCTGCTTTTTACAATGCACCATCAAGAAATTTATATTTTTCTGTGAAGCATTGTATGTCATTATATGTCTTAAGAAAATTACAAGGAATAGCTTTTCGTAGCGAAGCAAATCTTGTTTACAATTTTATCAATTATATGTAATATGTTTGTGTTAACACACCTCATTTCCCTCCTGTCTTTCCGGAATGTTGGATTTCAGACTATTATGGGTACAACAACATGTCACAACAGGCTAGTATAAATACTCATGTATACCTAGACCTAAGGTGAGGACTTTAGTGTATCCCCTTTTACCACTAGTACTTGTGAAACATCAGAATCCTGTTTCACAAGTAAGAATGCTTGTATATAATTTTATTTTTTTCTTTTTTCTTTAACCCCTTGACCTTTTATGACTAGAAAGGGCATCTGGATTGTCAGTCCAATCAAACTTTCTAAAAACTTAGGCTTTCACACAAGAGAATCTTAAGTCTCAACTATTCTGCACAACCAGCCCGGCTTACCTATGCATTCGGCTCATTACTCTCGTGTTTGAACCTTTATATTTCTAGATCTTACTAGATCCAGTACTATGCACTTCACCACAAGTCACTATCCCTTCATGGATTCAACCGTATATATTGCTCTATTTAGCGCATCATAAAAATATGGCAAAATGTGGCTTCCATTGTGCTCACTTACTGTTTACACATCAGTTTGTGCTAAAAGCTAAACGCTTTATGTTTTTCAAACTCGCTGCACAGACATTGCTTTAGCTAGTGTTTCATGAGCATCTGCCTTGACCATACAAGGCACTAGATGGCCTTGGTCACTCTCATTTGATGTTGTACTTAGCATTTACAAATAGATATTTAACCAATGTATTTACTACCCTGTTAAAACTGCCAGGTTCATTGATTATTTTCTCTGCGTATTGTGATGCTGGAAATGCATCGGAGGGACAGGGCCTCCGAATCCTTGTCCTTTATTGCTTTATCATGTATGTTCTGTCTTGCTTTCCGTGCAGGAGTTCATGTGGTACTCCAGGCGGAGAGGCTCTTCCAGTATTTTTTTTGGTGAACAGACCCTTGGGATACCCTTATAGCACCCATTGGTGAGTGTACGCCCCTGTACTCCCAGTGTATGTTTTTGGGCACCTGTGTGTGGCCCACAGAGCAGGTTACGGGCTGGTGGCAGCTCTGTGCTGAATTGACAATTGCCCTGTGCAACTTCCATTTTGGGATGCCCAGGCACTGTCATTGGAATCAGTGAATTCCTGATAGGAAAAAAGATGGCCCCTGTGAGCTCTTGATTTTTATTGCCTTTTACCTTACTTTTCCCGAAGTCCCGGGAAGCCCTTTATCTGTCCCTTCCCCCAGACTGGCTGTTGGGTGGAAGTTCCATATATGGTGTTGTGGGAAAGTCCAGGCCAGACTGGCTGGAGACTTCCCAATGACTATGTTGTGGGTACACCCGTGGGGTGGGACTTGGGTGAATGGAGTGTGTCACAAATACGCATTTCATGTTGTTTTTGTGGGTGTCTAGTATCTGGTGGTTATATCAAAAAATGAAGTGAGAGAGGAGGGCACCACTTATGAATTAAGTCTTTTTAGTAGTTGCATTCGATGATGAAACAATATGTTGAAGTATATTCAAAAAATATTTTTGCCTGGAGCAGCCAATCCATAAAAGGTCCTGTAGCACTAGGACCTATTCAAACACAAAATATCCAAATAACAGAGTGACTACACTCTATTAGGAAAGGCGCTTCTCAGTTAGCCCCAATTAGGTTGCTTATCTTAGATTCACTGTAGGGTATATCAAAAAATGTTAGTCAAAAAATTTTCAAAAAGTAATATGTTTCATAGCAGGAAATGTTTAATGCACATTCCTGAAGTATCTGTAGTTACAGTATATCTTTGTAAATCACACAATGAGTGTTCATCTGAGATTGCCCATAATACTCTGGTGCCAATGCATTTCGGTGGAAACCTTCTTCAGGGCGGTTTTATAGCAAAACTGATATTACATGACTAATATAGTAACAACATTAATAGAATGTATCACAATGCACACAATGCGATCAAGTAAAAAAAGTATTTACAAAAGCACATACCGGTTCGTGTATCACATCCGCATATAAAGATAATTGGGAGAATAAAACAAAAGAGCATACTAATTAGTTTACTGTCATGATTATGTCTGTTCTGTATACATATTAGCCTTTAAAGGCAAGTCATACCTTAGTCATGCCAAAAAGCGTTCGGATATTGAAGTTGTACAGTTGCACAACGAGTAAATCTACAAGGAAAGAATAAATGTAACTCTAAGTGGCCCTCATGGACATCAAAGGATAAAGCTTACTTAACGCTGTGGATAGCTGTGCTTACCGAGCAGCTTCAAAGGAGTGTGTGCTGAGTGAGCTGCATCTAATGCGCTCGCGCTCGCAATTACTTTCGTTTTAAGCGTTTCCATGGAGACGGTGCGAGGCGTCGCGGTCTGGTAGGAGCACGTACGCCTCGCGCTTCCCCAGGGAGGAAGCCCTGGGCCGGGGATGTCTCTATAGTAACTGGCGTTAGGACGAAGCCTAAGCGTCTCTTGCCTGCATGTGCTGTTAGTAATTGATTCGCGTTCAGGGAGAAACGCGTACGCGAATCGTTTCAAGTGTATTTTCTGAGGGATACTCGCATTAGGGTAATTCATATGGAGATATTGTGAAAGAGAGAAAAGTTGCTGTCACATTGTGTACACAAGGTACAGTGCCCAAAACTAGGTCTACCCCAGTGTGAGAATGTTAGGTAAATGCAAATGCTATCTGAAAAGCAGATAGATATTACCAATTTTACATTAAGCTTATAATGGGCCAACAAGTAGATAAAAATATGTGGAAGTGTAGTAAATGTAGTTTACAACGTGTGCCTCCATAGTGACAGAGGTAACAATGTTAAATCAGAAAGTTCAAAAGTTGCAACACAATTAAGATAAATATACAACAGGCATATAACAGGGAGCCTTAGAAACAAGAAACAGAGGGTCCACGTTTGCATGAAAGAATGTCAACAATATTGCTTAGTTAATTCAATTACTCCGAATAGTTCTACAGAAAGCACATGTAGTTTATTTCTTCATTGAGTCCCTTTGGAGTAAGGGAGCCAAGGCGGTCAATCCAGAAGGTTTCTCTCTGGTCCATCTTCCTTTGGAAATTCTCATGCGTATCGTTTTTAGAAACCACTTCTAAAATTACAAAACGAATCTGGGCCAAGTTATGTTTCCTCTCATCCCAATGCCTTGATACAGCTGAGTTTGAATTGTGGTTCCTTATGCATGATCTATGCTCTTTCCATCTAGTTTTGGCTACTCTTAATGTCTGACCCACATAGTACAGTCCACAAGGACATTTAATGGCTTAAATGACATTGACTGAATCACATGTAGCAAAATTCTTGAGTCTGATTGTCTCCCCTGTATGGGGATGTTTAATTGTTTCTCCTTTAGTTACATAGCCACAATTGCTACAATTCAAACAAGGGAATGTCCCAATTTTTTCTGTGAGTTTCTTCTTCAGCGCTGGTTTCGTTTTGAATAATCTGTCTTTTAAGTTTCGGCTCCGCTGGTAGGCAAATGTAGGAGCTTCTTTAAACAAGTGCTCCACTCGATGGTCACAAAGTAATGTGTTCCAATGTTTCTTAATAATGCATTTGATGCGATTACTTTGACGTGAATATTTGGAAACAAAGACGAGTGGTGGAGCTTGATCCTGCTTTGTCTTGACTTTCAGTAAGTCTTCTCTTTTCTGAGTGTCTACACGAGCTTGAGCTGTGCTTATCTCTTCTTCCGAATATCCTCTGTCTATGAATTTCTTGCCCATTTCTTGGATGGCCATCTGGTAGTCTTCTGGATCACTTACCAATCTTTTCACCCTCAACATTTGGCTGTATGGAAAGTTTTTTTATAAGGCTAGTTTGATGGAAGATTAGGCATTGAAGTAAGTTGTTCCGATCCGTTGGTTTCCGAAATATGGTGGTTTGATATCCCATAGTGGTGATTTTAATGTCTACATCCAAAAAATGGATTTCTGTGAAAACTAGATGGAACGAGCATAGATCATGCATAAGGAACCACAATCCAAACTCAGCGGTATCAAGGGATTGGGATGAGAGGAAACATAACTTGGCCCATATTTGTTTTGTAATTTTAGAAGTGGTTTCTAAAAACGATACGCATGAGAATTTCCAAAGGAAGATGGACCAGAGAGAAAACTTCTGGATTGACCGCCTTGGCTCCCTTACTCCAAAGAAATAAACTACATGTGCTTTCTGTAGAACTATTCGGAGTAATTGAATTAACTAAGCAATATTGTTGACATTCTTTCATGCAAATGTGGACCCTCTGTTTCTTGTTTCTAAGGCTCCTTGTTATATGCCTGTTGTATATTTATCTTAATTGCGTTGCAACTTTTGAACTTTCTGATTTAACATTGTTACCTCTGTCACTATGGAGGCACACGTTGTAAACTACATTTACTACACTTCCACATATTTTTATCTACTTGTTGGCCCATTATAAGCTTAATGTAAAATTGGTAATATCTATCTGCTTTTCAGATAGCATTTGCATTTACCTAACATTCTCACACTGGGGTAGACCTAGTTTTGGGCACTGTACCTTGTGTACACAATGTGACAGCAACTTGTCTCTCTTTCACAATATCTCCATATGAATTACCCTAATGCGAGTATCCCTCAGAAAATACACTTGAAACGATCCGCGTACGCGTTTCTCCCTGAACGCGAATCAATTACTAACAGCACATGCAGGCAAGAGACGCTTAGGCTTCGTCCTAACGCCAGTTACCATAGAGACATCCCCACCCCAGGGCTTCCACCCGGGGGTGGGGCGTGAGGCGTACGTGCTCCTACCGGACCACGACACCTCGCACCGTCTCCATGGAAACGCTTAAAACTAAAGTAATTGCGAGCGCGAGCACATTAGATGCAGCTCACTCGGTACACACGCCTTTGAAGCTGCTCGGTAAGCACAGCTATCCACAACGTTAAGTAAGCTTTATCCTTTGATGTCCACGAGGGCCACTTAGAGTTACATTTATTCTTTCCTTGTAGATTTACTCATTGTGCAACTGTACAACTTCACGATCCGAACGCTTTTTGGCATGACTAAGGTATGACTTGCCTTTAAAGGCTGATATGTATACAGAACAAACATAATCATGACAGTAAACTAATTAGTATGCTCTTTTGTTTTATTCTCTCCATTATCTTTATATGCGGATGTGATACACGAACTGGTATGTGCTTTTGTAAATACTTTTTTTACTTGATCGCTTTGTGTGCATTGTGATACATTCTATTAATGTTGTTACTATATTAGTCATGTAATATCAGTTTTGCTATAATACCGCCCTGAAGAAGGTTTCCACCGAAATGCATTGGCACCAGAGTATTATGGGCAATCTCAGATGAACACTCATTGTGTGATTTACAAATATATACTGTGACTACAGATACTTCAGGAATGTGCATTAAACATTTCCTGCTATGAAACCTATTACTTTTTGAGAATTTTTTGACTAGCATTTTTTGATATACCCTACAGTGAATCTAAGATAAGCAACCTAATTGAGGCTAACTGAGAAGCGCGTTTCCTAATAGAGTGTAGTCACTCTGTTTTTTGGATATTTAGTATCTGGTGGTTGACACAATGACTGAGACAGCCCTGACTGAAACTGATATGAATGCAGTGTGGAGTGTTGAATGGCAGAGTACTTGTCCGAATCCACATTCTGTGTTGTGAGTATCTGGAGGGAGAAGAATGGCCTGAATGCACTGTGAGCCGATTGGCTGGCTGACTGCATGAATGACCTTCTGAGTGATTGGTTGCCTGATTATGACCCAGCAGAATGAATGGGAGATCAACAGTATTTCTGGGGGGCTCTCACTACTAGAAATCGTTCAGAAGCTGAAGTTGAAACTGATGCTTAACTTTGAACCCCACTGGAAGAAGAAGAACTGTCTGCTGCCCTTCACTAATCTGATAGCTGCCGTCCCTTCAAGGAATTGATCCAAGATAGGACCTGGCTAGGAGACCTCTTCCCAAGCTACAAGGGACCATCTTGAACCAGCTGATCTTTGCCAAAGCTCCCTGGTAGACAGACCTACAAAAGGTTGCCCACCGGAGAAGGGGACCGCCGAGGAGAATGAGGAGACGCACCAGACAGCCATCCCCTATCGCCGACCACCCCCTCCCAACCGGAGTCGCAGTGCTCCCTTTGGCTAGAACATTTTTGATCCAAGGAATCCCTTGATCATTACTGTCGACCGCTTTCATCCTGCCAGAGAAAGTCAAGGCCGCCGGCGACCGAGGAGAATCCAGTGTTGGGTTTCCCACCACTGGAATTACTCAGAGACACTGATGAAGCTATTGAAGCCAGCCATGGTCACGTCCTGTTCCAGGAGAAAGTCAAGGCCGCCGGTGACCGAGGAGAATCCAGTGGTGGGTTTCCGACCACCGGAAGAACTCAGAGACGCCGATGAAGCTATTGAAGCCAGCCATGGTCCCGTCCTGTTCGCCGACAGCAGACGCTGATGATACCGATGCACTTGCCGGGCCAAAGTTCTTCCTCTGCTCTTTTCGGCAATTAACACTCGTCGTCAAGGTGCACCGCAAGCTACAGCTTGCAGAACATTTTCGACCGATCGTCAACAAGCACCGCAAGAACAAAAGCTGCATCCGCAATGACAGTGTTCACCCATTTTCCTCATGGGATCTTGCCGATCCGTGGCTCCTGCCTTAAAGGCAGCCACTCAAGAAGGATCCGTCGATGACCCAACATCGAACTCTGCTATTCCAGGTACATTGGGGTTGTAGAACTATTTAGAATGAAATAAGACTCGTGTGAACAATATATGGACTGGGATTGTACGATATATCTTTATTTACAGGTTGGCCAGGTGGGGGGATCCTCATACCGAATTGTGCCTGGTGGTAGGGGCTCAGCATTCTGCCAATTGTTCTAACCACCTGCTTTTCCTCCTATGTCTATTGTTGGTTCTCTTTATTACTTGATGTGTGTGATATTTAAACTAAGTACAGTTGATGCACTTTAATGAAATCTAATAGTCGTTGTGGTACCATCTAGAATTGTGTACATATTTGCCATTTTAGATTAGCTAAGCACAAAGTGAGTTACTGTGATTGTGTATATAACCCTGAACCTTAATTATATAAAGACTGTGTTTTTATTAATACAGTTGGTGGGCACTCCTTTGTGGGTGCTAGGAGACTACACTGTACTTAAGAACTAGCCTGAATCACCTCCTGAGAGCTAAGCCTTTACTGCTCGCTACAATACCAATACTAGAGAATCTTGGCTGCGGTCCTCTGTGCCTCTGCTCCGCCATATAGAGAGCAGGAGTACATATACCCCACTCCAGTCTTTACACTGGTGGCAGCGGTGGGAAGCTTATGGTATTAAGAATCAGTGTGTAACCTTGCCACTTACAAAATATCTACACTTAAATTGAGCTTTAGTTGTTTACAAGATAACTACATTACAAGAAATAGAATCTATTGCAAATGGTAAATTGACTCGGATGAGTTCAGAGACTCTCCAGTAGTGCTTGTGAAGCCAGGGAGTTAGACTTTGTGGATAAGTCTAGGGCTGAGCTGATAGCTGCCATGGTGGACTACCAGACTGATTGTGAAGCTCTTGAAGGGGGGGATGTAACCAATGAGGGCCCTACGCCTGGGGATATTGTTGAATCTGAATCTGGGAATGCCACCATTCCTGCTGCCTCTGTTCTGACCTCCAGCAATGTTTCCTCAGGGAATGCCTTGGAACTTGGGTTAGTAAGGATGAAGTTAGCCTTTGAATACAAAAGGTTAGAAATAGAAGCTGAGCTTAAGAAAGAGGAGGTGGCACAGAAAGAGATGCTTAAAGCCAGGGATCTGTAACTAAAGGATAGGGATCTTGAACTCAAAGACAAGGAACTTGAACTTAAAAACAAGGGCACTGAATGTCAGAAAATTCAGCTAGAGAAAGCTAGAGTGGAGACTTCAGTGAAACCAGTTGAGGGTGTCAGGTCCCCATCCACCAAGTTCATGAAAGATTTGGTTGTTGTGCATGCGGAGGGTTCTGATATCCTCCAATGGATTGAAGAGTTTGAGATGGCTTGTGGAATCCATGATGTTGAAAAGAGAGATTGGGCTAAGTGTTTTTTAAGCAGAGTGTTTCAAACTGGATATGACTGTATTCTGAAACTTAGTGTGGAAGAAAGGGGTCAGTATGAGTGCATTAAGTCTGCTCTGATTGACAAGTTTGGCAAGACACCTACCCAATACCCTAAAAGGTTCAGGGAATTTAAGAAATGAGAATACATTAGACATACTCTTTGTGAAGTCAATTCGATTCGCCCACATACATGTCGTACAGGCTAGAGTTCAGTGATTGACAATTATGACAATTATGACATGTTGTGACAAGTCTTCATTCAGCCTAAACATAGTTATTCTAGCAAAGGCAGCAGAGACAGCTTTCTGTTATGAGGAACATGGCGCTCTGGCTGAGCAAGGATATTGTGTTCTTAGCAGGGAAACATTCCTTACTACATTATCTGTGTGACTTAGGTCATGAGCTAAGGGTCAGATAGTTCTAAAGCAGAAAATACCATTCTCCGCGAAGGAGCACCGCTAGAAAAATATAATTCATGTTTTAACTGCCTTTTACTACAGCGTTTGCAAGACAACCCGGCACCTGGTCTGCTGATTAGATGCAGCTTCTGCTCACCTTCAAGGACTTAGTGAGAGAGAAAAACCATGTATTTCTGCACAGTTTGACATTCCTGTCTGTGTTAGTATTTCAGCATTCAGGCTGTGGCCTCGCACTGTGTGTGAGTTTGAAGCATAGAATATATTTGCAAAGCGTTTTAACAGAAAGGAAAAAAGCAAATGGCCGACATTATACAAAATGGATGCCCTTTGGTTACATTGACGATTCTTTGGTCGCAATGTTCGTCACATGATGCGATTGGTTTCAGTCCAACATACTATACATATCATCTGACTATAGGGTTACTTTTCTGGCCTGACAGGTGGGCCTCCCAAATTATCGCCTGTAGTCTAGGTCAACATTATGATTGGAGACAAGACAGCAAAGCTTCCTGTCCTGGTTCAGGACAACGTACCTGCTAACATTTTGTTAGGAAATGATTTGGTAGAGATGGGGATGATCTCAGATGGTCTACCCATGGCTGCTGTAGCGGTTACCCCATCACAGATCACACCGGGTCCGGCTGCGAGTCCGGTACCCTCGCCGATGGGGAAATCCAAGGCACGAAGACGGAAGAGCAAGAAGGCCACCTCTGCGAAAGGGACCCCTTCTCTTCCCGCTGCTTCAGCAGCACACACTGGGATTCATGCTCCGGATGGGCTGGGTCCAGTGGTAAACCCAAACTCAACTCCTGAGGGAGACAAGGCAGAAGACTCTCCTGTGGGAGAGGTGCTAAACCCAGAGGACCACCCCGACCTTCAGTGCCTGTAGGCTGAAGGGGGACACTCCCTGGTGCACTTCTGTAAGGGGCAGAGAGAGTGCCACTCTCTCGAGGGTCTAAGGAAATAGGCCCTTTTCCAGGCACAAAGAGAAGTCCCTAGCACATTCTGGATCTATTGGGAGGGTGAGTTCCTTGTTAGTGAGCCCAATAAGCCTGAACCTGGTGCCCCCAGGAATTTGGTGGAACCCCAGGTTTACAGGACCTTTCTGCTGCAGTTGTCGCATGAGGAGCCCTTAGCTGGTCATTTTGGTACCAAGAAGACTAAGCAGAGGCTCTCTGCCCATTTCTACTGGCCCCGGATGGGAGTAGAGGTGGTGTCCCACTGCAAGACCTGCCCAGCTTGTCATTTGTCTGGCAAGACTGGAGGCAGTGTCATTACCCCACTGTAGCCGTTCCCAGTGGTTGGCTACCGTTTGAGAGGGTGGGCATCGACATTGTCGGTCCCCATCACTCTACCACTTCAGGTGGACATCGGTCCATCCTGATCTTGGTTGATCATGCCACCAGGTACCCGGAGGCTATACCCCTTCAGATTGTTAATGCCAAGTGGTTGCAAGGGCTCTCATGGGCATTTTTACCCTTGTTGGATTCCCTAAAGATGTTGTCTCTGACAGAGGATCCAACTTCATGTCAAGTTGCATGAAAACCATGTGGAAAGAGTGTGGGGTAACCTACAAGTTCTCCACCTTTTACCATCCCCAGATCAATTGTCTGGTTGAGAGATTTAATACAACTCTCTAGGGCATGGTAGGTGCTTTGGAAGAGCCCCTAAGGAGGAAATGAGATCTCCTAATGCCATGCCTGCTGTTTGCTTACAGAGAGGTACCTCAAGAGGGTGTTGGTTTCAGCCCCCCTCAGTTATTCTTTGGTAATCCAGTGAGGGGGCACTTTGCCTTGATCAGAGAAGGTTTGGAAGCCACTCCTCCAGGTCCTGCCAAGCAAGTGGGGGACTATGTGTTAGGCCTCAGACAGAGAATGACACAGATGATGGGTCAGGTGACAGTGAATCTCAAGGCCAGCCAGGAATTGAACAAGTACTGACATACACTTAAAGCCTTGCAAGTGTATTGGACTCTAGGACAGGAGATCCTTGTGATAGAGCCTACCAAGCCTCAAGCTTTGGCAGATAAATTAAATGGACCCTTCAGGATAATCTCCAAGATGGGCAAAGTCAATTATCTGGTTGACATGGGAGACCCGGGGTAGGCCCTCAGGTATTCCATGTTAGCAGGCTCAAGCCTTTCCATGGGCAAGCAGAAGTCTCTTGTCTCTTGCTGGCTTCAGAGAAAGAAGAGGATGCGAGTGAGCCCCTTCCTGATTTGCTGCATAGCAACCCTCAGGATGGCTCAGTGGAGGGAGTGCATCTTTCTCCAGATCTGACAACAGAGCAGCAGAGGGCCTGCAGGGCTTTGCTGCGGCAGTATGCTTCTCTGTTCTCACTGATGTCAGGCCTTATACCGTGGTGTAGGCACGAAATTGACACTGGTGACAGTGTGCCTGTCAAAAGCAGGTGCTACCGTAGGTCAGATACCGTTAAGAACAACATCCAGGCTGAGGTCGCCAAGATGATCGATCTGGGTGTTATTGAACCCTCAACCAGTCCCTGGTCCAATCCAGTGGTCCTTGTCCCAAAGGCAAGTTCCCAGGCAGGTACCAAGTATTGGAGGTTCTATGTGGACTACCAAGGAGTCAATGCCGTCACCAAAATTGATGCTCACCCATTGCCCAGGGCTGATGAGCTCGTGGACACCATAAGTGTTGCCAAATTTGTGAGCACCTTTGACCTCAACTCAGGCTATTGGCAAATAACTCTGATGGACCATGCCAAGGAAAGGACTGCATTCTAACACCTGAGGGGTTCTACCAGTTTAGAGTCATGCCTTTTGGGTTGAAAAAGGCACCTGCCATTTTCCAACGTTTAGTCAATCATGCACTCAGTGGGCTGTAAGCCTTTTGTGTGGCCTACTTACACAACATCGCTGTCTACATTTCCACTTGAGAGGAGCATTTGACTCACTTGGATAAACTGTTGCAGGCCTTGAAAAGGGCTAACCTCACTATCAAGGCCACCAAGTGCCAGATAGCTCAGGGGAAAGTCACGTATCTTGGTCATGAGGTAGGAGGGGGTCAAATCCAACCTCTCCTCAGTAAAGTACAGGATGTACATGACTGGGAGACTCCCACTACTCAAACCCAGGTGAGACCCTTTTTGGGCCTCACTGGGTATTATCGCGATTTCATGGCAGACTATGGAACCATATCTGCACCACTGACAGCTCTGACTTCACCCAAACAGCCTAGGAAGGTTAATTGGACAGAAGACTGTCAGAGGGCCTTTGTCGGCTTGAAAGAAAATCTCTGTAGGGCACCTGTGTTGTGTGCACATGATTACAGCAAGCCCTTTATTGTCCAGACGGATGCTATCGACACCGGAATTGGAGCTGTCTTGACCCAGTTAGATGACAAAGGGAGGGAACATCCAATCATATTCATCAGTAGACAACTCAAAGGTAGATAACTTAGGTGGGCTACTGTTGAAAAGGAATATTTCAGTATAATTTGGAGCCTTAGGCATTTTAGGCCCTACATTACAGGGTCTACCTTCAAGGTCCAAACAGACCATAAGCCCCTGAAGTTGCTTATGCAGATGAAGAGTGAAAACCCAAAACTGCTCAGGTGGTCAATTAGCCTGCAAGGGCTAGACTTCACCATAGAGCGTAGACCAGGGAAGAGTTAAGATAATGCAGATAGCCTTTCCAGAAGGTATGTTGACTGTCTGGATGAGGGTGTCAATCTCATGGGAGATTAGATGCCCTAACCTCAGTCTGGGGTGGGGGCGACTGTGATGCCTGAAATGCATCAGAGAGACAGGACCTCCAAATCCTTCTCCTTTATTGCTTTATCATGCATGTTCTGTCTTGTTTTCCGCGCAGCAGGTCAAGTGGGACTCCTGGCAGTGCGGCTCTTCCTGTATTTGGTTTGGTGAACAGACCCTTGGGACCCATTGGTGGAAGAACGACCCTGTACTCCTGGTGTATGTTTTTGGGCACCTGTGTGTGGCACCACAGAGCACGGTACGGGCTGGTGGCAGCTCTGTGCTGAATTGCCCAGAGCTCTGTGCATCCTCTATTTTGGGATAACCAGGCCCTGTCATTGGAATCAGTGGATTCCTGATAGAAAACAAGATGGCCCCTGTGGCCTCTTTCTTTCTATTGCCTGTTACCTTACTTTTCCCGAAGTCCCGGGAAGCTCTTGATCTGTCCCTTCCCCCGGACTGGCTGTTGGGTGGAAGCTCCATATATGGTGTTGTGGGGAAGTCCAGGCCAGACTGGCTGGAGCCTTCCCAATGACTTTATGTTGTGGTTACACCCATGGGGTGGGACCTGGGTGAATGGAGTGAGTGACGAATACGCATTTCATTTTGTGGGTGTCTAGTATCTGGTGGTTGACACAATGACTGAGACAGCCCTGACTGAAACTGGTATGAATGCAGTGTGGAGTGTTGAATGGCAGAGTACTTGTCCGAATCCACATTAGGTGTTGTGAGTGTCTGGAGGGAGAAGAATGGCCTGAATGCACTGTGAGCCGATTGGCTGCTTGACTGCCTGAATGCCCTTCTGAGTGATTGGTTGCCTGAGTGTGACCCAGCAGAATAAATGGGAGATCAAGAGTATATCTGGGGGCGTCTCACTGCTAGAAAGCATTCAGAAGCTGAAGTTGAAACTGATGCTTAACTTTGAAGCCCACTGGAAGAAGAACTGCTGCTGCTGTCTGTCGCTAATCTGAAAGCTGCTGTGCCTTCAAGGAAGTGATCCAAGAGAGGACCTGGCTAGGAGACCTTTTCCCGAGCTACGAGGAACCATTGTGCACCAGCTGAACTTTGCCAAAGCTCCCTGGTAGACAGACCTAGGAAAGGCTACCGACAGGAGAAGGGAGGAGAAGCACCGGACAGCCATCCACCGTCGCTGACCGGAGCCGCTGTGCTCCCTATGCCTAAGAACATTTTTGATCCAAGGACTCCCTTGTTCATCACCGTTGACCACTTTCATCCTGCCGGAGAAAGTCAAGGCCTCAGATGACCGAGGAGAATACACCGGTGGGTTTCCCACCACCCGACGACCTCAGAGATGCTGATGAAGCTATTGAAGCCAGCCGTGGTCCCGTCCTGTTCGCCGCCGGCAGATGCCGACGACCCAGCGCCCTTGTTGGGCCAAAGTTCTTCATTGACTCTTTTCAGCAACAAACACTCGTTGTCGAGGTGCACCAGACGCCTCAGCTAGCAGGACGTTTTTGATGTATCGTCAATGAGTACCACAGGAACTGAAGCTGCTGACGCAACGACAGTGTTCACCTCTTTTCCTCGTGGGATCTCAACGATCCGTGGCTCCTGCCTTAAAGGGAGCCGCTTAAGAAGCATCCGTCGACAACCCGACGTCAAACTCTGCTAGTCCAGGTACATTGGGGTTGTAGAACTATTTAGAAGGAAATAAGACTCTTGTGAACAATATATGGACTGGGCTTGTACGATATATCTTTATTTACAGGTTGCCCAGGTGTGGGGATCCTCATAGGGAATTGTGCCTGGTGGTAGGGGCTCAGTATTCTGCCAATTGTTCTAACCAACTGCTTTTCCTCCTATGTCTATTGTTGGTTCTCTTTATGACTTGATTTGTGTGATATTTAAACTAAGTACAGTTGATGCATTTTAATGAAATCTAATAGTAATTGTGGTACCACGTAGAACAGTGTATATATTTGCCATTTTAGATTAACTAAGCACAAAGTGTGTTATTGTGATTGTGTATATAACCCTGCACCTTAATTACATAAAGACTGTGTTTTCATTAATGCAGTGTGTGGACATTCCTTTCTGGGTGCTTGGGGACTACACTGTACTTAGGAACCCACCCGCATCACCTCCTGAGAGCTAAGCCTTGTTTGCTCACCACGATACCAATAATAGAGAAACTTGGCTGGGGTCATCTGTGCCTCTCCTCTGCCATGTAGAGAGCAGGTGTCTTACAGATACCCGCGTCCAGTATTTACACTTATTATATCCAATGTCAGAATCTTATTACTTTATGATGTTTTACCAGGCTTATCATGGTTTTCAGCTGTGTTCTCTAGGACCACGTACAATGTTTTCTTTACATTTGTCCTGTGTGACATTTTGGTGTTTTTGTTTACCACATGACGTCATCAAAGCAACACGTCATTCCTTGCGACGTGTCTCTCTTTGGCCACCCCTCATTATGGGACGTACATCAGTTTGCTCTTTCGCACTGAACAAGTCTTACAAGGGGATCTAACCCTGTTACTTTTGCAGGATTTGGAAATATACAATTTGAGGTGAGTTCTTTACAGGTCCCTTCGCGACTGTACCTCTTTGCTTTTCGGATATTAGTTTGCAATTGTCAATGTATGTGCACGCACGTAGCACACCTATTAATTTACCTTTTAGCAATCTTACAAACTAGGCTATTGTCTTTTTCCTAATATTTATCACCTGTCTGGTGCATCTCCTTACAACCTTCAAACACAACCTACCAGGAATATTGACTAGAGTTTTGAGATTTCGGAGTATATATTTAACTTTTTTGATTGAAGAGTTAGTGCCAATCCAGTATTAGTTTTACACATCCCATTCATTATCTTACACCCAACAGGCGCAAACTTCTTTTCCGCAACCTATAATCAGGCTGAACTATCCACGGAAACTATGTGTAATTATGAATTAGGAGTCTTCTCCCCAAACTACGACAATATGGAAGGAGCACTTTCATTTTTTTCTAACATATCGTCTGAACTGGTTATTTGTTTAGAACCGCCATCCAAATGGCAAATGGGTTTCTTCTTACTTTCTTTTCCCCATTTTCCTACATGTGCTAGTTACATGCTGATTTGTTGAACTACGACATTATATCCACAGCATTACCTCGTGCCAAGTACCCGCGTGACGGCACACATCCTTAGTATGATTCTTTGTTTGCTTTCATGCAGGAACTGATAGTTATACTATTGCCTTTGGTAGAATGTCCTACTCATCATCATTAATCTTTTCTTACTAGATCACCATACCTATTTTTCACGATTTCAGGGTAAGCTTGCACTTCTGAGACTGGGTGCCTGTTAACCATTTGCTCTCAAACCGAAGCATTACTAATATCACACTATTTGGACAGGCCTGGTCTCTTTTACTTCACTTTTACTTAATCCAATATGGTTTTATAAACACTCACCATAGGACACTTTAGTCATTTGAGGGAACAAAATGCTTGCTTACTCGTGCTTAAGACCACAAATCACTATAGAGGCACTGGGGCAAATGAGGTGAGACACTCATATCATTACACATTTGGAATAACCAATGGAATTGTTTTAATGACTGTGAATGTTTTCTCATTTTGTGTTTTTCTTTTTTTTTGTCTTTTTCTCCGTCTAACCCTGAATCCACTAACTGGTGTTCGGTATGTTGCCCCCTTTTTTAACTTCTAAATACTGAACGTATTGTGTTATATGGTCAATATCCTTCTTCAACATTATTTTCCTTGTTTTTGACAAGTATTGTATATGTCTTGGATATATTCCTCTCAAACCAATTCATGATGATTTTTTGCAATCTGATTAACTGGTTTCTTAATCATATGATGGCAATATGCTCTTTTGGTTTTTGTCTATTTATAGCCATCATAGCCATGCATAGTTGGTCTTTTTTATTTCCAAATGTTATTAATACTCTGTGTACCACGCTTGTACTAGACAGCTTTGAGGATGACCTGTGTGATTGAAACACGTTTTGGCTGATCAGAATCTGAATAAATATAATTGTGGAATTCACATAATTGTATCTGAAATTTCAGTATTTGTTTTGAATCCTTTCATCAACATATTTTTTGGCAGTGCACGAGTCACCATTTTCCCAACACAATTGGATGATTTTACTAAATTAGAGCCCTCTTTTGGTGGGCTTTGTGGAAGGGTGAACGCTGCAGGCCATCACCTCAGTTACTTTACAGGTGAACAATCGAGCGCACAGGTAAATTTGTCAAACCATCTACCTAAAACTCACTCTTGCATATCTAGGTACAACCCCAACGGGGCTAGTACGAAGAAACTGTTAGGTCCAGTGCCAAGGCCCTGGGGCAGTGGTAAGCTACCCTGACAGATCTTTAAGCACAGAAGGGGTACTCCTAATACATCTTCTTGGTGCATTAAACAGTCTGTCCTCAACGGAATTCAGGTGCATTAAGCAGGTTCTCCTTATGATCTTCAGACTGCTGGGGATATCATCATAACACATCTGCATTAATGGACACGCTAGCAAGAGAGTGCTACACCTTTCTTACCCCACTAAAATCCACTGAGTGTGTCGAATACATCTAAGTGCACCACATTTCCTACACCCAACACTCCATCTAAGTGTGACACATTTCCTAATCTCAAATCCTTCTTATTGTGTCACATTTCTACCCTCAAAATCCATCTAGGTGCAAAATATGTCCTACCCCCAACAATCCATCTAAGTGCATCACGATTCTTACACCCAAAAAAATCCATTTAAGTGCATCACATTTCGTACCCTAAAATTCCATCTAGGTGCACCACATTTCCTACCCCCAACAAACCATCTAATCATATCTTCTGAGCATGTTTTGGCAATCCCCTTAGATTTTTTACATGAGAAGGGGTACCAGTATGGGTCCTCTAGGAGTGCAGCCGAGGTGGGTGTAAGGAGGCACCCTGGTGCATATTTCATGTCCTGATCGGCTGTCCTGAAACGTTGCATGGATAACGTACAAGCTAGCCTGAAACTCAGTCCCTGTTTGAATACTGGTAGCCTGAGTGCACCAGTCAGAGTGAAGGAGGCCGGGGGACGATGTGTGATCATATGCAAAGAGTGGTCTGGGGTTGAGAAAGAAGGGCAGGCTGCCGCGACAAAGGTCTGAATCCACCTGTGGGTTTGTGTTTGAGGGGTTTTCAGTGATTGATGTGTGTAAGGCCGCTGGCAATGTGACTTGTTGGTGTTTCGATGAGAGTGAGGCTGGTGCTTGTAAATGGTGCTACAGAGATGGAAAAGGGTAGGGAAGAGGATTACAGGTTATAGTAGGGAATAGCCACGTTTTTAGGGCTTTTCTGAATGAGAGGTGGTTATCAATGCAGCGCATGTGGAGATTAATTGAGTTCCATTTGGCAGGGGCTTGAATGGAGAAGAATGATCCTCTGAATCTGGTGGATTTGTAATGGGGATACCTAGAAGAGCAGATCCAGATCTGAGGTTCATGGCGGGTTGATAGCGTATGAGTTTATCCTGGCAGAATTCGTGTCTGGAGGGAATTATTTAAGACTCCTTTACTGGACTTGGAAGGTCATGTTAGGAGATATGAATGCAACTCCTTTGAAAATATTCCCCAGCCACTGTTGACCTTTAATCATTCAGAATGCTGGTGCCCTCTCATGAGCCACCTGCCCACCTGTCACTGAAAGTAGTCACTGTCACTGACATTTTACCATTCGCAATTCCAGCATTATAGGCGTATATGCCTGACCACATACTGGATGAAGAAGGCCATCCTCTCACCAAAACACCTGCTGTTCCTCTGCATCACAAAATAAAATTGAAAACAAAACGAACAGGATCTGGGATTCACTGAGACAGAATGGTTGCAAAAGTAGTGAGGCTGGATGATGTGGAGCCATCAGTCTGAGTGAGGCACCGTTGCATCTTGTGCAGGATTGGACTTCTGTCCCTGTCATGCATGCTTACTAAACACAAAATAAACCTTTACAATTCATATTATGCACGTTTGTTTAGCACAACATTGTATTTATCTGGTAATCAACAAATAAGGTTGTGCTTATTTCTTTCTCAGCATAATAGCTGATTATTTGATAAACGTGTGACAGCAATTACACACGCATTTAAGTTTGCAATCATTTGTTTTGCAGCTAGAATCGACAGGGGATTTAATCTGCTAATAAATGTTTAAAAAACATTCTTGTTGGGTTTTCTTGCAAAAAAAATGATAACTTTGCATCTGTGCATCTGTGTGCATTTAGGAATATCAAACAATTCAGAGAACAACCTTTTTTTCTGCCAGCTTTAACGGAGTGCTCTTCAAACGTTTTATGCCAAGCCCCGCTGAGCAAAAAATACATTGTTCGTGGACCCCGTGCGCAGCCCCTCTGTGTTGGTGTTATTTTCCTTATAGAGATGGCTGTGGAATGCGTGGTGTCATCATTTTGAAGTGAAGGAATATGTTGTTGGAGACATTCCAAGACAGTAGGACAATCACTTCCAATCCAAACATAGAAACCGTGCAAGTAAACACAAAACTCTCCAGCTTTTATTTTCTCAAAATACATTCCTGTTAGTATATTCAGCAGAAGGCAATTTGATTTTACAGAGCAACTACTAACGGGGAGGGTGGGCCTGTCTCTCTGCAGAAAAGTGAGTCAATGTGTGACTTTATTTTTGAGACCGCCACTCTGAGGTTGTCCTCCACTTCCAGCCTTGGGCCGTATTTAGTTTTCAGTACAGCCAATGCTGAAAAGCCTATTTCGCACAACTAGGAAGACCCAAAGGGTAAGAGAGACTATAGCAGACCTTGCCAATGTTGGATACTCGAGGTTTACCTTCAGACAAAAGTCCCCCACTGCGATATTCCTGAATTCAGATTGCAGGGTAATGTCGGACCGAACCTCAATCAGCTCCTCCTGGGTATGTAATGGAAGATGCACCTCCTCATCTGCATAAAAGGCTGCATCACCCAGTCATTAATGCCAGAATTTTATTAAGGGAAGTATTATCAAAGGTGGACCTTGGAGTTGTTAGGTGAATTGTGATTGGTTCTAGGACATGCAGCTAGTTGTCTAGCTTCCTCTTGAAGGCAAATCATTTGTATTCATGGTAAATTAATTGGCATTGGCTCCTTGCAAAAACAGATTGAGGGCATTTAGCTTATCAAAAATATCAGCAAGGTATGCCAAGAGCACAAGATAGCAGGGATTACACAGATGGTTTTCTTTGGCAGTGTCCCCATCCAAAAGAATTGCTGCACTTCATTTCGGAGTTCAAACACACGTTGCAGCACTCTTCCCCCGGACAGCCATCTGACTTCTGTGTGAAAGAGCAAACCATCATGTTCTGACCCCATTTCTGCACAAAAAATTGCAGAGACGTGCTCTTGTTGGCTATGCTTTGATGCCATTAACTATTTTTACTGCTGAACTGAGTACATCAGAAAGTTCATTGCCCATATTCCGAGTAGCAAGAGCTTGACAGTGAATTATGCAGTGTGGCCACGCAACATGTGGAGCGACTGCTAACACTTTGGCCTTCAACCCTGATCTATCTCCACACATTGAAGGCACACCATCTGGGCAGATTCCTATGGAGGATTCCCATCTCAAACAGTGGCTGCTCATAAAACCATTTAAAATGTCAAACAGTTCTGATGCTCTTGCCCTGGTTTTGATGGCCTTGAAAAACAAAATGTCTTCCAATATTGTTTGCCTATTAAATGAACCTCTTTTGAAGCATCTGTTGGCTCATCTAACTGTAACGCAAAGAGACTGGTTTGCAGCTGTGTGATTAATTGTGCAGTGATATTTTCTACCATCTCAGACACACGTCGGCTCATGGTGGTGTCTGACAGATTAATCATTTTTAGCTTGTCCGCTAAACTTTCAGCACCCATTCTCCTGCACATTGCCATGGCTGCTGGGGCAACGACTATCTCAGCATTGGTGAAAGGTTTTTTTCATTTTTGGCAAGGGGGTAGGCAACGTCATAAGATGCTTTTAGTGCACTTGCTGGAGTAGAGGCAATATTATTCACTGTACTTTTATGCTGACTGATGACTTGCAAAGAAGTCTCTGCTCTTGCCAATGAGATCCCCATGTTTTGTTTCCAAGTGGCATCTTAATTTGGTTGGTTTCAGGGTCTCTTTGGCTAAAGTTGCTCCACACACCACACACTGAGGCCTCGTTTCACCTCCGATCACAATGGAAGTAAATCCAAGGTCTAAATATGTGGCATCATACTTCCTGGCTTTTGCTGTTCTTTTTTCATGTGTCATTGTCTGTGTCTACCTTCCTTTTCTCACTACCATTTTTGGGCAAAAAGAAGCCCTCCATTTCAAAATGGGTTCCTCAGCTATGAAAAAAAGGAAACTCCTATATTAATGCCTTTTCATATGCTTTGTTGATAACTGCATTTACATACCGAATGAGGCACAGTAGGATTTCAAAACGTTCATTCCAAAACAAAACTACAAAAAATGTTGTAAGTGTGAAAAAACATCACACATGCACCAGAAGACTTTTGAGCAGAAATTAGGGGCTGGAAAAAACCTGGTCCTCCAATAGTGCACCACAATTGCTGTGGTGTTCTACATATCCTATGGGTCCTGGTTTGAAGATCTGGTTAGTTTCCAGAATCCAAAGAGAGGCAATGGACGTTGCTGACTGCTTTTCCTCGCTACAAACCATTGGGGCATTACATGGTGGTCCCCTAAGAAAGAAATTCTTCCTTTGCGTCCAGAAAGCCTTCAGACCCAACCATAGCCACTTTACCCATCGCTTCACAAAAAACAAACCAGGCAACATTTTGGAAAACAAAACCCCTCCAATTTACAGTACTCCAAAATGACTACAACCGAAATTCAGGAGGATACCCAGCTCTTCCCTTGGCATTCCCACTTCCCCATGAATGCCCCCAAATTTGTGTTTGGGTGTTTGTGGGGTGGTGAGTTCTGGTGATTTTATAGTTTACTTTTCAAAATACAAACAAAACACATAAAATGTCAACCAGAAAATGTATCATTTTCTACAGCCCAAAGGGGTCCCTTTGACCCAAAGCAGCACACTAGGAGATGTAGTTTGGAACAATCAACACTGTAAACACACCTCTAGTTTAGATTGTAAATAGTGGTGTAGTTAATAAAGTCCACACTTAAAACACTGGATCAGCATTCAGTAAGTAAAATGACCTTGTAAAAATAAAATGCAGCTTTGGTTAAAATTAAAGAGACTTTTGCGATTATCGGGCACTGTCAAACAGGCTCTGCTGTTGCTGTGGGAGAAGTGAGGCTTGTGATGGTGATAAAGGTAAGGTTAATAGCTGTCGTTTATCACAAGATGGCAAGCCAGCAGGGATCTTAACAGCTATAAACCCTTCTATGTCAGCAACAGGCTGAAGTCAATGAACCAGTGTTAGAAAGCAATGAGGTGATAATACGGTACCATATCCTGTGGGAGGCAATGCCCACCCCAAGACTCAGTGAAGGCCCCTCATAGGAAAAGATTGAAATGCCCTGGCGCCTTTAATTTGAAAAGTATGAAATGCCCTGGCACCTTCGCTGGCCACTGCTGCTGCAGGAGAAATGAGAACCATGGGGTCTCTGTTCTATTCACTTCTGCAAAGTCCCCACAGTCCTCATTTCTCCCCCGCTTAGGGTTGAACCATTCTGCGGCACAGAGCTTGTAATGCAAAGCACACATTTTAAGCGCCAGGACAAAAAACAGGGAACTGAATGCATTGCTGAGTTCTGACTGGCAACATAGGGGCAGTTGCTCCATCTCCCCCTGTCCTTTAAGACTCAGTGAAAGCCCCTCTCATGTGAAAAGGTTGACATGTGCTGGTGCCTCTAATTTGAAAAGGTTGAAATGCCCTGGCGCCTTCCCTGGCCACTGCTGCTGCTGGAGAAACAAAGACCATGGGGCTCTCTTTTCCACCAACTAGATCAGAGGCCCCCACGCCTCATTTTTTTCTTGTGTTTCTGGGCACTTTATTTATTTATTGGTCATTTATATAAATACCACTTACCTTTTGAAAGAAAACTAATAGAAAAGCAGGAACCTTGTGCCAGCATGCAATTCCGGAGTTGATGGACGCAATCTGAAGCAGGATCCCTGAGGCGGCAGATGAGTATTATTTATTGTTGGAAGAAGTGGCGCCTTCCATCCTCATTGGCTGTCAATCAGCCAGATTGAGCCAGCATCACAGCTTGTGACCCTTGCAACATGCAAGCTCAGAGAAGCTGGCCGCCATGGATTGGCCCATCCACCCTACCACCCACTCCCATCTGAAAGTAGGGCAGGATACCATTATGTCACTAATGAGCCATCATTAGTGATTTCCTGCTCTGCATTCAGATGGGAGGGGCTGGTCATCCTGGCAAAAGAAGGTATTTCCATTTTCTTGTTTCTTCATGAATAGGCTCCTAATGGAGCCTGAGGCCCCACAGAGGCCTGACCCTGTCCTTAGACTGGTCATTGCGGCAAAAGAAAGTGTGTGCTTGTTATTGTGTCTTCATAAGGTGGGTCTTAATGGAGCCTGAGGCCCCACAAAGGCCCGGCCCCTGTCACACTAAGAATGTGTGGCAGGGGCCGTGGATCGGGCTGCTGCTGTTAGGTGAAGCATAAGCCCCATCCTTTTGTAATGTATCCTGATTTTTTTTCTTCTTTTCAGGCTGTGGGTGCGTGCCACCATGGGCATGAGGCTGCAGCCCACCAGAGGGGCGTGCCCCAACGTTTGAATACTGCTGCTTTAAAAGATGGGGGACCCAGTAAAAGGTCCAACCAAGTGTATCACAATCTCTGGTGCCTGTAAGAGCAGTCTTAGACTTCTTTGGTAGTTGATAATGAGCCTATTGGAACATGGGCAAGAAGCTTGGGGATGTTTGTTTTTTTAATAAATAAGAAAGCAGTTTGTGCGCTGAATGTGCGCTCAGACAACTTTACTGTTTAAAAGAAAGAGCCTTAACAAAGATTACTGGCAAGTTCCTTCTGTAATTAATGAGCTCTGTTTTCATGTTTATGACAGACAGGAAGGTGGATGAAAGGCCAAAGTGTAGACAGTAGAAAATGTAAGATGAATGATGCCTAGATTATGGTGGTATTAGGAGCTGTTCTTGCCCTCCAACATTCGCTAACATTCACTATCAATCTTCTATTGTAACTCGCCTTAGTATACAGTGGTGCATCCTATATCTAGGGTGAAGGGATAGTGAGAGAAAACTGACCCTGAAAGCATTTCTAAGCCCAGATTAATCAGACTCAGATAGACGCCACTGTGATTGCCACAAAGTAAAAACCCAGGATTGTACAGGGGTGTGAGCACCTTCTTTTCATACACTTCGATTACTGTACTGCTAGATACAGAGATTGACTTGATGTAATTGTACAAGTAAGAATTGAAACCGGAACTCTCATTTGAGACAAACGTTGTGGGCCGTTGGTTCAGGTCTTGTGGCTCGTGTAGGGTCCTATCTGTGTTTTGTGGGTATTAAGAGCTGCTCAGAAGACCCAGAAATACTTATGTGGGTATGTGGGTAAATACGAGCGGCTAATACCGCATTACGAGCTATCTGATCAGCTCACCAGCCGTCACGTGCACCATGACACTTCCTATACTCCTAGGCCCGCAATCTGAGCCCCTTGTGTCCTTTTTTTCCACAGCCCCTCACGCTTGCGGTTGACTTTGGTAGTCATCACGCCAGCCTGTTCCACCCATAATTTGCACGGTAACAGGCCTCCTTAAGGTAAGCTTTGCTCTTACCCCTTTTTAACCCTTAGTTGCTCCCCCACTCTTTATGGCTTAACACAGCCTCCATGTCCTTCCTACCACAGGAACGGCCACTTCTAGGACCTCGTAAATCCTCCAGTGTACTCCGGACACTGCTACTCCCTGAGCCACTGCGCTCCCAAGTTCCGGTAAGCACCGTTCCTTTATGTATTTAAACCTCTACCTGTGCTAGATAGCCATGAATGTGCCCACTCCTATAACATCTCATCTGTTTATCTCAACAGACCTCACAAGATACTTCCCGCTTTGCAATATCTCGTCCTGATGAAGGCCACCCCATCAGAGCTCATCCCAGCTCATCTTCTGGCCGAAACACTGTTGACTGTGTTGACTGTTATATTGTCTGTGTTGTCCTTGTTCAACCCTACATTGTTTTGATGTATATGTGCTGATTATTACATGCTATCACCGCACTAAATCCACTGGTCTCCTTCCCATGGACCCCTCAGTGGATGTGTAACCATTGGAAAGACGCTACAAATATTTGAAATTTGTCACTTACAAACTGGTTAATGTACCTGAAAAATGTGTAAATACTGTTGTATCTTGTGTAACTCCTAGTTAAGTGTATCTACAAACACGCAAACTGCAGTTTTATTAAAAATCTGACTGCAGTACTCAGAATTGTCCTGATACATTTTTGTCAGAATTCATTTACAGAAACGTGTACACACTTACTAAGGTGTAACCCCCATAGGTGTGTGTTCACCCTTAGTTCATCAGCCAGGTATCCCATGACCTTGCTCATTTTTGCTCTTTAATATATAATCCTTACTCCTGCAACAATATTTCTATTTTTATGAAAAAATAAGAAGTTGTCACTGTTTATTTTAATAAAAGCTAATCAAATGACTATTATTTGTATTGTTGCTCTTATTAATTGTTACTACAACCTACCCCATCTGTTTCCTAATGTCTGCATGCATGTGTGTTTGGTACTTCCAGCCTGTCTTATACTTCCAACATGATTGAATTTAAATATTACATTACTTAATTAGTTGATTAATCATTAATATTGATCAAATCGTTTTTAGTTATACTATGTTTAATTTCTCGCTTGCACATACTTATGCAAATGTTTAACACTTAATAAAATCAATTATTAAACAGAAAAAAAGGTAGCTGTCAATCACTCCCTTTGAACTAAAACGAATACATCTTGGCTTGAACGATTTGGCACTTCTAAGAGGGTGACAGAACAGAAGTGTTGACCAGAAAATGTCAGACCGTGGAAGCGTCATGAGTGAGCAGTATTCTCTTAAAGGCCAGACAAACAAAAAGAGAGAGGAAGGGAAAATAGGGTTATATTAATGCTAGGTCTGGGGCCAGATTACAGAAACTTTGCACTAGTGCAAGTGCAGTGCTGCATGGTATTAGCACCATGGCCATGTTTGACCTGGTGTGTATGTATAGACGTGCTTACATCATTTGCAGCGTATCACTGAACTATGGTCTTCGTTCGGGAAAGGAGTTATATGTAGTTTATGGTTTTTTTAAGTCTCTGTAGCATCTAATGTTTCAAGGTTCATTTCAGCACCAACTGCATCCGTCCATTTTATCTCTGGAACGTCTCAGATTTGGGAACTGGGTGCTGCAACAATTGTGAAGCGACCCAAGGAGAAAAGTTGTCCGAAATGCTGTTCTTGTTTTGGCATAACCCCCTGACTGCCATGTTCCCATTCCTGGGGATTCTTTGAAGTATTTCACTCAACTCTGTTACACCACCACTCAGTGCGACACCCTGGCCACTCTTCCTGCACACCCAACCTTGATGCAATAACAGTGAGCACCACAGCACCTATCCCATGACCCCTCCCTTCTGCACTTGCATGTTCTGAACACTCACAAGGCATTGTAGGTTCGTCCCCCGCTCCCACTGTATTTAATATTTGTATGTATTTTGATCATGTTACTTGCCCTTGTCCCCTCCCTTTTGCCCTGTGGGCGCTTTGAAACAATATTTACTTCCTGTATAAGCGTCTAACAAGCAAACAATAAATAGATCAAATACATTTGATATTAGATGTACTGCATTTGGGACGAGTTACGAAATTGCGCCCATCATGTTTCGTCTGTTGTGATAATTAATTCCCACGGTCTGTGTGATAGTGCAACAATCACACAAATTTCTACAGTGTTTCAATGATTGGATTATGCGGGTACAAGGTTAGAACAAACAGTTCTCATAAGGTAGCCTTTAACTATAGACTCTGAAGCTAACAGTTACCGTCAAGCTGGCTTCCCTCTAAGTTAGACTTTGAAGAATCACAAGAAGGTCAGGTCAGCGCAGAGCCCCTGGGACTGCCTGTCCTGGATATGTCTTACCTTTCAAGTTTTCCATAGCAGTGAACTCACATGAACCTAGATCGTATGCTGCTGCTGATGGGATCCAGGTCAGCAGCACATCTTTGCAAGTATCGATTTTTCTGCTCTAGGTTCTTTTGCACCTGCGAAAATGCTATTAGCCTTAAAAGGCCAGAAATGCCTCTTGTGGTCTAAGTGTCAGACATACAAAGAGAATCAGAATGAAATGTGAAATACTGTAAGAACAGGAGGCTAACGGCATGCATGCTAAAGGTCCATCACTTTTTCAAAAAGGAATATTGGCATCGTTATGACTTAAGCTGTGATTTACATATTGGTTGCAAGAACAACAAAGAGACACGCAGTCATAAGGCATAGCAACTGTACAACAACTAGAAGTCAATGAGAAACCGATTATGTCTGTGTGTTTGTCTCTGTATGAAGGTTTTAATGTATAGATATATTGCCATCAGGAGCAGACACTTTACAAAAATAACCGACAACAACATACCATGATGGACAACAGAGCAAATGTTGCTCCTTCAGATATGAACGTTGGTCATGCCTCAGCCTCATCAACAGGCACTGGTGGGCAGGGAGTGTCGAACTATCTCCCATTCTCCCCACCTCAGAACCTATAACACACTCATGATGCCGTCGTCTATGACTTTGCCACTTATTATCACTAAATACTTGTGAATGTTTTGTGCTCTGTCTCTACAGGCAGTGGCATAACACAAAATGTGATCCACCCCACAAGCCGTGCTGAAGGCACCCCGTCCCTGCCCCCCGCGCCAAGTTCGGCAACGAAGCGCGGGCCTCACCACACTGCGGGCAAGCCTAGACCACCACGCATGTGCAATACACATGATGATCATGCTACTGCACCTAGCAACAAGGGGGCTGTGTCTGGCTCCACGCACCAAATAGCATTAGCCAAATCTGTACGTGGCCAGTAATATTACATACAGTAATGATACCATAAGAAAACATGTTCATGCTGGCTCTGTCAGTATATGCCAGTCTCCCCTTGTACGAACATTCTCTTGTTGCCATTGCCCTTAATGGCAATAACATCCTCCTGCCACAGGAAGAAAACACAGTATTGAGGCCTGCACAAATGCTTGCCAAACTCCCTCACTACCATGTAAGAATATGCTACATGTTGACTTTTCACTCAATGCAAGTTAAAAATGCAATGCTGAAGAAAAGAAACATTTATTTGCTTGGCTACACAAATGCATCTACCAACTATGTAAGAACACAAATAGTGGCCTTGCCTCTTATGTGGGTAAATGTCCAGTCTGTTTGTCCCATTGTGCTATACCTCTACCACCTCAAACCGCCATTCATCATGTTGGCTTTGAGCAGAAATGCACAAAAAACATGTAAGAAAATGTCGATTTTCCATTGCCTCTTGCCTGGGTGCTATCTTTGCATGCACATTCATACACATTCACCCAACTGTCACTCACCCGGTGGCGGCTAGACATTTTTCAATTGAAGGGGTGAGGAGTGCCGCAGAGTGCCTGTTGACCTTCTACCATGCTCACCTGAAGCTCCTGCTGTTTCTAAGCATCGATGAACTATTTTTGGACTATTTCATCTGGACGTACGTTTGACGGACTAAATATTATCTCCCTAGTGACATACAGTATTGATATGTATGTAAACTATACTTAATTGTATATATTTCTTTTTACTTTAATTGTGTGCTCTGGCACGACCACTTCCTCCTGCAAAGTTGGAAAAACACGGCCACGCGCGCCCCTGAGGAGTGCCACGGAGTGCCTGTTGGCCTGTTTGCCTGCTTGCAGGTGGCAGGAGGTCGAGGCATTACTCTGCCAAATTGAAATATTCTTCTGACAACCTGCTGTAATTCTGTATCTTCGCATTGTGATCCAATTGAAGTCTTATCTGGGAGAGAGCCTCCCGGCATCTTTCCCCTTTTGTAATTCCATTATGCAAAATAAACCTGGCCCACGGACACAGAGTGTGAAGCTACAGGGGGCGCAGATGTATGATCACATCCTCTCCGTGCCCTTTGTCTTCATACCCGTAAAAAACACTATGTGCCTGGCTCTTACCATGCCCCTTCCACCCTCTCCGCCACCAATCATGGACTCATCCATGTTGGAATAGCTGGAGGGAATGGGCTCTCCTATCTTCATCGAGTCTGCAGTAGCGTTGAATGGTATGGAGTCTTTCCTGCTCGAGGGCCGAGCGGATTAAGATTCCGAACATAGATCTCTTGGACCGCTTTTTTCTCGATACTCCTCCCGTTTTTCAGGAAGGGGTGATTTCTTTATTGGCTCTTTCACAATATCCCTTGAGTGTCGATTGCATGCGCGATGACATCTCCTTGGCGCAACCACATGCAGATTCTCTAAGTGGTCCCAGTCTTACCGGAGACCCGATACTGTTAATTCTGATTCTGGCTGAACGGAGACTTCATACCTCATGTTTACAAAACATTGTTGCTCATTTGGGTGAACTCTCAGTCGTGATACATGCAATAGACAAAAGACTCATTGTTGCTGGTTTGTCCAAAATGGCGTCCCCAGGATCTGTTGATCACCAAGATTCCATCTGGCCCCCCTTTGGAATCCTCACACATGAGGTGCCCCCTGTTACTGAGTTAGAGCTTCTAAAACCGGACATCGTTTCTGTCCCCACATTAATAAATAAAAAGAAAAAAACAATAAGAAGAAAAAACAACAATCTCAAAACCAACTTCATTCCCTATATGAAGTTGGGAGGAAAGCTTCACGGAAAAACTGGCGATCCTTTTTTATAGACCAAGTGAAAGACACTGCAAAATTTGGCATAGGCTTAGATGTTGAATCTGAAGTCGAGTTGATAATTGACCAGGGGGAGGGGTCTCTGGTAAGTAACACCCTTACAGATGAAATGTCTCTCAATGGGTCCGGAAATAAATAAGGATGTAAGACCAACAATAAAGACAAAATAAGGAATAAGATGACTCATTCCTTTTCAGCGGGGCAGGTGGCAAAGTGCAAAGCTCTACCCTCATTTGTGACGAGGGAAACCCAGGTAACTGAGAAGGAGATATACAAACTATTCGCTAAGAAACCTGGTGAAACGCCAGGCCCACCAACATCTAAACATCAAATAAACGACAGGGATGAGATGATAAATGATATGCAAATTGGGCCAACATCCTTTGCCGAGGTATTCAGAGAACAGATTGAGGCTGCCCAAACTTAGCAAGAGTCTCAGACCCTCAAGAGGCTGACTATCGTAAACCCACCCTGCATTCCAGCTATTATGGAAGAATCTCAGACCTGAAAGGGGTCGACTATTATAATCTCTCCTTGTGTTCCAGCTATAGTGCAGGGACCAGATGCCTCTGCCCACAAGGATGAGGTGCAATTAGACAATTCTTTAGAGAAAAATAATGCATTGGCGATACTTATTCGATCCACTATTATGGAAATACTACAACCCCATCTGAGCCTCTACGTTCCCTCCTTGCCGCTCTCATCTACCAATTCTAATTCTCTAGTTCACCAGGCGGAGAAAATGGCAGACACCGAGAATAACTCTGTTAAATCAATATCTTCTGCCATGAAAGAGTCAGACTTACAGAGAGGGAAAGCAGGGATAGTACAACAAAATGAGCACGATCCGGTAAATACACTTTTGGATGAATCAGTAGGTAAGCTTCCCAATACAGTATTCCAGAGTGATGTGAAATATGTTCAATGGCGGCAATCTGCCTTCCCTGATATTCTTCTTTATTATTTGTTTGATCAGGGTGGACCTCCCACATTGAATCATGAACGAGTGTTGGCTCTGTTCAATGAGATTCCTTCCCTCAGATTCATTTCAACGGCTGACATAAAGTTCATTGATTTTATACATCCAACACGTTATGACCATGTTAGACTGGTCTTTCATTCCCAATCAGTATACGAGCCAGTTCTAAGGGAGGTCTCCCAGTTCAATCGTATGGGGTACAACCTTTTGATCTTTAGACCCAATCTAGTACTGTCCAATTCAGAAACAACAAAATCCGCCCTCCCAAAGGACTATCAGGGTGGGAGAGGACCTATGAGTGCAACCCGCAGATCGCCTAAGGCAGATGATGAACAGAGTTGGAGATGGCTCACCCTTACATTAAAGGACTCCATAACCCAGTTAAAATCCCTGAGAAAGGCACCTTTAACCATACCGCCCAGCTCAGTGACTTTTGCCTGGTTTCCTGGAATACGAGGAACATGTCACATCTTTCTTCATCATGTACAAAATCAAAACAATATCAAGTGAAATGTATTCAGGAATCATGGATGACCTCAGACTATCATATATACGGATTCCAGTGTTTGCACCAATTGGCGAAAAGGGGAAATAAAGGTTGACCATATCGTTGCCTTCTAATCGCAGTAAAGAATGGGGAAGGCATTAACTTCTTAGAAGTAATTGATATTACAACAGGCATTTTGGCACTTGTTTCGGACTTGGTAATTGCCAATATGCACTTTCATATTCTTGTTATAAATATTTGATCTTGGCTCACTATTGAAAAGATAAATGTCTGTTTATTGATTTGACGGTCAGATTACGTGGTTTACATATTGTCATAGTGGGTGACCTGAATGCAGAGATGCCCTATGGGCTAGGACTGCATACAAATTTAGGCTCTGTCATATCCCTTAACACTGACAACACACAGAGAATTGAGGGCACTGGCTGGAATGTCTAGGAAACATGTTCAGGGTTGATTTTGGTATAATCTATTCACAAACTGTGGCCTCTTACATACAAATTGTAATCCAGTATCATGATCTGGATACTCACACCTGGTCTGATGGCACAATGGTCTCCACTATTGATCACATATTTCTATCTCAAAGACTCTTTGATGCTTGTCATAAATTCAAAATCATACCCACAAATTTGAGTGATCATTTGATTCTGGAGGTTACGATCAGGATCAAATTTAATACTACTGCCAGTAGCAGGTACTCTAACCAGTTGGTAGTAAACTCCGCTAGGAACAGGATTAAGTGCCCTAACGGAAATTTGGGAAAGTTGAATGCAGTATTTTTATCAGACTTTCACAAAAATTCAGTGGATCGCAGATGTCAGCATTTTACGTCTGCTGCCTTTCCCACATGTATGAACCTGCTGATCAATAAGTCTAACAAAGTGAGGGTTGGTCCCTTTCGGAAGTCTGTACGTTCCCATGTTTATGACCCCTTGGTTACTCAACATAAAAGATTAAGTAGAAGAGAGATGTGTAGGGTCATGAATAGTTCCTTACATTGGGAAGAAATAATTCCAAGATTTGCGCAGACTCAAGCACACCATGAAAAATTGGATTAAGGGTCATAAGGCACAAATGCTTCAGGCTGACAGCAAAGCCATGCTGATAGCCCCTAAGGACGGCTCTGCCAGAGGATTCAGGCATTTTATCAATTTAAAAGAAAGCTCGCTAGTGCCAGTTCAATTGAATTGTATATCAGCAGGTCATTTTGGTCGCTTATACTCAGAGAAACTTTATACGTTCGACAAAATAGCTTCCTTAAAGTCACAAACATGGGATCTTAGTTTTGAGATATCAGACATCAAAAGTCAAATTAAAAAATTGAGCTCGTCTAGAGCGAGTGGTCCGAATGGCTTGGCAAATGTCATTCTGAAGGCCAATCCAGAGTTGGGTCAAATCATTATTCATGCTGTTCTCTGACATCATGATGAATAGGCATATTCCGGAATCTTGGCAAGTATCTTACATCATTCCGATGTACAAAAAAGGGGACAGGAGCCTGCCTGCAAACTATCGTCCCATTGCCCTGATGGACGCTGTCTCTAAGATCTCTGCAAGATTAGTCCTCAATCAATTGGTGGAGTGGTCTGAATCCAACAAATACTTTTGTACAGGCAGTTCAGTTTTCACAAGGCAATGGGGATGGAGATTTGGGGGCTGCTGTTTACCCTACTTCAGGAAAAAGCTTTTAGGCAGGAGGCTGCACCAATATACGTAGTCACAAATGACTTGACACTAGCGTTAAACCTTGTTCATCGCTCTTTATTATGGTCGATACTCTTATCTATGGGGATTCCTTTAGGTATTCTCTCCATACTGATTCATCTCCACGAGAGTTCCGTAGTACAGGTCAGATCAAATACAAATGGGTAACTATCCTCCCAGATAAAAACAATGAAGGGCTTGAGCCAGGGATGTATTTTCACGCTAACACTTTTAGATGTCGGACAGTGCCTGGATGTCGCCTCTTTGATCTCTCCCAAAATTGAGGGATCAAAAATTAATTGGTGCGCATATGCTGATGATTTTCTTTTGTTTGATAGCACCCCTATAGGCCTCCAGCATCAAATTAAAGTATTTTCAGGCTATGTCACCAGCAATGGCCTTGAGATCAATGAAAGGAAATCTGTGGTTATGAGCCCGAGTAATCGCACAAACTCTCCTCATTTAGCTGGTATCTGAAGAAACATAAAATTGCAAAAATGTGATCATTGCAATATTTTGGCTTTCTGGCATTTGTTACCTGGAAAATGTATTTGTATTGGAAATGTATTTTGGAGCGGACAAACCATTTGATACTACAAATGCGTAAGGTAGCCCATAAATATTGTAAATACTCAATATCACTCCTTATTCATTTCTATAAGCTAAAAGTTATTCCCAAGCTCAGTTATGGCTTAGAACTGTTCCCATACCATCTGCAATTCGACCTGCAGAAGATTGAGGCTAACATTTGGAGATCTTTGTTATTCTATTTCCTGAAATGCATACCATTTGCAGCACTGAGATATGAATTGGACTTACAATCTTTGGGGAGCTTGGAGGAATGGAAGAAACTTGATTTTGGCAACAGGGAATACCCTATCTGTTCATCTAGGATTTAAATTAAAAACTGGAAAGCCAGACTTCGCCTGGCTGTCCTCCATGCAGGAAATTTGCTCTACGGCACTGAGAAATATTGGGCTCTCGCATGAAGATCTTCTGGTCAATCCATTGCGAGTAAAACGCTTACTAAAAACTAAAAAACCTAGATTGGACAAAAACAATGGAAGCTGCGCTTAATTCAGCAATATATTATCATCTGGTCTCTAATTGGAAACCTATGTACATCCAGAATCATATCTGACATGATTCCCTGATCCTAAATGGTGAAATTCCCATATGCAGTTTCGCTTTAATGTCTTATTAACCGGCGAGATAATAGAATTCAGGGAAAAAGTCATGAAGTTAAGGAATCCCTGAGGCACCTTCTATATCTATCGAGTGTTTCCAGATTTAGTATGGTGGGCGATGCTGCATGGGAATGCTGTGGCTTTAAAGCTGGCATTCATCAGATTTCTTTCAGAAGTGTGTGGTCTAATAACATTTTGGTTTTGTATCCTGTTAAGAAATGACATGTGGTGTACTCCTCAAAAAGCAGATTTGGTTTTGTATTATGGTAAAATAAGGTTGGTATTGGACAGTCTATCACTAAATGTATCTTGGATGTGTTGTCTTCTAATATTGGTGAAATTTACTGAATTTGTTATTTTTCTTAATGATGGATTTTATCTTCCTCTTTTTCTTTCTCTTTCTAATTTACTGTAGACAAAGAAATCAAAATGTAAAATGTAATTGGTTGATATGTTATGTCTTAACTTTTTGTTTTGTAAAGGTTTTCTTTCTTTTTAAATGAACATTTTCTGTAGACAAGGAAATCGAAAATGTTGAATATAATTGGTTGATATGCTCTGTTTTAACTTTTTGTAGTGTAAAGGTTTTCTTTTGAAATGAAAACCAAAACATTTTTTTTAATCAATACTTGAATTTAATCACAAGATAATGATTATTACAAGGTTAAGAGAACCGAACAGATACACCCGGCCTCATCCTCTAGAGGTAGATACTTCATCGTTAGTTAGTCCACTGGCTAGATATCCATGCAGTCTGGGTGAAAATTTACGAGGTTTCTTAAACCCACCTCCCTCAAAAACACAGTGAAGGCCAATACACAGTGATGCTGCACATGTGAAAACAAATGCCATTCTACTGTGCACACCCAAACTCCCCCTTCACACTCCTCTACCGGTCAGCCACGTGTGTATTTTCAGCATGCAAATGGATACCAAATATTGACACATGCATGCAAGTAACTACACACATGACCAATGAAGGTCAGAACCAGGGACACTAAATGGACTAACAAACCGCAACACTGCCAAAAAAACTGTGAGAAACAATGACTATGAGTTAAGAAAATAAATTAAATTTAACAGTTGTATTGTGCTCATACAGAATGTAAATTAAAGATCCAAATATGTACATGAAAAAAATAATGTATGCAAAAATGTCCATGTCCATAAAAAGTATTTACAATACCATCAAAAATAAAAATAACCACTACTGCATGGTGAACACAAAAAAAGACCAATAAAACTATTTACACAATAAACTTGGAGTAATGTCTAAAGTCCACTCCAAATAATGAAATAATTAAAGGGAAACCCACACATGTAGAACTATTTACAAATAAACAGAGTAATGTCCCATAGTTCCAAATAACGAATAAAATAAACAGAAACTTATACCTAAAAAACTATGTACAAAGGCAGCGGGCTAGTCCTCCTCCTCACCAATGTCGCTCAATGTCTGGGCCAGGGCATCATTGAGCACTGTGTCCACTTCCACAATGCGTGCCTGTGTTTGCAGCTCGAGGGCCTGCAGGTCCACCAGCATGGCCCTCTCCCTCGCCTCCCAGTCCCCGCAAGCCTCCTCGAGGATATGGCAACGCCGCCTTGCCCTATACAGTGCAGTCTTGGCCATGATGAGTCTTGCCTCCTGGATCCGCTGCCTCTCTGCCCCAATTCGCTGCCCATATTGCTCCAACATGGAAGACATCCTCAACCGTAGGTCTACATTTGCTTCCTGCCTGATGCAGCAAATTCGAGACCAGGAACGTTGCCAGCCATTTCAGGAGACGCCAGACCTCATTCTGATGATGTGCATGCCCATGATTGTAAGCCTGCACATCATCACAAATGGCGCCTGTACACCTCGCAATACCAGCTAGCAGGGGTTCCACTCTGTCTGAAATGGCCAGATCCGCAGGAATTGAGGTGTTGGTTTGTGTGGAAAACATCTGACACCTGCGGATGGGTCCGGCCTAGGGCATGGCGGCAGGTGCATACTGGTGCAGGCGCTGGGTCAGGGACAGGAGTTGGCACAGGTACCTCCAAGGTGACCTGCACTGCCTCCTGCCCCTGAGTCTGGACTGCACCAGTCACACCCACCTCATCACCTTCGCTGGGCCCCATTGACTGGGCTGATACGGCCTCCTCCTCCTCCTCCCCAGCCAACCTGGATGCCTCCCCAGCAACTTCTGCAATGGATTGCCCCTGTTTGAGCTCACATGTCCCTCCCCACTACCGAGGAGTCCACGTCCACCTTTGCCCTCTTGGACCTCCTCTCAGCAGCCTTGCCCGATGTTTGAGATGCGGCACCAGTCTCCTCGCTCCCGGATGATGTTGAGGCCAGGGGTTGTGACTGGGCCTGTGTCTCTGCCCAGTGGAGGCATCCCTGTTGTCTAGCTCCACAGCACTTGCTCCGCCCTATTATTCCAACGCCACTGTGGATAAGGAGACATAGAACACAAACATCAGGGTACTGTACCTATGTATGTTTGGCACAAAAGATATGCACATGAAGTACACTGCCAAAGGTCACAACAATCATCACCCACCACAACACACAGGTACATGCAATGTGCATACATACACATAGATGTCTGTCGTTCACAACAGACAATCACACCCTTGGACATGGCACTGTCACACCTACAAATTGTGCATGCAACACACACATGCATCATGGGACATGCACATGTCATGCACACACATCACCTGACAGTCCTGAAGCAGTGCACTGAGCTATCACATCAGAGTCCCCTCAACGTCAATCAGGCAGCAAGAGTAGGGCACACATTGAAATGCACCAGTTACATCCATCCAGAAATGATGGCCAGTCACACAGTCACATATCAGACATATACACATGTACACAATGCCTGTTGAAGATGTTGGTGACAACACCCATGTGTCACACCTCTCACACGGGCACGTCTCAGACACATATAAGAAGCCACAAGCATGTCATAATATGCTGCAGCACAACACACATTGCAAAGTTAACACTGTTGGAATCACGCATGCTTCATTGAACACATGTGCAGCACTGTCTGGGACATGCACACATATATCCATACAAGAGGCATACTTGCCATAAGGCCAAGGTGCACACTCCCACCATACATCAACATGCACATGCACAATGGAGGCCAGCAACACATGGACATTCACCTGATGTCTTCAGACGGTGCTGCAAACCGCTGACCTGGGTGTGCAGCACCGAGTAAAACCTCTCCAGGACCCTCATGTCCCTGATGTTCAACCAGCCCCGGTGCCCCCCTTGGTTGGAACCAGCCTGGAGGAAGTGCTGGGCCTTGTTGTGGATCCTGGATTCAGGTCCTCCTAGCGTTTGTGCACATGGTGGTAGATTTGTGTCCCTCCGCGTAGATGGCACCCATGATCTGGTCCCAGATCAGCTTCCGTCCTTCCTTGCGGACTTGCGTTGCGGGGTTCAAGAGGCATCATAATGCCCCAGGACATGCTCCACCAGGATGTCAACTTCCCTGGCTGTGAAGTTGACAGCCCTCTGCCACTTGCCTCTGGAGATGTTTGCTCAGACATGGCAACCCCGAGGCAGTTATGAGTGGGAAAGGTGGTCGCGGGGCTTGGCTGTGGAGCGGTGGTGATGTTCTGGCATGTTGGGAGTCTTCTGAATCAGCCGAGGTGGTCACAGGGTCAAGGACAGGAGCTCTGGCAATGGCTTGGCAGCAGGCACACACAGTGGGCAGGCAGCAGTAGATGGCCCGTAGGAAGCAGCTGAGACAGTCAGAGGTAGGTACAATGGCTCGTAGGCAAGAGCGCGCGGGTCTTCCGTTTTACTTGCATGGGCAGCCGCAAACAGAGTGACGGTTACTTTGTGCGTGCAAAATTTGCACGTACACATGAAATCAGAAGAAAGGGCCTAATCGCGTAAATTACGTGACACGTGCTGGCCGTTTGGCATTGCTGTTCAGATTTGGAATAAAGGAGTGCGTAGGAGAACATCAGACGCTTGTGCGAGTTGGAGCCTACGGACCTGTGGACTTCTTGAGATTTTTGGGGTGGCATGCATTTTGTTCACTACTGTGCAAGTGCGTTCTTCTTATTTTGGGGGGGAATTGCCTCTGCGCACACGCGCTTGTACTTTTCCCTATGTTCAAAGGCTAATGGTGAGTCGCGTATGCATTATTCATACTCTGGGTGCCCCTGTGTATCGAAAACCCCTATTGTTAACATCACAGTGGCTTTCGTGGGCTTCCTTTATGCATTTTTTGTGTTGCTGGGTGCCACAGCGTACCGGTTAACACTTTTATTTTTCACGTGAGCTACCAAGGGGTTGCTCCCACACATTTTTGTTTTTTTGGGTGCCTGTGCATTATGCGTCACATTTTTATTTTCACCAAGGGTCAAATTGAGCCTTGCTGGACCATGCTAGTACATTTTACATCACGTGACCCTGCCCCCTCACTCCAATTGACCAAGACAATTGCTTGATGCACCTCCCAGTGTACAGATCAATCTGTGCCATGAGTGGAAAGGGCACAAGAGGGAAGGGTGGCTGAGGTGGCTGAGGTGCCAAGGTTTCTGAGGTTTCCAGGGTCGGGACGTGCAGGGATAGCTATGCCCCCCACCCACCAGAGTCAGGGAGATGCAGGGGCAGCTGCAGTCCCCACCAGCCAGGGTAAGGAAGCTGCAGGGGCAGCTGTAGTCCCCACCAGTCAGGGTCATGAAGCTGCAGGGGCAGCTGCAGTCCCCACTACCCAGTCTCAGGGACCACCAGCCATGGCTATAGTGGTCATAGCCCAGGTCCACAGAGACGCAGAGGTAGATGTTGTCCGTGCATCGAAGGGGAAGGGACGTTCCCACAAAACCCATGTCCTCAGCACCCAGCGTCCAGGAGCTGTAGGGACAGCTGCTGTCCCCACCAGCCAGGGTCATGAAGCTGCAGTCCCCACCACCCAGGTTCAGGGACCACCAGTCATGGCTGTAGTGGTCATAGCCCAAGTCCACAGAGCTGCAGGGGCAGATGTTGTCCGTGTGTCCAAGGGGAAGGGACGTACAGTGAAAGGACCTGGCACCAGCACCCAGGTACAGCTACCTGCAGGGGCACCTACTGTCCCAAATCGTGCAGTAGCAGAACAGGCTCAATCCCAATGCACTGCACAGGAGACTGCCATGTCGAGGAAGAGGAGCTTCAATGGCAAAGAACTCCAGATCCTCATGAACTACGTGGGTGTACGCTACCGTGACATGCTCACGCAGGCAGGGAGCACACATACGCCTGCTCAGCGTATGGTCCATTGGCAGCAAGTGACGGATAGAATCAATGCCTTGGACAATGAGAGGCACACTGCTCATGAGCTGGTGAAGTTGTGGAATGACCTCCACCGTCGAACCAAACAAAAGCTTGTTACCAACTTCGCCTCTACTCTGGTGACTGGAGGTGGGTCACCATGAGAGGACTAGGATCTCACATCACATGAAGTGGCCATTAGTGAGTTCACTAATGTGGAGCAGGTCCAAGGAATAGGAGAAATGTCTGGTGAGTGATGAAGCGTGTGCCTCCAGAACATATGTTGCCAATTGAATGAATTGTTCTGATTGTGAAGCACTTCTACCTGCATTCCCATGACTGCCATGGGTGAACCATGTCATGGTGTACTGACCCATGCTTGGTGTCCTGCAGACCGCATACAACCGATGTGCTGCACACCAAGATTCTCCTCATCACCACAGCTGCTCCGTCCTTTCCTGTCACTCTCTGGCCAGCCTCTCTTGGCTCTCTTCCTGCTCCCACCTGTGATGCTGTATACCTTGGGTTAATATTCGACTCTGCACTCTCCTTATCTCCTCACATCTCTGACATCGCTGAGATGTCAGACTACTAGCTGCACCTCCTCAGAGGTATTCTTCATTTCCTCTCCTTCCCCCAGCAGCTCACTGTCTCCAGAGCACTGGTTCTCTCTAGGCTGGGCTACTGCAACAGCATCTTTCTTAATTTGACTGCTTCAACTCTCTGCCCTCTGCAACTGATCCAGAACAGGACTGCAAAAATTGTCCTTGTTCTCCAACCCAGGTATCGTATCTCTCCAACACTGTAATCATGGCACTGGCTCCCAGTGGCTACGATTATTAAGTTCAAAACCCTCTGCATTGTTCACAAGGCCTTATGGGTCCAGGGGCACAATACCTTCAACTGTATCTTCCTAAATATCTTCCTTCTGAAGCTCTTCAATCATCCATCTCCGACTCCGTCAGGGTCAGTTGCTTCTCCTAGCAAAGAGTTGGTGGTTGATGTCTTTCTTCGCTGGGGCCTCCCTCTGGAACAGCCTCAATTCCTCCCTGAAACTTGAGTTGAACCTTCTCCGGTTCTGGAAGCACATCTGATACTTCCTCTTGGATTGTGCTTTCTCTCCTCCTCTCCCCTGCTGATCTCCTGGCTAAGTATGAAACTGCACTGGTCACCTGGCCACCCTCTGATCTCCGGCCTGGTCCTCTAGCCCACCAGTTGCACCCATGCACTGCCTCCCTGGCATCCCCCACACTTGGGGACTGATTACTGTATCCCTACAGCCCCCTATCAGCATTTGACACCTGATGTCTGCATTTACCCTTCCACTGCCACCAGATGGATGAGTTTTAATTAGTGATTATGTTTTTTATGTATTTTTTACTGCCGTTCCTATGTACTTCACTACCCCCTGCCACTCCCCCTCCAAAGTCTCCCCTTCCCTCTGAACTTGCGCAATCTCAATGTCGCCTGGCATCATAAGAACTCTATTCCCCCACCCTTGCCTCGTCGCACCTTGTAACACTTGTGTATATGTACTTTATGAATACCATGTCATATCCTGTCACATACATTGTACATGGCTTTGGGACAGTAGACATCAAGAACTGTCTCATGCTAATAGACAGTTCCGGCATGCCTATACAACGTGGCATCTGGGTATTTACATCAGTGATGTTAGTGAGTCAACTATGCCAGTCACGTGTTTGTGTCAAAAGCAGGTGCTATACACCATGATCTGCATGTGGTTGTAAGTCCATTCAGACAAGTCCATTGGTGGTTTCATGCCCCCCATACCTTCCATTGACACTGGCAATGGGTGGGACATTGTGTCATGAGTGACATAGCTTGTCAATGTGTTGCAGGACACCATTGTGATACAAATGTGTGTGGGCTATGCTATTCACATGCCTTTTCATGTAAGTTTCTGTTCATGTGTAGGTGGCGAGGCACTGGATGCAGAGGAGGAGGTTGAGCAGGAACAGGATAATCAGCTGCAACAGAATACCAGTGGAGGACGTGTTGTGGCAGCCAATGAAAATCCACTGATGCTACAGGCCATCCGAGGCATGAATGTGTATAAACCCACCTCTGATGAAACCAGTTGCTCTGGTGGTGAACCGGATATGAATTCTTCTATGCTGTCGCAGGTGAGTGTATCAAGTGTTGGTGCTGTTGTAGCATTAGTCAAAGAAATTGATGCAACCAAGTATTGAAATACAAGATCATGAACAGAAAATGAATAAAACATCCCAATCATAATGGAAAACATGGAGAAAAGAATAACATAAAAGTGTTCAGTGCATGGTTGAAGCCAATGAAAAAGAAAAGGGAAAAACAACAATAATCAAAAAAAGAAACAAAAAGATAATCACAGTTGGCAAGAACTGCTTAAGCATCATTAATATCAAAAAGAAAAGAAATAGCAGGTTTTGCACTTTTGATGTTGATGCGCATGTGGGAAGTTGCTACATACCGTGATTCCAAATTAGCGATGAGCAGATTGGTATGCGAAGCAATACATTTGTTGCCTAAAATAATGCTGAAATAACCCTTGCTAGTGCATACATTACTAATAAAAATAGTATTTGTGGTGAAGTTAAGAGAAATATACAATAGCAATGTGAATGGTAACAGTAAACTGACTTACGCTCCAAAGGGTATATATCTTTAAAATGGAATGGATTATCTAGAAAGTAGAGTTATAGATCACAATATAAGTGCTGCTCCATAGTGTGGAGTCCTACAAACAGACATATTATTTTTAAAAAATGAACTATACCTGAAGCTGAGTAGCTCTTGATTATTAAGGGGTCAAATCCCCATGGATGTTTAACAGCAGAAAATCATCACTGGCGCTGTCCAGCAAATCCAGTGTAAATCTCTGTGAAAAATGCGCATTGCGCCTGCGCGCGTGATGTCACACGCACGTTTTGCAGGTGACGTCACGCGCGCACGAGCCGTGATTGACGTCAGTGCACGTCATCAAAGTGCGGCCCGTTATTGTTTTGGTATAAACATTCACGTCTCAAAGGTAAGTAAAAAAGAAACTCAGAATCTCTCAAGTGCATGCTGCATAAGCACTCATAAAGTTAAATATGTTGAAATCTAGTCAAAGGCATGAGCGATGACTGGTATGTATTAATATACTGCACGTGCTTCATATGGCATTAGACACTTGTGGTATTGTGATTGAGTGGTATGATGTAACATGAACATTGGATGTGCAGATTCCCACAGCACATTATGGATTATGAAATAATTCTCAAGGCAAGAAATGTTTGTGAAACAAAGTATAGCAAGGAATGCAGGGGCTACTAAGGCATGTCCTTGGATCTGTAAGTAACACCATATTACTTATATTAAGTGCTAAGGTCAAACAACAACATTGTATACATGGTTGACAGAGACACAACTAAAGTTAAACATTATCAGATTTATATAATACAGAGTAACTAACCTGACATGAGGTCAAAGTCTATAAGTAAAGGGACAAACTAGTCATATCTGTTGTATCAACACTGTCATTACAGATGTGGTATAAATCTTAAATAGCACAATTTGCTAAAAAACAAAGCATGCAGTGTCAGTTGGCAAGGCGAAGCAATTAACAGATGACATGTAGATAGAAATGTTTAACAATGTCATCTAATACATCCTCATAGAAAGACATGCATTTCATGGTCAGAATTCAATCCAACTATAGTACATCTAAAATGGTAAATAGGTTTACATTCCAGCCTTCTAGGTTTCATGCAGAGATTGCCATCACGTTTACTGGTAGATGTCCTGGCCAATCCCAAAAACCGTATGTCCGATTTGTTGGCTAATTGATGTTCTGTTTGCCAATGCAAGGCTAATGGAAAATTAACACCGGTTTTGTTCAGACTTGCCAAAGGTAGCAGGGGAGGCAAACAAAAATCTAGAATCCGGTCAAACAGGAATTCTAACAAGAGCAAACACCAAGAAACAGCTGAGCAGGTGACTCAGGCCAATTTAGTTGTTAACCTGTCTAACCACAATTTCACAAATGATCAAATAAGGGTTCTTAACAAAGGACTCTCGTTTGCTCCTTCCAAATGCACAGACTTTGTCCAATTCCAGATCGACCTTTTTAAGTTCACCAGGAAATTGATTTTTTTTTTTTTGCTACACAGGTAAAAACATATGTTCCTAAACCACAAGTACCTCCGCTTAGCCAACATACCATGCTGGATATTGACCACATTGAGACATTGGTATCTCTCACTACAGATGTACCCCCAGTCAGAGAGCAAATTATGTCAGACCTTCATATCCAAACTGGGCACTTAAACATTATGGAGTTCAAACCTACATCTACATTTACACCAATTTTTGGGAGTGACAATATCATTGGCACTTTCCATAAGGCAATGACTAAGGATCTATATACTCTTTTGGATAATCCATCAAATAAAGCTCAGCACTGCAACTTGGATAAACGAGAAATACTAGCTTTGAAACAACTTCAGGAAGATTCCACCATTACCATCAAGGAAGCTGACAAAGGTGGCAATATTGTGATATTAAACACAGAGGATTACATTCAGATTGGATTGAAACATTTACAGACCCCAGATTGTTATGCCAAACTCAGTAAAATTCCCACCAAACAAATTGTACTGGATCTCCAATCTCTGATTGAACAATGGTATGCATCTGGATTTTTAATAGATGATGAGAAAAAATTCCTTGCCATCACTGACCCCACGATGCCTACTCTGTATTCTTTGCCAAAAATACATGAGCACTTTATCAATTTGCCGGAAGTGAGGACAATTATGAGCAGCATCGGATGGGTCACTGACGCCATCTCTCAGTATCTTGAAGGGATTTTACAGCCTTTTGTCATCAAAATGAGTACCTATATTAGGGACAACACACAAGTTTTGCAATATCTACAAACTGTTGTATGGCAACCCACCTTTCGTCTGGCCACCCTTGATGTTGCAGCCTTATATTCTAACATCAAACATGATCTAGCCTTTCAGGCGATTGATTACGTTTTTCGTAAAACATCAGCGTCCTATCATTGTCACATATAAATGATTAAATCATTTCTCAAATTTGCCCTTGCAAACAATGTTTGTCTCTTTAATAATGTGTACTACTTTCAGTCAAAAGGTGTTGCCATGGGTGCAAAATGTGCACTGTCTTTGGCGAATTTGTTCATGTCGCATTTTGAGGAAACCCATATCCTTGATAAACTGGAATTTAAAAACAAACTGGTGTGTTGGAAAAGATACATAGACAATGTTTTAATCATTTTGCAAGGAACAAATAGCTCATTTGAAGATTTTGTTACTCATATTAACACTAACAATTTGGGAATTACTTTGTCTATTCACTCAAGCCCTGCTTCGATTACTTTTCTAGATCTAGAAATTTTTATTGAGAATGGTACACTGCAGACCAGAACCTTTCGCAAACCTACATATGTCAATGCCATTTTGCATGCATAAAGCTGTCATCAAAGAGCTACCATACATAACATCCCCTGTGGGGAGGTCTACAGAGCAATGAGAAACTGTTCAAAAGATATAGATTTTCACCCGGAATGGGCACAGCCTACTACTCGTTTTAAGCAACGAGGTTATCCAGCTTCTTCGCTATGCAAGGCATCTCATAAATATCAATCTACTAAACAGGTGGATTTTTTGGGTACCAGAACTCATTTGAACATCAAACGGAGACCTCTTTCTTTAATAATGCAGTACACAAGTGATTCTTCAACTCTGTACAAACTTGCCTCTAAACATTGGCATTTGTTAAAATTGGATCCAGACCTTACACCATATGTCTCTGACAGGCCCAACTTTATTTTCACTAAGGCGAATACTCTTCGCAACAGACTTAGTCCTTCCTTCCTTGAGCCTCCTGACACAGAAAGACAAGCAACATGGTTCAAACACACAAAAGGTTTTTTCAAATGTGGTCATTGTAACCCATGCCAATATGCCCATCCTAGTTGTCAGACTTTAGTAGATCAGAATGGGATTCAAACTGTAATTAGAGATCTCATTAATTGTAAAATCAAATTTGTGGTCTACGCAATTATATGCGCGCACCCGTGTAAAGCCCCATCAAGTCCTGCTTTGCCGCGGGTTGCTTTACCAGCGTTTTCCTTTGGATGCTGTTTGCGGCTGCTGCAGTGGATTTTCAGTGAACTTCAAGTTCCAACAGGTGAAGACTGAAGCAAAGACACTTGTAATAGTGCATACTTAGTAAAAACTGAATCCTGACACGTTTGTTTCTTTTATTTACTTAGACTCTCCTCACATAATGCAGGGCGGAGCTATTTAAACACAGTCACGTGCGCACCGCGCACGCGCACCCGTGTAAAGCCCAAGCAAGTCCCGCTTTGCTGCTTCGCCGCAGCGTCGCGGTTAGCATAGCGAGGGTCCTTTTAATCTTATATTTTTTTTTTCATTAGTTTTATTAGTTGGTGTCATCAGTGGATACAGTCCTTGGCAGTGCTCTTTAAGCTTTAACATTGCCTCACTGTAACGAGGAAAAAGGACAATAATGTTTACCCTGCGCACTGACATGCCATGTCCTGAACGTTTGCGTGCTATCTTTGATTCCGCGTCCAAATATAGTCCTGTGTCCACTCCAAAATCAGCTTGCACACTTGTGAAGGGTGCTCATTGGGATAAACGCCAGACGAAGAAACTGACACACTCTAATATTGTAACTGGTGATTTACGAGACTTTGGGTTTGCTTCCTCGCGCTCTCCATGTCCCATGACGCGAATGTCTGAACTCACAAATCTAAGTGTCTCGAATGCGGAGGCCCAGCCTATTCCCATTGTTCTAGATGGTTTAGCTGCACAGCAACCCTTAATGAGTTCACCGACGGAACAAGATTTGAATGTTGGAACTGAGGCTCCCAAACAATTATGTAATATCTCATTGTCAGACACTTATCCTACAGAATGCTCGCTCAGGTATTGTTGGTTCAGTGCAAATAATCCTAATCTTGCTAATGTTGTAGACAATGCGGTTATTGAGCTGGAGTCTTCAAACTCTTGTTTCTCGGCCAGGGATGATGAATCTAACCTATCGAAATCTCCAGTATTATTTGAAAATGAAAACATTTTGGAAGTCCGAAACTTCTATTTCGTTTATTCCTCCAACTCCTAGGAGATCGAATAGAAATAGTTCGGTATTCTCGGGCTCTCAATCCCAAAAAGTTCTTCTGGTAACAATCGAAATAATGAATACTGCATTAATGTCTCTTGCCAAATTATTTGAAGTTTTGGATTCAAAGGTAAACTCACTCCATACCCATTCTGAAAATATGATGAGCTGGCAGAAAATATTCAGTTATTCCATGGCCCAGAGACAAGAGTCTGATGATGAAGCCTCTGCACTGTTATCAAAGCAACTTGCATAATTATTAACACTACAGAAAAACATAACTAAGCGTTTGGAAGTACAGTCTAGTTCACTGATAGTTAGTAAGAGCACACAATGCTCTAAGACCGCTGTACCTTGTGTTAAGGGTATCATACGTGAATTATCTGCAGAGACGGCGGAAATAGTACCGTTGCCTCCCCAGCCCCTGACTATGGATGCACTGGTAGTTGCAACTGCTGCTGCCTCCTCTAAGTCAAAAGAATTACAGCCTCTAAAAGAGGCCTATACGATTTTTGCAAAAAACTCAAAAAAGCAAAACTCTGAACGCCAGGCAAATCTAAAAAAATCTAAATATCAAAAAACCAAAGGAGGGGTCTCCAATGGACAAACAAGACAGTTCTTTAAATCATTGTCAAAACCAGTGAGGTGCTCAACGTTAGCATCTAATGCAATAACCAAAAAATATCTAAACTTAACGCAAGAAAGGAAAAAAATTGCAAGTCCCAAGACCAAAGGAGATCTAACTCATTCTCCGTTGGATATGCTTGTCCAGGTGGCAGAGGATATGGAACTTGGGTCGGAGAGTGTGTTGTTAGAGATTCCATCTGCACCCACACTCCAAGATAATCTAGCGAATAGTAATGAAAAATCTGACACTACATTTCATAGACAAGAACTCAGGAAAGCTGTGGATGAGTATTTGAGTCAATCTCATCAAGCCTTGTTTGTGAGTCATCCGCTAGCGCAAGTGTCCTCTGCAATTGTGAAAAAATCTGGGCTGTGTAATGAAATACATGCAAATGCTGCGAGGCCGTTAAGTACTCCAGGTGCAAAGGCCTCAAATAAAAAATTACCTGAAAAATACTTGTTGCCTGACACTCAGAATATCTTGCAAAATAGCATTCTAAATACAATCAAGGATTGTTTGGTAGCTCTAACCTCGGAACAGAATAATCTTAAATCCTCTATGAAATCTCTCATTAGTAATAAATCTGATTCTGTAACTGCTTTGGATGCAAGAGCTAATACCAAGAGTGTCACCTTCAAACCTATAGTAGATGAAAGGAATTGTAATCCGCAGGCAGAATCCATTGCTAAAAAAAAAAAAATAACCTCACAAGGGAACAGTAAGATCAAAAAGCCTTCCCAAATGTTCTCATTATTTCTTAGTTGTCGTGGTGACTCATTCCCAACTTACACCATGAATCGAATGAGCATCATGCAAATATTTTCTGATATTCCAACTCTAGAAGAACTCTCTACAAGTGATATTGAGCAGGTAGAGTTTCCTGACGAAAACGATCCAACTGTATCGTGTCCTTGGATAAGATCTCGTATTATTTTTAACACCATCTGGTCTGCAGGATCTGCTCTCTATGAGTTGGGATTTAATTTAATCCCAACTGCAAAAGAGAGCCCAGTTGTGGAGGTCTCACAAGAGTCAGGAAGACAGAGAGACAATGGTGATGGCCCGTCGGGTCAGGGCTGCTGTTGTAATAAATCCTAACTAGAAGTTGTTGAACCCTGTCCTCTGACTCATAAAATAACCATTGCGAGCTGGAATACCAGAGGACATAAGCATTTATTGAACAATTCTAACTGCTCTCTAAAGGGTTATGATATAGTGTTGCTGCAGGAAACTTGTTAACTGCACCATTATCGTGGGTCAATCATTACGTTCATTTAGTTCCTGCTGAAAAAGGTCAAAAAGGGAGACCCATGTCTGGCCTTGTAACCATCTCCAATATAACTACAACAAACAATATAGCAGATTGGCCCTCCCCAAATTCCTCTATACAATGCTCAACAATAGTGGTTCAAAAGGTGAAATTCGGAGTGGTTAACATATATTGGAACCCATTGGCGATACTCACTGCTACCTTTTTCAAAGATCTTAATGGAAAAAATTACCATCTCCCCTAATATAGCACATGTTATTTTGGCCGGTGACTTGAATATTCACCTCTTAGCACCGGCAAAAAAGAGAAATTCGGATCGGGTCATTCAATGGCTTGAGTTTATACAGACGTGGGACTTAATAATGCTAAATGGTGCAATGGAGACGGACATCCCGCCCTCACATACCTGGGCTTGTGGTTTACAAAAAGCAACTATTGATTATGTATATGTGGACAGAGGACTGTTTGCCAAAATTTCTAAGTTCAGTATACTGCCAACTGCATCAAGTGATCATCTGATGTTGACGATCGGAATTATGATTTACTCGCATGGCAAGGTTCAGTTTCAACAAAAGCAGCTGAGTAATCTGATTGTAAATCCTCAACAGAACAGATTACACTGGACCCAACCTGCGCTAGAAGCATTCGCTGGTAGCTTGGTAGATGACCATTATCACCTAGAAAGAGGTTTGGAGGCACCGGAATACTATGATTAAATGCATCTATTTGCATCTCCCTCTGTATTTAGTGGTAAGAAACTAAACAAGCCCTGTGCCCACATTTTCGATCAATCCGTTAGACTGAGGAAGATGCTATTTCAGAAGCAGAAAAGACAGATACTATCTCTTCCGGTGCAATATCGTGAGTTATCTTTAATTAAAGTAAAGACAAACTATAAAAACTGGATGCGAGCACATAAGGCAGTTATGCAACAAAATGATGGGGAAAGGTGGTTATAAGTGATGAAGACCAAAAATATCTCGCAGATCTGGAAGCTGATAAACGCTGGCTCAGCCACCCCACAGCCGATATCTCAGCTAATGGCATTTCAGAAAAAAGTTGGGTCAGTTACTTTACAGACATTTATGAATGAGCTCCCACAAAATAGTACATCACAATTGTCTCTTGATTCTACTCATACCCCTTTCTCCATTAATTTTGATCAAGCAGACGTGCTATACTACATAAATAAGGCCAGCTCTTCAAGAGCACCCGGCCCAGATGGCTTATCAAATTTTGTCCTGAAACAGAACCCAGAGTTATGGGCGGCTATCTTATATGCTGTCTTCCGAGTCAATAAAATAAAACAAACTGTTCCGTTATCATGGTGTAAAGCTATAACAGTGCCAATATATAAAAAAGGTGATTGAACAAACCCTGCAAGTTATCGACCGATAGCTCTCCTTGATGCCCCTGGAAAGATCTACAGTAGAATTGTTCTAAGAGACATTAACATCTGGGCTTCCAAAGAGAACTGTCGTGATCCTTTTCAAACTGGATTTGTTGCAGGTCTTGGCACTGCTATCAATATTACGACACTTAATGTGATTAAAGAACTGTATGCGGCAAGAAATCAACCTCTCTACTTGCCGTATGTAGGCTTTCGAGTTGCATTTGACTCGGTAGATCGCCAGTTACTCCTTGAAAAGCTTATAAGATTTGGTTGTCCTCCCTCACTTGTAACGATAATATACTTACTTCACTCAAATACTTACATGCAAGTCAAAATGAATTTGGATGGATTGCTATCTGAAGTGATTCACACCAAACGCGGCCTGAAACAAGGCTGCATACTTGCTTCTACACTAGTTAATTTTTTCATTTATGATTTGGGAATTGAATTTATGGAAGTGATGAATGATGCACCAAAACTTGGAAATCAGCCTATAGCATGGCTTCTTTATGCAGATGACTTGGTCTTCATCTCACAGACACTTAGTGGCTTGCAGAATATGCTTAATAAATTGGACCAATATGTCGATAGAAATAATCTATGTTTAAATTTGGAGAAAACGCAAGTTATGGAGTTGGGCGGAAATAAAATGAGGCAAAGGAAATATTATGATTGGTTTTTGAAAAACCAAAAATTGACTCTTGTAAATGAATACAAATATCTTGGCATCATGTTTAGTAACTCTCCCACAAACAAACCACAGCAGAATTATGTAAATGGCAAATTAACTACCCTAATCTCACAAGCAAAGATCCTCCAATATAAGTATGGTAAATTTTCAAGTGCACATATTCTTATATTTTACCAACAAAAAGTAACCCTTATTATTACATATGGGGCAGAGGCCTGGTTACCTCCAAATCTTTGCTATTGGAACAAAATTGAAGCAAGATTTTGGAAAAAGGTTTTGAACCTCCCTAACTCAGCTCCTACTGCTCTTCAGCGATTCGAGCTAGGCATCTTATCTGTACACATCCAAGTATTGTGGAAGAGATGCTGCTTGTTTCGAAAATGTGTATTGGGTCTAGGTAATAATAATCTGTTGACAGTATTGGCAAATTATTTATTGCGCTCTGAGCGCCCATTTCCATCTAAATGGAGAGCTGCTGTCCTATTTGATATGTGTGAAGCAAATATTCCATTAGATCTCTTGCTTAGTAATCCAACTAAGGCCAGACTCAAATTATATCAATGGGATTGACACTTAACCCAACAAAGCTGTCTAAAACTGAAAGATTTTGATAGAGCACTGTTTGGACACAAAAAACTTCGACAAGCAGCTGACTATCTACTAAAATGTCCCTCATTCAATCTAAGGAGTCAGATTTTGAGATTTCATTTGAATTTATGGCCCACAAATCAAATTCTATTGAGAAGAGGTCTTGTTTCAGTGGAAACATCACAATGTCGATTTTGTAAAGGTGCAGAAGTCCAAGAAACACTGAAACATATACTGATTGAGTGTGTGGCCCTGGGAAAACAAAGAGAAGACATTATTAATAAACTAACATGGTCACATCATATAATGCGCTCAAATGATGAGCTATGGCATGAGCTATGCGTGACACCTAAAATATCATTAAGAATAGCTACTATCCAATTTTTAAACAAAGTATTGTATCCAATGTGCCAGGATTAGCAGGTTGGCGCACTGTTGGTTTAGTAATCTTTTTTCTCTCTCTAATCTGTTGATGTATATTTGAAAAAAAAATGTTTTGACATGTTTTAAATATGTCTTATTGCCCATTGTAAATTCTAGTTTTTAGATAAATTGGTGATGATGTGATGATATGATGTATAATTATGTCTTTTCTGTTGTCTTGTAACATCATCACCAATTTATCTACTTTTTCTTCTGCCTTGTATTGTAACATTTGTTTTGAAAGGTTAATTCATTAACCAACCAAAATAATAAAAAAAAAAAGTATATGTGGCTGTAAGAAACTATATATAGGAAGTACGATTAGACAGTTGAGGATTCGTATAAGAGAACATTTGTCAAGTCTCAACAAAACCAGTGTTAATTTTCCATTAGCCTTGCATTGACAAACAGAACATCAATTAGCCAACAAATCGGACATACAGTTTTTGGGATTGGCCAGGGCATCTACCAGTAAACATGGTGGCAATCTCTTCATGAAACTTAGGAGGCTGGAATGTAAACTTATTTGCCATTTTAGATGTACTATAGTTGGATTGAATTCTGACCATGAAATGCATGTCTTTCTATGAGGATGTATTAGATAACATTGTTAAGCATTTCTATCTACATGTCATCTGTTAAATGCTTCGCCTTGCCAACTGACACTGCATGCTTTGTTTTTTAGCAAATCATGCTATTTAAGATTTATACCATATCTGTTATGACAGTGTTGATATAACAGATATGACTAGTTTGTCCATATACTTATAGACCTTGACCTCATGTCAGGTTAGTTACTCTGTATTATATACATCCAATAATGTTTAAATTTAGTTTTGTCTCTCTGAACCATGTATACAATGTTGTTGTTTGAACTTAGCACTTAAATAAGTAATATGGTGTTACTTACAGATCCCAGGACATGCCTTAGTAGCCCCTGCATTCCTTGCTATACTTTGTTTCACAAACATTTCTTGCCTTGAGAATTATTTCATAATCCATAATGTGCTGTGGGAATCTGCACATCCACTTTTCATGTTACATCATACCACTCAATCACAATACCACAAGTGTCCAATGCCATATGACACATGTGCAGTATATTAATACATACCAGTCACGGCTCATGCCTTTGACTAGATTTCAACATATTTAACTTTATGAGTGCGTATGCAGCATGCACTTGAGAGATTCTGAGTTTTCTTTTTTACTTACCTTTGAGGGGTGAATGTTTATACCAAAACAATAACGGGCCACACTTTGATGACGCGCACTGACGTCAATCAGGGCTCGTGCACGCATGACGTCACCCGCAAAATGTGCGCGTGACGTCACACGCACAGGTGCAATGCGCATTTTTCACGGCGATTTACACTGGATTTGCTGGATGGCGGCAGTGTTGATTTTCTGCTGTTAAACATCCATGGGAATTTGACCCCTTAATAATCAAGAGCTACTCAGCTTCAGCTATAGTTCGTTTTTTTGAATAGTATGTCTGTTTGTAGGACTCCACACTATGGAGCAGCACTTATATTGTGATATATAACTCTACTTTCTAGATAATCCATTCCATTCTAAAAATATATACCCATTGGAGGGTAAGTCAGTTTACTGTTACCATTCACATTGCTATTGTATATTTCTCTTAACTTCACCACAAATACTGTTTTTATTAGTAATGTATGCACTAGTAAGGGTTATTTCATCATTATTTTAGGCAACAAATGTATTGCTTCGCATACCAATCTGCTCATCGCTAATTTGGAATCACGGTATGTAGCAACTTCCCACATGCGCATCAACATCAAAAGTGCAAAACCTGCTATTTCTTTTCTTTTTGATATTAATGATGCTTAAGCAGTTCTTACCAACCGTGATTATCTTTTTGTTTCATTTATTGATGATCAGGCCCACAGGGAAGCCCAGAGGCAAGAGTTTCTGTCCCTCAGAGCTACACTGGAAGCACTATAGGCAGCCCTCAGTACACAGTTTGAACAGCAGATGCAACTGTTGCATCTCGAAGTAACTCTGTGCATCCCGTGAGGTGTTGAATGCGGACATACGAGGCTTTATGTTGCAGATGCATTCATCTCAGTCCTGCCTGGCCGCTGGCATGGAGGACCAGGCCAGGGCTATATCTGGTGAACCTCCCTTACTGCTACCACCTTCAAAAGCTTCACATGAAGGTGGCGACAGAAGCAAAAGTCCTCCCAATCCATGATAGCCGTGCCACCCATGAACCCATGGAGGGGTATTTTCTTCCTCAACATTCACACATGTGGGTGTTGGCGTGAATCCTGCCTCTCCACCCTGGTCCAACATGGACATTTTTGATTTTTATATTTTAATTTACTTGGTTTTCCCCTTCCAAACCTGGCTGACTTCACTACCTATTTTCCCCTAGTTATTTTAGTTGGCGTTCTTGTCCTCACCTGTGCATCTGTTATTACTTTGTTCAGAGTTAGGCTGCTGGGGTTCCCAGCAGGCAATCTGTACACCTTCCCTTCCCTTGTCTTAGCTGTGGTCTATTGTGAATTTATGTTACTGTCGGGGGGAAATTCTGCCGGGGTCGGCCGGACCTTCCGCAGACCTCCAGGCAGGGAGGCCCCAACACCTCCCGTATATCCCAAAAGAGATAGAGTATGAGACACACGCAAGAAGCAAGGTGACTCTGCTGTTTATTAGACAAAACGGTAGGGATGGGTCAAGGAGCGTACGCGTCCGTCCTGACACACACACAATCGTGGGGCTCGCAGGCCCTTTTTACCTTAGTATTACGCGCTACTTGCGTCATCTTACAAAGTTTAGTAAAAACCTATTTCCACTCTGGATTGGTTACTCGAGTGGTGGGGTTAGTATAGCGCACATATAGAGAACGGTGTTAGTGGCTGAGGGTTAGTCAGGTGGTATACCTGGGCTGTCCTTTCAATTTGATACATGAAAATTGTTACATGAAGACCTCTGAGGATTGGTCAATGTGAATGGCGTCAGTGATAAGAGCCCCATGTTCTGATTGGTCTGCTCGCGAGCCTCCCAGTCTGGGACTATCGCTGTTCCCAGCTCGCGGTGCACCTGTAATTTGCAACAATGTTTTAATATGGGTAGGTGTAAACAATGTGAGGATTTATTCATATGTTGGGAGGTTGAATACTCCCACTGCTGCAAATGTCCAATGAGTCTTTTAATTGTATCTGTCTGTGTCTTCAAACGTGGGATTCAGGCATCTTCTTCCTCCTTGGCTTGGCATCTTGTCAGGTTTGGCTTTGTCACGTGATGTGGGACCGTGTTTGAGGCAAAATTCAGCACAATTAATATTGTTTTTCCTACTGTGTGCCTGGCTTATCTTGCAGGTGCGACCTTGGCGTTGGCTTGCAGCGTGCGAGATTGCAACATCGTGCCCTTGGCGGTGTGCTTTCGCCGGGCTCATTTTGCAGGGTCAGCAACCCAGTTCTTGCTCATTCAATGTTCATGGAAGCTTTTGCCTGCGGCCTACTTGGGCCTGGTGCACAGGTGGAACCATTTGATGCAGGGCGCTGTAGGTTACGGTATCATATTGCTTTATCCTCAGTATCGTGTCCCCGTTATATTCTTCATTATGGTACATGGCTCTTAGAAGAAGCGTGAGCAAGCCTTTTTTATATAAGTTCATGATGCGTCTTGCGTTTCTGCATATTGAGAGCCTATGTGGAAAATAATAAAGATGTACGTCCGTGAGTGTCTGTCGCCTACGTCATAGCACTGAGTATATTCTTCGTGTAGATTGGTGCGGGAGTGTCCGGTGTGTATATTTGCACAGGTATGCTGACCGTTGGCTAGGTCGTCATGGCATCTCTAACGACGTGTAGGTTTAGTCGAGTTGGTCCGTGCCGCAGGTGTCGGCATGGACAGGGCGGGCTGCTGGGCAGGTAGATGGGCACATCCGTATGTTCCTGTACCAGGGTATTTGGTCATCCGGTAGATAGGCAAACTCCTCTCGTGGCGGGTGTCTGGGCCGTGATCCTCTAGGCCAAGCGCGAGAGGGGAAGAGCGGGAGCCTGGTCTTCCATTCTCCCACTTCAGTCCCCCCTCTGGTCGACTTGTCGACCACAAACATATCCTTTTCTTTATCTCCTCTTACTCTCCATATCTTAGTTATTCCTCCCAAATGTCCATAGTGGTTAACATGGTCTTCAAATGACCAATACATATATTCACAGGTTCCTCCAGGAGTGCAGTATACCCATTTCCCTATGTAGCTCCTTGGGTTTCTTGGGTTTTCGAGCTTCACAGATGGTGGGTCCAGGTGGTTGGTGATGATCTGGTTGCGCAACCTCTCTCTCTCCTTTATTATTGTGCCTGTGTGTTGGCCGTCATCTGTTGGCATCAAGAGGTGTATACCAACCATTTTGATCATCTCGTCTGTGGTGCGTGCCTTCCGGGCCTTCCAAAATCTTATTATGATCAGTGCAGCTCCAGCCAAAATAGTGCATCCAACTATAATCTTCAGTCCATCTGACAGCCAAGATGGCATCCATGACCATAATATTGAAAACCAGCTCTCATCCTTTTTCACATCTTTACTTTCATCCATCATTTTTGAGTGCATCTGGGCCAATTGTGACACAGCTTCCGTGAGAGTACCATTGTCAGCATCGTTAGCAGGAATGAATGTGCAGCATGATTGTCCTATCTTTGCGCAAACTCCTCCTTCCATTGCTGTGAGGAGGTCGAGTACATATCTGTTCTGTAGTGCAACCATTCTTACTGCTCGCAATTCCTCTTTTATTGCGTTGAATCCATTTACTGTAGAGTTGATTGTCATCATTAGTTCCCACCTAGTTATTTGGAGCCATTTTGCGTTTGCGTAAGCCTGCAGTCCAGGATGTATTATTGAGGAGAAGAACATAGCTGCTCTGCTGAATAGTCTGTGTTCCGGTGGTATTGAGGTCAGTGCTGTTTCCGACCTTCCCCACAGGTAATTTCCTGTCAGAGGTTCTCCTTGTCTTTTCCTTCTGTTGAGGACAGTGTTGTTGCCGTTGCGTCTGTTCTCTGGCCCTTTCCGAGTCTGTGCAGATCTCTTCTTCCTTTTGTTTCCTTCATCCATCTTGGGGAAATTCACCATATTCACATGCTTCTGGGGTACCACTAGTGATGGTACATTAACGTGTACTATAGTGCATACACCATTCCACAAAGGGGGCAGTGTGTGATACGCCTTGTCTCCACAGGCCCAGTAATGGTCCATTACTACTGCTGTTCCTGCTCCCCCCTCAGGTAACTCCATCACGCTTTCACAGTTGGTGTTGTATCCTACATCCACCTCTCCTTTATGTTGGTAGCATACCTTAGGCGCAGTTAGCGGCAATATTGTTATTGGGTCTTCATCCTTCTCCATCCACGTAAGCATGGGTACGTACTTGATCCAAGTCATCCAACATCTATGGTTATGTCCATCAATAGTTGAAATATTTTCTCTTGTTACCATGTTGCTGCCAACCACTCCTATGTCCCATTTGTTGTCCATGTACACCTTCCCTGTTATTATCATCAGTGGTCTTTCCCAACATCCGTTTTTACCAGGGACTTCAGCGGCGTACCAATCACATGGTAGGTACTGCAGTGTTACCTTCTTTGTTTCTCCTTTTTCAGGACCACTTGTTATGTATTTCAATCCTTCAGCATGTAAACTGCTCTTGTGGTAACTCAAATAAGTCTTGAGGAAGTTGTTTTCATATGGATATGTATCTCGTGTTTTCCACACCAGATGCACCACTGTCCCTTGAAATCTTCCTTTTGTCTGGAACAGTGCCAGGTATATTATACATCGTGCTATTTTTCCATCTATCTCCGTAGCAACAAATGTTCGAGAAGCGCTCATGGCATATGGGATCAATGAGCAAACGTAGCAGCTGTCTCCTGTTGTCTGCTTGCCTATTTTGGTCATGTGTTGGTACCACATGTTGTTAGAGACGTGTGCTGAATCTTGTACATAGTTGTCAATGCCTTCATTATCTGAGTATGTGCTGCGTTTAACTCTATTTTCCTGGTGTGGGGTTTTACTAGTACCACCTGACGTAACACCTGTTGCAGCTGGGGGTGGGGGTATATTAGGTTTGGGTACAGCAATAATATCAATAGCATAGCTGTACTGCCATACAGAAGCAGCCAAGAACCCGGTGATCATTAAAATCCCTATCAATTTTATTACAAATGCTAATTTCACCGGCATTTTGCTCTTACCTTGCTGCAGTCCGGCAGCTTATTCTTGCGACGTTACAGTTGCCCGCCTGAAAATTCTTAATATGCTCGTTATTAAGGTTAGTTATTGTTATTAAGCTCTCCCTATCAAGTAGTCATTCAGTGCCCAGGCGAAGAGCTGTTCCCACGCCAATCTAAGCGATCTATCTCTTAGGGCAGGCAAGTATGGTTGGAGGTGGGGCATTGAATGTTCTATGGCCAAGAGGAATGCTGTGTAGTAGACACGTACCCTCCTTCCTTTCAGGTACGTTGGCCGTTTTATTTCATATACAAATTGGTGTGACAATTCTTCCAGGTAATTGTCGTCTTAGGGTACCATCTACTCTTGGGCAGTGAATTAGTTAGTTATCTACTTTCTTAACAGTACAATAATATGCTTTACCTGCATGTGCGAGAAAAAAGAAAGAGAACATTCAGGTGTTTACATGTGTATATGTGCAAAAACAATGTCCTTCAGTTCAGTTATTACTACAGTGGGTAGGGGGTCAATGGGCAGAGGGTTTGGGGCTCAGGCTGGCGGGAGTCTCTTTACCCTTTGATCGTGTAACCATGGGGTGGGCGGTATGGGGATCACCCCTTTCTTTTCTAATAGTTGTCTCTGGGGAATCTGTTGGGTGGCAGGGTATGGGGACACTTAGGCTGTTAGTTGTGGGAGAAGTCTCTTCCTCCGTTGGTGATGCTGTTGTTGTTCTTCCTGTGGCCCTGTCGGTGGCCCTGGGGCGGGTCTAGAGTTTGTAGATCTTTACGTCGTGTAGGTGGTTCCAAGCACGTTTGTCCTGTAACTTTACTGCTCTCGTTGATACCTCTTCTACCAGATGGGGGCCAGTGAATCGTGGACTGTTCCACTTTCTGTTGAAATTGCGAAGTAGTACGTGGTCACCTTTAGCAACTTTGAACAGTCTTTCCTTTTCCAATTCTTTATCCACGTCTTCTTGTTGGTCGCTGTTAGACCCGCCCCGCGTGCGCTCGAGCTGTTGAGACACAAACACTATACTAGTAATCAAAGAAGACACATATTGGTACATTTAATCACCAAGAACACTCGCAGTACTCTCGTGGTCAGTAAATGCTCTTGATGTTGGCGTTAAGGGAAGGCGCATTTGACGTCCGGTAACCACCTCGTGAGGGGTGAGGTGGTGGTCGGACCCTGGTCTATTCCTTAGCTCAAATAGGGCTAATGGAAGGCAATATAACCAACTCTTCTTTGTTGTTTGCTGTATCTTTGCAATTGCCTCCTTTAATAGGCCGTTCAGGCGTTCACATATACGGTTGGCCTGTGGGTGGTATGCACATGCAAATTTATGCTTGATGTTCAGCAAGGATGTAATGTGCTGGAACATTTCGTTTGCGAAATGTGGGCCATTGTCTGACCTTAATACCTCACACACTCCCCACCTAGGGAAGACCTCCCTAACTAGGAATTTAGCTGCTCTAAATGCATCTGGGTGTGAACAGGGCCCTGCTTCAATCCACCTCGAGAATGGGCATACTACTACAATCATATACCTATTTCCTTGACATACGTTGATCATATCAACATAGTCAATATGGAGATGTCGGAACGGTCCCTCTGGACGGGGTATAGTACCTCTTATCACCTTCAGAGTGTGGCCGGCCGTAAACTGTTGACATGTGAGACAGTTGCTGATAAAATTCGACACATGAGAATTTAACTCGGGGCAGAACCAGTCTTCCCTAATTCGTGCTGCAATTACTTCCTTGCCTGTGTGGGCTGGGTAATGTAGTTGGCTCAGGGCGGTGTTCAAAAGTGCCAATGGTATTACAACCTTTCCAGTGTCACCCTGGCGCCATAGTGCATCGGTTGGTGACATTGTGCATCCTCTTTTTACCCATATTTCTTTTTCGGCCATTGGTGCAGCCGCTTGTAGCTCCATAATCTATGTGGCTGGGAGATGGGTGTACCCTTCTCTTATCAACATCTCCTTAGCCATTCCCCTCCCTCTCCCTCTCTGTGACTCTGGGGGGTTCCATATCTCACCAAAGTATGCAGCATACTTCGCATGTGCGTCTGCTGCTGCATTCCCTTTTGAGATGTGATCTTCACCATTGGTGTGTGCGGTGCATTTCACTAAAGCTAACTCTTGAGGGTCATTTATTGCTTCAATTAGTTCAGCCAATAGGAGGGCATGTTGCACTGGAGTGCCATCAGCTCTCCTAAACTCTCTTCTTCTCCATTTCGACAGCCCTGAGTGGACAGTGGATGTAACATACACGCTGTCGGAGTATATGGTCACTCGTTTGTCAAAGCTTTCCTTCAACGCCAAGATCAGTGCAACTAATTCCGCTGCTTGAGCGGAGTAATGCTGTGGTAATTGTACACATTTCATGGCCACACACACCGGTACCTCCATCATTTTTACCACTGCTGCCCCAGTCCTCCTTACACCATCCCTTTGGTCGATAGTTGATGACCCATCAATGAACAAGAGCTCACCTCCCTCTAGCGCGTTTTCTTCAACCTTTCTAGTACATGAGTACATGTCAGTTATTTGCATACAATCGTGGGCATAATCCTCAATTACTTCTGCTAGGAACCTTGCAGGGTTGACCGTGCTACATCTAACAATTGATAGTTCAGCTCTGGATAAGATGATCTCATAACCTGATGCCCTTTGCGTGGTTAGGGTGGACTTAGGTTTATTCAATATGGCAAATAGCGCATTTTCCACAAACAGTGTAGTTGGGCACCCCATGGTTATTGCTGATGCTTTCTCTACTGCAAAAGCATCTGCGGCGAGACCTTGTTCGCAAGGGAAATGACCTAGCATCACAGGATCTAAGTTGCCGCTGTAAAATGCTACTGGTTTGTAGCCCATGCTTGTTTTTTGGGCCAACACTGCTTTCATTACTGCTGAGTCGCAATGTGAAAATATAAAAAATTGTCGCTCATAGTCTGGGGATGCCAGTACCGGAGCAGTTGATATCGCATCTTTCAACTCATCAAAAGCCTCTTTCATTTCCATTGTCCACCCCAGCTTTTTCTCCCCTTTATTAGCTTCCTTTAACGCCTCAAGCAGGGGCCCTATGTATGAACTGTAATCAAATACCCATGCTCTACAGTAGTTGCATAGACCCAGGAACTGCTGCAGCTCCCTCACTGTTTGTGGCACTGGTATGTTTGAAATGGCCTGTGCTCTTTTTGGTGCAATCTTTCTTCCATGTTGGGATATGAGCTGACCAATGTAAAGTACCTGTTCTTGACAGTACTGTAGCTTTTCCATTTCTACCTTGTAACCTTTCTCAGCCAATATTGTCAACATCTTTAATGAGTCCTCTCTGCATGTCCTTCCATTTGTACTGCAAATTATTATGTCATCGACATACTGCAACACTGTGCTTTCCACTTCAATGTTACCCAAATCCATCTGTATTACTCTGTTGAAAATTGAGGGTGATTCACAATACCCTTGTGGCAATCTGGTGTGTTTCCACTTTGTGTTCCTGTAAGTGAAGCTGGTCAGATCTTGTGAGTCTGGGTGCAATGGTATTGAGAAGAATGCATTTTTAAGGTCGATCACTGTAAATCGTGATACTTCTGCTGGAATGCCACACAATATTGTGGCCGGGTTTGCTGCTATGGGGTATTCTGCTTCTACTATGTTGTTCAAGGGCCTGAGATCCTGTATGAAGCGCCAAGAACCCCCTTTAGCCTTGCGCACTGGGTATACAGCTGTGTTACATGGTGATTCTGAGGGGACCAATATGCCATTATTTATAAGGGCCGTTATGGTTTCATATATGCCCTCATCTGCCTCTTTTGATAGTGGGTACTATTTCACTCTGGGGAGTATTGCACCTTTTTTCAATTTTATCCTTACTCCCCCTATACTTTTTATGCACCCCACATCATAGGGGCTAGTAGTCCACAGTGATGTGGGTACCTTTGTCATATCCTCCTTAAAGAAGGGGACTGGGGTGCATGCGGGTGCCTCAAGTGCCATTGCAATTTTCTGTGCTACTTGTTTGTACGCCACCCTTAGCCATATTTCCACACTCATCATAAACACCATTTCACCTTCCTCCTTTTCTTCTGAGAACAGCTCCTCATCTGACACCTGGGTGAGTCTACATCATTCCGCTAGTGCTATCACTGCCCTCCATGCCCTTCCTTCTCTGTCTTGGGCATGTACAGCAATGTAATCAGCTGTTGCTATAATGCTCTCAATGTCCACTGGAACCACCTTTCCTTCTGGCTCATTGACTGGTGTTTCTGGTCTGAACAGATAGGCTGCTGGCCTCCTCCACATTCTTCCCTCTATCCCTGGCATCCATGCAAATGCCATGTCTGTCCCGTACTGGAAGAGCTCGCCATCTACTGGCTCTGCCCTAATCGCTGTTTGTCCGCAGTATGCTTGCATAATCTGTCGTGCTGTGAGCATGTTAATCCCTGGAGTGGAGCAAATTATGCCGTCCTCAGTAAATGAGATTGTCATATTCAACCTGTTCATTATGTCTCTCCCCAGTATATTTACTGGTGAGGCACTATAATATAGAAGTGGGACTGACAGGTCATAATCTCCTATAGATAATGGAATGTTATCAGTAAAAGGAACCAACCCTTTAGCCCCAGAGAATCCTTGGGTGTTCATGGCTTCGCCTCACATCTTAAATTTACATTCCCTTATGCAAGACCGGGTCGCCCCGGTGTCAACAAGGAATGATAACTTTTTGTCACCTATCGTTACCTCTATGCGTGGTTCCTCCGCACTATTAGGTGTTACTGACAGGATGGACACACCAAGGCCGTCTGTGGGCTGTCCTATTGAGGGTACAACGATTGACCATTTCCTGTGTAAGGGTTGTGTCCCAGGACCGTCACCCTACCCAGTTGTGTTTGTTGTACTTGGGGTTGTTGTGTTATCGTTACCTGTTGTTGTGGCAGTGAATGTGTCTGTGGCTGTTGTTGTGTTATTAGTTGTTGCTGTTCATTTCCCTGTTGCAACGTCTGCTGTTGCTGTATGCCCTGCTGTTCCTGTGTGGGCCTTGGTTGTCCCTGTTCACTCCATGATGCTGTTCCTGGTCTTACTCTACACGTGCGTGACATGTGCCCTAATAATCCACAACTCCAACACACCGGTGGTTCCCTACTCTGCCATGGAAAGCTCCCTGTGTTGTCCTGGTATACTGGTTGCCCTGTGGGATAGGAATTTCTAAGTCCTCCCACCTGCTGTTGGGTATTATATCCGTATCCTCTCCCTCTCATAATTCCTCCTCTCACCATGTTGTAATTGTAATACCCAGCTCCTGGCATTGGGTATCCTCCTCCCATGTTGGTCGTGTATGGTTGGAGTGGCGGCACCTGTTGTGTTATAGTCTGTGAAGGTGGTATTTGGGAGGGATCTTGTGCAGCCACTACTTGTGTGGGGCTTTGGGTCATTGTTGTAGGCGTAGTTATTAGTGTCCCTTCCATTGTGTATTTAGTAAGCTTTTTCTGTACTAGTTTAGCCTCTTCCGTTTTCCTGTCCTCTTCCTTTTGTTTCATTTTTCCTTGTCATGTCCTGCAATGATGTACTATAGTCAGTTGTATTTCTGGCCATGCTTTTGCTTCCATTCCCACTACTTTCTTCAGTTGTTTCTAAACTCCTTCCGGGAGCCCTTGTACTAGTATATGATAAAATATTGCGGGTGTTTTGTCCCATTGTTCTCTAGTTTCCATGCGCCACTTCTCTTGGATTTCCTGGATATAATCAACAGGATCTTCGTTCTCACGCATCTTGCGGGAGGTAATTGCTCCTATGTCTGATGTGTCTGGGTACTGTACCCTCAGTGCCTGCCATAGTGCATGTCTGCAGTTTGCGAATGGTGCCCCATCATGCGATGTGTTTGTTATTGTTACCCCAGGGAATCCCGCTCTCTTCCAAATGTCATCCGCTGCATCCCCTAATATCGATATTAGAAGGCCCTTCACATCTCCTACTGCCAGTTTCTGTCCTGCGGTGTGTTTTTCCATTTCATATATCCACTTACCCGCACCTCCACTTAATGATGGGAGCCTGCATTTTATATTTTCTTTGTCTGTATGCTTCCAAGGGACATACTGTGGCCTAACCCCTCCCCTCTCCAGAAGTGGCATTAAGTTATGTCTCGTTTTACCCTTTGTGTTCCATAAAATCGAGTCCTCACACCCTTCCTCTTCTTCCCTTTCTTCTACATCGTCAATTTCATCCGTATTTCCCCTGCTCGTAACTCTTTCTTCTCCATCTTTTCCCCTTCTTCCATCATTTCCTGTATTTAATGTGGGCATGTGTATTCGCCTTTCCTGTCTGCGTCTAGGGAGGTTCCTAAGCCGACATGCATAGGGTGTCAGTTCGTCTGTGAAGGGCGCAAGTTTTATTGTGCGTAACGAGCGTGAGGTGGTTGAGCATGTAGGGTGCGATGGGAGAGGGCGTGATGGGGACGGTGCGGCCTCATGTGTCTGTCTTTCTGCTATTCCTTGCTCATCCTCCTTACTTCTCTCCAGCTCATCCTTTCTCCTACGGATCCATGGCGAGTCTGTGTTGGTCCGGGTGATGTATAGTTTATCTAGGCTTTCCCTTTCACTGTTTCTTCCTTTCTTCTCCACTCCTTCTTCTTCCTCACTACAAAAGTCAGTCATAAACGGCACCCCCCACTCGGTCTTTTTCCCCTTTATTGTTACTGTTTGTAAGTCTACTAGGTCCAGTTCTCCTTTTTCTCCTTTATCAACTGCTCCCCTTTGTGTTGATGTTGTTGTTACTTCTGTGTCTCTATATACATCCCCCCATACTTCACTCTCCCTTCTCCTATCCTCTCTTTCTCCTTCATTTCTCTCCTCCATCTCCCTACCATTTTCCTCCCTTTTCCTTTTTAATTCCTCCATTACTTCACCACTCATCTGTTCCAGTATTCTTTCATCCTCTTTCTTCCTTTCCCATTTCACCCTTTCCCTTTCAAATATGCTCTCTATCACCCTCCCTTCTTCGTATTTCTTAGTCGTTTCTGATAGTAATCTCCTCTTCCACATTGCCATTTCTTTTTCTTTCTCTTCTTCTTCCCTTTTCTTTTCTCGCAGCACTGCTCTTGATACCCTTTCTGCTGCTGCTTTTACCCTTTCAGCTTCTCTCCTTTGCTCCTCAGTTCGTTCCCTTATTTTTTCCAATTCGTTCTTACCTTCTTTCCTTTTCCTCGCTCTCTCTCTTTCCTCCCTCTCGAGCTGTTTGATCAATTCATTCTGCTCATCCCTTAATTCTGCTAGTCTTTCCTCCAAAATCTCTTCCTTTTGCCGTAACAGCTCTTCCCCTCTCATTCCACTCTCCCTGGTATTATCCTCGTCTGTTTTCCTTACTACCTCCTTCTCTTCCCCTGTTAATGAACCTCATAATTTTAATAGTATCTGTGCAGCTACCCACTCATCATTTCCTATTTAAACAGTTTGTTCTTCTCTAGTCCTCCCCTCCCCTGCTGGCATCTTCCTATGAGCCACATATGGTGGAGGGCTGTATGCCGGGTTCGAGTGCCCCTCAGCCGCCCTTAACTGACCTCTTTCTATTTCTCCTAACTCCCTTAAAGGGTACAACCCCCCTCCCTCCGTTTTCACTCCCTTTGCTAGGGGTATATCGTTGCTCGGTTCCTTTTTTATTTCATTTGATGTATTATTGTTTTCTCCTCCCTCGTGTCCGTTCCCCGTGTTCTTTGGGTCTTCACTCCCCTTTTTCCCATCCTCTCCTTTCTCCTTAATCTCTTTTTCTTCCGGTATTTCCTCCACAGTGAACATTCCATTTGGTCCTGGTCGGGACCCCTGGAACATCCTCCATAAGTTAAACACCTCCACGTGGTTTGCCAACTTCTTCCCTTTGTATGTATTATGCAGATGGTTTAGTAGTGAATGTTGGGCATATGGATCGAAGCTACCATTAGGCGGCCACGGTGTTATCATTTTGTTGTCCGTCCCCTGGGTCCATTCTATGCTATACTTAATCAGTTTCTCCCTATGGGGTGACAGTGTTGTACATATGTGCTGTAGTGGGGTAGTGAGGGTGTTCCACCACCCTCCCGATCCTGTCCCGTATGACATAGTAGCGCTCCACTTGTTACCCCTCCCCTATTTGGTAGCGGTTATCTCACTAACAGTTTACAATATACAGCCTTATATCGTTACCTGGCCCCGTAAGTTTGGGGACTTGCGGTAGTCCGCTAAGGAAAATTATAAAAATATAGTATTTACATGTGTATATTTTCTTCTGTCTTTCTTCCTTTACATGACACCCTTACGGCCCCCTGCGGCCGAGGCGCATGTAGCCCCCTGCGGCTGCGTACCCCTTATGACGTTCTTATACAGTCGTCCTATTTTCACTTGCTCCTCCTCCTTCTTCTACACTTGCTGTGGCCGGCGTTCTCCGTGCGCAGCCACGTCCCCCGTTTCACCTTTCCCCGATCAACTCATTACCGTTTCCACTCCCTTACCACAGTTCTCTTCCCCACCACTCTCAGAAAGAAAGATGCCTTGTGCTCGGGATATCCTATGAAAGCCCTACTGGTGACGTCACTGATCTCTTCGAGCTACTGGTAAGTTCTTCATATATTCTTTAAGTTCAAAATACACTTGCAATCTATCCCCGTTAACCTCACAGCTGTCTTCCTGTCACTCCTGGAACAAGGTAATCAATAATATAATCGGACTGCGCACACTGCGTCGCCTCGCGTGTGATACGCCCCTCGACAGGAGGGCTTAACCAGCCAATTATCTTCCGTATTGGGCAACTAACTAGCTATCGCCTACAGGGAAATGTCATCTACCTATCGAGTTTCTTGCTCGAACAATAGGGATCCTCATGTACTCATTGATCAATTAATGCCAAATCGTAGGAAACCACACACACACACACACCCTTACACGTAGTCGCAACCTAGGCCAATCAGTGTCTACGAGCGGCCACACGTGATGTTTTCGTGCTCCGCCCCCCCTCGCGTAACATAGCCGACTGCTCTCACACTCGTTCGGCTACCATTCATTCCATTGCCAACACTAAATTGTCAAACCTTCGCCGCGCACCTGTGCAACACCTCCCACCTCCCGTATTTAATTCCTCCCCCCTCCCTCACAATTTCACATTGCTTGTTGTGCGTGGCATGCTCACCAAGTTCTCTTGATGCGGGGCCGCTCGACTGCGTGCACCCCTCCAAGCGGCTCGCCACCTCCCCTCGTCTGGACCACGTCTGGACACTCGCCAACCGCGGGCGGGATACTTCTCAACCGGCTCCCGAGGGCCAATATCCGGATTGCGCTGTCCGGTCTTCTCGCAGCTCTGCGATGGTCCTGTAGTCCTCAGAAGGGGGCAACGGCAGAGGGGGCCGCGCCGCCGGGCCTCCTCGCAATGCGATTACCTGGAAAAAGTAAAAATAAAAAAGCAGATCTTAAACAGATCTCAGCAGTGCCTCCAACTTGTCGGGGGGGAATTCTGCCGGGGTCGGCCGGACCGTCCGCAGACCTCCGGGCAGGGAGGCCCCAACTCCTCCCGTATATCCCAAAAGAGATGTATGAGACACACGCAAGAAGCAAGGTGACTCTGCTGTTTATTAGACAAAACGGCAGGGATGGGTCAAGGAGCGTACGCGTCCGTCCTGACACACACACAATCGTGGGGCTCGCAGGCCTTTTTTACCTTAGTATGACGCGCTACTTGCGTCATCTTACAAAGTTTAGTAAAAACCTATTTCCACTCTGGATTGGTTACTCGAGTGGTGGGGTTAGTATAGCGCACATATAGAGAACGGTGTTAGTGGCTGAGGGTTAGTCAGGTGGTATACCTGGGCTGTCCCTTCAATTTGATACATGAAAATTGTTACATGAAGACCTCTGAGGATTGGTCAATGTGAATGGCGTCAGTGATAAGAGCCCCATGTTCTGATTGGTCTGCTCGCGAGCCTCCCAGTCTGGGACTATCGCTGTTCCCAGCTCGCGGTGCACCTGTAATTTGCAACAATGTTTTAATATGGGTAGGTGTAAACAATGTGAGGATTTATTCATATGTTGGGGGGTCGACTACTCCCACTGCTGCAGATGTCCAATGAGTCTTTTAATTGTATCTGTCTGTGTCTTCAAACGTGGGATTCAGGCATCTTCTTCCTCCTTGGCTTGGCATCTTGTCAGGTTTGGCTTTGTCACGTGAGGTGGGACCGTGTTTGAGGCAAAATTCAGCACAATTAATATTGTTTTTCCTACTGTGTGCCTGGCTTATCTTGCAGGTGCGACCTTGGCGTTGGCTTGCAGCGTGCGAGATTGCAACATCGTGCCCTTGGCGGTGTGCTTTCGCCGGGCTCATTTTGCAGGGTCAGCAACCCAGTTCTTGCTCATTCAATGTTCATGGAAGCTTTTGCCTGCGGCCTACTTGGGCCTGGTGCATAGGTGGAACCATTTGATGCAGGGCGCTGTAGGTTACGGTATCATATTGCTTTATCCTCAGTATCGTGTCCCCGTTATATTCTTCATTATGGTACATGGCTCTTAGAAGAAGCGTGAGCAAGCCTTTTTTATATAAGTTCATGATGCGTCTTGCGTTTCTGCATTTTGAGAGCCTATGTGGAAAATAATAAAGATGTACGTCCGTGAGTGTCTGTCGCCTACGTCATAGCACTGAGTATATTCTTCGTGTAGATTGGTGCGGGAGTGTCCGGTGTGTATATTTGCACAGGTGTGCTGACCGTTGGTTAGGTCGTCATGGCATCTCTAACGATGTGTAGGTTTAGTCGAGTTGGTCCGTGCCGCAGGTGTCGGCATGGACAGGGCGGGCTGCTGGGCAGGTAGATGGGCACATCCGTATGTTCCTGTACCAGGGTATTTGGTCGTCTGGTAGATAGGCAAACTCCTCTCGTGGCGGGTGTCTAGGACGTGATCCTCTAGGCCAAGCGCGAGAGGGGAAGGGCGGGAGCCTGGTCTTCCATTCTCCCACTTCATTACAGTGTGTTGCGTTCTGTTTCCTCCAAGGGCATCCACTGTAGGTTCAGGCTGGACCCATACCGGCTTGTCTCGTGTTAGTACACTCATTGTTTTTGCCTTAGGGTCCAGACACAGAAGCCACTCCTGCTTCCCCTTTCCATGGGCTTGCAAGGAATGGTGCCTGTAAAAGTAACTTGCACAGAGGCATTGGGCTTCCCTAATATCTGGGGACAGTCTCAGGTCCAACCTGTGTAATACACCCTTAATGGGATTCCTCATTGTTTGTCCAGTGTATGCTTCTCATCCCTTTTTGGTTGAACATTGGGATCCATTCTTTGTTCCTGTTCCGTCGTTATGAATTACCTTGTCTATCTGCATTTTTGTTCGACTTCTTGCTGTAGGCGCTTACCTGCCTCCTTAAATTAGCAGTTCCATGCAAAACCTACCTGGGTGCCCTGTGCAAGTTACGACACATTGAGGCACATGTGGATTTATGATGAGTCACTGTCAGACAGAATCACTGTTAGGTCCAATGTTCATGGTATGTTGTACTAGGCAATTATTGTTCCTGTCAACATTATTATATAATTGTATGAGCGTGTGTTATTTCTCAACTTGTTCCATGCATCATTGAGCGCTTTGTGACAGTAGTGTTATGTATTGGCCATTTATGTATCTCATTTGACCCGCTGCTGCGGGTGCATTTAATGACAATGAGGCGACTTCCATGCCTTCTGCCACTACGCCAGTTCGGGGGAGCCCTTGAAAGACTCCCCCAGCTGGCGTGGCGAGGGCTAATGGCACCCTGCAGGGTGTGGCGGCCCGGGCAGACGCCTAGTTCACGCCCCCACCCCCAAAGCCGGTTCTGGTTATGGATCTCATGGCGAAGTAATGTTGTGTACTCTAGCTTTCATGGGCGAATCGAGTATCATGGAAGACAGTTTTAAAAGCAGTTCACGAGGCCATGATTGATCATGCAATATACCCAGTGCCCCTCCAAGTGCCCGCATGCCCACTATCAATGTTTCCTCTGGTATTAGTAACCTTCGGCAAACACAAGCTGTTTCTTCCCCCAAGTGACCTTAGAAAAAGCGAGGAAAATAAGTGTGATGCATAGGAGCCAGTGTGGGCAAGTTACTCGTGCTGGTAATCAAACAACCTCTCGGGCTGACAGGAGTGTAATGAGGAGGTGACTACAGGTCCCAGCTGAGCCACCAAACCTGGGTCCGTCTGTTACCAAAAACAGGATGTGTACCCTGCAGGTTTCTGTTCTCTGCCACTCTATGTTTGTCACTGCTGGCTTTTAATTGATTGTGCAAGCACCCACTGCTTTCACAGGCACTTGCTATAGCACCCCTTTCCCATCTGTGCCTGAGGCTCTGCATCATTGCAGAGCTCCTCAGTGATTCGGGAGAGGTTGATCCCCCAAGCCAATGGCTGCTTCTGGCACTTTTGGAATGCCTACGTTTTCCACTGCATCACGTCTGTCAAAGACTTCTCCAATAAAAGGACTCCCCACTTCACATTGTCCATCATATCGCAGGAGGGTATTAATGAAACGAAGCTGCAGTAAAACACATCGGGACCTGCTGTTAAGCCGATTTTCCCATTAAAGCAAGGGTGGCTGATGCTTAATAAATGCCATCCATAAATGTTCCATCCATAAATGTTCCAGTGCTAGGTCAGTCGGCTCATCTGGTTGCTGGATGTTTGGGACTTGGATTGACAGAACTGTGTACGTTCCAAAGTAAAACTTGCCAGCTGCACACACTTTCTGCTCTCAGCCCAAACCACACATAGTCAGGGGAGTTGAATATATCCAAGTGGAGGGCTGGGTTTACAAGTAATACTAAAATACACATTTGCATCCAAATTTCTGAAGTTCACGAACATTTGCTTTTTTTCTTTTACTGAAAATTGTTAATGGACAAGTACATATATTCCTTCAAAGCAGAGAAAGTCTCTATGTTAGCAATCTTGAATGTCCTATTTCTTCATGATTTAGAAAGGTTTGTTTTGTTTTTAGCATATCAAATTAACCATCAATTCTCTTTGCAGCTTAAAATCATTGCACACATGTACGTACGTAGGTGAAGTAGTTCACACACGCACGGTGTGTTGAGAACCTAGAAGCAGAGGCTATTTATGAAGTTCATTGCTTGCCAAAGTACATTCAGCATATGCGATCTATGTTGTTGACTTAAGTAGACTTAGTGGAAAATAGAACATGCCTACCCGTGGTTGCAGATGTTTATTAACGTATAATGTAGTGGAAGTATGCTGTACACTGGGAAGTCAATCATTAGACCAGCTTGTCCTCCTCTCACTATCTTGCTCACTGCCTCTATCCTTTGGAGTTTTGTATTTCCTTTTTTAGAGATGGCCACTAGGAACAGTAGGTTTAGTAAGGTGGAGGTTGCTTACCTCATAAGTGTTGGAGCATATTACATCGTCAACATGCTGGAATTGCAGTGGCCGAAGTGTACGAAAAGAAGTAGTGGAACTATGTTCCCTTCTAATAATAATTTGGCATTTATATAGCGCTACGACCTAGCGCTACGAACCCTCAGGTATCTGAGCGCTGCTTATTATTACCCACGGTGTGTGGTGCTCATTTATCCCCGCCGGGATTCGAACCTGTGTTAGCAGGCTCTTCACGGGTGTCAAAGCGAGCTCTCTACTCGCTGTGCCACTTGACCGGCTGTCCTGCACCCAGTGGTCGAAGTGTACGAAAAGAAGTAGTGGAACTATGTTCCCTTCTGTCCTGCACCCAGTGGTTGACGTGTACGAAAAGAAGTAGTGGAACTATGTTCCCTCATAGAAGTAGTGGAACTATGTTCCCTTCTGTCCTGCAACCAGTGGTCGAAGTGTACGAAAAGAAGTAGTGGAACTATGTTCCCTTCTGTCCTGCACCCAGTGGTCGAAGTGTACGAAAAGAAGTAGTGGAACTATGTTCCCTCATAGAAGTAGTGGAACTATGTTCCCTTCTGTCCTGCACCCAGTGGTCGAAGTGTACGAAAAGAAGTAGTGGAACTATGTTCCCTGCTAGCCTGCACCCACTCCCCACAAACCCCATGACCACACCGCCTTCCACACACAATACAAAGCCTCAAACGCATGCACCTGCTGTCTAAGGAAACGTTCAGTGTAGTGCACTGAAAGAACAAGTTTCAATTTGTTCCTACACTGTTATTTTAAAACTAAACCATTACGGAAGGGTTTATTTTTAAAATTAAAGTATAGGAGCAGTAAAACTTAATTTAAAAAAGTAGAGGAGCACTGCTCCCAACCGCTCCTGCTCACTTCGACCACTGCCTGCACTGCTCCCCACAGACCCCATTTCCGCGCCCCCTCCCATGCAGTATAAAAAAAAAAAAAACAAGTGCCTGCTCTTTAAGGAAACGTCCTGTGCAGTGCACTGAAAGTGCAAGTTTCAACTGCTTCCTACACTTTTATTTTAATACGAAACCGTTCCGGAGCGGTTTCTTTTTAAAATAAAATTATAGGAACGGTAAAACTTAATTAAAATGAGTAGAGGAGCACCGATCCCAACCGCTCCCGCCCACTTCAACCACTTTGGAATAGGCTGGCAAAGCATACATATGCTCACAAAAGGTCATGTGGGACAGGGTGGCAAAGAAATGGGCAACAGAACTGGTGATACACGACCCAAAACAGGCCTGTCATCGTTAAGATGTGGTGCGATGAGCCAGATCTACATGCGGACTCTAGGTGTGGGAGTCTGTACAACCCAGGACTGCAACAACAGCACAAGATGGTGGCTAAGTGAGGGCGAGTGAAGTGTGATACATTCCTTTTAACATCTTTATGGAGCGCTAAACTGTAAACTGTATTATACAATACTAAACAAATTCCAAACTATAGAATACACTAAACTACACTCTTCTCTGCCATAATATACTATACAATGACATGCTATATAATACACTATTATATTTGCACCCGGGGAAGGGCCATTGTTCAATCCGGTGGCTGGAACAGTGGGCGAGAATACACAACCCCAGGGTGCGAATGGCTTTCACTCCCACGGCAGAGGTGCAGACATGGCCGGTAATAGCTCATTACCAAGGCCATAGCTCGGGCTCGGGCTGGCAGGCTGTTACTGGTCATGTCTGCCCCCCCGTCTAAGGGGTAAAGCCATAATATACCATAGTACACCTTACTATACCATACTAAACTATAATATACTATACCAGACTATACTATACTGATACTATGCCAAGCCATACCATGTAATATGTTTATATTACATACTATCATAAATACATATGCGGGTTGCCCCACACGACGGTGATAAACCCTCCTACCAAGTGGGGATATACTCAAAATTTAATCAAAAAGAAGGGACATATTTATTTAACACAACATGTTTGCCCTCAGCAATCTGAAACCCGATCACACAGTCTATCTAACCAAATGCAAGTTATGTCATGTACAATAAATGTCATGTATCCAGTATTAAAATATCATATTTAATTCATTTGCTAAACAGCACAAATATCAAAAAACATTCACTAAAAACATTCATTACATCACATACAAAATATACAATGTTATAAAAGTGGTAATTATTCCACACATATTCAAATTATACACACATTTAAACATTCTAGACAGTAGCTAATTCAATTGTTCTTATTTCCTACTGTGTATCACAACTTAGCCCAACTTATATAAGTTTCTGTCCTGGATGTTTATTATTAACTGGACATTCTTCAGGGGCGACAAATTGACTTGTGCTTCTTGTAGACTTGTCTCTATGGTTCCAATTTCTAGAGCTGAGGATACATACAATATAAAAACAATTATTACCTTGGCATAATAGGTTTTTTTACTTCACCCAGCCAGTCCTAATCACCATTAGGATACATCAAGTATATATACTATAAGATACTAGTGCTTAAAACTTGTAATCTCTTTCATGTAGTACAAGTTTATTTAGACAATCACAATTTTGTCCTTCACTATACACAGTGTTTGGGAGGGATATAAAGCCTATCACAACACATTCTTTGTTGTACTCATCAAATCATAATGGCAATTAATGAATGATCAAATCAGAGAGTACACACATCTATTCTCAAAACTCAGAACGTTCCTCATACAATCCAACTGGGGTAACACCTCACCTCCATTCCAATAATGATTTTCCTGTCTTGTGGGCAAAGTACATAAGCCAGCCTCCAAACCAGGTCAAATATGCAGTTAGTATTCTGTCAAGAAATAGGACACCCTGTAAGTTCTCAGAATGCAGAAAAACGTGCCGAAACTACAAATAGCATCCAAATAGAAGGAAACAAATGTGAATGATCATACCTTTTGTAAAAAAGTACTATTCTAGGGTCTGTAGTCTTGTCAATGATTTTCCTGAGCCCCAATGCTTTTTTATTTTATAGTACTCCGTGGCAAGGGTCTTCCCCTAGAAAGAGGATGTATTAAGTACCATCACTCACTTTTAGCAAGTAAATACATCAAGGTAAAAATCCTGATAAAGCACCCCATCAGTTCCCCAAATCTAGGTCCCCCAGCTTACCATTAGTAGTGCTACAGCCGTAAACCATCCGCAGAGTATTATTATTCTGCTGCTGATCTGATGGTTTACGGCTGTAGCACTTTATCAGGATTTTTACCTTGATGTATTTACTTGCTAAAAGTGAGTGATGGTACTTAATACATCCTCTTTCTAGGGGAAGACCCTTGCCACGGAGTACTATAAAATAAAAAAGCATTGGGGCTCAGGAAAATCATTGACAAGACTACAGACCCTAGAATAGTACTTTTTTACAAAAGGTATGATCATTCACATTTGTTTCCTTCTATTTGGATGCTATTTGTAGTTTCGGCACGTTTTTCTGCATTCTGAGAACTTACAGGGTGTCCTATTTCTTGACAGAATACTAACTGCATATTTGACCTGGTTTGGAGGCTGGCTTATGTACTTTGCCCACAAGACAGGAAAATCATTATTGGAATGGAGGTGAGGTGTTACCCCAGTTGGATTGTATGAGGAACGTTCTGAGTTTTGAGAATAGATGTGTGTACTCTCTGATTTGATCATTCATTAATTGCCATTATGATTTGATGAGTACAACAAAGAATGTGTTGTGATAGGCTTTATATCCCTCCCAAACACTGTGTATAGTGAAGGACAAAATTGTGATTGTCTAAATAAACTTGTACTACATGAAAGAGATTACAAGTTTTAAGCACTAGTATCTTATAGTATATATACTTGATGTATCCTAATGGTGATTAGGACTGGCTGGGTGAAGTAAAAAAACCTATTATGCCAAGGTAATAATTGTTTTTATATTGTATGTATCCTCAGCTCTAGAAATTGGAACCATAGAGACAAGTCTACAAGAAGCACAAGTCAATTTGTCGCCCCTGAAGAATGTCCAGTTAATAATAAACATCCAGGACAGAAACTTATATAAGTTGGGCTAAGTTGTGATACACAGTAGGAAATAAGAACAATTGAATTAGCTACTGTCTAGAATGTTTAAATGTGTGTATAATTTGAATATGTGTGGAATAATTACCACTTTTATAACATTGTATATTTTGTATGTGATGTAATGAATGTTTTTAGTGAATGTTTTTTGATATTTGTGCTGTTTAGCAAATGAATTAAATATGATATTTTAATACTGGATACATGACATTTATTGTACATGACATAACTTGCATTTGGTTAGATAGACTGTGTGATCGGGTTTCAGATTGCTGAGGGCAAACATGTTGTGTTAAATAAATATGTCCCTTCTTTTTGATTAAATTTTTTTTATATTACATACTATACCATGGTATGCTTCTTTTTAGAACACCCAACAGTGCGGGGAAGTCATTGCATGGGTGCAATAATTAAATTGGAAGACACAACAGCCTTCAGTGAACCTCAGAGAAAAGGAAAATGAAGGAGAAGAAGAAGCACGCCTTCCACCTTCAATCTGCCAGGCCGGCCATCAACGCCAACACCGCACTTTTTGAGGACATTTCAGCACATCATTCTAGACACCATATGGTACGATTTTATCATGTCCCTGGGTCTGTGATAGTGGGGTTTGAGGGTTTTTCGTGAGCTCTAAAATATAGTTTGGGGAGAAATATCAGGGAATGCTGGCACCGGGCCAATGGCATGATGAATGCCTTACAAAGAGTGTTCAGTGACCTGACAGGCAAAGGTCCCAGCATCCCGAGTTAACACAGCAACTAAGCAAGTTAGACTAAAGTTTGTGGTCACTCTCATCCTGATGACCATCTTACTAAGGGGGGTAAATTGATAGCCTGAGGTCTTCATAATAGTGTAAATTCCTTCTCTCTACCACATGTTTATATGTTTATGGCTCCCATAACCCTTAGCACTTTGCCTATTGTTATGAGGGAAGTCTTCAGAGGAAAAGTGAAATGGAAGTTGCTTTGGGTTATAGAGACCCATGTTAGGACTGACTTGTATGCTTAGCATAGCCACCACAGCCAAGGTACAGAAATAATATTAATATGAATGTAATAAATGGTGGTTTGTGGGGGTTGTATACCTGGGTAACAAAATGTAAGATAACATGATTAGTGCATACATCCTTTTAAGATGAAATTTGAGACATCCAAAAATAACGCCTCACTATCAGCGAGATATAGTGCTGTGGAATGACACCTTAAAAGTTTAATTTGGTGAATGTCAAAATTGATATTAAAAGGTGAGTAGCATAAAATAACATAAATAGCAAATATAGAACTCTGTAAGATCCCATTTGTCCAAAAGTAGCCCTTCACTCTCAAGAAGAGAGTCCACATTTAAGCCCGGGTCTCTGCGGCATCTAACAACTCAGCCAAACTCTTTAAAATCTGTAAAGAGCTGGCCAACCCTGCTGCAGTCTCCACGCCTCCTCTCGCCTCCCAGGTTCTTTGCAATGCCCTTGCCTCTCACTTTAACTCTAAAACCCAGGACATCTTGTCCTCTTTCTCCTCCGCTCCCCCTCCTCTGCCCTCTCCTTCTCTGCTTACTGACCCTCCTTCAGCTACTCACTCCCTCTTTCTCCTCCTTTCCTCTTTTCTCCCCTGATGAGTGGAACCACAGCTCTTGGCAGATGAACCTGCTGCATGACTCGAAGCTAAGTGCATTTTTGTTATTCAAGTCAACTGTGTCTAGGTGGTGGGGAAAGAAATAATTATTGATATTTATATTTTATTTCTATCGCGCTTGTACACAAGTGTTTCAGAGCGCGACAAGGCAAGGGAGGGGAATAGGGGAGAACAAAACAGCAATCTTACTAGGCCCAGTGACATTGAGAACGCGCAGGTCCATGGGAGAGGGGGAGGGGAAACGTGCATGCAAGGTGGAGATGTGGAAAGTGAGAAGCAGAGGAAAAACAGATAAATAACAATAAATAAATAATAAAGGCAAGAAACAGTGGTAGTGCAGCCAGCAATTTGCAAGTGCTAGGTTTAAGGCAGCAGGCAGGGTAGGTCTGATAAGTGCAGGGAGAAAAGGGGGGGCTGTATGGGTACAGATGCAGACCCCAGTGCAAGGTGTGGCCTGGAGGCAGTGCAGGAGGGTGGCAGGGTGAGCAGGTACCTGGGCCCGGAGGACAGAGGGTGGCCAAGTGCACGGTGCCAAGAGGGAACAGATTAGCTGGGGAGAGGGGGAGCAAAGGCAGAAGAAAAGAGGAAGGTCTTGAAGTGCTTCTGGAACCGGAGATGGTTCTCTTCAAGTTTTAGGGTGGCAGGGAGGCTGTTCCAGAGGGAGGCCCCAGCCGAACACAGAGATCTACTCCCAGCTTGTTTCTTTGAAAAACGACGGACCCTGAGGGAGTTGGAGGTAGAGGAGTGAAGAGCTCGAGAGGGGACGTATTTGCGGATGGATAGCTGAAGGTATTTTGGACCCAGGCCCCAGAAAGCCTTGTGGACAATGCAGAGGGGTTTGAATTTAATCCTTGCATCCACGGGTAGCCAATAGAGAGATTTCAGAGCTGGAGAGATACGATCCCAGGGCTTGAGGCCAAGGACAAGTCTTGCAGTCCTGTTCTGGATTAGTTGCAGAGGGTGGAGAGTAGAGGCAGGTAGATTTAGAAAGAGGCTGTTACAATAGACCAAGCTAGAGAGAACCAGAGCTTGGGATACCATGAGATTCAGGGGGAAGGAGAGGAAAGGCAGAGTACCTCTGAGGAGGTGCAGTAGGAAATTTGACTTTTTAGAGACCTCATAGATGTGGTCAGAGAAGGAAAGGGTGGAGTCAAAGATGACACCGAGGTTCTTAGCCTCGCAGGTGGGGGTAGGAGGAGGGCCAAGGGAGGCCGGCCAGAGAGTGAGGGGAAAGGATGGTGAAGGTTTGCCGATGAGGAGGATCTCCGTCTTGCTGGCATTCAGACAAAGATCATTGGTGGCACACCAATCTTGAATGTCAGTTAGGCAATCGGAGATGAGAGAGGAGGTGGCAGAGGGCAGCCTAAAAATAAGTTGAGTGTCGAAAGCGTAGCACTGGAAATTTGAGCAGAAAGAGGCAATGCAGTGGCCGAGAGTTGTCAGGTATTGGTTGAAAAGCCAGGGCGAGATGTTAGACCTCTGGGGAACACCACAGGTAGAGAGAAAGATAGATGAAAGGAAGGACCCAAGTTTGACCTGAGAGGGTCGATCTGAGAGGAAATAGGTCAGCCAGGCCAGAGCCTGATCAGTGATAGCCAGGTTTTCATGGAGACGGTTGAGCCGGATGGTATGGTTGACCATGCCAAAGGAAGAAGAGAGATCGAGGATGATGAGGACAGAGGGAATGTTAGAGTCAAGGTTGGAGAGCAGATCTTCACGCAGATAAAACCCTTTTTCATTTTTCTTGTGGCACTATTTGTATTTGTATTTTATTAGGTTTTATATAGCGCTTTACAGCAAATTGTTTTACATAAGGACAATAAGAATACATAACAAGCATTAACAACATGTGAGTCAAGTATCAGAAAACAGTATATAGAACAATTTACATGAACAATATGGCATTACATGAGTAGTATCGGACCGTGGTGGAGAGGTAGTAAAGATATAGGATGTGATGTAGGACTGTTGTGAAAGAGACAGTACAGGCGTTAGGATGGTAATTGGAGGAGGTAAGATTTGAGAGAAGTTTGGAAGGAGGAATAGGAGGAGATGGAACGGATCGGGAAAGGGAGATGGTTCCAGTGGTAAGGGGCCAGGAGTTGAAAAGATCGGAAGCGGGATGGGGCACTATATAAAACATCATGGGTAGTTTATCTGGACAAATACATATTCCATGTCCATTGAAAATAAAAACAGCCAAAATTATTTCACATTTTTATTTGACCCTCATAAAATTAAGAAATCAACATTTTTTTGATTTTTTTTGCTGGATGACTAGTGTCACTATGTTTGAATGAATCAATGGTTAATGAGAGAACTGGGATTACATATTTTAAGCGGAAGCAAAAAAGAAGACATCCTCCACAGCATAAATGTATGTTGGGTAAATTAAAGCAGTGTCCATGTGGTAACATAAGATCACAACCAGATCTAAAGGTACATGGAGATAATGGGTGTACACCTTAAAAAGCAAAGCCCATTAATTCTTCAACAGTTTATGTCTGAGCTGGTGTGATTAGTAGTGTTAGAAGATGTGTTTTCATTACTATCTCTACGCACCCATTGGCAGTATCACACATTTATTTTAATGAGGGATTTCTTCAGGTACTCTACATTTCTGTCTATGCTGAGTGAATGTGAGGATCTGATGATTTAGCAATTTGCTCTTCCTCCCTGCTGGGTAGTCAGTATTTTCTCAGAGCTCTTTCCTTTTCTTGTCAAGTGAAAGCTATTATCTTGTACTGAGTGATGGATGGATATTGTTCATGGTCTGAATGTGTAAGATCATTTTTTCATAAACTCAGGTGACGGACAAGTCGAAGAGGAGGTGGCCTTTCTTGTTGGCTTTACAGCGGTTAGAAGAAATTTTGTTTATGTTCTTAATCAATGGAGTGGGTCTTTTCCATCTGCCTAGCCTGCATACAGTTTATTTTTGTTCATTCTTGTCTTTTAAACTCTATTCAAGTACTCTTGCTTCTACAAATTCCATATGATGCCCTTGCAGTCAAGACTTGAAACACAATCACTAATGAAATCATTAACAAGGCCATGATCATATGCTAATATGAAATTACCGGCGGAGTCGGCGCAGAGTCTTATTGATTCTTTGCTGGACTGGAGTGCGTGGTGTTCCCTCTGTTATTTTGCTTACCTGAAACCTGATGCAAGAGTTTCTCTACTGGCTCTACTGGTGGAGAAAGAGCTTACCCATTAAAGACCTTGCCATAACGCGGTGCATCGCAGAGTTGGCGCAGAGTCTTATTGAGTCTTTGTGAGGCTCTGTGAGACTCAGAGGAGAATCTGCATCGAGACCTGAATTTCATCGTTTTCACCAGCCAAGGCCACAGACTTTCCACTTCAAGTAAGGACTTTAGTGCATTAAGCGCTGAACCTTTATTTTCACCACTTCTCCCCTCTTTGGTCAATAGCTGTGTGGCTTTGATATTTCCAGTTATCTGGAGACAGATCCCATGCAGGTAAATTTGTTTATTGCCAAGTATCCCCTTCCGGAAAGGAGGTGTGCGTTGGGTGATTTCTGGTTGGGGGAGAAGAAAGGATAAGCCGAGCCTTCCATCTAATTTCGGCAATGACTACCATATATAATTTAAGGAGTGGTTTACTTACGGATGATCTCAGGGCCCCAGAATGGGAGGGTTCTTTTGTATCTAAACTCCATTCCTCTGAGGGCAGGCAGAGTCCTCAACCACACCAAAACGTTCCAGCGGGACAGGAAGTAACTTTGTGTGCACAGGTACACAACTCTGTCATTACTCAAAGGCCATGGGGATGTGATGGAATCGGAACTTTAATCTTGGATTCTACATTAAAGGGAGGGAAGGACTTTACCCTTTCAGCTTCAAACATCAAAGGAACAATCAATCAGTATTTTTGTAGGTGGAGACACAGGAGTGCGGGAGACCTACATGTGGGCCCACTGGAGCTTTCACATAAACTCATAAAAAGCTTGGCGGGCACCAGAATGACAGGTCATGCAATTCCCGACCTTGATTTCATACAGGGTCTCAATCTCTCACTCATTCCACAGAACAGTGCAGTAAACCCTTTGAACACATTCAACCTGACGGAAGACCCTAGGTGGGAGTCAATTGTACCAAAATATAGGGCACATGATGGTACATTTCATACTTTGCCCCACAGTTCTAATCAATAGGTGGTTACAAATGGCATTACTCTTACAGCCTTGAATTTCTTCCTTAATTAGCTGGTCCGGATTTTTGAAATAATGAAAGGTGAAGTACAAACCCACCCAGGAATCTTGCTGGAAATGTCAAAAAACATTGAGCAATGTGAGTTCTCATTGGTGGGTTTAAGAAATGCCACCAATACTCTGGTTGCACCACCTTTAACAAAGTTGTCAGAAGCAATGGAAAAACAAAATATGGAAATATCTTGAATCAAAGACACTCTCAAAGCTCTGTGTGAGAATGGAAAAAGAAACCCAAGCCCTGGTAACTGATTGTGTAACCCTTACATAAACCTTCTTATGCTCCGTTTTACAGCGCCTCGATGTCCACGGGCTGCAGTGCGCTCTACAAATGTAAAAATAAATAAATAAATAAAATATTTTATCAAAAAAGATGGGAAAGACTCAGGAGGCAGAGGTTAAAATACTGGTTGAAGAAGTAGAGGACATCCCCATCTTTGATGATATCCCCCTTTCAGAGTCTGTGCTGGAGGAATTTTACCATTTGGCATATGTGGTGGATGAAGATTCTGGCGGAAAAATAGTCTCTGCAGAGGATGAAATCCCTCCTAAAGAAAAGGAAGGACTGGAAGGGAATAGGTCTTTTTAAAGAAAGCTCTCAGCAAATTATCAGAGGAGAAGAATGGCCAAGAGAAAGACACAGAAAAAGACTGCCTCAGTAACCGTGTTACCTGCTCAGTGAGAGAAGAAAACTAAAAACATGAAGGTGAAAAAGTTGAAAAATCCAGGTGCAAATAGCCTCATCAACGGTCTTGGCGACCTACCAAAAATCATTGTGCAAAGGTCAAGGGCAGAACAGACTGAATTACCCACAGAGAACATAAGGAGGGCTCCAAAAATTCAACAAAGCCAAAAAAGAGGCATAGACAGTCAACAGAATCATTGGTGCCCGAGGAGATGAATGTGACAAAGCCACTATAGGTATCCAAACGGATGTAACTCAAGGGCCTAAGCAGGGAGTTCCCACTTCAGGTCTCCCGAATATCCCTGCAAAATCGATAAAATGGGCACCAATCTTCTTGCCTGGTTCAAAGTCAGCTAAAAAGTCCATGCTTGATATTGGCGTGAATTTGAAATTGGCTCCTATTTTTTTAATGGGGAAGAAGAAAGAAAAGTCTATAATTGAAGGGCTCACAAACATTGGATACCTTTCTATAATTCCCCAGCTATCCCAGTTGAATTCAAGAATAGGGGAGAAAGTGAGCCCTGCATTTAAGGACCAAGAACAACAGAGGGCAGATAATATGAGAATTGAAGAAACAGAAGGCCGTCGAGTAGATGACTTAGGCCCTAATAGCATTGTATTTGGTGTCAGCCAAAAAGATCTGGCTCCTTTCGAAGTCCCAAGACTTTGGCTTTCATGTTTAAAACACAATCTCAATGCCAAATATCCGAATAGAGGTGCCATTTTGTCATTTTAAAAAAAATGTCCAGATCTGTATCTTTTTTCAACTAAAGATATTGAATATGTTCTGTTTCCTGATCATAAAGCTGCGCATATAGTAGAGGTCGGGTTTGCCTCGAAATTAGGGGCAAATACAGTACTCGCAGCGGCTCATTCGCTACATCAACAAGACCTATCTTTTCATGAAAGTCAGCCCCTTTTAAAGGAGCGGAGTGGTAAGGAAGGCTGTGTTGAGGATGGTGGCCAAAAGGGGAACTCAGACAAAATTAAGGAGATGGCAAATACCGGTCAGGGGTTATACAGTGGTGCACAGACAGAGATATGGTCAATGATACCGGAGATAATAACGCAGGTTTGCCAGAAACTAGGGGTGGGCCAAGCTTCTCTTTAGTCGAAAGGAAATCAGGCTTGTGAGTTTTAACACGCCAAAAAGTGGCTTGCTGATAGCATGTAAGAACCTGCTTATTAAAGAGATGGTACCCATCCCCTGTAAGCAAGAGGGGATCCTAGTAGATAGGATGTCCGTTCCATTAGAGGAGGGTACAAAGAATTGAATAGCCATCAATTTATGCTGGAACCCTGCGAGCGTCAATCTCACTGATTTCCTAGAATCTTTGTATGCAATTTTCTGTAAGGGAAGGCGGAATGAGTGACCACAAGCGCCTGTAGCTATTATTTCTGGAGTTTTAAGGAAAAAATGGTAATATGGTCAGAAAGAATAGTGACCAATAAACAAAAACATTGACTGGTTAAGTACAGGTGAGATGGAGCTCATTTAAATGAAGCTCTTCATTTGACCTGCAGTGATTTGCAGGCCAATGATCTCAAATATAAATGTAGTCCATATGGATTCCATGATTTTCTGTGGTCAGTTGAACATCCCCAGACCATGTCTTCACAGAGACTTCAGTCTTATAAACACACCTTTGATGAGATCACATGAACTAAAAAGCGCGAAATGGGCAATGCTATAAAAGCTACGAGGAGGGAAACCTCGGATAAGGTCCAATAGTCTGAAAGATTAAAGGTAATTAAAAATGACTATAAAAAAACAGAGCCAAATAATTTGGCTACAGAATGATGGAGAGATGATGCTCAGAGCTTTAGGTGATAATACATCTCGCAGCTTCTGGGCAATAATCAATGCAGCTGAAAATTATCAAAATAATAATCAATCTAACAATGTGTCTGAACTGGATTGGGTGAAACATATTACCATGCAATACCAGAAACCAAAGGGGGCTCCCATATATAAGATCTTGGATGTTCCCTGGGTCCTGGAATTCACTGAGTAGGATGTTCTTGAGTTAATGAATAAGTCCTCATCCTCGAGAGCAGCTGGTCCCATTGGCTTAACTTACCAGTAATGGGCAATGGGAAATTGTGGGCCCGAATTCTGACAGTATTTTTCCAGGAAATATAGAAAAGGGAGAGATTCCCCCTTCTTGGAAGTCTATCATCATTGCTATCTTCAAGAAGAGGGATCACAAGGATCCAGCAAATTATAGACCTATTACATTGCTGGACGTGGAGAGCAAGCTATTTGCAAGCCTCTCGCTTAGTGAACTAGAAAAATAGGCTAAATATAACAAAATGTTCTGTCCAAGCAACAGACTGGATTTCATAAGGGACAGTCAACATCCCTCAATGGCATAATTTTGGCCACACTTTGCACTGGATAGGACAGTAATAAACCAGAAAGGCTCTATGGTGCCTTTCTCGACCTTTCCAGTGCTTTTGACTTGGTTAATAGAGACCGTTGATGGTCAAAGTTAGACAGCTAGGGAGTACTGAAATCACTTACTACCATACTGGCATCTCTCCACGAGGGAAATACTGTCAGAATGAGATTGAATATCGAAGGCCAACTTTCCCAACATGTAAAAGTAGAAAGAGGAGTCCTACAAGATTGCATGGTAGCTCCCTTTTTATTTATTTCCTGTTTGGCTGATTTTGGATGGGAGATAGTTCCTGCAGCATTGACAACCCCTAAAATTGGACCTAATTCCATCAAATGGCTAACGTACACTGTTGATATTGTTCTCCTGGGCAACACAGACGTGGGTCTTCAAAGGCTCCTGAACTCTCTGGACATATATATGAAGGAAAAAGATCTAATCATAAATCCAGAGAAGTCATAAGTGATCATCTTTGGTGATAGGAGGACTGGGGGCCATATATTTTCATGGTCAGTGGGAGGCCAATAAATTCCAGTTGTGGTGGAGATGGTTTACTTGGGCTATACTCTGTATGCTTCTCCAAGAAAGGGCCAAACTATATATAATCTCTTGCTTAAAGGATCTCAGTTGACATTCCAGATGCAGAAGATTTTCATACTGCCAGTGGTTAGCTTTTATAAGTCTAAAATTACCCTGGTACTCCTTGGCTTGGTCAACAAACTGCCAGAAACTTGAGGGTAAGATCTGGAGGAAAGTCTTGGGCTTGCCTAATAGTTTACCAACTGCAATTCTGAGATATGAGTTAGGCCTTAGAACTCTTAAGTAACAGCGGATTCGAGGATCCTCGCTCTTTATAGATCAATAATAGCGCTTCAGGTTAATACACTGTATGAGGACCTCCTTGTCCATCTTAATCTCGATCAGTCTAAGGTCCTGCAAGATTTAAAAATGATGGCGCTGGATATCCTCACTAATTGTGACAGTGACGTGGAAACATTAATCTCCAATCCTATGAAGAATAAGAAGGCCCTGTCAACCTCAGAATGGATCAAGGCTATAGATCAAATGCAGGGATCTTCTGTAGCAGCCTCCCTGTACATGTGTGATAAGAAGCATTGCTATCTCCCAAAATATCTGTTAAAGTACTCAGACACCAGGAAGAGGCAGAACGTTCTTAGAGTTCAACTTAACCTGGCCCATATGGTAGAGGTCCTCGATTGTTGGGAGCAAGGGGACAAAATAGAAATACGCTGCCCAGTATGCATGGATCCCAAAACACAGACCATTGAGCATCTGTTAAGACGATATCAGGGGACTTGGGAGGCTAGAGAGAAATATTTTGGCCGTTTAACCAACTCACTAGACAGCCTAACATCAAAGATGTTCTGGGAAAGGATGATAGCCGGCCATGAAACATCATTGACAATAAATGTGTTCCGTGTTCTGCAGCAGACAGGGTTCTTTTCCCCTGAATTTTGTTGAAATTTTGTAATGGGGGATTTGGGTCGGCGAGATAGCGTCTTTAACTACATTTTGTATTGATTATTTTTCTCTAATTTTATATATTTTTCTATCCTTGTTTAGAGAAATTAAGAATGTAAATGTATTGTATTGGTTTGTAATAATTATGTTATTGAATGTAATTGTTTTTTATTTTATTTTGGTGTATTTGTGAAAAAAAAATAATTTGGTTGAACCACAATAAAATATATATATATATATATATATATATATATATATATATATATATATATATATATATATATATATATATATATATATATATATATATATATTACACAGCCACTGCAGTGGCTGTGTAGTTATGGTTAAGTTGATAATCCCATAGGAAAAACACTTTTTGGGTGGCTTATAACTTTGCTCCCCCTGGACGAATCCTCACCAAACTTTGCAAAAAAAAGTATATGACTCACTCTGAATTTTACAGCAAAGTTTGGTGAGGTTTGGTCAAGGGGGGACAAAGTTATAGGGGTCCCAATTTTTTTTTTCCCATAGAAATAATGGGAAAAAACTTTGCTCACATCTACAGCCCAAACTGCTGGACGGATTTTCACCTAATTTGTGGGAGGAGCGGCGGCTTAATCCTAAAAGCGTGCTTTTGTTAATTTGGTGTAAATCCGTCCAGTCGTTTTTTTTTTAAACGACAAAAATATAAGTAAAAAAAATGTGTGATATCTATGTCCGCTACGCGGACAGGACACCGATTGGCTAATCGACGAGCGTCATGTCTGCGGACATGCAGCACGTTCACGGATTGGATGATGAAGAGCATGAAGTGTGTCTGATTTTTCCGATGCACCCACCATCTTGGATCCACAGACATCTGCGGACAGCGCGGTGACAAATGAGGGAGAAATACAACTTTGGCAAGTGTGTTGGTGTGTAAGAGTGTTTGGGGAGGGTGGGGGAGTAAGAGATGGGTCAACTGTTGTATTTATTTAGTTGGCAGGCACCCCCGTTGTGTTTGTTGTGTTCGTTGTGTCCGCGGACAGCTGCGCTGTCCTGGATGTCCATAATCATTCAAAATGGGGGTTTCCTAAGGACACAATACCTGTCCGTGTTGTCCGTAGGCAATTTAGAACTGTTCTCAGATCACGCACGGTGTCCAGGATGTCCGTAATTAAACAAAAATGGGGATGTCCTAAGGACACTATACCTGTCCGTACTGTTCGCAGGCAAGTTGAAACTGTTCTAAGAACACGCGCAGTGTCCAGGATGTCCGTAATTAAACCAAAATGGGGGTGCCCTAAGGACACGATACCTGTCCGTAGGTTACCAGACAATTGGTAGAAAAAAATTGGTCGACCAGACAAATGGTCGAACCAATTTGGTCGAAAACCAAATGGGGGAATTTTTTTTATTTTTTATTTTTGCCTTTTTTTTGGGGGGGGGTCCCCCCAACCCCCTTTTTTTTCTAAAAACCCATTTTTGTAAAAAACGAAAACCCGAAAAATAAATATATAATTAAAAAAAAAATTTGACCATTTGGTTTTCGACCAAATTGCGTCGACCAAATGTCATTCGACCAGTTTTAGGTCGACCAAATGTCTGGACACCCTGTCCGTACTGTTTGCAGGCAAGTTGAAACTGTTCTAAGAACACACACAGTGTCCGGGATGTCCGTAATCAGTCAAAATGGGGGTGTCATAAGGACACAATACCTGTCCGTGCTGTCCGCAGGCAAGTTGAAACTGTTCTAAGAACACGCGCTCTGTCCGGGATGTCCGTAATCAGGCAAAATGGGGGTGTTCTAAGGACACAATACCTGTCTCTACTGTCCGCAGGCAAGTTGAAACTGTTCTAAGAACGCGCGCGGTGTCCGCGGACATAATACATGCCCATATGGCATAGTTAAAATGTTTGATTCTATGGGTGTGATCTATGGGTGTGATATGCTGCAGTGGTTGTGGCCAGGGCCTAGAGCCTTGGATGCATGGACGAAGGCTGTAGGCCGTGGGCCATGCACCCAAGACTCCAGGCCTTGGCCACAACCACTGCAGCATATCACACTCATAGATCACACCCATAGAGTGGAATATCTATGAAATATTTGCAAATCTAGAGTTTATGTACTGTTTGATTTATATAGTTTGTATGTGAAGTTTTGGCTACGTCATGTCATTAAGATTTTAGAGTTTGGTAACAAGCACTGCAGTATAAAATATCCATGGAAGCAAACATTTTGTATTGTGGTGTACAGTGATTGTTTGCTTCAATGGTTGTGTTATGGAGCAGTATTTATGAGTTGTATTTATTATAATATACTTACTGTTTGGTTTGGTTACTAGAGTACATATATTCTTTGTCAATTTCTGTGATAAAAGAAAAGATCATGTTAGTGTTGCTAGTTTATGAACACTTATAACATTGAATAATATACATTTCTGTTTCATTTTGACCCTCATATTTAGTAGATTACAAACCAGTGTACTGTGCAATTTGCTCAGTTTCTGTGTTTGTTGCTAAAATCATTGGGTCTGTGAAAAAAAAAATCCATGTTGGATTAAAAAAAACTTTTTTTTGTTCGGGTACAGTAAATTTATTTGTGTTTTCAGTGTTTACTTCTTGTTTCTAGCTAATGTTCTATCTGTTAGCTTGTTGCAGATTGTTAGATACTTGATGAATTGTAACTGGTTATAGTTTTTTATTTATATTCTCAAGTTGCTTGTCTATCTGTTGGGTTGTTGCATTTTCTTGGGGAAGTTAGATACATGTTGGCGTGTGCTAACTGCTTATTTGTAATTTTTCAGTGGTATTGATCTATCTGTTTGGATGTTACAAAATCTCGCGGCAGTTAGATACCTGTTGGCATATTTTAACTGTTTATTTCTTGTTATTTTTCAGTGGTATTGATTTATCTGTTTGGTTGTTGCAAAATCTTGGGGCAGTTAGATACCTGTTGGTGGATTCTAACTGTTTATTTCTTCTTATAATTTAGTGGTATTGATTTATCTGTTTGGTTGTTGCTGAATCTTGGGGCATTTAGATACCTGTTGGCGTATTCTAACTGTTTATAGGTTTTTAATTGATATTTTGTTAATGTTTAAGTACAGATTAGTAATTTGTAATTTTGGTTTTAAGAAGATTAAATACACGTTTTTAAGATTTGCTGGTACTCTCTGCTTTAGAGTAATGGTACTATCATTACATTCAAACCATCCACAATTCTTTTTTATATATGCAGTGTAGTGACCTGCATTGATTGTGGCTCCTGCGTGGTAGATTATACGTATTGTTGTGAAGGTTTTCTTACCAAGTGATACTTGACCATGTGTGAATCCACTCAGCTTGCAGTTGTTTTTGGTACCATCTGCATTGTAATGTAGAAGCATTAGTATTACGTATTTACTATGTGTTTGTATTAGTAAGGTGGAGCAATTAGCTGAATTGCAGGTTGTACATAATCTACCACGGTTTGCATTTTGTACAAGTTGCTGAAATGGAACGGATTCACAATTAGGTATGGATATATACATGAAGCGCTCATTAGGTATTTGTTCCTGTGCCACATTGTTGCAGAGAGTGCATGTTTGTTTCCACATGTATGAAATCTGGAAGATTTCATTTATAGGTATGTTTTTGTTTTCCAGTACTTGTAGTAAGTACATTAGACATTCTTGTGGATCTTCTTGTGAGTTTATAGTGAATTTCACCATTCCAGCACAGTAGTCCAATTCTTGTCTTATTCCATGAACACTATATGTGTTATGAGAATTGTTTGTTCCGATTCTATGAAGGACTAACATTTGCAACCACAATTGGTCTGTACTGTGCAAGTAAATGCTGTCAATAATTGGTGGCTATTGAAATAGAATATTCATTGCTACATTTGCGTAGCAACTTACACCAGTTATATTTGAAAATTTGAATGGACCAGATAGTTCTGTGTCCAAGTCATTTTTTTGGAGTGTGTGTTGCTTCTTTGAAGAAATGCCTGAGTTACTTTGAGTGATAGGTTCTTCTTTGGTTGTGGTAATTGATGAAGTATTAGCTTTTTTTTCTCTTTTTGGAGGATTTGCACTGAGATCCTGTTGCATTTCTGTTTGAATTAGTTTTCTTTTACAACGTTTTCCTTTTTGTGGAACAGGTTATATTTTAAGATGAGGGGTGTATAGTGAACGTAGTCTATTGTATTCTAAAATGCAAGGAATATCAGCGCTTACTTTACTTGCATCAAAGTTGATTAGAAATAGACCGTCAAGTGTACGGAAACGTGATAGTGCTATGTAGCTCATGTCTTCTTTAAAGACTGTGTTCCCAATAGTTATCAATGCTTTGACTGGGGTAAGACCTTGAGATTTGTGAATGGTGACTGCATATGCTAGGGTTACAGAAAATTGGTATCTGCGTACATACATGTCTTTGAAGAGAATGAATCAGGCTGTTGAGCGCCCTATCCTTTTTACTTCTGAAAGTTTGTCAAAGAGAATATTGACAAACTGAATGTTGTTGTCATGTGGGTATGTTTGAAAGCCAACAACTGTACCCAGTGCTCCATTGACTAGTCCTTGCTCGACGTCAACGTTACGTTTAAGCATTACTCTACAGTTTAAGGATCATTTTAATATTTTCTCCAAACCAGCTGTGTTGGAGATAGAATTTTATAAGGTATTTAGTCTTGTTGTGGCTTGTTGACACATGGGTAATGTCATACCATGTATGTCCAGTTTGTCTGTGGAGCAAATTTCAATTATTGGTTGCATTTCTTTTTTCAACATTGTTTCATTGAATTTGGAACAGCTTGCAAGAGTTGGCATTAAGGGCATACAATTGACATTTTTGTGTGCTAATTGTTCCATGACATCAGTAGCACATGAGTTATGGCCACAAAGTGCATGGATGTGCCGGGTTTTTAATTTTGCTTGTGCTTCTTGAGATAGTACACCAAGTCTAATACTTTTAAAAATGTTGGCGTAAGTGAGGTCTGCAGATTGGCGCATGTTTTCTGTTAATTCTCTGTATTGGAAATGTTGCCACAGGTTGACATTTCCAATGCTGCCAACAATTTTACGGCAGAGTTTGTGTACTAAGGTTTTAAAAATAGGTTAACCTTTCACTGGTGTCAATTGAAGAAAATCTCTGAAAACAATAATGTGTTTTCTTCCAAAGAGCTCTTCATAGTTTGTTTTAAGTACTTCTTGCAATCTGAGGTGAATCAAAGCCAACATTAGATTGGAGACCATGCTCACTTCATCTATTAGTAGCATTTTCATTTGTTTTAACACTCTGCGTAGTTCCATTGCAGCTTCTGTAGAAAGTTTGTAATATTCTTATATGTTTTGGTGTTCTACTGGAAGAAGTAGTAATCGGTGTAAAGTGGCACTGAATATGTTGTGTGCAGCTAAACCTGTGGGGGCAGTTACAACAGCTGACAGTATGTTGTTTGTCAATTGTTAAAGGAACTTGCTGATGATTTTGATTAAGCATGTTTTGCCTGAACCAGCTTCACCAGATACGTATAGTAGTATAGGTTTGTAATTTTGGCAAGCACATTCTTTATTTTCATGCTGTACACCATGTGCAATTTCTTTTGATATTTCTTGAAAAATGCTACACTGCTCTTTGTTCAGTTTTGATTGTAGTACAGGTAAGTCTTCTGTATCTTCTTCATAGTGACACATGGTGTTCTCTACTTCTGTCATAGCAAATTCTGCCTCATTTGCTATTAGTGGCTGTCCCAGTGATTCTTGGCTTCCTGTTACAGAAGGTTGTCTACTGTTGGGAGTGTCCATATCTACTTGGGACTGCAGTTCTTCTTCGTGTTGCTGTTCATTGTGCAACATTGTTTTGTACTGTGTAAAGTTTACATTGGTGATAGTGCTTTCATTTGCTTTGAAAGTGTCTTCATAGGAGTCATAGTTTTCTACTATCTCTTCTTCTTTTCTCACCGGTTTAAAAAGTTGTAACAGGGACATATAATATAGTTCTTTATGTTGAGGAGTTTTTAATGACAATTTGATATGATTAATTAAGCTTTGTCTGGTAAGTTTCACTAAGCTGCCTTCACAATCTGTCATTCTTTGGGCCTCATTACGACCCTGGCGGTACCGATTGAACAGCGCCGTAAAAGGTGACGGTGCCGTTCACCCGTTCCGCCGCATTACGTGTTCCCCTCGCGGGACACGGTAAGCATGCCTGGGAAAACCAGGCGTGCTTACCGGGTCCCGCGAGGGGAAGAGGGAGCAAACAACGGGCCATCTCGTAATGGCCCGTTGTTTGCTCTCTCTCCCATTCCCATTCAGCCCTATGGTGGCTGAAATGGGAATGGGGAAGGACTGTGTCCGGGTCCTTGGAGGGAGGAATTACCAGGCCTTCCTAACTCGTAATGGCCCGGTAAGTCCATATTCTGAGGACCCGGACCCCGACGCGATTTCGGCAGCAGCCATGCCGCCAATAGCGGCATGGTTACCGCCAAACTTCTAATGAGGGCCTATATCTACCTTTTTTTTCATCGGGTTTTATATTATTTTTGTATGTGAAGTTTTGGGCTATGCGCTATAGACACATGGTTTACAAAGTGGTACTCCTGTTTGGGTAGTAGGTGTCTAGTAAATTGTTTTTCAAAATATCTTGGCTGTTGCGATCATTTTTGGCTATTGTTTCTATGTCTTTGTGTGTTTTGAGAACTCTTTTTCTAGATCTAGCAGGACCAAGACTTAGCCATACTATATTTTCAGATTTTCCATACAAAGCAGTACCGGTTAAATGATCTGCAGCTTCATAGGAGCCACATTCTCTATGAGAGAGCATTTTTATGCCTAAGCTGTTCAATTTCTGAGATAGTGTTTTGTCCGATGACAGGTCATTCCAGAGGTCTTGAAGCTATGTTTTTTCTGCTTTTGTTAAGTAGGCTGTAACATATTGTGCAACTGCAGTGGAATTGTCTGCAATGTACTGCACATATATGTTTGCATTCCATAAGAGGGCAATGATTGCATTGTAATCATTGATATATTTTGCTTCTTCTGTTCTTTTTATGTAATATGTGTTCCTAGGTGATTTACCTTTAACACTATGGGCCTCATCACGAGTTGGGTGGTAACGCTGGCGCTAATAGCGCTGGCGCTATCTGCCCTACCGCCAAACCCACCGGCGCTATTAGTGCCGGATCACGTGTTTGGCGGATTTGGAATTCCCCATTCCCCATTGAGCCCATTCGGGAATACCCCATTCTCCATTGCGCTCAATGGGAAAATATTGTGCTCATACCGCTGGCGGATTTCCCCCCAGCTCAGAGCTGGGGAGAAATCCGCCGAAGCCCTGATTTAGTGGACCCTTAAATCCGGCGGTAACAGCGCTACCGCCGGATTTAAGGGTTACAGCCAAACTTGTGATGAGGCCCTAGGTTTAACTGAAGACATGAAGTTGTTCACTTGACCTGTCTCTGTAACTGATCTAGGGAAAACAAAGCGGCATTTGGTGTAGTATTTCCCTTTGTTTTGTGACTACAATACTTGCCACATTTGTGTCTTTGAACTTGGACAATTTTTGCATGAAGATCACTATTTGTTGATTCCGATGGAATTTCACAAGTGACATATTTTTCGATAAACTGTAAAACAGTGGCATCACTGTCTTGACCAAATTTAAGTGCATCTTTAAATCATAAAAGCATGTGTATATGTGGTGCTCCTCTGGCTTGGTATTATTTTCTACAAAAGAAGCGTTGCACTTCTCAGATGGGAGGAAATGTTTTATTACAAATAAAGTGTAGCGTAGCAATGAAACGATGATGGAAATATCTTGAAACATTAGCAGGATCTGAGAGCAAAGTTCTCCAGGTGTTAGTATATCTATGTTTGTTTTGTTTTTGTTTGATATGCGTAGGAAATCGTGTAAATCTTCCCATGCATATTCTGCACAACTTAATGTAACAAACCAAGTGGGTGGCCCAAGGTTAATTATCATACAACGTACATCTCTGTGACATTGGAACCAGTACTCTTTCGTACCATGCATGTTTGCTAACAGATTTGTAATGCTTGATTGTAAAACCTCATCTTTTTTGTGCACTTTTTGTAGTAATTGCGTAGCTGACATATTTTGAAAGTGGGTTCCTGATTTCAATGTGTGTGCAACTCTGTAACATAGAGCTGCTAGTTCACTTTCAAAGAGTAGGTGGAATAAGTATTCCACATTTTGTCTAAATCTGGGCTCTTCAGAATATATTTGTAACGAGCGGTATTCTGATGCTGTTATCTGAGTGGGTCTATCATCGTACCTTCCTCCTTTGCCAGTAGGAAAGAGTAGAGGAAAAGCACGTGCTTCTATACTTTTTTCCAATATGCTGTTGGTGATCCTTTGGTTTGTCACATTCGGTATGTTTCTAGTGCATCATCTATGGTGTCATTAGAGTGTAATGGATGAATTGTATAATGGACTAAAATATTGGAAACTGTAGCAGGATCTAGAAGTTCAAATTGACCCATTTCTGGTGACTCTTGAATTATTTCAGTTGTTTCCCTTAAGTTTTTTGGAAACTGTAGCAGGATCTAGAAGTTCAAATTGACCCATTTCTGGTGACTCTTGAATTATTTCAGTTGTTTCCCTTAATTTCTCATATTTATTTCTCTGTAGTATTCATTATTGTCTTTTAGATATTGCAAGGCTTGTCTAACTTTATGTAAGTCTACGAGTTGTTGCCATTTTTTTTTTTACTTTTGTAGGTACACCATTTACTAAGACAATTAAAGATTGCTCTATTGGACGTTGCACTCCCAGAGAGTGCACATTTTCTTTCAGATCTAATCGTAAATAAACTACTTTGCCACAAATGCCTTTCACCAATTTGGAGGGAGGTAATTTTGCTGTTTTTGGTTGATGGTGTATTATTGCTTGAAATGGGTGCACTGTTTGAATTATGATGCTGTCATATAAATTGGGTTGTTGTAGGGGTTTTGGTAGTGGGAATAATTCCAAGTTATTTGTGATAGCACGTGAAGGAGTTTGGTTGTTGTCAAGTTTTGTAGTGCAGTAACTGCAAAGTATTAAAGGGTCAGTTATTTCATATTTGTTTTCTGCTATAAGGTAGAGAGCTAATTCAAACCATTTGGAATCTTCATTGTCTTCTATTTTGTATGTTACGTCTATAGTTTTTGTGTTACTTTTATAAAAAGTTCTGCGGCAACACGCAGATACATGGTTTGGTACTTCAGTGGTACTTTTGAATTTTAGTATTTCTTTTTTGTATGTGTGTAGTAGAAGGTTGCCATCCGCAGAATTGTTGCCAGTCTGTTGTAAAGCTATTGTATTTTGTAAGTGGCTTTCACTTCCAAAATATTTCCTCTGGATATGGTTGATTTCTTCGAGTAGGTCTTTGGCTGTACCATGTAGAAGATTGTTAGTTAAATTGAATAGTGCTAAAGCTGGACTTTTAGCATAGTACAGTTTATAGACTTGATTTCTTATAGTTGAATGATGCGTTGATGATATGATGGAAGGTGCTTTTGCAAATAGGTCCTGAAATGCAGGCCAATTAATGTCCTTGCAGTCCTGTGTATTTACGCACTGGACAGGTATCCATATTTTGCAGCAGTTTTATTTTGATTTTGTCTTTGCCTTTCACATATTGATTGAGGAACTGGCGTAAAGATTTGAAAGATTGTTTGGGAATGTTTAACATTGACGTGCATGGCCATTTGTATACTGGACGTTCTGGTTCAGTCGAATAGAGAGGTAATTCTGATTTTTCTGGGGATATTTTTGTAAGCCGTATTTCTTGTTGCATTATGGTATTATTACGTTTTTCATAACCTCGTCCACTGCTATGTATGGCAATTGTGTTTGTTTGATTTTGTTTGTATGCTTCTTCATTAACCCCTTAAGTGCCACCGACGAGCCGGCTCGCCGGTGGCAAGCGCTCCAGGTTGCCACCGATGAGCCAGATCGTCGGTTTAGGCACTCTGTTTTGCTCGATCCCTGCAATGCATGGATCAAGCAATACTGTAATTCAACCCCCGGGTTATGTGAGGGGGAGGTCCCCCCCCACTGCCAGGAGGCTGGATTACCTTCAGTTTCACGTCAGCGTGCGTAACGCACGTCGGCGTGAAACTGAAAGTAAATTCCCCGCGGGTAGAGAGAAGGTAAGAGACCTTCTTGTTTCGCCTTGATCTCCGGCTGTATTTCAAGCCGGAGATCGAGGCGGGTATCGTTGGAAAGGGGAGATCCTCCCCTTTCCATCGATACCCATTGTGTGGCATTGCTGCCCGCGGATCAGGCGCAGTGCGCGCAAACCGCCGGCAGCACTGCCACCAGATCAATACAGATCCGTTTGTGACGCGGGGGAAGGGGGGCTGAATACTAGGTAAGCGGCTCCCTTCCCACCGTGGCCCCAATGCTTGGGGCCACAGCACCAGAGACCCCTGGGGGCAGATGATCACTGCCCCCAGGGGTGAAAATAAATAAATAAATAAATAAATAAATCGAGGGATGGGAGAGGTGGGAGGGGGTTTGGGGCCCTGGGGCCCACAACACCACCAGGGATATGACAAAAAGTGGTGTCCCTGGAAAGGGGAGGTTCTCCCCTTTCTAAGGACACCACTGATATGACGCACTGCTGGTCACGGATCAGCGCAGAGCCTTGGGATTACTTGTGTTTTAGGCTTTCCCCTTGGCGGCCAGGTAGGTGCACCCACACATGTGAGGTACCGTTTTCATCGGGACACCTGTGGGAACGCGGGACGGTAGGCCATGTGTTGTTGGGGGCGTGTTTCGATAGGTGAGCCGAGCAAAATGTGCGGAAAATGCATTTCTTTCCCCACATTTCGGACTTTGCAGGGGTGTCTGGGTACTAAATTCTGGGGCGATTTGGCCATATCATACCTCTGTGGATTCCCACGGGTGTCCTCTTTTCGGAAATGCATGGGGGTTCCCTTTTTTCCCCTTTTGGCTTGGACACCCGAGGCACATATCTGTATGTTGTGCCGGTCGGCAGAGCGTCTGAAATTCCGATCTGAAAACAGACTTGGGGTTACTTGTGTTTTAGGCTTTCCCCTTGGCGGCCAGGTAGGTGCACCCACACATGTGAGGTACCATTTTCATCGGGACACTTGTGGGAACGCGGGACATTAGGCCGTGTGTTATTGGGGAGTGTTTCGATGGGTGAGCCGAGCAAAATGTGCGGAAAATGTGTTTTTTTTCACACATTTCGGACTTTGCGGGGGTGTCTGGTTAATACATTCTGGGGCAATTTGGGCATATCATACCTCTGTGGATTCCCACTGTTGTCCTCTTTTCGGAAATGCATGGGGTTCCCTGTGTTCCCTGGTGGTTTGGACACCCGAGACCCATATCTGTATGTTGTGCCGGTCAGCAGAGCGTCTCAAATTCCGGTCTGAAAACTTGGGGTTACTTGTATTTTAGGCTTTCCCCTTGGTGGCCAGGTAGGTGCACCCACACATGTGAGGTACCGTTTTCATCGGGACACCTGTGGGAATGCAGGACGGTAGGCCATGTGTTGTGTTTTCGTGGTTTTCATAACGTTTTGACCCATTTGCTGGTGGCCTTTGTCACACAACCCTTTCATTTCCCAAATGTGACCTACATTTAGTCGCTGCTTTAGGCACCATACACTTTTGTAACCTGCACAAGTCACCTACCCTTGAAAAGGTCTGCCTGTGCTCTTTAAAAATATGTATGCTTGCCATTCCTCACCACATTGGTTTTCCCGATTTACACATGCTAAGTGCATCTGTTCAGGCCGTGAGCATAAAACTCCTGTGTACCATGGCTCAGTGTTTGGCTTGTGGTATTGCTTGTTTTGTAAAACACTACAAAAAATGTGTGCTCTCCTAACTGCAAGAGTCAGGGGAATGTAGCGGAGCATTGCTTTTCTCAAAATTCATAGAAGCCATTGCCGTACCAAGCCAACCATGTCCAACACATACCTTTTTTCGGTCATTTTCACTTTTCCCCAATCTATGGCAGTTTCCCCTACCTAGATGTTGCCTGACCTACGCAAATCACCCCTTCCGAAACTTGGAATTTTGTCTACTTTTCAGAAATACTTGCTTTTCTGTCCTCCAATTCGGCTTTCCTACCCTTTTCTTCCATTCCGTCCTTGCATGTCCAATTTTTCCATTTCCACTCAACATGTTCTTGAAAGCCAGGGAATTGGGGAATTCAGCACAGCAAACCATTTGTTCCTAGCTCTTAAAAGGAAAAAAAACACACGCTTCTTTGTACATCATTTTATTGGCATTTTTTGAAAAAATCCAACATTTTCGCACTTTTCGCTTTTTTTCTCTCACCCCCCTACAGCAACCTAGGATTCCTGGGTGGCGTTACGACTGCCTACATGTGGGAAAAAAAGGAGCCAAATTTGGCCGAGATACCTCATGTAACAAAAAAGTTACAAGCCATTGAATGGCCACATACCGAAATCATCAAAAAAGTCTGTGGCACTGGGGAGAAATACCCATGGCACTTAAGGGGTTCAAATATGGTTCTGTGCTTGTGGTGTGACTCCATTCACCTCCACAGATATTTAAGAAGTTATTTTTGTTGACATTCCGTTTATTGAGAAGTCTTTTTTGTAATTTAGTACTCAGTTTTTTTAGTGGTTTCATTCTGTTCAACACTAAAATAAATAACTTTCTTTTGAGAAGGATTGCACTGTCTATCAAAGCTTCTAAGATTAATTTTCTAGCATAGTTTTTAAGGGTTGTGCATGATTTGTCTCCTGTGTTTATAAGATTCTGATGGACTCGGTGGCGGAAAATTTTTTCTAATATACTTTTTTTGGTATGGTTATGTTATTGTGCCCCGAAAAACAGGGATTTGTGCGCCATTCTGCTTGCTCTTCCCTATTTAATAAATGGTGATTTGTGGGCAGAATGGTGCACAAATCTTCATTTTTTTGGTGTACAAATTAAATGGATCACCCGCACAGAGTGTTTGAGTAACAATAAGAATATTTGTGTTTGTATTTATTTAATTTATATAGTGCTTTACACCAAAGTGCTGCAAATTTTAACAACAACAGGATACATATAACAATTAACATTATAACAGTAACAGTAGAAGCAATTTACAATTGAGAATCAGACCAACAAAACAGTAAGTAGAGCAATTAAACTGAAGGAGAGAAGAAGAGTAGTGTAGTAGATGTGTGAGGAAGAGGGAGGGGTGGGGAAGAGGAGCGAGGAGGGAAACGGATGGGGTGAAGGGTGAGAATGGGGGTAGGGGGGAGGGGAGAGAGATGATTAAGGAGATAAGGCAAGGGGGGAAAGTAGGGAGGAGGAGTTTCATGTTAGGTAATGGATAAGGAGAGATTTGAGGAAAGCGCAGAATAAGGAAAACATTGAAATAGAGTGGAGTGAAAGAGGTATGGAGTTCCAGTGCAGGGGGGCTACGAGATTTAAGGAGCGGAAACGGGATGTGGCACAAGGGGAAGGAGGAACAGTGAGAAGAAAGTGGTCAGCAGAGCGAAGGGAGTGGGAGGGAGTGTAGAAAGAGAGGAGAGAGGAGAGATAAGGGGGAGCAAGATCGTGGAGAGATTTAAAGACTAGGCATAGAAACTTTACTCTTTTTTTGTGGAATGAGCAGGTTTCTTTGTAGTTGGTGTTTGTAGTTCAGATGTTGCTGTTTTCCAGGAGAGTGGTATTCACTGTAATTGTAAAAGAAAGAAGTTAGACATGTTGTTTGTTTATAGCACTGATGTTAATTGAGAGGTTCATTTTTATGTCTTTGTAGTAGTATTCGTGTTTAATTTCTGAACATAGTGTATGCATGCAGTTTGATTTGACTATGTGCAGGCTTTATATTTTATGTACATTATGTTAGTTCAACATGCTTTGCAAATGAGTAGAATATTAAGTGTATGAAATTCACTTGTTTTTTAAAGCTGTGTTATAGAATGTTAGGAGAAAGAAGAAATACTGATATATTTATTTTGCAATTTGTATAAGGTAAATCACAGAAACTGTATAGAAAAGCATGGAATATATGCATTTGTGAAGGTGTGGATAATAAAGGAGAAGGATGTGATTTACAGGTAGTGGTGTTATTGCAGCTGGGAGCTTTTCAATTATAGTGTTATTGTGTGTGAGTGTGTGAAGATGCATGACCTTTTACTGGCTGTGTGTAATTATATGATACAATACTAAGTGTTTTTCCAGAATTATATTGTTATTTCTTCCATCTTCTAATATTATAATTTTAGGTAGATGTGTGTACACATTTCTTTAGATAGACAGGTTTGGAATTGACAGTTGTTATAGCAGATGGAAAAATGACAGTAAGTTAATTTTATAGGCTATACAGGTTAAGTGGCAGTTACTCTGTTTATATGCATTTATAAGAGTTGTACATGTACTGTGCAGAAAATATGCATACCTGTAGTTTGTATTCATGCATGTGCATATTCATGCAGCTGCAAGTAGACATTTCGGAGACTTGAAGAGTAGTTTTTGTAGTAGGTGCTTTCCAATGATATGAGACTTGTACTCAGAGTGAACAATAGTACATTTAAAGTGCTGACCTCTGATGATGGAGTTAGATGTAGAGGTCTTGGATGTGATTGGTGGATGGTTGTGTGACTGGTTAGCTGTATCTAATGAGGGAATGGCACAGAGAGTGAAGTGGAAATGGTAAAAGGGCTGCCCAAGTTACGAAATGTCCGCGGACATGGCGGTAGTCCGCGGACACCGCATATTACATACAGGGGTTTTCGGTTTGAGAGGCATGCAAATGAGAATGAGCAGAGCAAGGGATTTGTTAGTAAAATTTAGTGGGTGTATTGTGTAAGGAGAGAGTTTGTCAGAAAGTCTTTCTCCTGAGAGAAGAACAGTTAGCTATGGCTGTGTGTTTCAGAAAATAGATTATCTGGATTTTGGGACACTCATCGATACAGTGGTTGGAGGTGCATGCAGAACGCTTGGATTCCCTCATGTGGAAGTGCACTGGCATGGAGTTCGTGGAATGAAGTGGTTGGAGATGGTACCTCTCTGTGCTAATTTGGAGACAGAGCTTCATCCAGACATAATTATAATTCATTGTGGAGGGAACAGTTTTGGACATGTGTCAGGAATTTCTTTGCAATTTGCGATGAAAGAAGGATTGGGAAGGTCATGGACATGTTTCCAAATTCCCAAGTAATTTTTTCTCGTATTGCACAGAGACAAATGTGGCTGCGTTCTTCTTCATTTGGTCCACAAATGGAGAAAGCGAGGAGGAATTTTAATAAGGCTGTTTGTGCCTTTCTAAGAGATGTTGTCATGTCCTCTTTCCACAATGAAAATATTATGTTTTGTAGCACATACATTTTTCGCAGAGCTAGAGTCCATCCTACTTATGCTGTTAATCAGATTTTTCTGAGAAATGTACAAAATGCATTGTGTCCTTTTGTGGAATTACAGCCATCCATTTTGCAGTAGGTGTTGACTATTTCAAGTTTTTCAAACACAAAAACCACCACCAAAAGGCTCTTTTCAGAGCCACCACTTCCTCCCAGAGAAAAGTGCAATGATTTTGATAGGGCAGCACCCCAAAATCTAAGATGTACGCGAACTGTCCGCAGACTTCTAAAAACAGAAAATGCACAGGGCCCTGCTCCATTTATTTGTCACTTCTATTTTTAGACTGTGAAAGGCGGCTCTGAAAAGAGCGTTTTTTTGGGGGGATTTTGTTGTTTTATATTACTTTTGTTTTTTTACACACGACACACTAGGAGAGGAGGGGAAAGGAGGGAAAGGGGGACACCAACCACGGGGATGAGAAAGGGCAGTTGAAGAGAGGAAGATGTAGGGTGGGCCTTACTTAGGTAGGTAGCAGGTCTTCTCGTGCTCCTTGACCGCAGTCTCGAAAGCACTTCGAAGTCTCTCCCCCCCTGCAAAGTACTGCGTCGCGGTACATACACAAAACATTGACCGTCGAAAGGTAAGGGTCATCAGCATTGTGAATGGCCTGTGAGGCAGCTAGAGGGATGCGCTCTGCCACAGGAGTGTCTCTTGTGGTGAGAGGAGTAGAAACAGAGGATGTAGTAGAGGAACTTAACCTACTACATTGATCACAAGGTACAACCTTGCAAATGGCCCCACCATGGAACGACCTTAGTTGTCGCTTCATAGAAGTCGTACCAAGGCTGTACGAACCAGGCCTCCCGTGACTCAGCACCATTTTGCACTAGTTACAGTTGACCTTGTTTGCACGTGCTTTGGGTACGTCACCATGAATGGTAAATAACCGCCACACCCAAGACTCACAGCGAGTGCTGGTAGTAGGGACTTCCACTACCTCATCCTCTTCATCCTCCTCTACATCCTCACACCTGTTCCCCTCTTCAGGCCCTTGGGGAGGTGGTGGTGGTGGAGGGGGTGAATGTGGTGATGATCCAGATGTAGCACCAGGTGGAAGAACAGCAGCCATGGATGCCATCAGGTTTCAGCAAAGGCAGCAAAATCTGGAAGATTGCAAGGCAAAGTAGATAATGCTCTGTGAGATAGCCAGAAGCATAATGAATATTATCCTTTGCGGATACCCGTGCTGTCCGCGGACAGATCAAACACCCCAAAAAGGCTCAAAAGCTCCCAAAAAGTATGTAGAAAGGCAGGGTCATTGTCTGGGACATGTGCTATTGTGCATTTTTGCTATAAAATACTGTGGATTGCCTGAAAAGGTACTTTAAAAATGTTCAGGGACCCGGACAGTGTACGCAATTCAGGACACATGCTCAGCCTGGGTGCGGTCACATGTTGACGTCACAGACACGTCCGTGAAAGGAACGGGTGTCCACAGGACACCAAATTTACAGGAACGATTGTGCGCATGCGCTTGTGTGTTCTACGGACAGTTTTCGGTTCATGAAACTAATTAAAAGTGCGACACATGTGAGACGAACAGTTGCGGATAGGCGCGATGTTCGTAGGACCTATTGGTGTGGTGCGCATGTGCATAGATGTTCTACAGGCAGTACAGTTCCATTTTGCTTGTGTACAGTACGGACACCCCCATTTTGTTTAATTACGAACATCCCCGGACAACGCGTGTGTTCTTAGAACAGTTTCACCTTGCCTACCTTGCCTACGAACAGTACGGACAGGCATAGTGCCCTCAGGACACCTCCATTTTGGTTAATTGCGGATATTCAGGACACCAAGTGTGTTCTTAGAACAGTTTCAACTTACCTGCGGACATTAAGGACCGGCATAGTGTCCTTAGGACACACCCATTTTGTTTAATTACGAACATTACGGACACTGGGTATGTTCTCAGAACAGTTTCATCTTACCTGCGGACAGTACGGACATGTATAGTGTCCTTAGGACTCCCCCATTTTGTTTAATTATGGACATTTCGGAACGCCGGGTATGCTCTTAGAACAGTCTCAACTTGCCTGTTGACATTAAGGAAAGGAATAGTGTCCTTAGGACACCCCCATTTTGTTTAATTGCGAACATCCCCGGACACTGCGTGTGTTCTTAGAACAGTTTCACCTTGCCTACGAACAGTATGGACAGGTATAGTGTCCTTAGGACACCCCCATTGTGTTTAATTATGGACATTTCGGGCGCCGGGTATGCTCCTAGAACAGCTTCATCTTACCTGCGGACAGTACGGACAGGTATAGTGTCCTTAGGACACCCCCATTTTGTTTAATACGGACATCCCGGACACCTGCGCTGTCCGCGGACACAACAACTGCCTTTTAAAAAAAAATAAGACACAAAGGACTGAATTAAAACACACATCATATTTATTTTTAATTATATATAGATGTACAATTTATGAAAGAGAAGGGGAACCAGAAACTGACACACACACAGGTGAATTGGGGGTTTCAAGAGGATGGATAGGAGGAGATGAAGGGATGGAAGTCTCATCAAAACATTTTTCTTCATGGGTAGGGTTTGGGGATAGTTGACTGGGATATGGAGAGGGGGGACAGGTACATGTGGGACAATGGTATTCATTTTTTTCTTTTATGTGGTCCTCCACAAAATTATATATATGTTAAGTGCACATAAAGTAATACTTGTTAATTTGGTTATATAAAGAAGTGTCTACCATTAGCATCACTATCTTCAAACATTTCCTCACGTGGGAAATTTTCCTCAAACCATTCTAAAGTACTGGACATTTCTGTGTAAAAAAAAAAATATATATTACCACTTCTTATTTATTATTACATATAATGTGTTTGTGTGCTGCTTTTTGAACCCGTGCAGTGTTCATATGGCATGATATAACAATTTAAGATACCCCCTGAGTTTTTGGGTAGTGTTGATGTTGTCCGCATCCATCCGCGAACATTGGCACAGTCCGCGGACATCAAAATCACTAGCTGGGAGTTCAGTATGTTCTATGTTGCATGTATATAAAGTAAGGGAATTCTAGTAAACATCTATCAAATTCACACTATTTATATGTGTATTATGTAAAATAAAATTTGATAACGGGAGGTTATGGTTAAGTTACGCTAATAAAAACCTATGAAATTCAGTAAAAAAATGTTGATAAAGGGAGGTTATGGTTAAGTTACGCTAATAAAAACCTATGAAATTCAGTTAAAAAAAACGTTGTTAAAGGGACAATATGGTTCCAAGTAAAATCGAAAAACTCCTGAAATTTGCCAGTTATGGTAAGCTAAGCACTGCTAAGACTAACACCCAGGACATCAAAGATGACATCACACATGTCACTGATGACATCACTGATGAGATCACATGTGCATTTACCTTTCATGAAAGGTCTGTACAAGGGATTCTTATTATAATGTTCACAAAAAAGTGTCAAGGATCATTGGAATAAATATCATGAGCTACTTAGTGCATTAAGCAATGCATTTTTATAAATAGCATTCTATTATAAAGTTCTATCCAGTATACTAAGCTACTCTTCTAGAAAATAGACATTGTGTGCAACATACATGATGGTGGTGCAATATTCATAATCTTGCCATGTTGAATAGTGAAATGATAACTGCTTTCTTATTAGAGTTGTGCGTACTGTGAAACATGTAATAAGTAGCTAATAAAACCCACTTACTACATAATTGCATTATTGCAGACAGAACACAGACAACAAAACATACAGATATGATTATATACAGGGAAAGTGAAGTAAGCAAAAAAGCAGCAGTAGTACCAGAAAGTGTTCATAACCTAACTGATTATCTTCATGTACATGTATCACATATTGTGAGTGCACCCTAAGGAAAGTAGTGTGAATACAATGTATACAAATATGAGCATATCCAGGGAAAGTACAGTAATACAAAAACAGCAGAACTATAAAAAAGTGATGATAACCTTATTGATCATCTTCATAAATACAAAGCATATGCTGTGAGTGAACCCCAAGTGAATTACTGTAAGAACATATTTGAAGTACTGTTGGCAAGGAAGATAGAACTGTTCTTAGAACACACATGCACCCAAAACTCTAGGCCCTGGCCACAACCACTGCAGCATAACACACCCATAGAATCAAACATTTTAACTATGCTATATGGGCATTTTTTATGTTCGCGGACAGCCGCGGTGACCGCGGACATGACAAACACATCAGGGGTGCCTGACACCTAAACAAATACAGCATTTGACCCATCTCTTACTCCCCACCCTCCCCAACCACTCTTACAAACTAACACACTCCCCAAACTTGTATTTTTCCCAAAATGATATGACGCACCTCATGCTTCATATCAGCCAATCAGTGGACACGTCGCATGTCCGCGGACATGACGTACGCCGATTAACCAATCAGTGTCCTGTCCGCGGAGCGAACAGGGAAGTGTGTCCATGGAGCGGATATAGATATCACACATTTTTTTACACCTACTTTTTGATTGTTTAAAAAAAAAATACTGAACGGATTTCCACCAAATTAACAAAAGCACACTTTCGGGATCAAGCCCTTGCTCCTGCCACATATTTGGTGAAAATCTGCCCAGCGGTTTGGGCTGTAGGCGTGAGCAAAGTTTTTCACCCATTCACTCTATGGGGAAAAAAAGAAATGTTTGTACCCCCCCTATAATTTTACCCCCCCTGGACCAGACCTCACCAAACTTTGCAAAAAATTCTGAGTGGGCCAAATACTTTGTTTTGCAAAGTTTGGTGTGGATTCGTCCACGGGGAGCAAAGTTATAAGCCGCCCAAAAAGTGCTCTTCCTATGGGATTAGCAACTTAACCATAACTACACGGCCACTACCGTGGGCCATGTAATATGAAACAACTGCCGTACAACCTTCCAAATCCCTGGAAATTGTTCATGATCTCATCAAATAATTTTTCATATTGAAAAGTCTATGGGCTTCCCATTATTTTTGGATTTATCAGTCCAAGCAAAACACATGGCAGGAATGCCAGGGTCTAATCAAGGTCAACATTCCCTTTGTCTTCCTGTTCAGTGATTAAGAGAGAGAGGTTGCCACTTGCTATGACACCTACAAAGAGAATTGCATTCTCTTCTTACCACACCTCACCAGGAAGACATTCATTCTTTCAAGGTAGTTCCATTGATCAAACATTGTGAAGAATTGGCAAACTCCAAAGAAAAGAAATCAAGAGGTCCAGACTCAGCAAGGATCTGAAATCTTGAAAGCTAATATGCCACTGCCCTGTGATGAGAACATTAAAATGATGATCCAGAAACGTGAGTCTACAAGTGAGTTCCTTCAGGTGTCACTGATGTAAATGATCACTTCTCAAAAGTAGGTGACAGCCAGTTTCTGGAATTTGTATGGTGAAAATGATAGGTAGAGCATTTCCAGGGTTAGATGACTGGTACTTGTTTAAGGAATTTTATAGAGCACACAGATCACCATTATAAATCTGGAATTTGGAGCAATGTTTTTGTGTTTGAGAAATTGCATTTAAAAGAAATAAATCATGTAATTATCTAGACAGTATGAACTGAGAAAATGGTATGACATTCCTTTACAAAAAACAAGGTTTAACATGGATATATTATCCAAAGACCTTTCCCACAACAATGGGATTTGCCTCGAAGCTGTTCTCTAGCATGGTCTTTAAATAGCAAAATCGACTCCCTTTCCCTCATCTGGTTGGAACATACTCCCCATTAAGCTGAGAACTCTACCCATAGCCAATAAGACCCAGAACATCTGGTTCACTCCAATCTTGTCAATTCCAGGATAACTTTAAGAAAACGTAACTAACCTTGAACCACCCTGTAAAACAGTAAGAGGCCGATTCATGGAATAATTTGCGCGGCGCAAGTGGGCAAAAACGTGCGAATCGCAGTGGTATAGCGAAAATCGCAGTGCAAGTGCGAAAATCACACGAAAAGCAGCGCACATCGATTCATGGAAGTCCGTGCGTGAGAAAACCAGCGGATGTGCGATAAAAAAGTGTGTGGCGCACGTTGGCGCACAGGCCATCTAACAGCGTGCGCCAGGTCACAGCGAAAATCGCACAGGCCAGAGCGAAAATCGCACATAGCGCGGCGCACGCAACAAAAGTAGGCGGAACACGGGCGTAACACTCGGAATGGGGAACAACTTGCCAAAACGTGGGCGTCACGGGGGAAGTACAGGGCACAAGTGCGCGGAACGCCCACGCGCTAGCCTACAACACGTATTCATGGAATAGAATAGGGCAAAAAAGCGCACGCTCAAACCAGCGCACAGGCACAAACACGACCGCCACAAGGAAGCAGGCGGTAGCGTCTCTGCGGCTGTAAGAAATGTGCGCCAAAAGGTGCGCCAACAAATAGCACCTATATACTGCCATGATGAATGTCCTATATTGTGGCCCTCCAGGACAAATGACGTGCAAAGGGGTACCCACAAACACGGACCCGCTGACAAAAAATACATGTGCGTGTATACCGGGGTGCGCGGGAAGTCTCACACGCGATTTGGCCGGGTACGTGTATTACATGGGTGCGCGGGAAGTTCCACACGCGATAGTCCCAGTGCGAGCAGGGTACGTGTATTTCAGGGGTGCGCGGGAAGTTACACACGCGATAGTCCCAGTGCGAGCAGGGTACGTGTATTTCAGGGGTGCGCGGGAAGTTACACACGCGATTCCATCAGGGTACGTGTATTTCAGGGGTGCGCGGGAAGTTCCACACGCAATAGTCCCAGTGCGAGCAGGGTACGTGTATTTCAGGGGTGCGCGGGAAGTTACACACGCGATATTCCCAGTGCGAGCAGGGTACGTGTATTTCAGGGGTGCGCGGGAAGTTCCACACGCAATTCCATCAGGGTACGTGTATTTCAGGGGTGCGCGGGAAGTTCCACACGCGAATTCTGCAGGGTACGTACATTTCAGGGGTGCGCGGGAAGTTCCACACGCGAATGGGCCAGTGCGAGCAGGGTACGTGTATTACATGGGTGCGCGGGAAGTTGCACACGCAATTCCATCAGGGTACGTGTATTTCAGGGGTTCTGGGGAGTACTACACGTGAATTGGCCTTGTGGGTCCTCCCAGGTGTACGCTCCACAACCTCCACGGCCCCTGCAGGCAGCCCACACCACGGGGGACTACCCTGCACCCCTGCTCATGTCCCGCAGGCAGCCCATCCACCATGGGCATGCCCCCAGCCAACCCACATGTCACCTTGCACTACTGATCAACAATGCATGTCTCCCACCACCCCCACCCCCCAGCAGTGCAGGGGCAGCCTCCACCAGGCCCCCACTCATGTCCCCCTGCACCCCCACCCCCCGGCAGTGCAGGGTCACCCTCCACCAGGCCCCCACTCATGTCTCCCACCACCCCCACCCCCCTGCCACCATGGGCAGCCCCCACCAGGCCCCCACTCATGTCTCCCACCACCCCCACCCCCCGGCAGTGCAGGGTCACCCTCCACCAGGCCCCCACTCATGTCTCCCACCACCCCCACCCCCCTGCCACCATGGGCAGCCTCCACCAGGCCCCCACTCATGTCCCCCTGCACTCCCACCCCCCAGCATCCAGGGTCACCCTCCACCAGGCCCCCACTCATGTCTCCAACCACCCCCCTGCCACCATGGGCATCCTCCACCAGGCCCCCACTCATGTCTCCCACCACCCCCACCCCCCGGCAGTGCAGGGGCAGCCTCCACCAGGTGCTCACAATCCCCAATCATGTGCATAATGGACAGCCTCCACAGCCAAAAAGCCCTACCAAGTAACCCATTCACCCACATGGAAATGGAAATCACATGTTACACCCCCAATGTTCATGAAGCTAATGAACCCATGTCCGTCACACACAATTGTTGCAATTGAATGGGAAAACACACAACATGACATGCATGAAACCAATGAGATGATACCACACAGTGAAGTATGCAAACAAAATTGTATTGAAAAAAATAATGAATGCTAAAGAAAGAAAACAAACTACTATGTGAATGAGAAAAAATAAGCTGCATGTCCGTATAAAAAAAAAAAAACTGGAAATCCAAATTGAAAAAAATTTTGTCCAAAGTGAAATGTAAAAAATTCACCATGCAATAAAGAACTATGTACAAAAATAACCAGGGTCCATGAGCCCAACTGAACAAAGGAAACCTACTAAAAAACCTACCTAAAAATCAACTATATACAAAAAGTGGAGCAGTGTCCGTCGACTCCAAATCATAATAATAAAGAAAGGAAACCTAAAACTAAAGAACTATATACAAAGGCGGCGGGCTAGTCCAGCGGCTCACTCCGTGGTGTCCCGGGCCAGGGCATCATCGAACTCCTGTTCGATGTCCCGGAGGCGGTCCAGTTCCATGGCCCCGAGAGTCCGCAGGGACGACGCTGTGTCCTCCTCCAACCCCCTGCGGATTGCCTCGAGGCACTCGGCCCGCCTCAGGGCCCTCCGCATGGAGTTCTCCGCCCTGACCATTGTGAGCCGCGCCTCTTCCGCCCGCCGCCGCTCCGCACCTATGGCGTGGCCCAACCGCTGCCACATGGAAGACACTCTCTGTCCTGGGTCCCCTTGCCCTCCGGCCGATGCCTGCCCCTCCGATGTCGAAAGCCCCGAGCCTGCATGTCTCCCACCATGTTGCTGCTGCTGCTGCTATGCCTCTGCCCGTGCACTGCCTCCTGCTGCCTGCACATCCTCCGCCGGCTGGGGTGCACTTGTTGATGTGGCCACCCCTGCTGGACCTCCGACTCCCGACTGTGGCAGGGATGCCTCCTCCACCAGCCTTGCCGCACCGTCAGAGGCAGCTCCACAGGGCACCCAGGTGACTGATGGGTGGGAAGATGGCACAGAGGACGACTGGCGCGTAGGGGGTCCAGTTGAGGAGGGGGTCGGAGCAAGCCCCATCAGACGGAGGAATCCGGCCTGGGTGACCTGTCCCAGCAGGCTGACGTGGTCAACGAGCCATTCGAGATGACGTGCAGTCTCTCCATGAAAAGACTGCAGGTCACCTCGCATGGCCCGTTGACGCAACGCCACACCAGCCAGGACAGGCTCAACCCGGACCTGGATGGCCACGTCCGCAGGCAGAGGAAGGCCAGTTGACGTCAGCTCATCCCCTGCCTGAAAACGGGTCTGGACGTAGGCATCCCTGCTGGTGCAAGATGATGCAGGGACAGGATCGGGGACAGGATTGCACACAGGCACCTCCGCGGCCGCCTGTGCTGCCTCCTGTCCCTGGTCCTAGACTGCACCACTAGCACCAGTGGGATCCCCACCTCCAGACCCCGTCTCTGGTGCTTGCGCGGCCCCCTCCTCCACCAAACCCCCCACCAACCTGGATGACTCAGTGCCATCTTCCCCGTTGGGCTCTGTGGGGTCCCAGCTGCCCCTTCTGCTGCCGAGGAGTCCAACTGCAACCTCCGCCTCTTGGACCTCCCCCTGGCAGCTGCGGCCTGGGACACGGCACCGGACTCCTCACTCCCCGACGAGATGACAACACGGGAGGGGAGCCGGGCCTTGCGTCTCCGGCTGGCGGTCGGATCCCCGCCGCTGTGCTCCACAGCACCTTCTCCGCCCTCTTCATCAGTTGACGCTGCAGACAGGGAGAAACAAAACACAGGCTTCAGGGCACTGTACAATGGACACATACACGCATGACAGTTGCACATGAGTGGCATTGGCAAACCTCAGACATGTCATCACAATCCCCAACACACATGCAACTGGCACACATGAGCCATACCACAGCCATATCGCAACTGCCACCACCATCCCTACACATACAACAGCATCAGCAGCCAAAGGGGAGCCAGACATCACATGCAACACAGGAAGTGCACCACACATGTACACACACCACCACACTTGCATGCATGTCTACACCTCTGCCAAGTGTCGCACTGTTCAGACGGGCATCCATGTCACATCTGCCAATCAGGCTTCCACATACCGCTGTCACATGCATCCATGTTGCATCACTGTTGCACCCTTGACAAATACACACACATGCACATGTACACAGTGCTCATACATGCAGCCGAAAACAACATACATGCCTGACATCACGGACATGTCTACTTACATACACATTCATCCAAACATGTGTGCACGCACAACTGCATTTGCCATGCAAGCCCACACACACAAGCACCATCCATGTCTCACACATTACAGCCCTCGCATGTGTCAGCCCCACGGCCCTGTACACCCCCACCCACACTCGACCCCATACAAACAGATGTGCAACCGGCACAATGGCAAATGATCACCACACGCACTGCTCACAATCAGGATGCATGTACACTCACCGCTCGACTCCAGGCGGGTCTGCTTCTCTAGGACCTGGACGTGGAGCGCTGGGGATATGCGTTCCAGGACCCCCATCTGTTCTGAAGTCCTGGAACGCATATCCCCAGCGCTCCACGTCCAGGTCCTAGAGAAGCAGACCCGCCTGGAGTCCTCCCAGCTCTTCCTGACATGCTGTAAGTCCCGGACTGCCACCCCCTCCGCGTTGATGGCAGTCACGATGTCAGTCCAGATCCGAGTCCGTCCTTCCTTGTCGGCACGGGAACTTCCGAAGAGGGCATCATACTGCCCCAGGACTTGCTCCACCAGGACACCAACTTCGGTGGCACTGAAGCTGGTGCCCCTCTGCCTCTCTGGCCGGGGGTTGTCAGTGGTCACAGATGGTGTATGCCCCGACATGACAACCCCAGAGGCAGGAGTGGGTGGGCAACTGGGTCCTGGGGCTGGGCTGTGGAGCGATGGAATTCCAGTCGGGAGTCTTCGGTTCCAGCAGGGGTGGTCACAGCAACAGCACCCCTGGCTGATGTGCAGGCAGGAAATGGCAGTGCACGTGGGCAGCAGGCAGTCAGGCAGCAGCAGATGGCAGGTGGGAGCGTGCTCAGGGCTCTGGGGGCAGTAGTTCGGCCTTCTGGGCAGGAGCGTGGTCTTCCGTGTGCTTACGCGTGGCCAGCTTGGTACGGAGTGATTTGGCACGTGAAAATCCTGCACGTCAGCGTGAAAACCGAGGAAAGGCCCTTAGCGCGTAAGCGCGTCAGCACGCATACGCGAATCTATTGGACCAAAGGCCCTCAGCGCGTAAGCGCGTCTGTGACGTTACCTGCACGGGTGTTTCCCACACAGCACGTGATGACAGAGCACACGTGGAAAGACTGCACGTCAGAGTCTCATCGCGTGTAATTGGACAGCACGTCAGAGTCTCGTCGCGTGTAATTGGACAGCACGTCAGAGTGTCATCGCGTGTAATTGGACAAAAGTGCGCGTACACGCGATTGGCCTATGTACGTGTATATCAGGTGTGCGCGGACACTTACACACGCAAGTACGTCAGCGCACCTGTATCCCGGTGTGCGGGCAATTTCCACACGCTATTGGACTGTGCACTGGATTTCAGGGGTGCGCGGGTCACACGCTCGCCTACAACACGCGCAACGCATCAATTTGCGCGCTAACAAAATAATTAGCTCAGACCCAGGATGAACATACCGTTCCTAGCAGCAGTGGCCGTGGCCTACCAAAGGAGGAGGAGGAGGATAGTCAGGGCCAGAATATTCACACCCAGAACCAGCCTTTTCGGGATGCCTGATGACCAGGTGCATGGGAGGTACAGGTTTCCACCACACATCATACTGGACCTGGTGAGTGAGTCAGAGGACGACCTCACATCACCCACCCTGTGCTCCCAAGCACTCAGCCCCCTGGAGAAGGTCCTCAATGTACTGCACTTCTTAGCCACTGGATCATTTCAGCGGACAAGTGCCATTGTGGGTGGTGTATCACAGGCCACACAGTCACGCTGCCTACACCAGGTCTTGAACATCATCACTGCACGCCCATCAGTCCGCAGGCACATATACCTGCCCAGAACCCCTGCAGAAATGCATGCTGCCGCCCTGGATTTTTACGCTGTGGCACGATTCCCCAAAGTGCTAGGTGCCATCGACTGCACCCATGTGGCTCTACGTCCCCCCAGGGCATCTGAGCACATCTATAGGAACCGCAAGCACTGGCATTCCATCAACGTGCAGGTAGTATGTAATGCCAAGGGAATCATCACCTCAGTATATGCCAACTATCCTGGGTCAACCCACGACAGCTTCATTTACCGAATGTCCACCCTAAGCCGGGACCTAGAAGCTGGCCGGCATGGCGATACATGGCTGCTTGGTGAGTATGAATGCCACTGCACATGCATGCATGTCAGATACTGAGCAAGGTCACAACCCCACCAATGATACCAATCACCACCTCCACAGGGGACAGTGCCTACCCTCTCAGCCCCCACATGATGACGCCAATTCGGAACCCCACCACGCCGCCCCAGGTGAGATATAACGCTGCCCACATTACAACCCGGGGCATAGTGGAGCGCACATTCGGAGTGCTGAATTCACGCTTTCGCTCCCTTGACCGTTCTGGCGGGCAGCTGTTGTACGCTCCCCCAGTAGTGTGCAGGATCATAGTGGCAGCATGTGTCCTGCACAACGTTGCAACACGCCGGGGCCTGGCCGTGGACATGGTGGTGCCCCCCATCCCCAACCACATGCACAGCCGCTGCGCATGGGAGGTGAAAGGGCACGGGGGAGGCAGCCCGTACACAGCTAGTGGCTAATTACTTCACATAGAAATCACACCCCTGTGGAGTGCACACTGCCCTGGCACATTCCATCTGACAATCAATGATGACTCAACCTGACACTGATCCTGAATGTCTGGAGAAAGAACCGTGAAAACCATATCAGCCTGAGATTGTTCACCTGGAAGTGTCACAATGTGTGCATCCCTACCCACACTGACACCACCAATGCAGTTTTGTGAAGTTACACATTCAAGCAGCTAAAATTAATACCCACTTGCAAAATGCAACAAGAGGACAGTGCCATGTCAGCCAACCCAACCCCAGCACCGCCACACGACACACCGTGCCATGTCATGGCATTTGCAGGTAAACAAAGTAATCCCCACAACATGACACTAGTGTCATTATGTACAGTGTCCCTATTAGAAACTTGCAACACGTGAAATGCTCACAGTAATGGCGGACCAACAACAAACTTGAGCATGTACTACCATTAACTTGACATCACTAATGTTTAATATTAGTAGTCTCACCACCTGGAAATGCCTGCACTCCCACCTCTACCAACTGTGCAGTGTTGGCGCCTGTAGAGTCGTAGGTGCACTGCTGCCAACATGGACCACATCTCCAGACTAGAGGTCCTTGTGTAGACATGAGGAAGGGACCTGCAAATTGGGAGGTAGACACAAAAGATGAGTTACACATCAATGCAACATGCAGTGTACAACACAACAGCAATATGCACTAGGAATGTATACACAGTATTGACTACAGACTGCCCACACAGCTCATGGGAGTCCAACGTCACTGTGTAATTCACTGTCACTTGGGCACACCCTTTGCAAGCCCATGGAAACGGGAAGCAGGAGGGGTGTGTGTGACTCAAACCCAAGCATCTGAACCAAATACATTACAAGCCTGCATGTGCCCAGCCACAATGCAGCGTATGCCCACAGGAACCACGGAAGCCAACAAATCGTCCCAAAAAAATTGGGAATAAAAGAAATAAAAATAAAAACAAAAATAAAAATAAAAAAAAAATAAAAATGGCCATTGAAGGGCCCGGGGGGGGGGGGGGTTGGGGAGGCCACCCAGGAGGTCCGAGGACAGGATGCACACCAGAACCCACCTGCGTGGATCCTGGGAAAAAAAAACACCTCCATGGCCCACACGGCTACCCTATTGTGGGAGTATCACTGCTGTCGCTATTATCACCCTGTGCAGCTGCATCGGGAGGTGGTTGCACTATGGGAGGCAGCCCACGCAAGGCCCTAGTCTGCTCCTCCATGGCTGCAAGCATGCGGGTGTGGTAGGTCTGGTTCTGGAGGATGAGTGTGCGGAGGTCCCCATGCAACAACTCACGGGATGCCCGGACCTCCGCCCTCGTTGCCTGCATCTCAGCTGAGAGCGTACGGGTGAGACGCTCCAGCTGCTGTTCTGTCCTTTGGTGTGTAGAAGCCTCAAGCTCAACAAGAGTCGTCCTGAGGTGAAGGAGCTCCTGCCTCAGGGCTTCCCTGTGGCCCTGGGACTCAATGGAGATGGCCTCCTGCAGAGTCGCCAGTGCCGCCCGCCTGTCCCTGTTGGACCCCAACATGTCCTCCCTGTGTGACTGGCAGATGGAGTCGGTTGCCTGCTCTAGTCGCTCCATCAGCCTTTCAGGGGGGACAATGGAAGTGGCCACCCTATCCATGGCCTGAGCCATCATCTCGGATGATGCTGCCTGTTGGGTTGCCATACCGTAAATGGATTGCTCCCATGCAGTATTGCCAGGTGGCGTACGGCCACCACGTCGGCGGGCACCACACCTGTCTGGGGCAAGGCGAACTGCGCCTTGCTGTGCCGGCATTGCCTGAGGCTGCAGGACTGCATTCCCCCTCCGATCTGCTGGCCCAGGAACAGGATCAGATGTCACGGAGTGTGACCCTGCATCCGTAACCACCAAAGGCGTAGCTGCCAACACTGACATCCCCATTGAGGGTTCTGACCCTGGTGCAGGTGGGTGAGACAGAACAGAATCCCTCCCTGGAACACTCACCTGCGACGGCACGTAGGTCTCATCCGAATCAACACCTGAGTACAGCTCGGGGGAGGTGCAGCCAGAGACACCCCTTGAGAGCACGACCTGCAGCACTTGTGGGTTGTCACCCACCACCACACCACGTCCCTCACTGGTGGTTGGTCGGCCCTCGGACCCCTCCTGGGTCTGCACCATCTCCACAACCCCAGCAGTATCAGGTGCGTCTTCCCCTGCAAAGACATAAAAACAAAGACATGGAAACAGGCATTAGCACCATGGCACACAATGAGGGCTGAGAAGCAAGAGAACCAGTACTTGTTTGACACATGTCCCACATGACTAAAACCCTCCCACGCATGCACCCTCACTGCGTATGAAGGGCAGGCAAATGGCACACACTGATGACACCAAGATGGAAGATGAACAAATTTTCTGCATGCTGCCTGGCAGTGGCATCACACATTGGCCTGTGATTGGCAGGTGAAACACACATGCCATCACACAGATGGCATGTACCATTGCTATTGAGTGAAGATGGAGAGGAGGGCAGCACCTATTCATTCTGTCCAGTTCCCGCATGTAATAGCTTTTCTAATTCAAACAGGTCAGATTCTTCACCTGGAGCTGCCAGTCCGAAATGGTCCAATTGCACAGGGACATGTTTGAACAAATGATATCCAGGTAACAAAGTCACTCCACTTTACCATAGCCATGTGAGACATGTGACTAGAGGACTGCGACATGCCTAGTAAAAGTGGTGGAATGTAAAAAATCTGACTAAATGAACAGTGGAAAATTTTGCAACAATGTTGTGGCAAGGTGACACTTCACGGGCAACTGGCGTGCAGTTGGGCTAGATGTCTACTGTTGGCAGAAGGGATACAGCTATGGGCAAATGCAGCTGCGAGGATGTATTGCATGGAGCACATGGCTGACCCATACGACTCAGGCGCACACACTCTCACCTGGCACACAAACAGAAGCCCTCACGCACACCATGCACATGGATGACACACACATGCATGTGCACTCATCGGACAATGCCTCGTAATCAGCCAAATCTCCCACGCCTTGGATCTGTTCCTCCGTGACGTAGGTCCCAGCGACTGACTCATGTGGAGTGAGTTCCATGTCTACAACTGGAGACCCACCTCCAGTCACTAGAGTTGCGGCATGACTTGAGGCCAGCTTACTCTTTGCCCTGCGCTTTAGGTCATTCCAGCGCTTATAGCAATCATTGGCTGTGCGCCTCACGATTCCAAGGGCACTTACGATGTCCGCAACGGTCTGCCAGTGTGCCTGGTGTTGTGCAGGTGTGGTCTTGGATCCTGCAACAATGACCATCTCGTTGTCATGTGCGGAAACATACTCGACAAGTGCATTCAGTTCGTCATCCGTGAAGCTGGGCTTCCTGGACGGGCCGGACTGTGTAGCCGTGTCTGGGGCATCAGCCTGTGCGGGACGAGCACTCTTCCTCTTCCGCTTGGAAGGTGGTGGAGATCCTGAGTGTCCTGCGCCACTCTGGACACTAGGGGCAGGAGCCCTGGTGGACTCTGTATCAGGAGTGTGGGATTGCACACTCAGCATGGGAGTTGGTGCAGGCATTGGCTCTAGTGTGATGGTGTCAGGGGGTATATCAGCAGCATGGACTAGGACCGACACTGTCTGTGCTGGGTGTGTGAGGGCTGGGGTGGATGGAGCCGCAGCTGCCCCTGCAGCCTCTCCGCCCTGCCTACTTGGTGCAGCAGATGACCTTGCTGCCCCAGATGCACGTGGCATGGTGACATCAACGTGCACCAGCGCACGTGTCATAGGCCTGCTGACCTGGAAGTCAGCCATGGAGTCAGCCAGGTCTGGTGCCACAATGGGCTGGTCCAACAAGGGCTGAGCATGGATGGTGTCAGCCACATCAGCCTCAACGGGAGGGGGGAGGAGGGATTATGGGTGCCCTTGACTGGTCCTCCACACATGGGGGGACAGGCTCACCCTGCAAGTAACGACCACGTCCCCTACCGGATCCACCACGGCCACCACTTGTGGCTCTTCCACCTTTGCCACCCTTACGGAATCCTCGCCTCCCAGCCATGGCACTGATGTTAATGTGCGTATGGGAGTGGCAGTAAATATTGTCCTGGGCAATTGGGGGTCAAAGGGGTTGGGTACCAGATGGTAATTGTACCCTAGTGCTCTTGCAAGGCTGATTGTAACCTCTGGGGAAAGATGACGGGTCACGCTACGCACAGGAGCCCCAAAAAAGGGAGATGACGTGCATGCAACCCCTCCTAGACCACGTGTGCAGAAATAAAAACCTGCACTACGCTGTGGCACCCAGTAACACAAGAATGAACGTATGCGTGTCACACGCAGCCTAGAATGACCTCTGAAGGGGTAGGCTACACACGGGGCAAGCACAGATGTTAGATACGTGCGTGACTCACCGTCTGCCAGGTAAAAGAACGTGAAAAAGGAGCGCGTTTGGTTGGCAACACCCCCGCCAAAAGAAGATATGTACGCTGTCTGAGGAGACAGGACAACAGTAGAAGGGAACACTGTTTGAGGGAACAGGCCCAGGTAAACCAGTAAAAGAGAAAAAGGAGAAAAATCTGTCAGAGGTAACAGGGAATACGAACTTGAAACGCCGTGAAGTAAATCGCGTGTGAACCGACAAGAAGTACCGAATTCACCCACTCGCTCTCCACGAAAAGCACGTACAAGGAAATGGTGTTCTACGCGTACCTTTTATACAGTCCCACACGTCCAGCGTCACTTACGCGGCGTCTACGCGCTAGGGCCATTTCCACCAATTACACACTTTGTCAATTCTGCGTGTACGGCCATTTCCACCAATTACACGCTTTGTCACTTCTGCGTGTACGTCCATTTCCACCAATTACAAGCTTTGTCACTTCTGCGTGTACGGCCATTTACACCAATCAAACGCGATGACACACTGACCTGCAGTCTTTCCACATGTGCTCTGTCATCACGTGCTGTGTGGGAAACACCCGTGCGGCTCACATCACAGACGCGCTTACGCGCTGAGGGCCTTTGGTCCAATAGAATCGCGTATGCGTGCTGACGCGCTTACGCGCTAAGGGCCTTTCCTCGGTTTTCACGCTGACGTGCATGATTTTCACGTGCCAAATCACTCCGTACCAAGCTGGCCACGCGTAAGCACACGGAAGACCACGCTCCTGCCCAGAAGGCCGAACTACTGCCCCCCAGAGCCCTGAGCACGCTCCCACCTGAACCGAAGACTCCCGACTGGAATTCCATCGCTCCACAGCCCAGCCCCAGGACCCAGTTGCTCACCCACTCCTGCCTCTGGGGTTGTCATGTCGGGGCAAACACCATCTGTGACCACGACAACCCCTGGCCAGAGAGGCAGAGGGGCACCAGCTTCAGTGCCACCGAAGTTGGTGTCCTGGTGGAGCAAGTCCTGGGGCAGTATGATGCCCTCTTCGGAAGTTCCCGCGCCGACAAGGAAGGACATACTCGGATCTGGACTGACATCGTGACTGCCATCAACGCGGAGGGGGTGGCAGTCCGGGACTTACAACATATCAGGAAGCGCTGGGAGGACTTCAGGTCCAGGACCCTGAACAAGGCCCGGCGCCTCTTGAAGGCAGCGGATGCCAAGGGGTGCCGGGGCCACTTGTCAGAAGAACAGATGGGGGTCCTGGAACGCATATCCCCAGCGCTCCACGTCCAGGTCCTAGAGAAGCAGACCCGTCTGGAGTCGAGCGGTGAGTGTACATGCATCCTGATTGTGAGCAGTGCGTGTGGTGATCATTTGCCATTGTGCCGGTTGCACATCTGTTTGTATGGGGTCGAGTATGGGTGGGGGTGTACAGGGCCGTGGGGCTGACACATGCGAGGGCTGTAATGTGTGAGACATGGATGGTGCTTGTGTGTGTGTGCTTGCATGGCAAATGCAGTTGTGCGTGCACACATGTTTGGATGAATGTGTATGTAAGTAGACATGTCCGTGATGTCAGGCATGTATGTTGTTTTCGGCTGCATGTATGAGCACTGTGTACATGTGCATGTGTGTGTATTTGACAAGGGTGCAACAGTGATGCAACATGGATGCATGTGACAGCGGTATGTGGAAGCCTGATTGGCAGATGTGACATGGATGCCCGTCTGAACAGTGCGACACTTGGCAGAGGTGTAGACATGCATGCAAGTGTGGTGGTGTGTGTACATGTGTGGTGCACTTCCTGTGTTGCATGTGATGTCCTGCTCCCCTTTGGCTGCTGATGCTGTTGTATGTGTAGGGATGGTGGTGGCAGTTGCGATATGGCTGTGGTATGGCTCATGTGTGCCAGTTGCAATGACATGTGTGTTGGGGCTTGTGATGACATGTCTGCGGTTTGCCAATGCAACTCATGTGCAACTGTCATGCGTGTATGTGTCCATTGTACAGTGCCCTGATGCCTGTGTGTTGTTTCTCCCTGTCTGCAGCGTCAACTGATGAAGAGGGCGGAGAAGGTGCTGTGGAGCACAGCGGCGGGGATCCGACCGCCAGCCGGAGACGCAAGGCTCGGCTCCCCTCCCGTGTTGTCATCTCGTCGGGGAGTGAGGAGTCCGGTGCCGCGTCCCAGGCCGCAGCTGCCGGGGGGAGGTCCAAGAGGCGGAGGTTGCAGTTGGACTCCTCGGCAGCAGAAGGGGCAGCTGGGACCCCACAGGGCCCAAAGGGGAAGATGGCACAGAGTCATCCAGGTTGGTGGGGGGTTTGGTGGAGGAGGGGGCCGCGCAAGCACCAGAGACGGGGTCTGGAGGTGGGGATCCCACTGGTGCTAGTGGTGCAGTGCAGGACCAGGGACAGGAGGCAGCACAGGCGGCCGCGGAGGTGCCTGTGTGCAATCCTGTCCCCGATCCTGTCCCTGCATCATCTTGCACCAGCAGGGATGCCTACGTCCAGACCCGTTTTCAGGCAGGGGATGAGCTGACGTCAACTGGCCTTCCTCTGCCTGCGGACGTGGCCATCCAGGTCCGGGTTGAGCCTGTCCTGGCTGGTGTGGAGTTGCGTCAACGGGCCATGCGAGGTGACCTGCAGTCTTTTCATGGAGAGACTGCACGTCATCTCGAATGGCTCGTTGACCACGGCAGCCTGCTGGGACAGGTCACCCAGGCCGGATTCCGCTGTCTGATGGGGCTTGCTCCGACCCCCTCCTCAACTGGACCCCCTACGCGCCAGTCGTCCTCTGTGCCATCTTCCCACCCATCAGTCACCTTGCCCTGTGGAGCTGCCTCTGACGGTGCGGCCAGGCTGGTGGAGGAGGCATTCCTGCCACAGTCGGGAGTCGGAGGTCCAGCAGGGGTGGCCACATCAACAAGTGCACCCCAGCCGGCGGAGGATGTGCAGGCAGCAGGAGGCAGTGCACGGGCAGAGGCAGAGCAGCAGCAGCAGCAACATGGTGGGAGACATGCAGGCTCGGGGCTTTCGACATCGGAGGGGCAGGCATCAGGACAGAGAGTGTCTTCCGTGTGGCAGCGGTTGGGCCACGCCATAGGTGCGGAGCGGCGGCGGGCGGAAGAGGCGCGGCTCACAATGGTCAGGGCGGAGAACTCCATGCGGAGGGCCCTGAGGCGGGCCGAGTGCCTCGAGGCAATCGGCAGGGGGTTGGAGGAGGACACAGCGTCGTCCCTGCGGACCCTCGGGGCCATGGAACTGGACCGCCTCCGGGACATCGAACAGGAGTTCGATGATGCCCTGGCCCGGGACACCACGGAGTGAGCCGCTGGACTTGCCAGCCGCCTTTGTATATAGTTCTTTAGTTTTAGGTTTCCTTTCTTTCGTATTATGATTTGGAGTCGACGGACACTGCTCCACTTTTTGTATATAGTTGATTTTTAGGTTGGTTTTTTAGTAGGTTTCCTTTGTTCAGTTGGGCTCATGGACCCTTGTTATTTTTGTACATAGTTCTTTATTGCATGGAGATTTTTTTACATTTGACTTTGGACAAAAATGTTTTCAATTTGGATTTCCAGTTTTTTATACGGACATGCAGCTTATTTTTTTTCATTCACATTGTAGTTTGTTTTCTTTCTTTAGCATTCTTTATTTTTTTCAATACAATTTTGTTTGCATACTTCACTGTGTGGTATCATCTCATTGGTTTCATGCATGTCATGTTGTGTGTTTTCCCATTCAATTGCAACAATTGTGTGTGACGGACATGGGTTCATTAGCTTCATGAACATTGGGGGTGTAACATGTGATTTCCATTTCCATGTGGGTGAATGGGTTACTTGGTAGGGCTTTTTGGCTGTGGAGGCTGTCCATTACGCACATGATTGGGGATTGTGAGCACCTGGTGGAGGCTGCCCCTGCACTGCTGGGGGGTGGGGGTGCAGGGGGACATGAGTGGGGGCCTGGTGGAGGATGCCCATGGTGGCAGGGGTTGGGGGTGGTGGGAGACATGAGTGGGGGCCTGGTGTAGGGTGACCCTGGATGCTGGGGGGTGGGGGTGCAGGGGGACATGAGTGGGGGCCTGGTGGAGGGTGACCCTGGATGCTGGGGGGTGGGGGTGGTGGGGGTGGTGGGAGACATGAGTGGGGGCCTTGTTTGAGGCTGCCCATGGTGGCAGGGGGGTGGGGGTGGTGGGAGACATGAGTGGGGGCCTGGTGGAGGCTGCCCCTGCACTGCTGGGGGGTGGGGGTGCAGGGGGACATGAGTGGGGGCCTGGTGGAGGATGCCCATGGTGGCAGGGGGGTGGGGGTGGTGGGAGACATGAGTGGGGGCCTGGTGGAGGCTGCCCCTGCACTGCTGGGGGGTGGGGGTGGTGGGAGACATGAGTGGGCGCCTGGTGGAGGCTGCCCCTGCACTGCTGGGGGGTGGGGGTGGTGGGAGACATGAGTGGGGGCCTGGTGGAGGGTGACCCTGGATGCTGGGGGTGGGGGTGGTGGGAGACATGAGTGGGGGCCTGGTGGAGGGTGACCCTGGATGCTGGGGGGTGGGGGTGGTGGGAGACATGAGTGGGGGCCTGGTGGAGGGTGACCCTGGATGCTGGGGGAAGGGGTGCAGGGGGACATGAGTGGGGGCCTGGTGGAGGCTGCCCATGGTGGCAGGGGGGTGGGGGTGTTGGGAGACATGAGTGGGGGCCTGGTGGAGGCTGCCCATAGTGGCAGGGGGGTGGGGGTGGTGGGAGACATGAGTGGGGGCCTGGTGGAGGGTGACCCTGGATGCTGGGGGGTGGGGGTGGTGGGAGACATGAGTGGGGGCCTGGTGGAGGATGCCCATGGTGGCAGGGGGGTGGGGGTGGTGGGAGACATGAGTGGGGGCCTGGTGTAGGGTGACCCTGGATGCTGGGGGGTGGGGGTGCAGAGGGACATGAGTGGGGGCCTGGTGGAGGGTGACCCTGGATGCTGGGGGGTGGGGGTGGTGGGAGACATGAGTGGGGGGCTGGTGGAGGATGCCCATGGTGGCAGGGGGGTGGGGGTGGTGGGAGACATGAGTGGGGGCCTGGTGGAGGCTGCCCCTGCACTGCTGGGGGGTGGGGGTGCAGGGGGACATGAGTGGGGGCCTGGTGGAGGATGCCCATGGTGGCAGGGGGGTGGGGGTGGTGGGAGACATGAGTGGGGGCCTGGTGGAGGCTGCCCCTGCACTGCTGGGGGGTGGGGGTGGTGGGAGACATGAGTGGGCGCCTGGTGGAGGCTGCCCCTGCACTGCTGGGGGGTGGGGGTGGTGGGAGACATGAGTGGGGGCCTGGTGGAGGGTGACCCTGGATGCTGGGGGGTGGGGGTGGTGGGAGACATGAGTGGGGGCCTGGTGGAGGGTGACCCTGGATGCTGGGGGGGGGAAGGGGGACATGAGTGGGGGCCTGGTGGAGGCTGCCCATGGTGGCAGGGGGGTGGGGGTGTTGGGAGACATGAGTGGGGGCCTGGTGGAGGCTGCCCATGGTGGCAGGGGGTGGGGGTGGTGGGAGACATGAGTGGGGGCCTGGTGGAGGGTGACCCTGGATGCTGGGGGATGGGGGTGGTGGGAGACATGAGTGGGGGCCTGGTGGAGGATGCCCATGGTGGCAGGGGGGTGGGGGTGGTGGGAGACATGAGTGGGGGCCTGGTGTAGGGTGACCCTGGATGCTGGGGGGTGGGGGTGCAGAGGGACATGAGTGGGGGCCTGGTGGAGGGTGACCCTGGATGCTGGGGGGTGGGGGTGGTGGGAGACATGAGTGGGGGGCTGGTGGAGGATGCCCATGGTGGCAGGGGGGTGGGGGTGGTGGGAGACATGAGTGGGGGCCTGGTGGAGGATGCCCATGGTGGCAGGGGGGTGGGGTGGTGGGAGACATGAGTGGGGGCCTGGTGGAGGATGCCCATGGTGGCAGGGGGGAGGGGGTGGTGGGAGACATGAGTGGGGGCCTGGTGGAGGATGCCCATGGTGGCAGGGGGGTGGGGGTGGTGGGAGACATGAGTGGGGGCCTGGTGGAGGGTGACCCTGGATGCTGGGGGGTGGGGGTGGTGGGAGACATGAGTGGGGGCCTGGTGGAGGATGCCCATGGTGGCAGGGGGGTGGGGGTGGTGGGAGACATGAGTGGGGGCCTGGTGGAGGATGCCCATGGTGGCAGGGGGGTGGGGGTGGTGGGAGACATGAGTGGGGGCCTGGTGTAGGGTGACCCTGGATGCTGGGGGGTGGGGGTGCAGGGGGACATGAGTGGGGGCCTAGTGGAGGGTGACCCTGGATGCTGGGGGGTGGGGGTGGTGGGAGACATGAGTGGGGGCCTGGTGGAGGCTGCCCCTGCACTGCTGGGGGGTGGGGGTGGTGGGAGACATGAGTGGGGGCCTGGTGGAGGCTGCCCCTGCACTGCTGGGGGGTGGGGGTGGTGGGAGACATGAGTGGGGGCCTGGTGGAGGGTGACCCTGGATGCTGGGCGGTGGGGGTGGTGGGAGACATGAGTGGGGGCCTGGTGGAGGGTGACCCTGGATGCTGGGGGGTGGGGGTGGTGGGAGACATGAGTGGGGGCCTGGTGGAGGGTGACCCTGGATGCTGGGGGGTGGGGGTGGTGGGAGACATGAGTGGGGGCCTGGTGGAGGGTGACCCTGGATGCTGGGGGGTGGGGGTGGTGGGAGACATGAGTGGGGGCCTGGTGGAGGGTGACCCTGGATGCTGGGGGGGGGAAGGGGGACATGAGTGGGGGCCTGGTGGAGGCTGCCCATGGTGGCAGGGGGGTGGGGGTGTTGGGAGACATGAGTGGGGGCCTGGTGGAGGCTGCCCATGGTGGCAGGGGGTGGGGGTGGTGGGAGACATGAGTGGGGGCCTGGTGGAGGGTGACCCTGGATGATGGGGGATGGGGGTGGTGGGAGACATGAGTGGGGGCCTGGTGGAGGATGCCCATGGTGGCAGGGGGGTGGGGGTGGTGGGAGACATGAGTGGGGGCCTGGTGTAGGGTGACCCTGGATGCTGGGGGGTGGGGGTGCAGAGGGACATGAGTGGGGGCCTGGTGGAGGGTGACCCTGGATGCTGGGGGGTGGGGGTGGTGGGAGACATGAGTGGGGGGCTGGTGGAGGATGCCCATGGTGGCAGGGGGGTGGGGGTGGTGGGAGACATGAGTGGGGGCCTGGTGGAGGATGCCCATGGTGGCAGGGGGGTGGGGGTGGTGGGAGACATGAGTGGGGGCCTGGTGGAGGATGCCCATGGTGGCAGGGGGGAGGGGGTGGTGGGAGACATGAGTGGGGGCCTGGTGGAGGATGCCCATGGTGGCAGGGGGGTGGGGGTGGTGGGAGACATGAGTGGGGGCCTGGTGGAGGGTGACCCTGGATGCTGGGGGGTGGGGGTGGTGGGAGACATGAGTGGGGGCCTGGTGGAGGATGCCCATGGTGGCAGGGGGGTGGGGGTGGTGGGAGACATGAGTGGGGGCCTGGTGGAGGATGCCCATGGTGGCAGGGGGGTGGGGGTGGTGGGAGACATGAGTGGGGGCCTGGTGTAGGGTGACCCTGGATGCTGGGGGGTGGGGGTGCAGGGGGACATGAGTGGGGTCCTGGTGGAGGGTGACCCTGGATGCTGGGGGGTGGGGGTGGTGGGAGACATGAGTGGGGGCCTGGTGGAGGCTGCCCCTGCACTGCTGGGGGGTGGGGGTGGTGGGAGACATGAGTGGGGGCCTGGTGGAGGCTGCCCCTGCACTGCTGGGGGGTGGGGGTGGTGGGAGACATGAGTGGGGGCCTGGTGGAGGGTGACCCTGGATGCTGGGCGGTGGGGGTGGTGGGAGACATGAGTGGGGGCCTGGTGGAGGGTGACCCTGGATGCTGGGGGGTGGGGGTGGTGGGAGACATGAGTGGGGGCCTGGTGGAGGGTGACCCTGCACTGCTGGGGGGTGGGGGTGGTGGGAGACATGAGTGGGTGCCTGGTGGAGGCTGCCCCTGCACTGCTGGGGGGTGGGGGTGGTGGGAGACATGAGTGGGGGCCTGGTGGAGGGTGACCCTGGATGCTGGGCGGTGGGGGTGGTGGGAGACATGAGTGGGGGCCTGGTGGAGGGTGACCCTGGATGCTGGGGGGTGGGGGTGGTGGGAGACATGAGTGGGGGCCTGGTGGAGGGTGACCCTGGATGCTGGGGGGTGGGGGTGGTGGGAGACATGAGTGGGGGCCTGGTGGAGGGTGACCCTGGATGCTGGGGGGTGGGGGTGGTGGGAGACATGAGTGGGGGCCTGGTGGAGGGTGACCCTGGATGCTGGGGGGGGGGAAGGGGGACATGAGTGGGGGCCTGGTGGAGGCTGCCCATGGTGGCAGGGGGGTGGGGGTGTTGGGAGACATGAGTGGGGGCCTGGTGGAGGCTGCCCATGGTGGCAGGGGGTGGGGGTGGTGGGAGACATGAGTGGGGGCCTGGTGGAGGGTGACCCTGGATGATGGGGGATGGGGGTGGTGGGAGACATGAGTGGGGGCCTGGTGGAGGATGCCCATGGTGGCAGGGGGGTGGGGGTGGTGGGAGACATGAGTGGGGGCCTGGTGTAGGGTGACCCTGGATGCTGGGGGGTGGGGGTGCAGAGGGACATGAGTGGGGGCCTGGTGGAGGGTGACCCTGGATGCTGGGGGGTGGGGGTGGTGGGAGACATGAGTGGGGGGCTGGTGGAGGATGCCCATGGTGGCAGGGGGGTGGGGGTGGTGGGAGACATGAGTGGGGGCCTGGTGGAGGATGCCCATGGTGGCAGGGGGGTGGGGGTGGTGGGAGACATGAGTGGGGGCCTGGTGGAGGATGCCCATGGTGGCAGGGGGGAGGGGGTGGTGGGAGACATGAGTGGGGGCCTGGTGGAGGATGCCCATGGTGGCAGGGGGGTGGGGGTGGTGGGAGACATGAGTGGGGGCCTGGTGGAGGGTGACCCTGGATGCTGGGGGGTGGGGGTGGTGGGAGACATGAGTGGGGGCCTGGTGGAGGATGCCCATGGTGGCAGGGGGGTGGGGGTGGTGGGAGACATGAGTGGGGGCCTGGTGGAGGATGCCCATGGTGGCAGGGGGGTGGGGGTGGTGGGAGACATGAGTGGGGGCCTGGTGTAGGGTGACCCTGGATGCTGGGGGGTGGGGGTGCAGGGGGACATGAGTGGGGGCCTGGTGGAGGGTGACCCTGGATGCTGGGGGGTGGGGGTGGTGGGAGACATGAGTGGGGGCCTGGTGGAGGCTGCCCCTGCACTGCTGGGGGGTGGGGGTGGTGGGAGACATGAGTGGGGGCCTGGTGGAGGCTGCCCCTGCACTGCTGGGGGGTGGGGGTGGTGGGAGACATGAGTGGGGGCCTGGTGGAGGGTGACCCTGGATGCTGGGCGGTGGGGGTGGTGGGAGACATGAGTGGGGGCCTGGTGGAGGGTGACCCTGGATGCTGGGGGGTGGGGGTGGTGGGAGACATGAGTGGGGGCCTGGTGGAGGGTGACCCTGGATGCTGGGGGGTGGGGGTGGTGGGAGACATGAGTGGGGGCCTGGTGGAGGGTGACCCTGGATGCTGGGGGGTGGGGGTGGTGGGAGACATGAGTGGGGGCCTGGTGGAGGCTGCCTCTGCACTGCTGGGGGGTGGGGGTGCAGGGGGACATGAGTGGGGGCCTGGTGGAGGCTGCCCCTGCACTGCTGGGGGGTGGGGGTGCAGGGGGACATGAGTGGGGCCCTGGTGGAGGCTGCCCCTGGATGCTGGGGGGTGGGGGTGGTGGGAGACATGAGTGGGGGCCTGGTGGAGGATGCCCATGGTGGCAGGGGGGTGGGGGTGGTGGGAGACATGAGTGGGGGCCTGGTGGAGGCTGCCCCTGCACTGATGGGGGGTGGCGGTGCAGGGGGACATGAGTGGGGGCCTGGTGGAGGCTGCCCCTGGATGCAGGGGGGTGGGGGTGGTGGGAGACATGAGTGGGGGCCTGGAGGAGGATGCCCATGGTGGCAGGGGGGTGGGGGTGGTGGGAGAGATGAGTGGGGGCCTGGTGGAGGATGCCCATGGTGGCAGGGGGGTGGGGGTGGTGGGAGACATGAGTGGGGGCCTGGTGTAGGGTGACCCTGGATGCTGGGGGGGTGGGGGTGCAGGGGGACATGAGTGGGGGCCTGTTGGAGGGGGACCCTGGATGCTGGGGGGTGGGGGTGGTGGGAGACATGAGTGGGGGCCTGGTGGAGGATGCCCATGGTGGCAGGGGGGTGGGGGTGGTGGGAGACATGAGTGGGGGCCTGGTGGAGGGTGACCCTGGATGCTGGGGGGTGGGGGTGCAGAGGGACATGAGTGGGGGCCTGGTGGAGGGTGACCCTGGATGCTGGGGGGTGGGGGTGGTGGGAGACATAAGTGGGGGGCTGGTGGAGGATGCCCATGGTGGCAGGGGGGTGGGGGTGGTGGGAGACATGAGTGGGGGCCTGGTGGAGGATGCCCATGGTGGCAGGGGGGTGGGGGTGGTGGGAGATATGAGTGGGGGCCTGGTGGAGGATGCCCATGGTGGCAGGGGGGTGGGGGTGGTGGGAGACATGAGTGGGGGCCTGGTGGAGGATGCCCATGGTGGCAGGGGGGTGGGGGTGGTGGGAGACATGAGTGGGGGCCTGGTGGAGGATGCCCATGGTGGCAGGGGGGTGGGGGTGGTGGGAGACATGAGTGGGGGCCTGGTGTAGGGTGACCCTGGATGCTGGGGGTGGGGGTGCAGGGGGACATGAGTGGGGGCCTGGTGGAGGGTGACCCTGGATGCTGGGGGGTGGGGGTGGTGGGAGACATGAGTGGGGGCCTGGTGGAGGCTGCCCCTGCACTGCTGGGGGGTGGGGGTGGTGGGAGACATGAGTGGGGGCCTGGTGGAGGCTGCCCCTGCACTGCTGGGGGGTGGGGGTGGTGGGAGACATGAGTGGGGGCCTGGTGGAGGGTGACCCTGGATGCTGGGGGGTGGGGGTGGTGGGAGACATGAGTGGGGGCCTGGTGGAGGGTGACCCTGGATGCTGGGGGGTGGGGGTGGTGGGAGACATGAGTGGGGGCCTGGTGGAGGGTGACCCTGGATGCTGGGGGGTGGGGGTGGTGGGAGACATGAGTGGGGGCCTGGTGGAGGGTGACCCTGGATGCTGGGGGGTGGGGGTGGTGGGAGACATGAGTGGGGGCCTGGTGGAGGCTGCCCCTGCACTGCTGGGGGGTGGGGGTGCAGGGGGACATGAGTGGGGGCCTGGTGGAGGCTGCCCCTGCACTGCTGTGGGGTGGGGGTGCAGGGGGACATGAGTGGGGGCCTGGTGGAGGCTGCCCCTGGATGCTGGGGGTGGGGGTGGTGGGAGACATGAGTGGGGGCCTGGTGGAGGATGCCCATGGTGGCAGGGGGGTGGGGGTGGTGGGAGACATGAGTGGGGGCCTGGTGTAGGGTGACCCTGGATGCTGGGGGGTGGGGGTGGTGGGAGACATGAGTGGGGGCCTGGTGGAGGCTGCCCCTGCACTGCTGGGGGGTGGGGGTGGTGGGAGACATGAGTGGGGGCCTGGTGGAGGCTGCCCCTGCACTGCTGGGGGGTGGGGGTGGTGGGAGACATGAGTGGGGGCCTGGTGGAGGGTGACCCTGGATGCTGGGGGGTGGGGGTGGTGGGAGACATGAGTGGGGGCCTGGTGGAGGGTGACCCTGGATGCTGGGGGGTGGGGGTGGTGGGAGACATGAGTGGGGGCCTGGTGGAGGGTGACCCTGGATGCTGGGGGGTGGGGGTGGTGGGAGACATGAGTGGGGGCCTGGTGGAGGGTGACCCTGGATGCTGGGGGGTGGGGGTGGTGGGAGACATGAGTGGGGGCCTGGTGGAGGCTGCCCCTGCACTGCTGGGGGTGGGGGTGCAGGGGGACATGAGTGGGGGCCTGGTGGAGGCTGCCCCTGCACTGCTGTGGGGTGGGGGTGCAGGGGGACATGAGTGGGGGCCTGGTGGAGGCTGCCCCTGGATGCTGGGGGTGGGGGTGGTGGGAGACATGAGTGGGGGCCTGGTGTAGGATGCCCATGGTGGCAGGGTTGGTGGGGGTGGTGGGAGACATGAGTGGGGGCCTGGAGGCTGCCCCTGCACTGATGGGGGGTGGGGGTGCAGGGGGACATGAGTGGGGGCCTGGTGGAGGCTGCCCCTGGATGCAGGGGGGTGGGGGTGGTGGGAGACATGAGTGGGGGCCTGGTGGAGGATGCCCATGGTGGCAGGGGGGTGGGGGTGGTGGGAGACATGAGTGGGGGCCTGGTGGAGGATGCCCATGGTGGCAGGGGGGTGGGGGTGGTGGGAGACATGAGTGGGGGCCTGGTGTAGGGTGACCCTGGATGCTGGGGGGTGGGGGTGCAGGGGGACATGAGTGGGGGCCTGGTGGAGGGGGACCCTGGATGCTGGGGGGTGGGGGTGGTGGGAGACATGAGTGGGGGCCTGGTGGAGGATGCCCATGGTGGCAGGGGGGTGGGGGTGGTGGGAGACATGAGTGGGGGCCTGGTGGAGGGTGACCCTGGATGCTGGGGGGTGGGGGTGCAGGGGGACATGAGTGGGGGCCTGGTGGAGGCTGCCCCTGCACTGCTGGGGGGTGGGGGTGGTGGGAGACATGAGTGGGGGCCTGGTGGAGGCTGCCCCTGGATGCTGGGGGGTGGGGGTGGTGGGAGACATGAGTGGGGGCCTGGTGGAGGATGCCCATGGTGGCAGGGGGGTGGGGGTGATGGGAGACATGAGTGGGGGCCTGGTGGAGGCTGCCCCTGTACTGCTGGGGGGTGGGGGTGCAGGGGGACATGAGTGGGGGCCTGGTGGAGGCTGCCCCTGGATGCTGGGGGGTGGGGGTGGTGGGAGACATGAGTGGGGGCCTGGTGGAGGATGCCCATGGTGGCAGGGGGGTAGGGGTGGTGGGAGACATGAGTGGGGGCCTGGTGGAGGATGCCCATGGTGGCAGGGGGGTGGGGGTGGTGGGAGACATGAGTGGGGGCCTGGTGTAGGGTGACCCCGGATGCTGAGGGGTGGGGGTGCAGGGGGACATGAGTGGGGGCCTGGTGGAGGGGGACCCTGGATGCTGGGGGGTGGGGTGGTGGGAGACATGAGTGGGGGCCTGGTGGAGGATGCCCATGGTGGCAGGGGGGTGGGGGTGGTGGGAGACATGAGTGGGGGCCTGGTGGAGGGTGACCCTGGATGCTGGGGGGTGGGGGTGCAGGGGGACATGAGTGGGGGCCTGGTGGAGGCTGCCCCTGCACTGATGGGGGGTGGGGGTGGTGGGAGACATGAGTGGGGGCCTGGTGGAGGCTGCCCCTGCACTGCTGGGGGGTGGGGGTGCAGGGGGACATGAGTGGGGGCCTGGTGGAGGCTGCCCCTGCACTGCTGGGGGGTGGGGGTGGTGGGAGACATGAGTGGGGGCCTGGTGGAGGGTGACTCTGGATGCTGGGGGGTGGGGGTGCAGGGGGACATGAGTGGGGGCCTGGTGGAGGCTGCCCATGGTGGCAGGGGGTGGGGGTGGTGGGAGACATGAGTGGGGGCCTGGTGGAGGCTGCCCATGGTGGCAGGGGGGTGGGGGTGGTGGGAGACATGAGTGGGGGCCTGGTGGAGGGTGACCCTGGATGCTGGGGGGTGGGGGTGGTGGGAGACATGAGTGGGGGCCTGGTGGAGGGTGACCCTGGAAGCTGGGGGGTGGGGGTGGTGGGAGACATGAGTGGGGGCCTGGTGGAGGATGCCCATGGTGGCAGGGGGGTGGGGGTGGTGGTAGACATGAGTGCGGGCCTGGTGGAGGCTGCCCCTGGATGCTGGGGGGTGGGGGTGGTGGGAGACATGAGTGGGGGCCTGGTGGAGGATGCCCATGGTGGCAGGGGGGTGGGGGTGGTGGGAGACGTGAGTGGGGGCCTGGTGGAGGGTGACCCTGGATGCTGGGGGGTGGGGGTGCAGGGGGACATGAGTGGGGGCCTGGTGGAGGCTGCCCCTGCACTGCTGGGGGGTGGGGGTGGTGGGAGACATGAGTGGGGGCCTGGTGGAGGCTGCCCCTGCACTGCTGGGGGGTGGGGGTGCAGGGGGACATGAGTGGGGGCCTGGTGGAGGCTGCCCCTGCACTGCTGGGGGGTGGGGGTGGTGGGAGACATGAGTGGGGGCCTGGTGGAGGCTGCCCCTGCACTGCTGGGGGGTGGGGGTGGTGGGAGACATGAGTGGGGGCCTGGTGGAGGGGGACCCTGGATGCTGGGGGGTGGGGGTGGTGGGAGACATGAGTGGGGGCCTGGTGGAGGATGCCCATGGTGGCAGGGGGGTGGGGGTGGTGGGAGACATGAGTGGGGGCCTGGTGGAGGCTGCCCCTGGATGCTGGGGGGTGGGGGTGGTGGGAGACATGAGTGGGGGCCTGGTGGAGGCTGCCCCTGCACTGCTGGGGGGTGGGGGTGCAGGGGGACATGAGTGGGGGCCTGGTGGAGGCTGCCCCTGCACTGCTGGGGGGTGGGGGTGGTGGGAGACATGCATTGTTGATCAGTAGTGCAAGGTGACATGTGGGTTGTCTGAGGGGCATGCCCATGGTGAATGGGCTGCCTGCGGGACATGGGCAGGGGTGCAGGGTAGTCCCCCGTGGTGTGGGCTGCCTGCAGTGGCCGTGGAGGTTGTGGAGCGTACACCTGGGAGGACCCACATGGCCAATTCACGTGTAGTACTCCCCAGAACCCCTGAAATACACATTCCCTGCTGGTATCGCGTGTGCAACTTCCCACGCACCCCTGAAATACACATTCCCTGCTCGCACTGGGACTATCGCGTGTGGAACTTCCCGCGCACCCCTGAAATACACGTACCCTGCTCGCACTGGGACAATCGCGTGTGCAACTTCCCGCGCACCCCTGAAATACACGTACCCTGCTCGCACTGGGACAATCGCGTGTGCAACTTCCCGCGCACCCCTGAAATACACGTACCCTGCTCGCACTGGGACAATCGCGTGTGCAACTTCCCGCGCACCCCTGAAATACACGTACCCTGCTCGCACTGGGACTATCGCGTGTGGAACTTTCCGTGCACCACTGAAATACACATACCTTGCTGAATTCGCGTGTGGAACTTCCCGCGCACCCCTGAAATACACATACCTTGCTGAAATCGCGTGTGGAACTTGCCGCGCACCCCTGAAATACACATACCTTGCTGAAATCGCGTGTGGAACTTGCCGCGCACCCCTGAAATACACGTACCCTGCTGCAATCGCGTATGCAACTTTCCGCGCACCCCTGAAATACACGTTCCCCGCTTGGCGTTTGCTGTTTGGCAGCCCGGTGAAGTGGTCCAGGGTTCGCGCAGCCCTTTGCGATGATTTAGCGATTTTGATGGCTTTTCCTTGCGCGAGGGCGTTCTTGGGGGCGTTACTGGCGCTGCGGCAGGGTCGCTGCGATTCTCTGCGCCACGGCTGGTTTGGAAGCCTGAAATCCATGAATACGCTGTGCGTGGAAATCGGTTTTAGCGCACGTGCCTGGCGCAGTCAATCGCACGCGGACACTCTGCGCCAGCCGCTTGCGACACTTTTCTGCGAAATTCTATGAATTACCCTGTAAAGCTTCTATTAAGTGTAAATCAATCCCACCACGCATTCTTGTATCTATGTTTGAACTAGAAACCAGTGATGTCCAACCTTTCAGAGTTGAATTGGCCCTAAAAAAGAAAAGTCAATATTTGTTCTCAGATGCCAACCCTTGCCGATGGCTACTTAGAAAATGGAATGAATTGTAATGTTGTAAATTTCATTAAAAAAGTGTGTCTTTTTATTTCGAACAACCATTGTCAATGTTTATGTTTATATTGCAGAGGATTGCAGAGGATGTTATTATTTTATGTAGAACAGTTATTCTAATGTGCTTTTGTGCAAATGGATGTTTGTGTGATTATAAATAGTAAGATAATAGCAGACTGTTGCATTTATTTTCAGTGGATGGGCTGTATGAATTCTTGTGTAATAGTGTGGGTGACGTTTCAGTTTGCCCTCTTTTGCCCGTGACCAAAGAGGTCACATACTAAAGGTTGCAAGATCGGTGAGGCTGGCCAAGCCCTGGACCACACAGGCCCCAGCGGTCTGTGTAAAAAGGAAGACATTGGTGTGGACAACAGGTATGTGTCTATGAGTGTGTGTATGTGTGTAGGTATGTCTGTATCTGTGCTTTATTTGGTGAGGAAGACGTACGTTGTGTTTGTGTGTGGAGGAGGTGACATGCTATGTGTGTTTGGTGTGAAGGGGGATGGAGATTTATTTAATTTTTTTATTTGTTGTTTATTTGTATAGCGCCTATACACAGACAAGTGTTTCAAAGCACTTAAATGGGAGAAACAAAAGTCATACAGAGCCCTTGAGTTTCTGTATGATAACAAGCCTGCAACAAAAGTAGGGAAGTGCAGAAAAAGTGCATGTGGTACATATAACATTGTAGATAACTCGTTCATGTCTGACAACAGTCCTTAGTTTTTTCCAAGTGCCTTACAAAAAATGGGGGAAAGGGGAACGGGGGTAGGGAGAGGAACAGAAGCTACTATACAAAAACATACAATTAAGTAGTGGGGTGAAACGTAAGAAAAACGATAGAGGAGATGCTGAGAGGAAGGGGTGGTAGAGGAGAGAGAAGGATGGTAGACTTCTGGGTAATAATAGGTTCCAGGATAGGAGGTTAGGTATAAGCAGTTTGTGGGTAGAGTGATGGGGTGAGAGGTGGAGGGGTGAACAGGAGGAAGGCATCCATTGACAATACTAGAGGAAAGTAGAGGGAGAGATAGAAAGAGGGAAGGGTAGAACAAGGGGGGAGAAAGGATGGAAGGAAGGAGGTAGAAGGGGAAGGAGAGGATAAGGTGCACAATGGGGTGGCCACGCACAAAGTAATTTGAGCCCTGAAAGCAAGGAGACATCAAATAGGCAGCTGAAACAATGTATACATTGGAATTGTGACGTGCAGCTGAAATAATGAGGCAGATGGGTAGCCATCAAGATGCATTACATACAGTAGTATAGAGTATCACAAAGGTGCAATGTATGCACAGCTGGGCAGATTAGAAAATTGGTTATGCCAGTGAATCACATAAAACATATGGGTGCATTTGAAACAGTAATAATGGAGAGGAAAGGAATAAACATGAACAGCTGATCAACAGGGAAATAGTGAGAAGTCTATTGAGAGTCCAGATACGTGGGAGTGAAAGTAGGAAATGGTCTGGGCGGTGGTAAGAACAATGAAAGTGGGGGGAACTGACCTGTGTAGAAGTCCCGTGCTTTCAGTAGTTCTTCAATGCGTTAGAGCGTCCATGACCTCCATGTGCACAAGAGTGGATAGGAGTGGGCCCTCTGACCCGGCCAGGCAGCAGACAGGGAGCAGATAGTGGGCCTTGGAGAGGGGCCGGCATTTGCCTGCCGGCTTTGGATTGGTTGATTTTAAGAGAGGAAAGGCCAATCACGCGGCAGCTTCAGGCTGCAGAAGGAAGTGCTGGCGAGCCTCGATTCTTTGGTGGCCATGTTTGAGAACATTCCAAACAAGAAGTAATATGCCCAAACGTGCATTTTAACCCCAAAGCACGCATTAAAAGCCCAAAAGATGGTTTGCTGGGCAGGGTTGTTGCAGCAATGTGCACAGTGATGAAAAGGCAAAATAAAGCGATCCTCAGGTAGTGCGCTCCAAGTGGAGTCTGCCTGCATTAGTACGATGGCTGCAGATCATACAGCAGCAGTGACAGCCTTATGGTGTGGGAGCTCCAGACATCCCAAAAAGGTCAATCTTCAGGTCCAGGCAGGCACAGAAAAGGAAGTGGGGGAGACAGGGAGCAGACAGGGTCTTAGATAGTGGCCCTTGGAGAGGGGCCGGCGATCACCTGCCGCTTCAGATTGGCCCATTTTAAGAGAGGAAAGGCCAAACACACGTCAGCTTCAGGCTGTAGTGGGTAGTGCTGGGGGGTTTCGATTCGTTGGTGGCCATGTTTGAGGATATTGCAAACAAGAAGGAATATGGCCAAACATGTGCGTGCTATCCCCAAGGCATGCATTCAAAGCCCAAAATATGGTTTGCTGGGCAGCAGTGTTGCAGCAATTTGCTCAGTGATAAAGGCGAATTAAAGTGATTCTCCGGTAGCGCTCCAAGTGGAGCCTACCTACATTAGCATGATGGCTGCAGATCATACAACAGCAGCGAAAGCGTCATGGTATGAGAGGGGGCTCCAGGCATCCCAAGAAGTTCAATCTTCAGGTCCAGGCAGGCACAGAAAAGGATGATGGAGCAAAAGGGAGGTTTGGGGGTGAACTCTAGTCTTTGTAAATGTCACCAATATGGCAGAAGATGGGAAAAGGCAGGAGGTGGTGGATACAAACCATTTTCCTCGCCATTGAAGGCCACATCAAATAACCCTAAAAATGGTGCCTTTTTATATGCAGCCTTCAACGGGTGGCCTATAAACACAGCATCAATGTTTCCAGCATTGACAGTTAAACCATGTTTAATTAGTTGATCTATTATTTTAAATATAACAGAATATTCAGATTAAAAACTGCCGGATTGTGTCACAGATTCTGGGATGCAATTGTCATGGTGAAGGTGTTACATCAAGGATATTTCGACATATAAATAATCATACTTTAGAAATGTAGATCTATTCCATAGACAGAAGTCATTCCAACACATTCCTGCAACTCATTGAGTGAAGTCCTTTATGTCAGATCACAGTCAAAATGTATGTCTAGGAAAGCGATTTTCCAAATGTAATCCAAAGAGAGCACAATATAGCACCTCATATATCGCTTCACTGCCCCCAATCTTTCAACATTTATGTCAGTCTTTCATTGACTGGAGTATGAACACCTCTACTCCCTTTCACTCCTATGGTTATCACACACATCTATTCAAGGGTCATGGGCAAACAAGAGCAACCTGTGATTGTGTTAAATGGACTCATTAACATTGAGAAGAGGATGGAGCAAAACAGCCTCATGCTCAATGGTGCTAAAACTAAAATGCTGACCTTTGCCTAACATATTCAAAGAAAGCTCTTTGCTACCTTCTTTGTAGTAATTGCCACTATAAAACAAAGATATGCAAACAAGGCCTCATCTGGCATGCAGACTTCCATCAGGAGTATTTCAAGGCATGTAAATGATGTAATTTAGGCGGCTCTGCTGTGTGTGTCGGGAAAGAACTGAAAGGAGAGGGGGGAGTGAAGTTAAGTGACACAAACAGAAGAAATGGAAACGAATTCTGGAAAACAATACACACGTTAGATTCAGAATTCAGTTTGAAGGTAGAGGGGAAACAGCTACTAATGAGTCGTCCCTCTCAGGTAGTATTTGCACAATGGGGTCTTTCGATTGGAGAATATTGAAGCTTGATGAGAAGCTGTGTCTCTTCAAATGTAAATCCTTTCTGGCATCAACAGCAGAAAGTCATTTTAGGGAAATTAATTTAATTTGTATGATTGTGTTTTTCTTTTTCCATTTGATTATTAAGTGTAAAGAGCAATGGATACAACATCAATGGTACCTCCAATACCTCCACATTTTCATATGCAGTTGCAATGGCGCAGTAAGAATTGCTTGTTTTCACTGGCAAATCTTGCATGGTCCTTCTGATCTGCCCAGATAACTTTGCAACTTATCATATGCCTAACAGGCACCATCATGGTGATAGAGACTCTACTGATAACCTTGAGAATATTGCGTTCAAAGGAGTGATAATGCAGCACAGGTCTGAAAAGCTTGCAAAAATTAAAGTAACTGAGAAAGAATTCAACTATCATGAGGATAATTCATTCCAGAATTGGGATTAAGGATAGTGAAAGCTCTGCCTCCTTAGTGCCGTTTGTTAAACCTGAGATTGGAAAGAAATCGTGCTATTGTATTTTTTATGTTTTATTATATTTGATAATAGGGAGGTGTTCATTAATTTTTGGTGTCATTTCAAGAAAATAGGTCCTGGAAAAGATGTGCTAAATTTGGTGGGTGAAATGCATTGCATCGTTTGCCATGTATTATGTTTAAGCATAAGAACCACTCATAATATAATATTTAAAACTCATTTTAATTTGAAAGAAAATAGAATTTTGTTTTTAAGGTGTATTAACGTTCTATTTACCCTGAATTGAATGTTTTAACTCAGTCAGAAAATCTGTTTTCTTTGCTATCATCGGAACAAATCATGTAATTGTTTTTTGTATAGTAGTGTATTCTCAATTTAAAGCTATTGGTACTGTCATTGGCCCTCATTACGACCCTGGCGGAAAGGGGTTTACGCCAGCGTAAAGCATGGCGTACCTTTCCGCCAGATTACGAGTTCCCGTAGCGCCATGGTGATTTTTACGGCTGCTTTTTGCAGCCGGAAAAATCCATGGCGCTACGGGACTTGTTGTTAATTACGCCACCGTAACATACGGTGGCGTAATTAACGCCTTCCCCACTCCCATTATACCCTATGGGGCAAAAATGGGAATGGGGAAGGGTAAATGGGGATTGGGGACTTACCGCCCCGCCAAGGTCGGAATGGGGCGGTAAGTCCGCCAACCCCCATGGCGGAGTTGGCAGCTTTGCGCCATGGACCATGGTGCAAATTGCACCATGGTTCTCCGCCAGGGTCGTAATGAGGGCCATTGTAAATCAAGTATTCCATCTAAATGCCCGTTAACTACATGCCAGATATTACCACTGAATGCTAAGTATTTCCATCAAAGGGCCAGGAACTTGCATCCCATTTCATGCACTGTCACACGTGTTTGGTATTGCCTTCCAATACCATATTTCACATCATGTGACAACAATCCCATCACACGCGCAGGCCCCCAAATAGCATACCTAGTATTGCCTTAAAGCACCAGGTACTAATATTGTAGCCAGGTATGACCATCAAATGACTAGATACTTCATATTGTAAACTCTTAACATGCAAGGCATTCCCATCACATGCTAGATACTCGCACCATATGGCAAATACTAGCATCAAATAATATGCACTTGAATTCAAATTCAAACATCAGGTATTTCCAAGAATTAATGGCAGGTTCACATTGCTTACCAAGTATTGTATAGCAGGTACATCATATGTGTATATTCTGATCCACGGAGAGGACAGTACTGTACTGTATAGCATCTGACTTGCCAAAGGACTACCAAGTAGGATTGAGAAGGTTGTATGTTTTGCCAATGGGATGGGGTCACAAGGCCTCACCTGGACCCTGACAGCCGTTCCAGACGTTCAGAGACACTGTCACATCTCTTCTGGACTTTCAGAAGTATTCACGGTTGAGGGGGAAATGTACTGTTCTCTATGGAGACGAGTAAGCCTCTACATGTTGGTATTTGATGACTCAAGTGCCGGGTGACCTGGCCTCCAATACCGATTCTATTTGACCATGCTGTTCAATCTTGGGATAATCACTCTACCTCTCTACTTCCATGTTCAAGATTTATCTTGTGTGCCAAAATTAGAAGCACTTTGATGGGGTAAATCATATGATTAAAAGAAATGCAGAAAGTGCCCTCAATGCACTCTAAGAGGATTCATCTGCAGCCTTTTACATGTATTCTACCTGTAATCATGGCCCACATGCTTCACAGTGCATTCACATGAAATGCAACATATAGTCCCGGACAGTCCTGCTTTGCCGCAGACGAGCCTGCTCCTCGAACGTCTCTTCAGTTTTGAACTGCATTTTGAAGCCTGACTACGTTATACACAAGGCTTTGTAACGCTCCAGTGGGCGTCACTATAAAATTGTGCAACTGTGCACACCGCGCGTGCACCTGTGGAGTCCCGGAGAGTCCCGCTTTGCCGCACACGAGCCTGCTCCTCGAACGTCTCTTCAGTTTTGAACTGCATTTTGAAGCCTGACTACGTTTCCACAAGGCGAAGACAGATAAAAGGACTGAATAGTGGACTCTAATAAGAATACCATTTGTGTATTTACACCTTATTTTGATCTGTGTAGGCTTTGTAATGCTCCAGTGGACGTCACTATAAAATTCTGCAACCGCGCGCACCGCGCGCGTGCACCTGTGGAGTCCCGGATACTCCCGCTTTGCCGAAGACGAGCCTGCTCCTTGAAGATCTCTTTAGTTTTGAACTGCATTTTGAAGCCTGACTACGTTATCCTCAAGGTGAAGACAGATAAAAGGACTGAATAGTGGACTCTAATAAGTATACCATTTGTGTATTTACACCTTATTTTTATCTGTGTAGGCTTTGTAATGCTCCATTGGGTGTCACTACAACCTTGTGCACCCACGTGTACTGCGCGTGCGCCCCCGTGGTGTCCCGGAGAGTCCCGCTTTGCCGCTTTGCCGCTTTGCCGCGGCGTCGCAGCTGCAGGGCTCTCTGGGAGTTAGAGGTTCAATCAACAAGAGTCGGATAAGGGAGCGCAAGGAGTATAATGCACTTATCCCTAAAATTGGAAATGCCGGCCCACAGCACTCTCAGGAGTATGAAAGCAGGGGGCACTGGAAAACAGGGCAAAGCTTCCAATACATGTTCTACTCCGAGAAGGGAAGGCATAAAGGACACTGCAGCGGGTAATGCTGATATCTGCACATTTTCTAATGGTTCCTTTTCTGCATTTCGGGCCCAGTCTGGGAACACACCTCAAAATACTGCCAATGGGATGGGGTCACAAGGCCTCACCTGGACCCTCACAGCCATTCCAGACGTTCAGAGACACTGTCACATCTCTTCTGGACTTTCAGAAGTATTCACGGTTTGAGAGGAAATATACTGTTCTCTATGGAGACGAGTAAGCCTCTACATGTTGGTATTTGATGACTCTGGTGCCGGGTGACCTGGCCTCCAATACTGATTCCATTTGACCATGCTGTTCAATCTTGGGCAAATCACTCTACCTCTCTACTTCCATGTTCAAGATTTATCTTGTGTGCCAAAATTAGAAGCACTTTGATGGGGTAAATCATATGATTAAAAGAAATGCAGAAAGTGCCCTCAATGCACTCTAAGAGGATTCATCTGCAGCCTTTTACATGTATTCTACCTGTAATCACGGCCTACATGCTTCACAGTGCATTCACATGAAATGCAATATAAAGTCCCGGACAGTCCTGCTTTGCCGCAGACGAGCCTGCTCCTCGAACGTCTCTTCAGTTTTGAACTGCATTTTGAAGGCTGACTACGTTATCCACAAGGATTTGTAACGCTCCAGTGGGCGTCACTATAAAATTGTGCAACCGCGCACACCGCGCGCGCGCACCCGTGGAGTCCCGGAGAGTCCCGCTTTGCCGAGACGAGCATGCTCCTCGAACGTCTCTTGAGTTTTGTACTGCATTTTGAAGCCTGACTACGTTATCCACAAGGTGAAGACAGATAAAAGGACTGAATAGTGGACTCTAATAAGTATACCATTTGTGTATTTACACCTTATTTTTATCTGTGTAGGTTCTGTAACCATGTGCGCGCACCCGTGGAGTCACGGAGAGTCCCGCTTTGCCGCTTCGCCACGGCGTCGCGGCTGCAGGGCTCTCCGGGAGTTAGAGGTTCAATCAACAAGAGGAGTCGGATAAGGGAGCGCAAGGAGTATAATGCGCTAAAATCGGGAATGCCGGCCCGCAGCCCTCTCAGGAGTATGAAAGCAGGGGGCACTGGAAAACAGGGCGAAGCTTCCCATACATGTTCTACTCCTAGAAGGGGAGGCTAAAGGACACTGCAGAGGGTAATGCTGATATCCGCACATTTTGTAATGGTTCCTTTTCTGCATTTCGGGCCCAGTCTGGGAACACACCTCAAAATACTGTTGATAAGGGTGCACTTGGGTCGGAAATACAACTTGGGTCAAAAAAATTGGATACCATCCATGATATTCCTCAAATAGGGAGCAATTAAAATGTGTGCAGGCAGAGTGCCTTTCGAGGGACTGCTCCATATCGGATACAGCATTATTAGACTCAGTTCCAGTCACTGGCATTCCGCACCAAGGACGTTTTAAGTCCACTGAGGGGGAAGTGGAAGGAGTAGATATTGTGGTAATAGACTTGGATGCAAATGACTCTGTCTTCTCGGACAACCTACTGCCGGAAAATGTATCAGCCTCTCGGTAATGTTAAGCTTGCAGAGTGAATGCATGGGCAAAATCATGGAATGGCAAGTGGCCAATGTAGTTCCACTAGCCAAAGCTTGGGATAAATGTGTGCTAACAAGTGAATCACACCTTCTATGATCTCTGTGGTATCTCAAACAGGGAATGCCGCTGATAATAGCAGCTTAATGGGTAACAACAGAAATTTGAACCTAAATCTAAATGTTAAATTAGTGATCCCATTCTTTGATGTTGTCATCTATGCAATTACGAGAAGGGGAGGAGGGCAAATGGCACTGGGTGAAGATAGTTTGAAAATCATGCAAACTGACACTGAGGATCCGCCTTTAGAGCAATCAAAGGGCAAGACGGTTCAGATAGTTGAGCTTCCTGATAAACATAAAAACAAACCAGGTAAATTGGTAGCGAAAACTTCCGCAAAACAACTGCTGAAGAAGCAACAAACCCCAAAGAATATAGGGAAATTGTCTGTCAAACAGTTCTTTAAGGTAATCTCAGTACCAAAATGCACCACCATTGCTGCATCCCTGGCCATTAAGCACAAATATCAAGCGCGGGCCCTCGATCGAAGAAATGGGTCTTTGAATTTTCTCCCTGTCCATGCCTTGGAGTATCCACCATTGGATAATCTATTGGTTGTGTTGTCATAGACAGACAGAGGTACACGCAAAAGGTCAAACTCAGAGAAATCTATAAAGGTAAATAATCCACCGAAATTTAACCCTGAGTTAAAGGGAAAATACCCATCCCTGGATGTACACCGGGCTGAAATCAGGAAAGCGGTTGATGAGTATATGGCAAAAGCAACCCCAACATTACTATTGCCGCCGGCCAAGCTGAGCGCGATTGGTGGTTCCGAGGTGTTATAAATGGGGAAAAGTAGCTCGGTCTTGGAAAGAGCAGTGGGAGCTGTCCCATTCTGCCCGAATAGAGTGTCCCCGGAAAAATTAATTCAAGCAAGAACTGAGTCTAGGGAGCCTATAAAGAGCGTGGAATTGACTGTGTCCCCGGGAATTGGTATGTCCAGCCAATTTCAAGGAGTCTCGTCTCAGAAAGACAACGTTGGTGATCTTTCCCAAATCTCGGGGACGATTACTTACCTAATTGAGAAGGCCCTGAAGAAAATGCAAGGATCCAATTGTCAAGTTCAAGATGTTAGCCCACATGTTAAGGTTAACCAGATCAAAGGTACAACTTATAAGCCCCCCCTGAGAAGTAACCATACATCGTTTCCATTAGTACTATCTTGTAGGAGACCACATTGTACACAATACGACCTCAATAGGCAGGCAGTGATGGCAATATTTTCGGAGATTCCTCAATTACAGGATGTTGTTTCCTCAGACATTTATTTAGTAGAATTCTTTGTTAAAAGACAACTAAACTCAGTAATACTGTGGTTTAATTCTAGAGTGGTCTGAAACAAAATGTAATTTGGCAGGCCAAGGATGAGTTGTTTGCCTTGGGATTCGTTATTGAGACCCTATCTGATAGAATGCCAAGGCTGCCCACCCCGACTTTGTATAGGAGTGGTAAGATGGGAGGTACAGAGGTCTAAATGAAAGATCTGGGTCAGTATGCCTGCCCAACTCCTGGTACGAGGAGTAGCCGACCTGTACAGAAGTAATGTGAAGGAGGGGGGGAGAGTGGATATCGTTGGTAAGCTGGAATACCAGGGGATTTAGCCACCTCATCAATAATGACCAAAATGAACTGAGTAAATATGACATTGTATTTTTACAGGAGACATGGCTCACTGATGTCCCAATCTGGGATGATCATGAATTACATTTGAACCCTGCCATTAAACCTTTGGTAGGCCGCCCGATGTCAGGGCTTGTCATAGCAGTAAAAATGGGTAGAAACCTGGCCTCTGTATTCTGGGCTATGCCAAATAGTTATATGTTATTGGTGAAAGTAATGATTGGTACAGAGGCCTACACACTTTTAAACATCTACTGGAACCAGATTGCCATGTCCGACGACTCCTTCTTCAATGACCTAAATACTACTCTAAAGCTGGTGGTTTTGGAGCCGAATATAAGAGGAATTGTAGTGGTGGGTGATTTAAATTTAAATTGTCTGAGTGAGGCTGGGTGTAAAAACAAAGCTAGATGGAGAAGGTGGGACTCTCTTGTAAAAGCTAGAGGATTGATTGTGCTCAATGGAGCCTTTGGAACTGATATCCCCGTGCTACGACCTGGCAAAAAGGAGATAGTAGGTCAATCATTGATTACATATATGTAAATGAGGCCCTTTGGCCAGCGGTAACAAACTTTTGTGTGCTAAAAACAGATGCAAGCGACCACAATATGTTGAAAGTACAATGGAGGTGTGATCCGACAGTTGTTAGAGATGATGTTAAGTATTTGAAAACAACTTGTGCAGTGTATGCTGGTGGGAATAAACTGTTATGGTCGGAGAAGGATGTAACCAATCTTGACCGATTGTTAGAAATGGGCCACCGTAATTATGCTTTGTTGGTAGGAAATGATCCTAAGGAACGGGCGGACCTAATACAGATGTGCCAGCTACAGGGCATTAAGAGAAAGCAATCTACACTACATCTTCATGTTTATAACAAGGAGGTAAAATAAAAGAAAGCTAGATTACGCACTGATCTTAGAGCGGTTCAAAACGCGCCTGCAATGAGTAGGACATCTCTGGCCACTAGACTGAAAACTGTATATAGAAATTGGGTTTGAGGTCAACGGGCGGCTCTGTTCCAGGAGGATGGAGCAAGTATGTTGAAAATTCTAGCGGGTAAGAATGTAGCGAAAATGTGGTCAACCATAAATCATTCTGTTACTGGCTCACAGATAAGTTTGCAGGTGAGTGCAGTGCAAACCCAGAAGTGGATTACACACTTCTCTCAGCTCTATGCCCACCCAGTCCCCAACAAGTGCTCTGATTATTGTAGACCTCCGGTATCCTAGATTTTGATTTGACGGATATTTTATTTTTGATTAAATCTGCCTCTAATTCAAAGGCAAGAGGTCCTGATGGTCTGTCAAACTTTGAATTGAAAAAAATCCCAGAGTTATGGGTGGCTGTTTTGCAGAAAATCTTCCTTTTAGTGAATGTAACTCAGAGAATGCCCAGCACATGGACATTACCATTCCCATATACAAAAAAGGGGACAGACAAGAACCGAGCAGTTACAGGCCCATCTCTCTGCTTGATGTTTCAGGGAAATTGTACTGTCGACTAATTTTGAGGGAACTCAAAGCATGGGTGAAGTCTAAAAAAATGTCAGACCCTTTGCAATCCAGTTTCATAAAGGGATTAGGAACTATTCCAAACATAATGTTTTAGAATTTGATTAAGGCACAGCAGGCGGAAAGATCGCAACCCCTGTACATGGGGTTCATTGACTTTAAAGCAGCATTTGACTCCGTTGATAGAGATCTGCTGTTTCAAAAATTGGAAGCATATGAGTGCCCGCCCTCACTTTTGTCCTTAATTATTTTGTTCCATTCAAAAACATCGATGCAGGTCCGCATTAGTCTAGATGGGAAGTTGTCACCGGAAATTGAAACCCAACTTGGTCTAAAACAAGGTTGCGCGTTGGCAGCGTTCTTGTTTAATTTTTTTATTATTGACTTAGGACATGAATTTTTGGATTGTAAGGGAGACCCTCCTAGGATTGGGGAGCAGCATATCCCTTACTATGCGGACGACTTGGTATTATTGTCACAAACTCTGCAAGGTCTACAACACATGCTACCAAGGTTAGGGGAGTATGCTCGTGGAAATAGACTGATCATTAATGTTGCTAAATCCCAAGTAATATTATGCAGTCCCACGTTGGCAACTAGTAAGGTATATCCCTTGCTCTCATCGTCGATACAAGACATTAAATTGGTAAGGGCGTCCCATTATAAATATCGGGGGATCTAAATTACTAATAAACAATGTAAGGGAGATGAGGGTGCAATGGTTCAGAATAAGTAACTGCAATTGATTTCCCAATCTAGAATTTTAATTAAAAAATTTGGTAAATTCTCCCTGAAATATGTGGTGGACTTTTATAAAAAGAAAGTGGTCCCGATTATATTGTATGGCGTCGAGAGTAAGTTGTTAGACAAAATCCATACATGGGAGGCCATAGAGTCAAAGTATTGGAAGGATATTCCACGCCTGTCCAAGGCGGTACCGATTGTGCTGATACGTTATGAATTGGGATTGTCATCCCTGCATGCACAGGCAAGTTGGAGACAATGTGCCCTGCTACCTAAGTGCTTGTTAGGTGTAAATAGTGGCACAATTTTAGAGGTTTTTTCTTCTGTCTTATTAAAATCTAGAAACACATTCCCGAGCAATTGTGTATTGAATTACATGGTGGAGGCAGATGTAACACTTGAATCGTTGATCCAGAATCCGGACCGCGCAAAAGTGAGGAGCTATCGCGCAGACTGGGCTAGGACACTATCTAAGTGTATATACTATAAAGCAATATCTGGGCCTTTGGTGTGTCTGTCGCCGGCCCTTCGGGCTGAGTTCCTAATGTTCAGATTTAATTTATGGGGCACTCGCTGTAAGTGACTCCGATCAAGCAATCCCACTAAGTCAGTGCCTTGTCTGGGATGCCCAAGGGAAGCCCTTATTTATGTATTTTTATGGCAAATTATAATCTGGATGATGAACCCTTGTATAACACCCCTCTCTTAGAATCCCCCTTGACCCCACTGAACCAAGAAGTAGGCTTGTTTTGCAAATTTAAAAGGTTTATTTGAAAAATTAAACAATATATATATATATATATCTTACTTCTATAAATAAATTGATAATGGATAGTACACTTGTGAATATGAGCAGTAATCTGCAAGAGGTAATCCTACAGTAGCACAGTTCTTGGTTACTTATGAATAGGAACAGAAGAATAAGGTGGGAAAGAATGCTTTATATGGTTCAAGGAAACGCAATGATGAATGAAATGCAGTACAGAAAATAACTTGATATGGCTTCAACAAAAGACAATGTAATCACTTTTCCTCGACAATTCACTCCCCCCCTATGCAATGTAAGAAATGGAAGGAGAGCACCTAGTCTTCAAGAATCCCAACAAAATGCAATACGAAATGCAGTTCCCCCCCAGCAAGCTTAGAGGAAAACAGGTAGAAGTTTGAAACACAGGCCCAAAATGCTTTGAATGTGATGACAATGAAGTGAGAAATGTGCTAAAAATGCTTTTAATTCACTCTAGAGGTTCAGGGTGGGTGATATCTAGTTTATATTAGTTCAGGCTCACTTTAGCAATGCTCTATGAGTAACTAGCAGGTTAAACGAATTTTAGCAAAAGAAAGCAAGAAGCTGCTGATTTTTACACGTGGCTGAAATTGTGCAAAATGTCAAATTGCGGCAAATTTAATTGCGTGCTTCGAGCGTAATTACAGAGGCCCTATATGGAGTAGCAGGTTGGTTCTAGTTTCGTTGGAAAGCCTAGAATCCTAGCTTTAAGATATAAGTACAATTTCGCTCCTAGCACAAACGGTTCCGGAGATTGGGATGATTTTGTGAAGGTCGTTTTTCAGATTTGAAATTTAAAAGTTCAAAATGACAGGTGACAGTTTTCAGCTTTAAAAAGGACAGAATGACACACACGATTCCTATGAGGTAGTTCTAAATAGGTTAAAATAGTTTTAATTAGATTATTTTAAACTAAGAGATTAGTCTGGCACAGTCTTAGAGTACTCACACTATCTTTTGGAGAGGAATGGCTTCGCCACTGATTGGGTCAGGATTGAATGGACTTCTGCTAGCGGTTCTTCACAGCGGTCTGGTCTCTGGTTCTGCTCTCAGCACTGCACAGTTCTGGTCTCTCTGGATTTCTGGTCTCTCTGGATCTCTGGTCTCTCTGGATCTCTGGTCTATGGATGTTGATGGATTTGAGGTCTGGAGTCTCCCAGCAAAGCGTCCCGCAAGAAAGTGGAAAGTGAATGTCCCTACCTGTCCTGCACTGTCTGCTTTTATGTGTTTAGAAAGTGGGTGTGTGCGTGGCATAACTGAGCCTGCCCCTCTCTACTTGTCATTGGCCCAATTCTCCCCTCTCCCATGATTGGGGGAAGGAAATGGATTGTCATCATGATAAGGTCTGTTTATGGGTCAGAGGATCCTCCCCTGGTCAATTTGCCCACAAATCTATATTTGATTCAAATACATATTTCCCAGATACACAAGTGGTTGACATTACATGTACATATTACAGATGAATTAAGACAGGTCTCTGTTTAAGCCCCATGTTCCTGCGAGCTGGGATTCAGAAATGACAACATTTTGCGCTTTTTGGTCGGTTTACCAATATCGGACATTTACCAAAAATTACACAAATGTGCGCAAGGAGTATGGACATTAATTGATGAAGTGTCAGATTTTTAACATGCAGACATTTGGAGTAAGACCCTATTTTCCGGTAGCAACCCCCCAGAATACACCACAGGGTCCTAACACCTCTTAAAATGTGCACGGAAAAATCCCAAGAATAATGATATTATTTATATAATTTTGACCAGTCCGCACTATGAGTTATCTATCTTTTTAAAATTATGCCATGGTCAAAAAGGGGTGTGGCTTCCCACATCACATGGTGGAATAACTGGTTTATCCACTTCCCCCAAGCTCAGCTGGCTCTCACAGGCACTGCCCCTCCCAGTTTCTCCCAAGAGGAAGCCATTTTACGACCCCCCCAATATAACATTTGCCTGAGTCCAGGACAGGGCTTTGTTCAACTTCCTGCAGTCCCCAGGTGCCCCTCCCTTAATTCAATCAGAGAGGTGTGATCTCCTTTTGGTGGGGGCAGCAGGATGCAGCCAGGCCTGGGAAGAGTTGTTGAGCCAGTTCAACTCCCGTCGGGGGTAGTTGTCAGGCAGAATTCAATTTCTTTAAGTCAAGCTTCAGCTAAATGTCCTGTTTGTTCCCAGTTTAAATCAAACTTACAATTTTTACACATGCAGCTAGAATGCTGATTCTAAGTTCAAAACCATGACATTTAACAGTTGCAAACTATGTGACACTCAAAAGTAGGTCACTCATTTAATTTAAACATTTCGATTTTAGTGGTTTTAAATCCAATTTCAATTAAGCTGCTGACATCCACAGCTCAGCCAGTTTTGTCATAAACATTGTTTTGGGCTCTTCATCTTCCCAGATTTTGTATGCACACAAGAATACATTCTGCCAAATGTCTGCTGGTGTTCATTGAGATTTTTGAATATCTTGTGATGTTTAAAATAGGCATTTTGAGCTTGCATTCAGGGAAACAAAGGTGATTTTAAAGCGCTTTTAAGCTAACAGGCCTGTTATTTTTCTTTTGACACCACCTTTCACCCCTGGCGCTTCCGGTCCATCATGCTGGCACTGGTGGGTGGCAGGTTAGACAACCATTTTGGTGTGCGCTCAACCGCGCGGTTTTCCTGGTTCTGGGATGGAATGATGGGCGGCGACAGCTCATCCCCACATCCACCGAGTCTATTGATTTAGTTTTGTTCTGGGATAGAATGATGGCCGGCGACAGCTCATCCCCACATCTACCCCGTCTAATAATTCAACATGGGTCAAAACCCTTGACAAACCCCCCCGCCCGACTGCACTTTGAATTTGAGTCGAGGGGGAGTCGGGTGCAAAGAATGTTTTGATCCGCACGCTGGTATGTCCGCATCATCTTTTCCCAATTCTGTAGATGGCACAGTTCTGCATCTTTTCCTCCATCCGGTTGGATCGATCGGTTCTCCTCGCCGGTCGTGATGGGAATATTGGGCGGCACCCCGGGCCCCTCGGATCTTTGCTCCCGGTCCCTGGGTCATTCTCCTTGGTCAGTCTCCATGGTTTCTTTCTCCTAGGATGACAAAGCAAAAGCGGCAATACCTATTCACAGACATTTTTCCACCACTATTGATATAGTGGGGCGACATATACATTTTATAAATCACGAGAATAGATCATAGCATTCTTATTTTGAAAAACAAGATATCATCATGAAACATTTTTTTTTTCCAATCATAATATTTTAGAGACTATATGTGGGATATTTTAGGATGGGAACTGAATTAATCTGGAGATGTCCCCTCTGGTATTGCAGAGGACTCCTCCAGTTGCTGCAGAGTGTGCCTGGGATGGCAACACTTTAGCTGATTTATATGTATCCACTTGTCTTCCCATTCCGCCAGACTACCTTTGGGGATGCAGATCGTATTCGCTACAGGGGAGATCTTGTCTATAATTTCAAATGGTCCCTTCCATGTAGGCAAACATTTTCGCTGTTTGGCCTGGTTCCTTTGGAAATTGTATAGATAGACCCGGTCCCCCACTTCGTATACTTTCCTGGTGGTTTTCAGGTCGTAGTGGGTCTTCATGCTATCAGCTGATCTTTTGAGATTCTGCTGAGCATAGGCAAAAGCATGTTGGAGGTGTTTCCTTAAATTCTCCACATACTCATGAGTTGTGGAGGCATTTATCAGTGTCTGCTCTTGGGTCCTGTAGAGCAAATGCTGGGGAAGCACCATCTTGCGCCCGGTCATCAACTCAAATGGTGACATTTTAGTTGCAGATGAAGGGGTAGATCTGATGGCCATTAGGACCAGAGGTAGTCGGATATCCCAACTTGGCCCAGAATCTACCAAAACATTTTTAAGATGCTCACAATGGTTCGGTTGTATCTCTCTACTGCTCCAGAAGAAGCTGGCCTGTAAGCAATATCTAGCTTCCTTTTGACCCCCAATATCTCCCACATCTTTGTCATTACTTCACTGGTGAAGTGGCTACCTGTGTCTGACTCAATCCTTTGAGGTAGACCAAATTGGGAAAAGATGTGGTTAATCATCAGGGCAGCTGCTGTTTCTGCCTTGCAGTTTGGGGCCGGGAGACATTCCACCCACTTGGTAAACAAGCATGTAACGGTCAACATGTACTTGTTTCTTCTAGACGAGCGAATTACAGGGCCTAAAAAGTCGATTTGCAAATCTGACCATGGCAGTGTCATCCCCCTCTTTTGGAGAGGCGCACGGTGTGTGAGGGATGATGGCTGAAATTGTGCACACACAAGACACCCCTTCAAGTATTGGTCGAGGACCTGCCCCATGTGTGGCCAGTATGCAACCTCTCTTAAGATTTCCAGTGTTGTGTGAAACCCCCTATGACCGGCGGTGGCCGCATCATGGGCGTGACTTAACATCAGGCTTCGGAATGAGGTAGGGACCACCCACTGATCATGGCCAGCTTGGGATTTCCTTACCAACAAACCGTCTTGGATTCAGAACCTTTTTGGACTTTTCATCAACACTCTTAGGTCCTCCTTCCCAATGAAATCGGTATCCGTCAGGAGAAAGTTTTCAGGGTCCTCAATGTGTTGGTAAAACTTACCAATTATTGGATCCCCCTTCTGGGCTGTAATCAAATCAGCATCAGGGGTCTCTTTACTCCATTGTGCAGTTGAAAGATCATTGTGAGCATTTGTCTGGGACCTAGTGATAGCAGTGACCTGGATTTCCCCCAACAGGACTGTATTTCTATTAGATCCCCTTGGATGGCCCCGGTTTTGGCCAGCTGATCATTTCCAGTTTTGTCTGGTCCCTCTACTTGGAATGACCCTTGATCTTTTTCCAGTAGATGGTCATCCCATTCGAGGTGACCAGGTCATCAATGTTTTGAATTAACTTCCCATGTTTCAAAGGTTTGTTATTAGCACATAGCATGCCTCTGGTTTTCCAGTTAACCAGGTGCTCCACGAACCAGTTCCGTACATAATCTGAATCTGTGATTATGACCAGTTTGTGGAGTTGATGTTTGACAGCAGTGAGGATGGCTTGATGCACAGCCATCAATTCTGCCACCTGAATACTACTCCGGGGACCAATTTTGTATCCGGCGGAGGGTTCTGGGGACTCATTCACCCATGCATTCCCTAGGCCGGCCACCAGTTCTTTCTCCCGGTTTTTGTCAACATGGTAAGAGCATCCATCCACATAGACAGTGGGCATTCCCTCACACTTGTCTTCTTCAAAGACTTTGTGTGGGGAATTAAGGTATGCCTCCATGTTGTCCTTGATTTTTAGACTTTCGTCCTCGAGACAGTTTTCTCTGGCACAATCATGCAAGTCAGCCAGACCTTGCGCGAGGGGATTCTTCTTGTTTTGGCCATATCTGACCTCTACAGGAAAGCCTTGCATTGACAGATTCCAGGAAGTAATTCGGGAATTACTCACATTTCCGGCCCGGATTCTGTCACTTTGGAGGTATAGCAGAGGCTGGTGTGGAGTCTCCACTATGATGTGTTCCCCCTAGATAAACGGGCGGTAATTCTTCAATGCCCACACCGTTGCCTGGAGTGCCTTCTCACAATCGCTGAATTTTTCCTCCACAGAGGATAAAGTTTTGCTCGCATAGGAGATTACTTTATTGACCTTGTCATGGTTTTGGTATAATACTGCCGTCAAGCATGTATTAGAGAACCCTGTCTCCAGCAAGAACTCCTTGTTTCTGACAGGGTAAGCTAGGCAAGGCGCTTGTGAGAGGCTTCTTTTGAGTTGTCCTATTCCCTCGGATTGTTCTGGACCCCATTCCCACTTGCCCCCCCCCTTCAAGAGATGAATCAGGGGTCTAGTGATCTTTGCGTAGCCTTCAATGAACTTTCTGCTGTAATTAGTCAGTCCAAGGAGGCTCCTTAGTTCCCGCAGAGTTGTGGGGTCTTTCAGTTTCTGAAGTGCTTCCACTTTCTTTTCTTGGGGACAGAGACCCTGAGGAGTAATCTCATGCCCCAAGAAATTAACACAGGTTCTACAACACTGTGCTTTCCTGAAGGAAAGTTTTGCTCCGGCGGCCCTCAACTGTGTCAGAACATAACGGATCTCCGCTATGTGTTCTTCCACAGATGAACTTTTGATGAGGACATCATCTACATAAGCCAGGTTACCCCTCGCACCCATGTCGGGCATGGCCTTATATAGGAAAATGTTGAATTCATTGCCGGAGTTGAGGTATCCGAAGGGAGTCCGGGTCCATGTGTACTGCTGGCCCCCAAAGGTAAAAGCCAGTTTGTATTGGTCCTGCCTACTGACAGGCACGGTCCAGTATCCATTGGTCAGGTCTATTGCAGTGAATACCTGTGACCCCTGGATCTGGGCCAGCCCTTGGTCAATGTAGGGCAGAGGCCATCGGGAAGTATGGACCCGTTTGTTGAGCTCCCTAAGGTCGGCGCAGAGTCTCCACTGGCCGTTTGGCTTCAATATTCCCAGCACCGGATTATTGAAAGTGCTGTGTACTGGACAAATTATTCCCCGGGACTCAAGGTTCTTGATTATTTCAGTAAGGGACTCCATGGATGCGAGAGGCAAGTGATATTGCTTCACAAACACTGGAGTCATGCCAGGGTCCGTGGGAATTGTTGTTGTGTGGATGTCGGTGCGATCACAGTCATATGAGTCTACCGCAAAGAGATCTTGGAAATCCAAGAAAACTTGTTTCAACTTTTTCTTCTGTTCCAGAGTCACACAGGCATCAGCTAGGTTGACTCTCTCTTGACCATCTGCCTGAAGCCTGGAAAGACTTCTGGTTTTGCTATCTCAGCAGCCTCCTCCAGCTGGGTGGAGAAGTCCCTGGTCAGAGTGCTGATTTAGACCGGAGGCTTCAGGTGGGAAAGGCAGCCCTCATGGACCTGGAAAATCACCTCATCCCCTCTGAAGTCACAAGTCACATCTTCCTTACCATAAGGGCAGAAAGTGTACACCAGGAAGTTCCCCCCATGCCGGGTGAAAATCCTGTCTGGTGTTGTATTGTCCTCACTGTCACTGTCAAAACAGTCCTTGGGGATCGGTCCTAACAGTTCATTTCCTAAATCAATGGAGAAATGTTGGTCATCAACCGCCATTCCAATGATGGTACCTGCGGCTAGAGTAATACTCTGTAAGTCGCTGTTATCCACCTCTATTGGAATGGTGTCATGTTCTATGTTGACTAATGGTGTTGGGTTTACCCCTAACCCTTGTTGTTGGACAGAAGCATTTAGATGAATATAAGCATCAGGGTTTTTCAATTTTTGTCCTCTTTTAACTTTCACTTCCAGGGAGAATTGTCGGGTCCTTTCCGGGATGGTGACTTCCTCTTTAATCTGAATTTCAACTGTATAAGGTAGCAATTGAGCTGACCTAAATGCTTTTTCTGGATCATAAAAGCCCATGGGATTATCCGCTAATCGGGACCAAGCATTGAAGTTTATTAGGTCCAAACTAATGGCAAAGCGATTGAGAATGTCACTGCCTAAGTAAAAGGCGGCAGTGACATCTCGCACGACCCAACCGTTATCGACTATGCTCTTGTTGCCAATGGAGAGTTTGAGCATACACCTGCTTGGCAGGAGATGTTTGGAATTGGGTGTTTCCAGATCCATTTCCCATTTGTCTATCAGTTTGAATGTGGGAATGGCTGGATCTTTTGGGAGTTGGCGGATCATGGCTTCGCTGATGAAGCTCTTACCGTTGTTCACACACACTCGAGCGAGAACAGAGTCCTTCCCATCATTTAACTGAACAGGGATGAACAACTGCTCTCCAATTTGCTGAATATCAGCCAGGCTCTGAGCTGATTTCACATCTTTCTGGACTATAGGAGTAGGAGTGTCTGAATGTGGATTGGTAAAGAATTTCAGAGTGTTTCCGTCCAGTGTGGAATACCACCTTAAACTGGAAGGAAGGTTGATTTTCAGAAATAGAGAGGACCCCCCATCACCAGTCTGTTGTCCTACTGCTATTACTGTCACGTCTGGAATTTGGTTGTTCTGGAAGTGAAATTCTACTTGGTCAGATTTTTGTTCAACCATGTGGCAGGTGCCATTTAAACTAACACCAGAGGACATTGTTTACGCAATCTATTAGGGGTGACAACCTTCTCAGGAGGTCATTCCCTAGTAAACAAGGGGTGTCCTCTGGAGTCACTACTATGACCGGGTGTTTCACCTTGTGTCGCCCAATTTTGATGTCCAAATCTGCAGTCCCCTCGACGGGAATTTCCTTCCCGTCAAAGTTCTGCAGTTGTCCAGGAAGAGAGGTGAGAGGAATACGGTAATTCTCCCCCCTTCCTGCATTTAGTTCATCAAAGGCCCTTTTGGACAGAAGGGTAGCTTGGGATCCAGTGTCCACCAGTGCCAAAATTGTACCCTGCCCCTGTACTTGTACCGGGGCATAGTATCTTCCTTCCTTCTCCTCAAGGGGGCACTGTCAAGGGTTTTGACCCATGTTGAATCCTTAGACTGGGTAGATGTGGGGATGAGCTGTCGCCGCCCATTATTCTATCCCAGAACAAACTAAATCAATAGACTGGGTGGATGTGGGGATGAGCTGTCGCCGCCCACATTCACGCCAGAATCCAGGAGAACTGCGCAGTTGGCACAAGACCACTCCAAAGATACAACCTTCTTGTGGGGGGGTGCCACATCACCACTCTACTGTAAGGATGCCATCAAAACAATGTTAAGCAAGGGTCCTATACTATCAATCAAAAGACCACTCTATTGAAATGCAGTAATTCAAGACAGATCCCAAAAATGGATGCAATACCGGTACTCACCACTATCAGAAAGACTGTTTGTGTAAAACTGAACAGAGGAACCCAAATCAGACCAAGGAAAGACTTGCTAAGAGGTGGATACAATGTAAAACTATATTCTGAAATGACTTGAAGGAAGTAATTATTTAGTGTACAGGTAAAAATTGTAAGTTTGATTTAAACTGGGAACTAAAGTGACATTTAGCTGAATTCTGCCTGACAACTACCCCCGACAGGAGAAACCTGCTCAGCCACTCTTCCCAGGCCTAGCTGCATCCTGCTTCCCCAGCAAAAGGAATTAAACACTTCTCTGATTGAATTACCTGGGGACTGCAGGAAACTGAACAATGGACTCAGGCAAATGTTATATTGGGGGGGCCGTAAAGTGGCTTCCTCTTGGGAGAAATGGGAGGAGAAGTGCCTCTGGGAGTCACCCGAGCTGGAGGCGGGGGCAGACAGAAGCTTCCCCCATGTGCTTTGGAACCTAAACCACACCCATCTGGGCCAGAGCATAATTTTTTTAAAAAATGGATAATTCATAGTACGGACTTGTCAGAATTATATAAGTAATATCATTATTCTTGTGATTTTTCTGTGCAAGTTTTAAGAGGTGTTAGGACCCTGTGGTGTATGCTGGGGGGTTGCTAGTGGAAAATAGGGTCTTACTCCAAATGTCTGCACGTTAAAAATCTGACACTTCATCAATTAATGTCCATACTCCTTGCGCACATGTGTGTAAATTTTGGTAAATGTCCGATATTGGTAAACCAGACAAAAAGCGCAAAATGTTGTCATTTTTGAATGCAAGTCCCCAGGAAGATCAGAGGCAGACAAGCATGGACCATAAGGAATATATAATGTGTACATGTAATGTCAACCACTTGTGTATCTGGGAATATGTATTTGAATCAAATATAGATTTGTGGGCAAATTGACCAGGGGAGGATCCTCTGACCCATAAACAGACCTCATCATGATGACAATCCATTTCCTTCCCCCAATCATGGGAGAGGGGAGAATTGGGCCAATGTCAAGTAGAGAAGGGCAGGCTCAGTTATGCCACGCACACACCCACCTCCAAAACACATAAAAAGAGACTGCTGGAACAGGTAGAGAGATTCAATTCCACTGTCTGCGGGACGCTCTGACGGGAGACTCCAGACTTCACATCTGTCAATCTCCAAAGACCAGAACTTTACTTCAGAACATAAAGCAAGGGCCTAAACCCACAAACTGAGAACTCTTCTCAGCAGGCCTCAGCATCCTTAAAATCATCTGCAAACTGTTCCACAGCTGTTTGAATTCTGTGCCTAGAACTTTTGCCGGAACCGCAGACCAGACCCAGACCGCTGTGAGCAGAACCAGAGATCCGGGCAGAACCGGTGCCTGATTGACCCGCCGAGCAGAGAGAACCGCCGCTGGACGTGTTGACCAGATCCGTGACGAGGCCTATTTCAAATTTATATTGTGAGTACCTAGCAGAACTGTGAAGAACCAATCTCTTAGTTAAAATAATCTAATCCAAACTATTTTAACCTAAGTAGAACTGCCTCCTAGTAATCCTGTCATCTGTCATTCTAAAGCTGCGAGCTGTCATCTGTCATTCTAAAGCTGCAAACTGTCACCTGTCATTTTGAGTTTTACTTTAAATCCGAAAATCTACCTTTATTAAATCGTCTGTATCTCCGGAACCGTTTGTCCTAGGACAAATAGCAACTCCATTCCTTCCTTTGTTAAAATCTGTTTGCAACCTGGTAATAACTCATAGAGCATTGCTAAAGTGAGCCTGAACTAATAACAACAAGCATCTCTCACTCACCCTGAATTTCTAGAGGGAATTAAAATCAGTAAGCACATTTTCCCATCCATTGCCATCACATTTTAAAAGCATTTTGGGCCTGTGTTTCAAACTTCTACCTGTTACCTCTAAGCTTGCTGGGGGGGAACTGAATTCCGTATTGTATTTGATTGTATTCCTGAAGACTGTGTGTGTTACTTCCATCTCCTTGCATTGCATATAGGGGGAGGGGGGTGAATTGCCACCAGGGGAAAAGTGAACATATTATCTCTTGTGAAATCATATCAGTTTATTTTCTGTACTGCATTTATTCCACCTTTCATTTCCTTGAAACCATAAAGCATTTCAGCTACCACATCCTCTATACTACTTCTAAGTAACCCAATCAGTTTACCAGTAGAACATTATCCATTGTTGATCACATTCATACTTTAAGTGTGATATCCAATATTAAATTATTATAAAAGTGTGATAGATATATATTGTTATATTTCTCAAATAAACCTTTTAAATTTGCAAAACAGACCTACTTCTTGGCTCAGTGGGGTCAGGGGGATTCTAAGAGAGGGGTTTTAGATAAGGGTTGTCATCCAGAGTACATGAACAGGACCTAAAAATATATCAATAAGGGTTTCCCTCGGCATCCCAGACTAGGCATTGACTTAGCTGTAGTGTTGAAGTGAAGCCGCTTAACAGCACAGATAATGCACATTTTTGGACAACTGGTGGGCTAATTTTCTGGTTTCGGACATGGCGAGAGAAGAGATTTGGGCAGAATTCTGTGAAGAGCCTGGGGAATCTGAAAGAAAAAGTTGGCAACTGGAAATGGTTTCGGGTTCTGGGCCGCCCCCCCCCCCCCCTTTTTGGAGACAGTCATCGGGATGGGTTTGACCCATGGGATTTTGGTATTGTTGGTTCTGGGATAGAATGATGGGTGGCGACAGCTCAATCCCCACATCTACCCAGTCTGTTGATTCGGTTTTAGGTTCCCCTGGTTCCGGTTCTGGGCCGCCCCTGCCTTTTGGGAGGCAGTCACCAGGATGGGTTTGAACCGGGGGTTTTTGGTTTTGTTGGTTCTGGGATAGGACGATGGGCAGCGACAGCTCAATCCCCACATCTACCCAGTCTGGATTGGAATCTCTTGGGACCCATTCTTCCTTGGGAGGAGTTCCCCCATCTCTGAAGGAGAAGATCCTTTTCCCAGCGTCCTCTGAGGATCCCTCTCCCTCAAATTGGAAGACCTGTACCTCCTCCACAAAATGGGTCTGTTTGGGTCCTTTGTTTCTCCTACCTCCTCTCTGCTCCTTGGGTGGCAGACTTTCAGGGGTAGGAGATTTTTTTTCCAGTTCCTGGTTCTCCAGGGGCTGTTTACAAGTTGGGAAGGAAGCTTCCTCCAAGGCTTTACACCCCCCCTTCCCCTTGTGCCTCCTCCCTGGGAACCGGTGGGTTATCGGGGTGCTGCCCCCGTCATTGTTCTGGAGCACCAGGCCCGGACTTTGGGGCATTCTGCGGTGGCATGCTCATCTGAGGGTTCTGTTGAGCCCTCAGTATGTGACCCAGATCCCCTGCCATATTTTGGACCTGGTGCTCAAGTTGTGAAACCCGCTCAGGCTGATACGGGGCTCTATTTTCTCCCCTGGGCTGATCCCTGGAAGGGTAGCTAGCCCTTCTCTGGTAATACCACGGATTGGGAAGATTTGGGTGCCCCTCCACCCTTGGCCTCCCCTCTCCCGGATTAGGTGGTCTGGGCTCAGGGAATTGGGGAAAGAAGGATGGATGGTTTTGGGGTTGGAAATTGGGTGGGTACCTGGGAAAAAAGTTCTGCCCAGTGTTTGGGGAATTTCTGCCCTCCTATGGGAAGTTAGGAGGGAAGTTCCCTGGGTCAGGTGCTTGGCTGGACCCCCCCCCTTTGGGCTGGGGGAGTCCACACATAACCCAGGATTGGTCTGTTTCCCTTGTAGCGGGGACTTACATAGTCAGGGCAGCGGGGGAACCCATTTGTGGGACTACCTCCTCGACTCCCTGTCTGTGACTGGCCCGAGGGCCTTCTGGGCTGTGAATTATTTGGCACAGGCAGGTTTTTAGGCCCCCCCCATATCCAAATCTAAAATGGGGGCAACCTTTACCTCTGCCACCTTGGCAGCAGCAGGGGTGCTGTTGGTTTTGGGGTTTTTCTGCGCATTACTTTTATTTTCTATGGGCTTCTGCACCTCATAGATCCGGGTGGCTTGCTCAATGACCCAGTCTTAAGATCTTTTCTTGTGAAAATCTCTCACGAGCTGGGTCATTATGTACTTGGGAAGAGCATGGAAAAATGTGTTGATGAATTCTCTGCTGTCCATGCGCATCCTTCTGGTGGTCTGCGCAAAGGCACTCTTCAATTCTTGTACGAATTCTTGTGGGGCCTGATCCTCCCCACATTGCAAATTGTAGGCTGCCTTGCGAGCCTCTTGAGGATTTCTATGAACAGAAAAATGTTTCAAGATGGCCGCCCTATATGCGGACCATTTTGAATGGTTTTGGTCCTCCAGCCCTGCAAAGAAACTGGAGTATTCTGGGGAGAAAGTCTCCATCATTTGCTCATAGAGCTCCAAGTGTTCCCAAACAGAATACTTGGCGTTCTTATGATAAGGCGTGGTGACACTCCTTATTGCCTTTATTTGTTTCAATGGGTCCTTAAGCAAGGCCCTTTTTGCATTATTGGCCTTTTTGGTTCGGGTAACCCTGGTCCATTCATCCTCTGACTCCGAAGCACTGCTCCCAGAGGTGCCCATCTGATCTTCCAGGTTTTCTCGGATTCTGCGAGCCTGGGAATGGCTGGCAGAATGTGGGGACCTGGTCTCCTGTGTCCTGTAAAACTCAGAGGAGTCTTCAGATCCCTCCTGGCTGCCAGGATTTGATGGGTACCCCCCCCACTGACCTAACTGGGCAGAGGTTTTCAGGATGCCCTTAATGGGCCTACTCTCCTGGGGGTCCCCACTAAATTGCACTGTGCTTGGGTGCCCATACCCGGATGACCGCCCCTCCATTCCTGGGTGGTACTGGCCTATGAGCCCCATACTTTTGGCTGGATAGTAATCTGCCATCCCTGTGGCCCTGTGCTCATGTGCGCCAGGGGTCATGGGGGTGGCAGAGTCCAGGGACTGAGAGAGATGAAGGCCTCTGGTATTAGGGCTTCTGAGGTTATGCTCAGGTGTTTCCCTTTCCCAGCGAACTTCATCTCTGTCAGCCCCTGCTCCCTGTTGCAATGCAAGAGCCTGCACTTTCAGTTCCTCAGTTAAGGCCTTACTAGACTCTATTAGTCTCTCCTGCCTGGAGGGCCAGGTGATTTTCTTCAATTTTTTCTTTTAATTGGCAGACTTCCTGGCCTAAGGTGTCCCTTTCCTGACTAAGAGCCTGCATCTGTGCCGCCAGGTCGTCCCTCTGCCTTTGAAAGGCACCAGCTTTCTGGCGCTCTTCCTGAAATTCTGTCTAGGTGTCCAGGTCTTTCAGAATCAGTGTATTGCTCCCCTCTTTTTCTCTATCCAATTGGCTTTGCAGGGTGGCTACCTGCTTTGTGCATGCCCTATTGAAATCTATCTGTTGCTCCAGCTTTTTCTGGCTCTGCAGTAAGGAGTCCAAACTGTCTTGGTGCTCCTTCTGCAAAGCCAGAATTCTGGTATCCTGGTCAGCCTTTTCCTGTTGCAGGATATCCATATCCTCCTTCATTTTAATGATGCATTGTCTACTCTCTTTTTCTGACTCCTGGCTTCTGTGCAGCCTCTGCTCAGAAGAGACCAGGTCAGATTTGGCCTTTTCTAACGCCATCTGTTGCCTATTTGCCAGATCTTGGCCTTCAGCACATTTGTCCTGCATGGCTCCCATATGTAAATATAAATATGCCGCTACCGTGGCAATCTTGTTGTGCTCATCCTTGGCCTTAGCGCCATATATAGTTCACTCAGGGCCACATGTAAGGGACCTTGATCTCTCCACTTCTCTGACCCAGTTGTAGTGACCTGTTGTGTGATCGCCTGCAACCATACATTTTGGTCCTGTTCAGACCATTCACCTCTCACAAACAGTTTATGTAAGAGGTGCTCCCTAGCTATCTTCATATCTACCAAGGTCGTCATTCTGGAATTTGTGTTCCTTCCTGACTTACAGAAGTTTGTATTTTATTTTGCAAACAGACCGTTTCCTTAGAGCGTTCCTTTGAGGAGTGCTTTCACAGTGTAAAACAGCGTGGTGATCTAACCGGATATGTGTATCCGGTCAGTTGACACACTGTATTAAGCTGCACAAGTGGTAAACCTAATCCAGAATATCCCAGCTACGAGCCCCCACTCTGTAAGTGACTCCGATCAAGCAATCCCACTAAGTCAATGCCTTGTCTGGGATGCCCAAGGGAAGCCATTATTTATGTATTTTAATGGCAAGTTATAATCTGGATGATGAACCCTTGTATAACACCCCTCTCTTAGAATCCCCCTTGACCCCACTGAGCCAAGAAGTAGGCTTGTTTTGCAAATTTAAAAGGTTTATTTGAAAAATTAAACAATACATATATATATCACACTTCTATAAATAAATTGATAATGGATAGTACACTTGTGAATATGAGCAGTAATCAGCAAGAGGTAATCCTACAGTAGCACAGTTCTTGGTTACTTATGAATAGGAACAGAAGAATAAGGTGGGAAAGAATGCTTTATATGGTTCAAGGAAACGCAATGATGAATGAAATGCAGTACAGAAAATAACTTGATATGGCTTCAACAAAAGGCAATGTAATCACTTTTCCTTGACAATTCACTCCCCCCCCTATATGTAAGAAATGGAAGGAGAGCACATAGTCTTCAAGAATTCCAACAAAATGCAATACGAAATGCAGTCCCCCCCCAGCAAGCTTAGAGGAAAACGGGTAGAAGTTTGAAAAACAGGCCCAAAATGCTTTGAATGTGATGACAATGAAGTGAGAAATGTGCTAAAAATGCTTTTAATTCACTCTAGAGGTTCAGGGTGGGTGATATCTAGTTTATATTAGTTCAGGCTCACTTTAGCAATGCTCTATGAGTAACTAGCAGGTTAAAACAAATTTTAGCAAAGGAAAGCAAGCATAATTTCAGAGGCCCTATAAGGAGTAGAATCTTAGCTTTAAGATAAAAGTACAATTTCGCTCCTAGCACAAACGGTTCCGGAGATACGGATGATTTTGTGAAGGTAGTTTTTCGGATTTGAAATTTAAAAGTTCAAAATGACAGGTGACAGTTTTCAGCTTTAAAAAGGACAGAATGACACACACGATTCCTATGAGGTAGTTCTAAATAGGTTAAAATAGTTTTAATTAGATTATTTTAAACTAAGATATTAGTCTGGCACAGTCCTAGAGTACTCACACTATCTTTTGGACAGGAATGGCTTTGTCACCGATCGGGTCAGGATTGACTGGACTTCTGCTAGCGGTTCTTCACAGCGGTCTGGTTCGGCTCTCAGCACTGCACAGTTCTGGTCTCTCTGGATCTCTGGTCTCTCTGGATCTCTGGTCTCTCTGGATCTCTGGTCTCTCTGGATCTCTGGTCTCTGGAGGTTGATGGATTTGAAGTTTGGAGTCTCCCGGCAAAGCGTCCCACAAGAAAGTGGAAAGTGAATGTCCCTACCTGTCCTGCACTGTCTGCTTTTATGTGTTTAGAAAGTGGGTGTGTGCGTGGCATAACTGAGCCTGCCCCTCTCTACTTGTCATTGTCCCAATTCTCCCCTCTCCCATGATTGGGGGAAGGAAATGGATTGTCATCATGATAAGGTTTGTTTATGGGTCAGAGGATCCTCCCCATGTCAATTTGCCCACCAATCTATATTTGATTCAAATACATATTTCCCAGATACACAAGTGGTTGACATTACATGTACATATTACAGATGAATTAAGACAGGTCTCTGTTCAAGCCCCATGTTCCTGTGAGCTGGGATTCAGAAATGACAACATGTTGCGCTTTTTGGTCGGTTTACCAATATCAGACATTTACCAAAAATTACACAAATGTGCGCAAGGAGTATGGACATTAATTGATGAAGTGTCAGATTTTTTTACATGCAGACATTTGAAGTACGACCCTATTCTCCGCTAGCAACCCCCCAGAATACACCACAGGGTCCTAACACCTCTTAAAATGTGCACGGAAAAATCCCAAGAATAATGATATTATTTATATAATTTTGACCAGTCCACACTATGAGTTATCTATCTTTTTAAAATTATGCCCTGGTCAAAAAGGGGTGTGGCTTCCCACATCACATGGTGGAATAACTGGTTTATCCACTTCCCCCAAGCTCAGCTGGCTCTCACAGGCACTGCCCCTCCCAGTTTCTCCCAAGAGGAAGCCATTTTACGACCCCCCCAATATAACATTTGCCTGAGTCCAGGACAGGGCTTTGTTCAACTTCCTGCAGTCCCCAGGTTCCCCTCCCTTAATTCAATCAGAGAGGTGTGATCTCCTTTTGGTGGGGGCAGCAGGATGCAGCCAGGCCTGGGAAGAGTTGTTGAGCCAGTTCAACTCCCGTCGGGGGTAGTTGTCAGGCGGAATTCAATTTCTTTAAGCCAAGCTTCAGCTAAATGTCCTGTTTGTTCCCAGTTTAAATCAAACTTACAATTTTTACACATGCAGCTAGAATGCTGATTCTAAGTTCAAAACCATGACATTTAACAGTTGCAAACTATGTGACACTCAAACGTAGGTCACTCATTTAATTTAAACATTTCGATTTTAGTGGTTTTAAATCCAATTTCAATAAAGCTGCTGACATCCACAGCTCAGCCAGTTTTGTTATAAACATTGTTTTGGGCTCTTCATCGTCCCAGATTTTGTATGCACACAAGAATACATTCTGCCAAATGTCTGCTGGTGTTCATTGAGATTTTTGAATATCTTGTGATGTTTAAAATAGGCATTTTGAGCTTGCATTCAGGGAAACAAAGGTGATTTCAAAGCGCTTTTAAGCTAACAGGCCTGTTATTTTTCCTTTGACACCACCTTTCACCCCTGGCGCTTCCGGTCCATCATGCTGGCACTGGTGGGTGGCAGGTTAGACAACCATTTTGGTGTGCGCACAACCGCGCGGTTTTCCTGGTTCTGGGATGGAATGATGGGCGGCAACAGCTCATCCCCACATCCACCCAGTCTATTGATTTAGTTTTGTTCTGGGATAGAATGATGGGCGGCGACAGCTCATCCCCACATCTACCTCGTCTAATAATTCAACATGGGTCAAAACCCTTGACATTGCGACGCAAATTGATCACCATAGACCGTAATTACTGTCGATATTGCTTAGATGCACGACAAAAGGAAACTCTTCTACACCTGTTGTTCGAATGTCTGATTTTAAAGAAGGTTCAGGGAAAAAGGTGTTTCCAGAATGTACTTGCATTCCATACTCAGGTCTCAAGACAGCAAAAATGGCAAATTCTGTTCTCATCTCCAAGAGAAATAGTACAGATTGCAATAGTTAAATTTCTGAGACTGGTTCTTCTAAGGGATGAAGACATTCATTAAGATTCACTAAAATGCGCAGGGATTATTCGATTAGTATAAACTGATGATGTCTGTGCCTAGCAATGGTGGGTGTACCTAAGTGTTAAAGTTTGCCTCGGGGGTTTTGCCCTTTTTATATATTATTTGCTGAGTAAGTGAAGCGCGAAGTAGTATTATTTTATATTTTATATTGTATTTTATTGATGTATAAATGAATCGAGTTGTTAGCTTAAGTGAAAAGTGTTCCTTTTGTATCTGTTTTTTTATGTATTTAAAATATTTGAAAAGTTGTGTATCAACTAAATCAAATTCAATTAAAAAAAAATATATATATATATAAATATATATATATAAAACAAGTGATGGTGCCATGAGTGAGCTGAAAGAAAACATGACTTTGAGGCGTGCAACACAGGAATGATTTTTATTAGCAAATAACAGGAGTAACAAGGGATAACAGGCTTATCTCAGTTCTATGATCTGACCTGTACAGAACCAATATTTACTTTTACATAAAAGATCTTAGAACTAGTGAATCTGTGTTGGAGAGCTGAAGTGTGTACACGCCTATACAACCTTCATTTCATACCTATACAACATAAAGAGCCAAGTGTCCGTCTAAAACAAATGCATGAGGTGAAAGAATTCTATTCAACTCACTGGACACAATGAAATAGTTAGCATTTTTGTTCATATGTAGAAAAAATATAAAAATCATTTAATCTGATCTAAAATACATCAGCAGTGCCACTAACAATACATTTCCAGATTCAATTGGTGAATAAATAACCAATCTGGTTGGGCACAACATAATCATAACATCCCACAACAAATACACCAGGCATACTTCATTCATACATAATCAAAACAATCTAACATCAAAAGTTTAATACATTCAAACTTTAACATTTATATCCACAATATAAAACAACTGTGTAAAATACAATCACTATTCTTTGTCACTAAGAATGGCTCTTTATGTTGTATAGGTATGAAATGAAGGTTGTATAGGCATGGTTTTTATGAGTTCTACGGTTCATGGAGTAACACTGAGACTTTTCTTTCAATAATGTGAAAAGTGAATGAAGCAGTGGGAGAATGGATGTGTAACAACTGGCTTAAGCGGAAGCGGAACAGGGATAAGACGGAGGTACTGGTGGTGGGTTCCTCTGCTGCTGCCACTCTTTGGCCGACTCTTTTCTGGCCATCTATACTGGGTCCCTGCTCTGCCCAAGTTCCTGTTGTTAAGGATCTGGGGATTAAAAAGATGTCATCTCTTTCTATGGCAGCCCAGATCACTGAGATCTGTCAGACGGGGCATCTTAAACTTAAAGTTCTTTTTCTATCTCCTCTTCTGAGTGCACCTGTGGTTTCTTCTCTGGTACTGTCTTCTCCAGACTATTGTGATTCTTTATTTGTTGCACAGCCAGCTTATCTGAACCGGCGCCTGCAAATTTTGCAGAACTCGGCAGCTCGAGCGGCTATCTCCACTGCCTGCTACACCCATACCTCTCCAGTGCTTCACAGCTTGCCCTGGCTTCCAGTTGCGAGGCATATTTAGTTTAAAGCACTCTGCTTACTGCATCAGGCTCTGCATGGCTCAGGAGCTGCCTATCTACAGGCAAAATGCAGGTCTTATGTCCTTGCCGATCCTTGCGGTTGGCTGTGGCTTGTCTGGTCCAGGTTTCACTATTCAAACTGATCCAGATTGGAGGTCGGTCTTTCTCTGTGCCCACTGACTCATTGCGGAATCATATTGGAAAAGCAACCAGTCCCTAGCCAACAAATTGTGTCTACTCCTGGCTAGCCTTAATTACAAGGAAGCCATACTCCAGGCTAAAAAAGACACATACAATAAACACATCGAACAAGCCAAATCCAACACCAAAGAATTGTTCAAAAACCTAAAAGAACTTGAAACTCCGGTTACTGCACCAGACACCTGCACCAAAGATAGCACTTGGTGCACCAAAATCCAAGAGGCTCTCCTAGGCAAGATTGCCACTCTCCAAATTAAAATCAACAACGAACAGACCAGCTTAAAATCAAGTCCTCAACCTAACCTTACCCCCACCCTAACCCACTCCATCCCAGATTCTCTGACTCCTTTTTTCTTCTCTCCACTCTCCATTTCTGAAGTGGAAAAGATCATCGCTAGCCTTAAGCCATCCAACTGTCAAGGTGACCTTTGTCCTGCGCCCATTATTGAGGAAGCAGCTCATGACCTAGCACCATTCATCACTAGGTTCATCAACTCTTCCTTTAGTTCTGGGATTGTACCTGACAACCTAAAGGATACGTGGGTCATCCCTCTTCTGAAAAAACCTACCTTGGACCCCAGAATACCCACTAACTACAGGCCAATCACTACTGTCTCGTTTCTACTAAAAATCCTCGACCGAGCTGCATATTTACAAATTCAAGAGCACCTTGAATCAAACAAACTTCTGGGACTCAGGCAATCTGGGTTTCGGCCACGTCACGGTACTGAAACTGCCCCTATTGATTTAAAAACACAGATCGAAGATCAAAAAGACAAAGGCAAACTTGCTCTATTACTCCTTTTGGACCTCTCGGAGGCCTTTGATCTTGTCAATCATGAAATTATTTGTCACCACCTCAAATCAGCTGCACACTTCTCTGACAAAGCTAAAACCTGGATTAGCTCCTTCTTAGACAACAGATCTATGTGCGTGTTCTCTCCACTAGCAGCCGCCCCACCCGCACCTGTCTCTTGTGGGGTGCCACAAGGATCGTGTGTCTCACCCACGTTGTATAACGTGTTCACCAAACCCCTTTTCGATATTCTGGACTATCTGGGTGTCACTTACACCAATTACGCTGACGACACCCAGATACTAGTCCCTATCACAGGTGACTACACTGCTGACTCCCTCACTATCAATGTCATCTACCAGGTCATCCAAGCATGGATGGCTCAACACGGACTCTGTCTAAATGATGAAAAGACAGAGCTCCTCATTCTTGGCTCGCCACAAAAACTCACCAAACTCGACCCTGCGTTTAAGTCCGTCACCATCAATGCGAATACTAGCCTAACTGCTAAGGACACAAAAACCCTAGGGATCTACATTGACTCGACCTTATTCTTGATTAGACAAACCAATTCAATCTCTTCTGCAGCGGCTTATACCTGCAAGCTTATTGCAGCCTGTCGCCCTTTTCTCTCTACAGCCAATTATGTGACCCTGGCTAGGACCCTTGTACTATCAAAGGTGGATTACTGCAACGCCCTTTACCTAGGTACTAATCGCTGTAACTTAAATAAGTTGCAAATTGTCCAAAACAATGCGATCAGAGTGGCCCTTAACATTCCTAGGCGCCAACACATAGCTGACACTAGACGCAACCTTCACTGGCTCTCAATCCCACACCGAATCTCCTTGAAATCTCTGGCTCTTACCCATAAATGCCTTCAAAACCAAGCTCCCTGTTACCTGGCTAACAGATTTGCCTTCCACAACTCCACTAGACCTCGCAGAATGGCCCAAGCCAACTGCCTTGTCATCCCACGATACAATCTCCAAAGATCAGGTGGAACCAGCTTCCCCATCATGGCAGCCAAATTATGGAACTCACTCCCTAATGAGCTCAGAGCAGAACCCTCCTTTCTGAGATTCAAACACCTTACCAAAGTGTGGTTGTCCTCCCAAGACATTTAACACTGGACTCACTGCTTAACTTGTACTTAGACGTACCCTTGTATATAAATTCTGCTTGTCCTCTTATTGTTATTATTTTGCTTGCAAACTTTGTAATATACCTGTAAAACCTTGTAAGTACTGACCTGTCTGCTTTTATCATGCTGTATCTAAGAGATGCGCCCGGTTGCCCCTGGGCCTGGTGCGCTATATAAATAAAATAAATACAAATATAAATACAAATTGTGGAACTCCCTCCCTCACGCCCTTCAGGCAGTGGATTATCGTTTAGGCATTCTCTTAAAACATTCCTATTTTAGCTTTCTTTGTTTACGTTCCTTTGTAAGTTAGCGACAAGATGCCTTTGGTCGTACATTGGGCTTTATACATTCTGTTAAGATAAGATAAGTTAGGACAGAACAAATGCATCTACACCAATGCCAAGGGGATTGACTCTGAATGGTCAGATTATGTACTATTTATCTATGTATTTACTTTTATAGCAAATCTTTTTTTCAGCAGGTATGAAACATAGAGTATGATGTATAGTCCTACCCTGGTGAGGCCACACAGATCTCTAGTGATGCTGCCATGCTGCTATAGATCACCATGCTTGATCAGGCACATTGGACACAATGGCCCTCATTACGACCCTGGCGGAGAGGGTTTACGCCAGCGTAAATCATGGCGTACCCTTCCGCCTTACTACGAGATTCCGTAGCGCCATGGAGCCTTTTACGCCTGATTTTTCCGGCCGGAAAAATCCATGGCGCTACGGGACCTTGTTGTTAATTACGCCACCGTAATTTACGGTGGCGTAATTAACTCCTTCCCCACTCCCATTATGCCCTATGGGGCAAAAATGGGAATGGGGAAGGGCAAAATGGGGATTGGGGATTTACCGCCCCGCCAAGGTCGGAATGGGGCGGTAAATCCGCCAACCCCCATGGCGGTGCTGGCAGCTTTGCGCCATGGTCCATGGTGCATATTGCACCATGATCTCCGCCAGGGTCGTAATGAGGGCCAATGTGTTTCTTTGAGACAATGATATGAATGTGATGGATGGGCATCTGTGTGTATACAGGAGGCTTTGAAAGAGTGTGCTTCCGTGTGTGTGTGTGTGTGCGTGCGTGCGTGCGTGCGGCCGTGCGTGCGAGTGTGTGTGCGCGCACGCGCGCGCACATTATAATTTCAGTAGGGGATGCAGTCTGCTCTGTAACAACCATCCCCTGGCCCTGCAACCAAACTTTGTTTCTGTTTTTGTTGTTTTTGTTATATTGAGCTACTTGGCCTCTTTCTGAATAGCCACCAGGATGGTCGATGAGCTGCCACAGAGAGTCAACTCATAACTTTTCATGAACTTAGTGGCATCATAACAATGCTTTGGCACATGGGAGCACACGTTATGCACATGCAGAAACACTGAGCATTCACAGCCTTATTAGTACCAGTTTATAAACTATTGGACAGTGATGCCATTGACACTAATGAGATTTGGATGAGTAAAATGAATTAATTCATGCACAAAGCTACCAAAATAAAAACACATTCTCCCACATAGGTTTACATTTGAGTGACATATATGCAGACCTTACAATCGTGGTCCCGAGAGTGGGTGTGTGTATGTTGTATTTTCATTGTGGGCATGCAGCAAGCTCTGTTATATACCATTTAATTCTGCAACATGGATGGTAAATGAGCTGCCCCAGATAGTTCACTCATACATCCTCTTTGTATGATATTAGCAGCAATATTATGATACCTCTGCACATGCAAACAGACCTTTTGGACATGCACAAACACAGTGTACACTTTCAGACAGGTCCATGACCAGTAATTAATGCTCATTTTAGATGTAACTGGGAAAATATGTGCCTCTATGGTACTTGATAGGCTAGCTGGATAGGCAAAATCAGCCCAGATTCTGGACGATTTCCAGGTGGGCTTTAGGTAAGGCTCGGGCACTGGACACCGCCTCTGGCTCATCAACAAGCTATCCAGGGGTGCTAAGGCCAAGGGTAACCCCTACCTCCATATGGCCATGATCGACTCTGAGTCTGCTTTTGATACAGTTGACCGAAATCGATTGTGGCAAAAACTTGAGGCATTTGCTTGCCCTGCAGACCTCTTATATGCCGTACGTAATCTGCATGAGGAGAAAGTAGTACAAGTCAGGATGGACAGTGGGGGGTCTTTTACACAACCAATACAAACTGAAAGAGTAGTAAAACAGGGCTGTGCTTTGGCTCCCCTGTTGTTCAACCAGTACCTGGCAGACCTGCCAGAACAACTGGGGCAGGTTGTTACCCATCTACCTAATATTGCTGGTACCCAAATGAAATGCCTGTTATTGGCGGACAATCTTATCCTGTGTGATCACACCTACGCGGGATTAAAATGTTCCCTAATTGTCCTGTATAAATATGCAGATGAGAAGGGCCTGATGAAAAACTTCGAAAAAACGAAATATATGCACTTTGCCTCTAAAAACATGGCTGTACCAAAGCTGATGGTAGCAGGTTCTCACATTGAATGGGTGAAACAGTATAATTACCTGGGATTAGATATAATGGCCGATTGCGATAATGCAGCAATCATTGCCGAAAAGAAACACAAAGCCGTCACCCTGACAACGGTAACTATATGGTGCATCAAAGAGTCCTCTGTTTTTATTCTATGCTGTATATTCACCTTGTGTAGGTAAAGCTGCTGTGCTGCTATTCTATATGGGTTAGACGCATTAGGTTTGAAAGATCTGAAATGGCTGAAGGCACTCGAGGGAATATTTTGGAGGAATGTTCTGGGGGTGCGCTCAAGTGTACCCATCTTAATAATAAGGCGAGAGCTGGGCCTGATATCCCCGGTAGCTCAAGTGTTGAAAGGAAGATGTCTTCTATACTTAAAAGCTAAACTATTGCCCGTCTGCCCACTCTTGCCCCTCCTTGGTAAGGAAAAAAGTGGGGAATGTAAAAACAGTCTCGCAAATTTGTTAAATGAGGTATTTAAATCGATAGAATGGATCCCTAATTGGGAAGATAATTACCATGGTCCGAAAAGTAAGATTGGTGCAAAGCTGGATAGGTGGGAATGGTGTTCTAACTATACCCACATGTTCTCACTACAAGGTTTCAGGGAGGTTACGCCTTTCCTGGCAACACTTTTAGGGAACCGCAGGCCTACCTGAAATTGTGCCCCAACCCAGCATTACGCACATTTCTATTACTTCTGAGAATTAACAAACTACCTGTACTATCTATAAGGTGACCCGAAGTTTTGATCCGCAGAGAATCCAGGAATTGCCAACAATGCCTTGTTACGAGCAAACCCGGGACAGCTCGTCATGTTCTGACTGAATGCAGAGAATGTTGCCCTTTATAAATGAATCTCCTCGGGCCATATGTAGAAAAATTGGATGAGATAAAAAGCGACAGTTTTTGGTCATATTGCCTAAAAATGGGGAACACATCCCTACATATCGCACTCTATCAGGTCTTGAAGTCAGTGGTGGCCACGGGGAAGCTTGATAGGCCCACCAGCTAGGATAGAGGAATCTCTAAGGAATGATTATCAAATGTATGCATATATGGTAATATCCTACATGGGAAAGAAATGAAATGTTTTTGAAATGACTAGAATGAATGTATGTAATGGATGGAAGTTATTTGATGTCTTTCATTTTTTGTTAATTATTGCATTTTTACTATGTGAAAGTTCTGTGAGCTATACACATAAGTAAATAAATAAATTGCTCATTTTTGTGATAACGCTGTTTGCAACATTATCACTCAGGGCGATCCTACGGGGTTTTGTTTGTGTAATCTCTAATGATGCAGATTGCAAGCTGTGCCCTTTATCAGAAAATATTAGGACGGTCTGTAACAGAGAATAATTGAGGGGTTCTGCACAGAAAATCATAATTCTCCCACACAGAAAATGAAAGCCAGAGACCAACTGTTGCTCTTTGTAGGGCATACTGCATTATACATTCATGTTCTACTAGAGAGAAAATGGTCATTAGAACGGCTTTACTGGAACACTAAATTTTGAAGGGCGAAACCTAGCACAGGCAGTCCACGGTGCAAGCCATGGAAACATCAAGTGGAAACGAGTGAGTGGGCTGAACTTGAGACAGCATCGTTAATCCTCACCGACAGCTCTCATCAAACTAATGAGAAATAATCGCATGTTCTCCAAACTTCACATTCATAGTCATTAGCTTTGTTTCTTTCCCTCTTTTAAAAGGTTTTCATTACTTATCGAAATAGTTGGAAGGAAATCACATCTCAAAAATAGTTATTTTTTGCTTTGTTGGAGCAATTGCCAGTTTTGGACGACAAGGCTCTATTCAAAAGATTTCTTTTGCAGTTTGTTCGTGGGAATAGCTGAGCCAGTTAGTTGGTATGTGAGGATTAGAGAAATGCATTCTGAAAGGAATGCAGGAGCTGGGTTTTAACTTTGTGCTCCATTTAATGAAACTTCTTAGAAGGCGTTATAAAGGAACACTGATACTCCTTTGGGGACGAACAAAGTAACAAAGGCACTTTTCTTTTTCTGACCTCATCACCCTCTGGTCTGGTGTACTTAAAATCCATCTTTCCAGATCAGATATGACATATTTTGTACACGATTGAAATGTACTGATTTTATAACCTCATTCATTATCTCGATCTAACATTGCAAATCTAAACGGAAATGCATGACTGTCTCCAATCTCCACATATACCCAGAGGTTTCTAGCACGGACCCGGGGATCGGACCCTGGGATCGAACCTGTGTTGCTCCATGTCATCTTTCTTCCTGATGGTTTTAGTACCAATGGGTTTTCTGCTGTTCAGCAGGCAGGTGCATAGGAGCTATTTTTCCAAGCACTGACTCGCATACATATTGCACATTAGAGCAGCATTGGAATGTGGGGTGACTGCAAGGGAATAGTTTGGAGTTAGAGGATACAGTCACGACAGGTTTCAGGTATTCCTTTATCCTTGTGGCCATTTCCTTTGGGTCCTTGAGGGTGGGTGTTCCTGTCTCCCCGTCACCCATTACCATGAGCAATTCACCATTACACATTGCAATACGGTGGGGAATCTCTCTGTCACTCAGAAAAAATGACCCTTGTAATTTCATTGATTATGCTGCCACAAAGCAAGGATGCCCATTCACCCATGCAGCCATAGGGTCCTCAAGATCAGACATGGCCACACTTGCACTTCCTTCAGCAGACAGCGCTCTGCTGTCCCACAAAGTGTCAAAGTGTCTCTCTTTCCATAGAGAAACATGACTGATGCTCTGCCTGGTCTCCTACAGGGAGACCCGAGCAGTAGAGGAAGTACTTTACTTGCTGTGTAGCCTGCTGTGTACCCAACCACTCTCGTAGACACAGTAGCAGCACCTCATGAAGAAAACAACCAGGGCACTGATTGCTACCATAAACACTGGGCATAAAACTACTGTAACAGCTTTTTGGTTGATAAATCTTAGCTCAACCGCAAGAGATTACAGGTCATCCTGAATGGAGCAGTTCCTCCGGTTTGCGGGCTGTGATAGTGGGCTTACTGGATTGAGGCTCATTGCAAGCTATATTGGCTCCCAGTGAAACTCAGAGTGCCACATACGGCTACCACCTTGGTGTACAAATGCCTGGCTATGAACGATCCTGCATACCTCTGCTCACCCATCAAGAAGGCACTTGTTGGCCACACTTTGTGGTCCAATAAAGATTTGCTTCTGAACTATCCAAGTTTCTCCCTGAAGAAATTTGGTGGCACCGGCTTTGATGCCTGGGCTTCTATGATCTGGAATGACCCTCCCTGTCCACTTAGGACGAGCTCATTCCTGGCACAGTTTAAAAAGTCAATGGAGACTTTTCTCTTTGATAAAGGCAGAGGTTAATACACCTGAATGTTCATTAGTACCCTCCCTATAAGTTACTTGTAAGCTAGTCTTGTTCGTGCCCTGAGGCCTACGGATGTGAGGCACTATATAAAAATTAAATAGAATAGAATAGAATAGAATAGAATAGAATAGAATAGAATAGAAGAGAAGAGAAGAGAAGAGAATAGAAGTGCATAGAATAGAATAGAATAGAATAGAATAGAATAGAATAGAATAGAACCACTCCTATTCTTCTCTTGCAGAAGAGATCACATGGGCTTCAGAACTTTATGTCAGCTAGTATTGTGGCTATTCTACTGGGAACTAACCTTCTCTTCAGAGAAGGCGTACACCTGCCTGGCCCAGTTCTTAGCATACTTTCAGATTCAAAAATAAAATAGCACCTTGGGACAAATGACAGATTCCTGGCATCCAATCAGGATCCATTGCATCTCATCAATGTTTGTCGGTGTAGCTATAAGCCATTCCGGTTCATAGTATTCTGGAAGCCACTTTAGGTGTCACCTGCTGATCATGATCCCTCTCAATGGCCCCTGCTCACCATCAGCTGGCCCTCCACTACTCCTGTAGTCTGGCAGCCTTTCAGCAGATGACTCTGGCTGCTTCCACCCTTTGCTTCACTCCTCCATCCCATCACAGTGCTGGCACAGCAGGACTTACACTTACCGGCCCAAGCCGCCACCTAGGTCACCACTGCGTGTGACACCTGTTACACCTTTACCTTCCTGTTTCATCTTTTCGATCCTTTTCGGATCAGTTCCTTATATGTTTTCTGCCCCACCCGGATTCCTAAAGGGCCCCTTTAGCAAGACAGGACAGGAGGGGGGAAAAGTTAACATATAATCCGAAAGACCCACAAAAGTATTAGGATTTGGGAAATGGGGGCTTAATTTATAATACCTGACCATAGCAGATGACATAATTATAAGGCTGATATATAATATGTTTTGAATATGTTTGTAAAACTTTAAGACATAGATTGTATCACACTAGATATTATTTAAGTGGCAGAAAAAAGAGCATTTCTTAGTAAATGGAATTAGTTTTCCTTTTATTGGATCTGGAATGCTTCATTAGATTTGACACACACCCCTGACAACCTGTTTCCTTGTTATCAAGAAAAGCTTCCCTTGGAAGTTCTTACAAGGTTGTTTCTTCCCCCAATGTGTTACCCACCCCACTCATGTACCAACCATCCAGTGTTCATTCATGTGTGGATGATTGGGACAAAGGCTGTCTATGGCCCTCATTTTGAGTAGGGCGGTAAGGGATACCGGGCACCGGTAAGGAGACCGGTCCCGGTAATCCCTTACCGCCCTACTACGAGGTCCCTTAGCGGGTCCCCTCCTTAACGCCTGGTCTGACCAGGTGTTAAGGACGGGACCTATTAAGGGACCTGGGCGCAAATAACGGGCTTGGCACACGCCGGCCTGTTATTTGCGCCCTCCCCATTCCCATTGAGCCCTATGGGGGCTCAAATTGGAATGGGGAATGGTTTGGTAAATGGGGACTTACCAGTCCTTCCAAAGTTGGAATGGACTGGTAAGTCCCCATTGAACCAAACCGGAGTCGGTACCGGTACGGGAGGCAGTCATGGCGCAAATAGCATGTGTTGTGTTGATGTTTCAGGGAGTTATCAACACATGTACACACTCTCCCGAGAAGTGCTCCTTGCTTACAGTGAAACGTATTACGGAAAGTGTGTAACATTTGTACACATTGTTATGTAGGCATGAGAAAATAAATTCAAATGCCAGAGAGATGGAAAAACCTCTTCTTTTAACAACTTTAATACCAGGTAGCATGATGGACGCTATTCTCCCTTTTGGGCCTCATTACGAGTTTGCCAATCTGGATACAACGGTATGGGTAAGCTTGCCGGTAGCGTTTTATCCGGACTGGCAAACTCTGAGTTGTGCTCGCATTTGCCTTTCATTCCACCAGGTCTGACCTGGCGGAATGAAAGGTTCCCGTGAGCACGGCATTTTGGATGCAAAGGCACCGTTGATAACGGGGCCTGTGCATCCTGCTTCCTGCTTCCCCATTCCCCATAGGGCTCAAATGGGAATGGGGAAGAATTTTTTCAGGCAACCAGGAATGGGCAAATAACCGGTCCGGCTAGGCCATAATGACCCGGGAATTCGCCCATTTCAGGGCGCCAGAAAAAATGCAACTCTGGCAGCAGCCGTGACTGTTTTACAGACACGGCTACCACCAGGGTTGTAATGAGGCCCAATTCTAAACCTTGGCAGTTAGGTTTGGTATGTGGGTCAGACGATGCGTGCTGCCCACATTAGAATCTGTGAACACTGTATTAGGATTCGGTGCAAGACCATGAGCGCACCCCTTGTAAGCCACTACATAGAACTCCATCACTCAGTCGATGACATCACCTGGTGGATCGTTGACATAGTTGTCCACTCTTCTAATGCCCTTACAAGCCTTTTATCCAAAGAAGCCAGATGGATTCATTGCCTTGACACTTTTCGCAATGGCCTCAATGAGGAGTTCATACCTCATATATGACTCCTCCCGGGGCCGTGAGTGGTTCCACTCAGGATCATGTCATAGGGCCGGCGCCTGTGCGACACTCATCTCTGGCACCCTGCCTTTTGACTCCTCCATTTCCTCTCTGGAGCCTACCTGCATTGACATATTTTTCTGTCAATGGCCGGCTGATCCCTGCATTCATTTTTGAGTTGTCAGTCCAGCGTTCTTCTTCTTTTTTGCACCCTGCCCTCTGTCCAGCATGGCGGTTAGTTGTCCATTTTCAATGCACACCAATCAGATTTTTTGCCTGAGGCGACTGTGCTTTGTTCTGCTGAGCCCCAGTCCCCCGGGTCCATTTCCCCTTTTTTTCCCAACCACCCCTCCTCCCCCCCCTCAGGACACATGCCTGCCCTTGGAACATAACCCAAAGCCCGCCCCACCCCGCCTTTTCAACTCACTATCCAGGTTTCTCGCAGGTACTGTGTTACAGCAACACGGTTCATCTCCCTTCCAGGGTTTTGTTTACTTTTGAGGCTGCTGCCCCGCCTTCTCTCCTATTGGCTTCCCAGCCTGATCCATTCCTCTGCTCCCAGCGTCCAGTGCTGGGTGCCTGACAACCCCCCGCCTTCCTGGCCAGGAGCGTGGTTGCCATGATCAGCCCCAGCTGCTCGTCTCGCGAAGGTCTCATGGCAACGTTCCTTGCAGGATGACGCAGCATTCTTTCCCCGTAGACTGCTTTCACTTCGAGAGCCCTGCCGTTTGAGCTACCGCTACTGATAACGCGTACTGGTAAGCCCTTCACCATACACCTGCTTTTCAGGGTTTATGCTCCGGTGACACGTTAGTTGCTGATTACCTGTATGCTATACTCTCTATGGCGCTCGAATGTGTGGCCGTTGAAATTGCTTCTCTTTTTCTTTTGGTTGGTGTGCTCTCTCCCACAGCACCCACAGTGCTGTTGGATTTGGCTCACACCTACCATGACTGCCGAGTATCCAGTCCAGTCCCATAGTCCGGTCCCACTTGGAGTGTGACTAACAGGTACCTTCCTCCCCCTCATTTTTAATTTCATTTTTCCTGCACGCAGCATTTTTTCTTTATTTCACCCCACGGTGTGCTTTAATTTCACCTTTTCTCACCTGCACGAGCACCCGCTCCTTCTGGCTTGTGGTGCTGGCGTTTGGTCGCTTTTTTCGTGCATGGGTCTGTGTGCATTCAAATCCACCTTGACATTGTGTCGGTCGTCTCCCAGATGAGCTTCACCCACGACTTTTTACCTCATTAGCCTTCTTCCTTTCGCTTTGTACTTAACCACATTCTCAACTGGTGTTCATGCTCAACAGACTTTTCTGGTTCTGTGTGCAGGCTCTCGGATGACACCTACGGATGTGTGTTTTGAAGCAACCTCCACATGCCACCTTCATGTCTTTTCCCTACAATCCTGAGGCCCTCCCTTTCTGTCTACATTTGTCTTTACAGCTGCTGTACTTCTGCACAGCAAGTTTAGAACCCTGGCCCAGGTTCTCTCTCTTTTCCAATCTGGCTGAACCGTTTTAAAGTGCAAGAATTCTAATACACTGGGAAAGTAGCCTCTACGGATTCCACCCTGTTCTTTAAAGTTTGTACTGGGTGAGTGACCCGTATCTCTAGGACAGCAGTCCCTTCAACCCAGATATTCTTTAGAAGTTGTCTAAATAGAAGTCTGTTTTTATAACATATGTCCCCTTTATCTCTGCCCCCTTTAGGGTGATACTACAAAATCACATCAATCCTGCCCTGAGGAAGGCCTCTACTATTGATGCCCGTCTGGCACGCCGAAACGTGATATGCATGTATTTTGTTCCCTTTGGGAACAAGTTTATGATCTTTTCCTACACGTTGGCAGATAACCGCACAAATTTAGTTGAGTGAATACTCTCTCTCTATACATACCAGTGTCATTTTTAACACACCCTCGTAGCCTTTATGCTGTAGCAACAATTGGTATCCTGCAAGGATTGTTCTAGCGTTCCAAGTTTCCCCCACAATCCAATTTGTTATTTGATGAATATGTTGCTTTTTTGTAATTTATGTATATGTCATGAATGTTATGTTTCATGTCTTTCTTTTTTTTCAATTGCTTTATTTAACGTTTGTAAAAATTCTGAATAACTAAAAACTGTGCTCCCAATAATAAATCCATTGCCAGTATTCTCTAGACTTCTTCTTTGGTTTACCTTTAGTGACTTTTTTGTAAGCACCATCCTTGAATTACTATGGAGATTTTACCTAAATAATTGACAGAATTTAGGACTTTCCACAGCGTGAGTACCCTTTTGTCGGTTCTGTAGGTTTTAATGTTTTTGCTTTGCACACAGCATATGCTGTCCAACGCCTTCTTATCGTAGCACAGGCATAGCGATGGCCAATGTCTTCATTCCAAGTTCAGTTCTAGTTCACACACAATCCTTAGACTGTACACGTTCTCAAAATGCATCTCTTAAGCTTCCCGTGTACCGAGAGAAGCACACAATATAGTTTCGCTCTTCTTTAAAAGTTCCACGTGAGTACTTTATTCAGTGTGATTGAGATTCCTTCTAGGTTGAGGCAATTCATTTTTACAGGTCTTTTGAAATCATTGAGGGAGGTGCTCAGCTATGAAAGGCCTATAATGCTCCATGTGCCAGATGAGAAATATTGTGGTTGTCACACCTTATTTAGGCGATTGTGCCTGCAGTCCAGTCATGGTGTTAGCGTTGTTGGTAGAGTCCTCTATTTCAGGGTCCTCAATCGGCTTATTTCATATTCACAGTCTGGGAAAGAACAGTGTATTTCATTCAGTTTTTCCATACATGGACGATGGGCAATTCATTACATCAACAACATGGCCTGCTCCTTCGAGCTTGCCCATTACGGAAGTTGTTCCATGGTCACTGGTAATCAGCTAAGGCCACTCCTGTTCTGGTGTCATCCAATATGATATCAGGTGGTACTGCACTAATGCTCATACTCCAGCAATTGACAATTGTATTTAGAAATGTTACAGTGAATCTAAAAAGGACTACAGGACTTCTGGAGGACTGGAATCTGTGTATCTCATATGTCTTTTCTGCCTTAATTCTGAAGTACATCATCAGATCTGGTACCTTATCAAGCCTCTATTTTCCTGGTATACCTACCCCACCGAAAGGCCATTGTTAACCATGTGAAGTACCAAGCAAAAGAGTCCATGTAGACCAACGCGACATCCTAAAAACATCATAAACTTCATAAACAGCCATGAAAGAATCTGGCAAAGCCAAGAAAGAAGAATTGGACACTTAAAATCCCAGACGCTGTGAGTGACATTGTATCTGGCAAGTAGGCAGCTGTAGAAGAATCCAGGGAGTGATTGATGTCCTAAGGAGATTTGGTATCACATCAGCTGTGAAATACTCATACTTTGGTCTGACTGGTTATGAATCAAACAAACCGCACTTTGAACTTGCATGTTGTCTTGATAACTTACCCTTTACACTATCATACTCCCACCCCACTCCCCTCATCACCAAATTGGGGAATACTTTAGGGCAATCAAAGGTACATGTGGTAATCTCATTATTGATATTATAATTTCTGATATGCTCTGCCATCAGCCCCATGTGGATTTGTCAGACTCTCAATGGTAATGTTGGCAAAGTGAATGCTGGCCTTTTATCTACAAGGATTGCTGTACGTGCAGGTGCTCCACAAGCAATGAACTGGCCTAGGTTTGATGTTCCTGCACTGGACATAAAACATGTTAATCCTTCAAAACTCGTGGCGTAACGCCAACTCACCCTCACCAGCTAGAGATTCCATGCCCAACCTCCTCTCCCCAGATTGCATGGCTATGTTTTCTGGCAAAATGTGCAGGAATGTTAGTATGGATTTATTCAGGAAATACTACATTTTTAAATTCAACGTAATGATTTCTATCCCTGATCAATATTATTTTATATTTCATTACTGTGGTATAATTACTAAATGTTTGCATCAATCGTGATTATTATGATTTCTGATATGTATTACCTTTTTGTCACTGTGATGTATTTCATAAATTACTAAAACATTGTACTTGGCTTGTTAATTCTGATCGATATTTCTTTTTGACACTGTGGCATTTCTAGGAATTATGTTTTTTTTAAATATATTAGGTATATTGGTGGACTGGAGGTATATAGTAAAGGGTCACAGTTTAGAATGGCAGTCATTGGAAAATGGCAACAAAATATATAACAATTGCTGCATCAAAAGTTGAAAATAAGAAAAGGATCCGGAGGCTGTGCCAATTTATGCAAAAACGAAAGTACTGGGAAATTGGAACAATGTGTAATTTGTCCATTTCACACAGCCATTTCATCAGCCAGGTCCAGTAAATCACTCAGATTCACAGGCATATTATGCAATAGAGGTGTAAGCACATTGAATTAAAATATGGTTAATGTACATTCTGTAACATTTTCTTTGTCTTCCATGCAGGCAGACCAGTCAATCGATCAAGAGATTCCATTTCCTGAGAGGCCACACTGTACACAGAATGCACGGAAGCTGCAGCCAGAAAGGAACTGACCACCTCCGGCAGCAAGACAACCATCAGTGTGGCTCAATCTAGTATCAAACTTTCCCATTTTTTCGGAAAACTGCAGCAACCAACATTTGGTGAGCATTGTGCATCCACTAGTTATGGGACTGGTAGTGACCAAGCAAGTTCTTCTGACTTTGAATTCAAAGCATCAACTGATTTGAATCATGTGGAAAAGAAGGTGATGGGCGCTGTTGTGCCAGAGACAATCTTTGGTGGTGATGTGCCTTCAGAGAAAGAGAGGCAAGCACTGACAAAAACACCACTGTCTGCTCTGGTTTCAGAGAAGGCAATTCCTTTGGAAGAAGGTGGGAGTGGTGGTGGTGAAAGTGAGGAAACGTTAAAAGACAGACATTATTCACCATCACCACTTTCAGGCACGGATGATCTAGTGACCCACTCCTAAATACACTGGTAAAAAGAATTTTCAAGAATCATTGATGCACTCTAATGATGACGATTGTGATTGTGCAGTTAGCCAGAGACATGTGTGTCCAAGTGTGACTGAATAGCAACAAGGGCAAACAGCCTCTGTGACACTAATCAGTGCCATTTCTTTCCAAATTAAAAACATTTATGACAGAGTGCGGCAAGTATTCCAACTACAAATTCAAGACCAGTGGCAGCAACATACCCCTGTCTAACAACCCTAGTGATTGGACGTCTTCTCTTTTTGTCCACTACAGAATCTGTCAGAAGCACCAAGAAAAAGGGAAGCTCTGTAACTAACTTTGCCTAGGACTGTTTAACTAGTGATAAGGACAATGGCCACTTGAAGAAACTCATCTTGGTATGATCTGGAGTGCAACGTGGACATGTAAAAGCATTACCCCTAATGTATTCAGGGCAATGGAGATTGCACATCTAGGGTTACACATTAGCAAACAGTGAGTATGCTACACATTTGATGCTGTGAAAGGGGCATTTGACGCTGCACTTCGCATGTGACAGCCATGTGTAGCAGCTTAATCTTTTGTTTGGTTTTCAGCCTGATTGTTTAAAAAATCACACTAAATGGAATTTGATTGGATGCATTATTCCCTCGTGTGTTTCTACCTTAAAGCTCAAATAGCTGGTCGATTGCCAACGGGAAACGTCCACATATGATAAACATTTCACCAGCTTTACGTTTAAAAAGAAATCATGTTATGTGGTACTAAGAAACAACTGCATAATATCCATGGGACATTGTGTACTGTAAGATAATCAACAATGGACTCTTGTAAAAGCAGTGCCAGAAAGTTCAACGCATAAAAGGGAATCTGTACAGATGAAATCGTGGAATGCAGCAGAGGTTAACCAGAAGAACAAACTTGTCAGGTTCGGTATCACTGTTGTATGTCTATATGATTGATGTAATTAACTGCAACTGTGCAGTAACACACCTATTGGCTTTCTGGTGCTAGATACAATGTCCTATTCTATTTCATCCAAATAAAAAGAGTGGTATCTTCCACAGAAATAAGTTTGCAAATAAAACATTTGTATTTTCAGCTAAACAGAGACAGCAGGCAACTAAAACATTTCATACATTTCAATTATCTATGCTTGCCGCCATATGCTAAACACCCTATATGTCTGCACGCTACCAACTGGGCATATTATATGCACATCCACTGTTGGGAAGGAGATGGTGCTATCCCACCCCCCCGTTTGCCAGTATCAATGAGAATAACCTCCATCGAAGCCAAGGGGGGAGAAGCCCCCAACTCCATTTTAAGGGTATGAGCCCTATAACATAACAGAACAGGTGAATAACTTAACCTATGTCTGGGCATTAGGACTCCATTTTGCACCAACCCCAAATGCCATCTTTTACTAGGCACGAAAACCATCATTCTGTGAGGATGCGACACTCGCACTCACCTCTCTCACAGAAGGGACCACGCCATCCACACACACAAACCAGGCCAGCTCCACATAAGCCTTTTTTCCACGGAAGTCCATCCGTTCACTGTCTGTTCAAATGTTGCAAATACCTAGTATAATTTCTCCAAGAATATGCTCCACTAAACTGCCTGTGTCCCCTCGACCCCCACCCCACCAAGCCAAAGCCCACCAGTCCTGACCCCCAATCCCTTTCCTGCTGATAAATATATAACCTCCTTTTCTTGCCAATTCCAGAACTCCCACAATAGGTCTAATCTTGGGCAGCAATATATTCTCTCAATAACAACTTACATCTGTCCATATCATGAGGCACCAGGGAAGGTAGGCAATAGATCAATCCCCCAGGAGAGACACATGAGTGCAGGGATTGTGGTATCAATGAAGTCCTGAATGTGGAGGTTGGCATGCCAATATATTATCCCCTCTTCTCAAAGGACCCCTTTGCATGTATAATTCAGGTATCTGTCATTCTGTATAATTTACCAGTTCCTGTTGTTTAGCTTAGATTAGTTAGAAATGTTTTGCTCGCCTGTACTGACCTTCACCACAGAGATGAACCCAGCTGTGCCACGTGCACCAAGATCGACTGCGAAGCAGCAGCCAATTAGGGCCTGGAATCCCATATAGAGAAGGCCAAACTATAGGTCCCCCCAACCAGCAACACAATATCTACCTTAGTGTAACTCATCATCAATGATGCAGTTGTCTTTTATAATGTGCTGCCTGTGTAAAGTGAAAAGTTCTTTGCTGGCATTTTTTCTATATAAACTTTGTTACCTTTGCAAAACTATCTCTTGGTCTCATTCCCGGATGGGGCGCATTTCTTATTATTAGTATTGCTATTATTGGGACACGTGTATAAGGTGGGTGCCTTCACCACCCTTACCAGGAGACCTACCTAACTCTCTGCACATCAAATGGAAACATTAGCTTTGGAATGACTGACGTACACGTGATTTCATTCTCACATTCAAATCATAATACCATTCCGAATGAATATAGGAATATTTTAATGTCAGGGGGAGTGCTGTGAAAAATGAAATTCTTATCTTTATTTATTTTATTAGATTTATTTATTGAGACTTAGAAAGTGCTTTCATCAAAGTGCTGTACATAATTAAATAAGCGGATACACATTGCTTTAATATACACAAATGACAACATCAGACACACATTTAATTCATGATATCAATAGAGCAAAAGAATGTATTCAAGATGAAGTATGGGGGGATGGGGAGCTGACAGAAAAATAGAAATTAAGAACATACAGTGATATCAAAGACAAACAATAACAGGGGACAAGACCATGAATGCTTGTAGACATGCAAGAAAATAGAGTCATTGACATGAAGCCACCAATGAGGAAATATGAGCACGTGGAAGAAAATGGCAAAGAGCCTGAAAAACAGAATTAAACACTGATCAAAGTGGCTCAAGAACATTGGTTTCCGCCGGACAAATAAAAAGAGAAAAGCCGTAATCAAGAGACACAAATACCAAAGTGAGAATAAGAGTTTTAGATACAGAGAAAGTAAGAAAAAAGATAAATGACACAAGCATTATAAAGTTGATAGTGACAGAACAGGGCAAAAGTAGAAATATGATAAGGAAAACAAGAGATGAATAAACAATGACACCAAGCTTGCGAGCAGAGGAAAACACATTGAGGGAGTGAGGAGGAAAACTATTAGAAGAGGGGGGAGTACAGCTATAAGGATAAGAGGCAGCAAAAACGAGAATCATAATTTTCTCAAGATTGAGATGAGGTGAGTGTGGAAAGATCCAGCACTTTATTGCCAGCAAGCAGTCAGAAAGAAAAGCGTGAAGAGAGTCAGAAAAAGAAGGGATCAGGAAGAAAATGTGAAAGTATCCAACATAGAAATAACAGCAGAAACCAAACATTTGGATAATCGTAGAAAACAGGGGTCTGTGCACTAGACCCTGGAGAGTCACAAGGTGCAAAGGTAGACATCGGAAGGCATTACCAGTCCAGGAAACAGAGTATGTGTGGCAAGGAACATACAAAGAAACTCGGGAACGGGCACCCTTGGATCTACCAAGAATGTCTAGAAAATCTAGGTCACCTGGCATAAGCCCCGCCCACCTGGTGCCTTCCTGCTTGCCGCTCTTTTTCACCACTTAGCAAGCTCTGCCCACCTGGTGCCTTCCTGCTTGCCACTCTTTTTCCCTACTTAAGGAGCTCTCCAGCCTCTTTCCCTTTTCAGATGGGGAGCAGGTACAAGTGGATCCAGGTCATCTAGCCTAAGCCCCGCCCACCTGGTGCCTTCCTGCTTGCCGCTCTTTTTCACCACTTAGCAAGCTCTGCCCACCTGGTGCCTTCCTGCTTGCCACTCTTTTTCCCTACTTAAGGAGCTCTCCAGCCTCTTTCCCTTTTCAGATGGGGAGCAGGTACAAGTGGATCCAGGTCATCTGGCCTAAGCCCCGCCCACCTGGTGCCTTCCTGCTTGCCGCTCTTTTTCACCACTTAGCAAGCCCCACCCACCTGGTGCCTTCCTGCTTGGCGCTCTTTTTCTCTACTTAAGGAGCCCTCCATCCTCTTTTCCTTTGAGATAGGGAGCAGGTGCAAGTGGATCTAGGTCACCTGGCCTAAGCCCGCCCACCTGGTGCCTTCCTGCCTGCCCCTCTTTTTCACTACTTAGCAAGACCTGCCCACCTGGGACCTTCCTGCTTGCCGCTCTTTTTCACCACTAAGCAAGCCCCACCCACCTGGTGCCTTCCTGCTTGCTGCTCTTTTTCCCTACTTAAGGAGCCCTCCAGCCTCATTTCCTTTGCAGATGGGGAGCAGGTGCAAGTGGATCTAGGTCACCTAGCCTAAGCCCCGCCCACCTGGTGCCTTCCTGCCTGCTCCTCTTTTTCACTACTTAGCAAGCCCCGCCAACCTGGTGCCTTCCTGCTTGCCGCTCTTTTTCACCATTTAGCAAGCCCCGCCCACCTGGTGCCTTCCTGCTTGCCGCTCTTTTTCCCTACTTAAGGAGCTCTCCAGCCTCTTTCCCTTTTCAGATGGGGAGCAGGTACAAGTGGATCCAGGTCATCTGGCCTAAGCCCCGCCCACCTGGTGCCTTCCTGCTTGCCGCTCTTTTTCACCACTTAGCAAGCCCCACCCACCTGGTGCCTTCCTGCTTGGCGCTCTTTTTCTCTACTTAAGGAGCCCTCCATCCTCTTTTCCTTTGAGATAGGGAGCAGGTGCAAGTGGATCTAGGTCACCTGGCCTAAGCCCGCCCACCTGGTGCCTTCCTGCCTGCCCCTCTTTTTCACTACTTAGCAAGACCTGCCCACCTGGGACCTTCCTGCTTGCCGCTCTTTTTCACCACTAAGCAAGCCCCACCCACCTGGTGCCTTCCTGCTTGCTGCTCTTTTTCCCTACTTAAGGAGCCCTCCAGCCTCATTTCCTTTGCAGATGGGGAGCAGGTGCAAGTGGATCTAGGTCACCTAGCCTAAGCCCCGCCCACCTGGTGCCTTCCTGCCTGCTCCTCTTTTTCACTACTTAGCAAGCCCCGCCAACCTGGTGCCTTCCTGCTTGCCGCTCTTTTTCACCATTTAGCAAGCCCCGCCCACCTGGTGCCTTCCTGCTTGCCGCTCTTTTTACTGACTTAAGGAGCCCTCCAGCCTCTTTTCCTTTGCAGAT